>NW_028318186.1:6430000-7630000 GCF_062004578.1 Staurois parvus | reverse complement strand
TTAGGTGAAAGTCTAGATATTTTGGTAAAATTTCTGAATTTTGACAAAATGCATTAAAGTCAACGAGGACGACAAAATGAAGGTGGTGGTTTGTAAGGATGCGATGGGTTTTAATTCATTAAAGTGCGACTTCATTCAACAAGGGAAATTCCACTGGTTTGTTCCCTCCCCCCATCCTACAGGGAGGAGTTACAGGTTTTTGTGGGGGAGCGAGTACCAATTGCCATTGGTACCCGCTCACACTTCAGCCATCCTTGCCTAGACGAGGATGGCATCCCTTGCCCTGCCCCCTCTCTTTCCGCAGCCTCCTGGGACACGTAACATGTCCCAGGAACCTGCCAAACTACTCAAAAAGCGCTATGTGAGCTTGTGCAAGCTCAATGGGGAGTCAACATGATTATTAAAAGTCAGCACTGTCAGTAGAAAAAAAGTACAATTAAAAAAGTAAAAAAAAAAAAAGTACAAATTAAATGTGACAATATGAACATAATCATTGAATACATAAAAAGGATAAAAACACAAATAGAAAAGAAAATTAATTAAATATTTGCCCCAACTCCCTCCTAAAAAAAATGCCTTAGCAACTTATTTTAGCTGTATTCCAATCATCCTTAGTGGAGAAGGGAGTGATGGAGAGATCTGCAAGTACTGTAGGTTGGCTTTGGTCTTTCATGGGGAAACAATACGCTTATTCTAGGTTTTTCTCCTAGATATGATCTGCTACATTTTTTGTTTGACAGTGGCATTCCATGCATAGCATTTTATAAATAAAGAAAACATTGTGCGCTATCATATAATGTCAAAAACCCACTATCTGAGCTTCTGCAATGACACTTATCCCACGCTCTAAACCATATACATATACCAACAGTGTTGCACTAACTCATATAAATAATGACATATGAAAATAATAACCAAAAGTCCTTATTAATAATCGGACAGTTCAATCAAATAATTGTGCTTGAAAGGCTGCTTATGTGCACCAAAAGCTGAAACTATAAAAATGACAGTGCTCCACCGTAACTTTGTGCACCTCCACCTATGGGTAAGGATGGCCGCTCACCTCATACAATGGACCTATAAACTAGTATAGGTCGGCCAAGCATAATAGTTCCATCAAAGATGCTTCATATGGTAGCAAAGAGCTGATAACAGGCACCACCTCAGATGACACTATATACGGAACTCTTCTCAGCTTGAAACTCCATATGTAGGAACAACTCCCATAGCATAATACCGTTTATTTATTATCAAATGTGTTCCAGAATATCGCTGACATAATGCTGGACAAGACAGATCGGTTTTACATATAAACTTCTGGTCTGTGATTGTAACCGACAATGCAACACTGTTGGTAGATATATATATATATATGTATGCATAGCATTTTGATCCTTTTCTCTTCTTCTTAGAAGTATATTGGACCATGCTTGCATGTAAACTCGCCAACAGAATGGAACATCTCTGTGTAAGATAGCAACACCCAAAGTCTCTCCTTACTACCCCCTAGAGAGATCCTCTTTGACCAGATTTTCACAAGCAATGCTCATATTAGAGGGATCACTTATAGGGCTGCCACCTCTGTTGTGGGACAATATGGACAGGATGCAGGGGGGATGATGTTGGAATTGCTTAAAGAGCAACATACACAATTCCCTTAAATAACATTCTTAAGGGATGCCTTAAACCTGTACATGCAAGTGTACAATCCAAACACACATTCCTGCGTTAAAAATGGCTGTGTGTATAAGTGGGTGCTGCAGCGACCGTCGGCTGGCACCAAATAGAATCAGCAAGGGAGAGTGTCACCAGCACACCGAGGATCACCAATATTGGTCCAACAGTTTTAATGGACGATCACATAGTTAAAGCAAGGCAATGTTTTGGAGTCTTGCAGGACCCCTTCATCAGGAATGTGACCTGCCTGATGAAGGGATCCTGCGAGACTCTGAAACGTTGCTTTGCTGTAACTATGTGATCGTTCATTAAAACGTTTGGACCCATATTGGTGATCCTTGGTTTGCTAGTGACATTCTCCCTTGTTAAGCCTGCACATGGCGCATCTGTACGATGTACTCAAGCAAAAGTGACATTTAAAAAATAAAAATATTGCTGCTAAATGACAGATCCAATCCCAAAATCCATACTAGGTCTTATCCTTTATAAGGGTCTGTGTGACAATGTGAGTCCCTACCACTGGTAAAAGTAGACAAGTGACACAGTGTTTGCACAGAAAACTGTTTTTCAGCTTTCTCCCGGTTTTGATATTCCCAGATAGGATTCCAGAGTTTGAAGACTCAAAAAAGCTTTGGGAGGGAAGAAGTCTCCAACTCTGTGTCCAGGTCTTGCAGGAGAACGATGGTATGTGTCCAGGTGCGCACAGACCTTATAATGATAGGATTGGGCATAGCTTGGGGCTCCTGCTAGGAGACAGATGTGCTGTACTCAGGGGATGGTACTGCATGCTGGAGTGAGAAGGGACCTTGTCCAGAGGACTGGGAGAGTCAGGATGACTAAGCGACTCTGGAGGACTGAGGGTGTTGGTTATGTGTTAGAGAAGACACTAGTAGCTTGTGATGAGGCAGAACTTAGTTTATGTCAGGGCTCCAGGGTGTGACCAGAGGTATGTGAACTGACGCAGGGAAACGCAGGCTTCAGATATGTTATAACAATATAATTTATTAACACTAACAATACATAAACGCAGTGCAATACTGCTAAACTAAACTACACCGCTAAACTACTTGTACACTCCCTGATTATCTCACGCCTTGACTACTGCAACTCCCTCCTCACCGGCCTACCCCAGTGCAGGCTCTCCCCGCTTCAGACCATCCTCAACTCAGCGGCTAGACTCATCCACCTCACCACCCGCTCCACCTCTGCCACCCCCCTCTGCCTATCCCTCCACTGGCTCCCTATCACCCACCGGCCTACCCCACCCTCACCTAACTGCTGCTCTCCTTCATTCCTCCTACCACTCCATCCCCCACAGCCACTTCCTCCTGTACCACTACCCCCTCCCTCCTAGATTGTAAACTCGAAAGAGTAGGGCCCTATAACCCCTCGTGTGCTGTTTGTAGTTGCTGTAATGCTTCATGTATTGTCCCCCCCTCTATTGTACAGCGCTGAGCAAACCCTTTGGCGCTATATAAACTCAATGTAATAATAATAATAATAATAACATAACACAGTGCAAACGAACCAAACCACCCACAGATAACAATACATACAATGCAAGCGTCGTCAGGCAGGCCGGGTCAATAACAATCGGGCAGGTAGGAACAGGAGGAGCAGGCAGAGAGTAGTCAGGTCACGAGCCGGGTACAGCAACTAACGGGCAGGTAGGTACAGGGGGTCAGGCGGAGAATAGTCGGGGTCACAAGCCAGGGATCAAACAGGAGAAGTCAGCAGAGGTCCGGATCAGGCAGGGTCAGCAACAAATCAGTCAGACAGGGACAGGAACAGGGATGCAGGTAACAAGATACAGGGGCCCAGGAAAAACACACACCAAGGCCCAGACTGCAGGTCTGGCCATCCCTTAAATACACCTGCATAATCAGCTTCAGGTGTTTGGCTGGCTGCAGGGTTGAGTCTCTGATTGCTGAGAGCACCCGCTGGCCAGCCCTGGTACTGCAGCCCACAAGGCAGGTGAGTCCCACCATTACTGGCAAGTCCATTCCTGACAGTACCCCCCCTCAAGGAGCGGCCTCAGGACGCTCCAAACAGTCCTAGCTGGGCAAAATGTTCCACCGCCCGGGTCTGGTAACTGGCGGGATATCAAAGACTGGCACATCGGGCAGGACTCCGGGCAGCGGCACATCGGGCAGGACTCCGGGCAGCGGCACATCGGGCTGGATACCAGATCAGCAGGCACCGGGCCAGCAGGCGGAGCGGCGGGCGCCGGGCCAGCAGGCGGGGCGGCGGGCGCCGGGCCAGCAGGCGGGGCGGCGGGCGCCGGGCCCCCAGGCGGGGCGGCGGGCGCCGGGCCCCCAGGAGGGGCGGCAGGCACCGGGCCCCCAGGCGGGGCGACGGGCCCCCAGGAGGAGCGCCGGGCCCCCAGGCGGAGCGGCGGGCGCCGGGCCCCCAGGAGGGGCGGCGGGCGCCGGGCCCCCAGGAGGGGCGGCGGGCGACGGGCCCCCAGGAGGGGCGGCGGGCGACGGGCCCCCAGGAGGAGCGCCGAGCCCCCAGGAGGGGCGGCGGGCGCCGGGCCCCCAGGAGGGACGGCGGGCGCCGGGCCCCCAGGAGGGACGGCGGGCGCCGGGCCCCCAGGAGGAGCGGCGGGCACCGGGTCATCAGGCACGACAACGGGCATCGGGTCACCAGGCATCAGGTCATTCGGCTCGCCAGCGGGCACCGCGTCATCTGGCAAGGCAGTGGGCACCGAGTCACCAGGCACAACAGTGGGTTCCGAGTCAACTGGCATGACCACGGGCACTGGGTCAGACATTGGATCGTCTGGCTCGACAGCAGGCATCGGGTCACCAGGCATCAGGTCATTTGGCTCGACAGCGGGCACCGCGTCATCTGGCAAGGCAGTGGGCACCGAGTCACCAGGCACGACAGTGGGCTCTGAGTCAATTGGCACGACAGCGGGCACCGGGTCATCAGGTACCGGATCGTCTGGATCGACAGCGGGCACCGGGTCATCTGGCATTGGATCGTCTGGCTCGACAGCGGGCATCGGGTCACCAGGCATGACAGCGGGCACTGGGTCACCAGGCATCAGGTCATTTGGCTCGCCAGCGGGCACCGCGTCATCTGGCAAGGCAGCGGACACCGAGTCACCAGGCACGACAGTGGGCTCCGAGTCAACTGGCATGACCGTGGGCACTGGGTCAGACATTGGATCGTCTGGCCCGACAGCGGGCATCGGGTCACCAGGCTCGACAGCGGGCACCGGGTCATCTGGCGTTGGATCGTCTGGCTCGACAGCGGGCACCGGGTCATCTGGCGTTGGATCGTCTGGCTCGACAGCGGGCACCGGGTCATCTGGCGTTGGATCGTCTGGCTCGACAGCGGGCACCGGGTCATCTGGCGTTGGATCGTCTGGCTCGACAGCGGGCACCGGGTCATCTGGCGTTGGATCGTCTGGCTCAACAGCGGGAATGGAGGCATCAGGCTGAATGGAGGCATCAGGCTGAATGGAGGCATCAGGCTGAATTGTGGGCGCCGAGGCACCAGGCTGCACCACGGAAGGCAGGTTCTCAGATGAAAGGCTGACCGGTTTGGATACTGGCAGGATGGTATTGGTTGGAAAGAACTTTCGCCTTTTCCTGGTTTTAGTTACCGGAGCACTGTAAGTAAGCGCAGGTTTGTAAACGGATGGAGCAGCTGGAGACAGAGAAGAGCTGGAGGATGGAACAGGGGAGGGAACAGTTGCTACAGAGGGCTTCTTTACAGGGTTAAAGGCAGGATAGGTGCAGCGAGTGGGAACAGGGTACTGACATGCGGTAGATAGCAGGGTATACTGGGCTGTAACTGGAGGTGCTGTTGGGAATGCAGGAATAGAGCTTTGAAGAAATAGATTAGAAGCAGGACTGGGTTTTTGCAAGCTGACTGAGGCTGGGTGCAACAAGTCTGACCATGTCTGCAGTATGGGTTGAACAAAGCTCAGCTTACACAAAGCCTGTCTGACCAAAGACTGCACTGCGTTTATACAATCCCTTAATACCTGTGGTGAACATGCAGCATAATGCTCCAAGAAGCAATCCACATCATCCTCTAATAACCATACCAGGGACTCTACCTGGTCTGCACTAAATGGTGGCAAAAAGTCATTCCTGCTTTCAGGGGTACCAGATGAAGCCAACTCTACACAAACCTGAATCAAAGGTTGCACCTCAGAGAACTCTGTGCCCTGATCTACTAGAACATGAGCGATCCGTATACATTCTAGCAGTTGATCCCGGGTATACTCCCTCAGAGTCTGATAAGCATATTCTCTGTCATCAAAAACCAGCAGCGACAAATACACAACCTCATCAAGATCCATCCTTCCCAGCAACAAGCCAAGATGGCTTCCCTGTGCAGCCACTTCTGATCAGGATTGGCCTTGGTGTAATGTCAGGGCTCCAGGGTGTGACCAGAGGTATGTGAACTGACGCAGGGAAACGCAGGCTTCAGATATGTTATAACAATATAATTTATTAACACTAACAATACATAAACGCAGTGCAATACTAAAACATAACACAGTGCAAACGAACCAAACCACCCACAGATAACAATACATACAATGCAAGCGTCGTCAGGCAGGCCGGGTCAATAACAATCGGGCAGGTAGGAACAGGAGGAGCCGGCAGAGAGTAGTCAGGTCACGAGCCGGGTACAGCAACTAACGGGCAGGTAGGTACAGGGGGTCAGGTGGAGAATAGTCGGGGTCACAAGCCAGGGATCAAACAGGAGAAGTCAGCAGAGGTCCGGATCAGGCAGGGTCAGCAACGAATCAGTCAGACAGGGACAGGAACAGGGATGCAGGTAACAAGATACAGGGGCCCAGGAAAAACACACACTAAGGCCCAGACTGCAGGTCTGGCCATCCCTTAAATACACCTGCATAATCAGCTTCAGGTGTTTGGCTGGCTGCAGGGTTGAGTCTCTGATTGCTGAGAGCACTCGCTGGCCAGCCCTGGTACTGCAGCCCACAATGCAGGTGAGTCCCACCATTACTGGCAAGTCCATTCCTGACAGTTTACTTGTGTGGCTTAAGTTGCAAACATACAAAACATTTTAGCAAGCTGTAACAGCAGACATCTTGGTTATAAAAAGAGAGAGAAGAGAGAGAGTAGAACCAACAAGTTTACAGATATGCACAACTGGTAACCTTAGTGTACAGTGCCATCTACTGGTCAAGTGATATTAGCACACAATACTGTATATAGTATATTCTGTTGTATTCCCAACAGAGGGAACCTAGAGGTCTAAGGAGTGCAGAGAGAGCTGACAAAGCAGGGAGAGCAGAGAGGGGCATATGAACACATATGTGTAAGATGGTCTGAGGGACCATTCAAAAGCCAAAGGCCAAGGTTTAAGACCTAAGCAGTGGTGCTGTAAAGTGAAGAAGATTATTTGTTGTTTCCTGTTTTAACTGTGAAAACCCCTGTATGGACAACTGCTCTGTGATAGACTTTAATTTTGTTTCATAAACGTTGTCTGACAAGCCCTAAAACACAGTTCTACCTGGCAAGGACTCACTTGGAAGCACTACACTTGAGCTAACAACCCCTGGAACATCACTGTCTGGTATGAATTTAGAAAAAAGTGCCTCCTCCCCCCCAAAATATCTATCAAACTATTATCCCAGATAGAGGTCTGGTATGATTTTTTAAGGGACATAGCCTACCTTAGTTACTTGTAATAACTGAGCTGTTTCTGGCCACCCCTGGCCCTAGATACATTTTCAAAAATTCTTTACAAAGATGAGTGTACTTACTGTGCAAAAAGCCATACTTCTCAATTTTCAGATATATGAAAGATGGACATTCTTTAGCACCAAGTATAGTGCACCCCTTGCCAAACCCACAGTCATACAGACCAGGAACAATAAATATTAAAAAATAAATAAACGTTGAAATCCACAACTTGTTTTTTTTCCCCAATCTTTTCCTCTATACTAGCTTTTCAAAATAACAAATGCAATTATTTATAGTTTTGATGAAAGATTTAGTGTAGTATTACACTCTTAGTAGTTAAATAGTATAATAGTGCATTTTTATAGAAGTCTACACATCAAAGCACACAAAGGGACACCTTAGGAAGTAAAGGAGGCGGATGGTTTTGGTTCAATGTTTTTTATTATTGTTTTCAACAGCACGTTACATGGATTAAGACTGTAGGAATACAGAAAACAATCGGAGTCAATACAGAGTAGCCCAAACAACAAAAGTGTAGGACAACGAGATAACAAAGTTGGTGACAGTCGAAGAACAGACAATCCAGTATAGCATCTGCCAGAAAAATCTGCCTAATCTAGAGGTGGTTTTGGTTCCAAGAGAAGAGCAGTCCCTCTAAATGTGGGATAGTTGTGAGCAGAACATGGGGTTTTTATTTTGCTGATAAACTGGATTTTTGAATACTGAAGAGTTTGTCAGTGTTTTCAGATGAGATTCCCACCACTTACCCAAGATTTAGCCATTTTCCACAGAATATTCAATTATAAAAATGGGCGAATCTTGGGTGAAACTTGTGTGACTCTTGGCTGAAACCAATTATAAATAGACTCTTGAGTCTCTCTTGAGCAGCTGCTCCTGGCCACCACTAGACAGCTGAATGGAGAAGACAGACTTAAAGCGGAATTAATAGATAAGTTCATCTTTTGGGTAAAAATAATAAATGCAGGTAAAAAAATGTGACAGTATTCTTTTTGTCAAAAGGAACCTGGAAAGCATTGCACCAGCAATCAGTAGACTTCTCCCCATACTATCAACGGGGCAACGGGTGCGGCTGCAGCTATGTTTTGTGTTCCACCCTAAAAACAGATGGAAAGTAACATGTTCCAAAGGTGAACTTATCCTTTAAACCCGAATGTATTGTAACCAAAAAAAAATGTATTGTACTGCAGCCTAGCAATCACTAGAGGTAGAGGATGCATTTGTTTTCATTTTTTAGGCTTTTTCCCTCTGTTTTCACCTGGTGATCTTGTATTAGGGTACCACCACTCTGGATGAAGGAGCTGAGGGGCATCTTTGGACAGCAGCAATATTAATCAATACAAAGTTAATGACACCCTAAATGCAGGTCACAAATGCCGTGCATTTGCACGTAACTGCAAGCACTGGATCGCATGGTACTTTTGTACCATGTGATCCAGTTGCAGTGCATTTTAAAATGTAGTGCATGCACTACCTTTGGTGTGGTGCTGTGCAATTTTAGCCCATTCAAAATGAATGGGTTGAAATCATACTGCACAGAAGCACACAGAACCACATGTGAATCGCAGAGGAATGAACAATGCGCTCTTGTGCGATTCATGTGCAGGGATGGTGTGAACCAACCCTAACAGTAGGAGGGGCTCCCAGCATATAAATCCTTAAATCCATCCCCCAACCCCTGATTCTAGAACAAATCCACTTACACCCTCCTTCTCAATCTCTCCTCCAAGCACAGATCATATCCACCCCTGTGCACAAATTCCCCCCTTCTAGTGCAATTGCCACCATAAATCCTATTATCCCCTCATTTCCAACATAAACCCTGCACACCAACCCCTTCTTCTAGCACAAATCATCTTACACAAACCACTACCACCACAAGCATGGATCCTTTCCTTCCCACTCAATCCCCCTCCCTTTCTGTACATATGCATCATAAATTCTCCTGCCCCCAAACTTCCATCCACAAACACGCTCATTCCCTCTGTAACTCTTCTGTGCTTCTATGATCCTTCTCTATAAATGCATGCTGTCCACCCTGAACATTCTCCTTTATCTCCATCCTTTCCACTGTCCTCTCTGACTCCTTCACTTCTGTCCACCTACCTTTTCTTCACTGGTCAATATAAGGAGGAACCTAGGAAAAGCTTCTCTGGCTCAGTCTGACTAGTGTGACAGGCAGGAAGAGATGATGCGGGTGCCAGAAATCTCAGCAGGGCAGTGCCTGGGTGCCCAGCACTAGGATTGATACCGGCGCCCCACTTCCTCCACATTACACCAGCTGTATCCTGGCCCTGGGAGAAGGAGTTTGGCAACTGGGCACAGCAGCTAAGGTGGAAGCAGAAAGGGGGAATCGTTTTTTGTTTTGCCAGTGGGGGAATCTTCCTGCAGTAGTGGCTTTTCTTTCCACTTCCTCTCCTCTTACTCTCAAGATTTGAATCTCCCAATGCCTTCTTCTCCATTGTCCAATCCTGTTCTAATCATAATCTGATAGCATGTGGCCAGAAACATATGGGAGTTTGTGCCTGTCACTTTCCCCTCTGACAGTGTCATCCAGCCCTAAATCCTGAAGCATCCATGGCCAAACACAAGGGCTTCAGTGCTGGCAGCTTACACTATCGGACCTCCATGGTAGTTGGGTGGCACTCACATTAGGCTCCCAGGCCAGCTTTAGTTGATCTTACAGACCACCTGGCTGAATTAGAGATGGATTGGCTCCCAGTAGAAATACTGCAGCAGTACTGCAGCCCAAGAAACAGAGAGCACATGCAGAGCATCCCCAACTTCAACCCCTAGCAGGGAGCCATTTCTAAGAAAAAATGTACTAACCCTGATGTTTGCCTCCCAGCATCCATACTTTACAAACCTCTCTCTTTTGCATGCCCACCCTGGTGCCACCGTTCTCAGGTCTGGTTCTCTGCTGCAAATGTCCTGGTCTCTGAGGATATGTCCATATGAACCAGTTTAGCATGAAAGATGGCAAACTGGGAGTCAGTTTTGCTATGTATGGGTATTGAGATGAATGTGCAGCAGCAAAAGTCAGTGGCTGTCAAAAGCTCCTCTCAGTACATAACTCCCTGATACCAGGCCTAAGTATGTCTGTTAGGTGATGAGGCAGCAGCCTCACCACCGATATGTAGTAGCTATGTGTCATGTACTTGATAGAGAACTGAGATGACGAGGGTAGTCTCTTTGTATTTCCTGTCTAAGCACCCCTGAAGGTGAGATAGAGGATGCAATGGAAGAGGAGGAACATGAGTGCAGGAGGATGTAGTTTGCAAAACCCCAAACTGGAGATGCCGACTACAAAGTTCCAGTGGAACATGTGTGCAGGAGAGCTAGGTGAGGAGTCAGCAGGAGAACCAGGAGAAGTTAAAGGAGAACTCTGGTGCGTCCAAAAGTTCAGGATGGCAGAGCTCACTGATGATATTAGCAGGCATGTAGCAAGACTATGCACAAAAACAGGCAGATGCATTAGCACGTAAGCAGGCACTCGACAATGGCATAGAGCAGAATTGGAGGTAGAAGTGAAGTTACAGATCAAGCTGAGTTTAGTAAAACGTGGAAAATGAAGTACCAAATTAGGAGTCGGATCAAGGTCAGAAATTAATCTGTGGTCAGGAACAAGTAGAAATGAAGTATAGACCAGAATCAAAATCAGATCAGGAGGGAGCTGGGTCAATAATAGGAAGTATATGCAGAACAAAAGTCAGGGAGAAAGGAACATGCTGAAGATCAGTCAGTACTGACACTGACTTAGAACATTCCTTAAATAGACTGGCACCAATGCTGGTTCTGCGCATGCACGCACATCTGTGTGCACGTGCACAACTGACTGTATTCTTGCCACACGAGTCTGGCTAATGTTTATGTAGAAGTATGCGCATGTGCATGCATGTTTCCGAGCTATCTGGCTATGGGATTTCTCTGATGATGTGTAATGTAAAGGAATCAGACAAATAATCAGATGAACAGCAATGTGCAACTTGAAGTTTTGACAATGCAAACTGGATGGTTAAGGCAATAAGCGCAGAACAAATATTAATAGCTAATACAACTATAGGAGCTGCCTATGAGAATTTTACTAATAAGGGCACTAGGTGGCAGCACAGTACAGTCTAGAGCAGGGGTGGGCAAACTTTTTGACTTGAGGGCCGCAATGGGTTCATATATTGGACCCGGGGGCCGGACCAAGAGTAGATGAATGATGTGTATGTGTCATCCATAGTAAGTATAGTAATATTCCCCCATAGTAAGCATAGTAATTAATCCCCCATATAGTAATTCATCCCCCATAGTAATTCATCCCCCATATAGTAATTCATCCCCCATATAGTAATTCATCCCCCCTATAGTAATTCATCCCCCATAGTAATTCATCCCCCATATAGTAATTCATCCCCCATAGTAATTCATCCCCCTTATAGTAATTCATCCCCCATAGTAATTCATCCCCCATAGTAATTCATCCCCCATAGTAATTCATCCCCCATATAGTAATTCATCCCCCATAGTAATTCATCCCCCATATAGTAATTCATCCCCCATAGTAATTCATCCCCCATATAGTAATTCATCCCCCATAGTAATTCATCCCCCATATAGTAATTCATCCCCCATAGTAATTCATCCCCCATATAGTAATTCATCCCCCATAATAATTCATCCCCCATATAGTAATTAATCCCCCATAGTAATTCATCCCCCATATAGCAATTAATCCCCCATAGTAATTCATCCCCCCCATAGTAATTCATCCCCCATATAGTAATTCATCCCCCATAGTAATTCATCCCCCATATAGTAATTCATCCCCCATAGTAATTCATCCCCCATATAGTAATTCATCCCCCATAGTAATTCATCCCCCCTATAGTAATTCATTCCCCATATTAATTCATCCCCCATATTAAGTCCCCAAGTCCCCCCTGTGTCAATTCACTTACCTTTGCTCCGCGCGTTCCTCTCGCCGTGTTCCCGCGCCGTTCCGGTGTAGCATGAAAATCTGTCTCCTATGAGGATCTGTCCCCCTCGACGTATCTGCGCATGTGCCAGTTTCAGGCATTAGCAGCCGATCGGCGATCTCCGGCACATGCGCAGATACGTCGAGGGGGACAGATCCTCATAGGAGACAGATTTTCATGGTACACCGGTCTTCAGGGCGGACTGTGAGAGGAGCCTAGCTCCCCTCACGTTCGTCACGCTGCCCCACCTACACACATCCTGACAGCCACCCTGACAGTATCAGGCTCCGCGGGCCGGATTAAAAGGTCCGCCGAGCCGTATACGGCCCGCGGGCCGTAGTTTGCCCATTGCTGGTCTAGAGTCACCGGTCTTCGTCAACACAGCCCTCATGAGATTGGCCAGACACATAATTTTTCACCTGGAAGATGGTATGCCCTTTAAAAATGTACTTGATTGCTGCATTGATCTTGACTTTAGAAGGAAGAATGGAGGAAACTGAACAATGCCATAGCCAATAGCCACAGACAGAAAGTCATTCTTTCTACCTTTAGGAAAGATGTCTGATGAGTCAAAGAGCCCAAAGTTCAATAGACAAAATATGGATTGCTTCAGAGAGGTGTGCTCCCACAGACATAGCTAGGAGTTCAGGTAGTACTGGAAAGGGAGCCAGTCTTCATTCCAGAAGTCAGCAAAGGGCTCCACTTCAGAAGGCCAGGATACTTTCTAGTTGTTTTGAGACTGTGCTGTCCAGAAATTGTGGGTGGCCTCTAGAAAGGTTGGACTCTCAAAACAATCTCTTCAGTTGAGATCTGGAAGTTCAGTCATCCCCCACACAACAACCAACAAAACAACCCTGTTCCAGCAACATAGAACAAGGTCTTAAAACCTATATCAAACCTCTACTGTCTCAAGGGGTGGTAATTCCAGTCCCAGCAGGCAAAACATTTCAAGGCATGTATGCCCTGGTCATGGTCTGGAAGAAGGAGGAAGATTAGAGGCCTGTCTCCCTGTAGGTCAAGACCATCTGAATTTACATGCCTGCTGTTTAGCTTCTCAATTTCCCATTGCAACTTTACAAAAGTCTTTTGTCTGTTGTAACTCTGATGTCTTTATCATGATTTAGACAACTTACTCCTTCTTTCTCAGGACAAAAATCATCTTCTAAAGCACGTAAACCTAGTGTATCTAACAGCCCAATTCAACTTAATTCAGAATGTGATATCATGACTGCCAGAGAAGATACTGGTGGTACACAATCAGATTTCTCTGGCTCTTTCCTCTCTTCACCTCTCATTATCTCAATATCTAATGATCATCAGGACCATGATCTGTACTGCCTCTATGGTGAAGTTGGCAAAGTGGAGGATGTGCCCTTTCCAGAAGGGTTTTCTCTAATAATGAACATCAGGCAACATGCACCAAACTATCAATTTCTCACAGACACTAAAGAGAAGTCTTTGGTCAGTACAGAATAATCTTCCCAATTTCCATTCCCTCCTTCCCACATTTTAGACCACAATTACAGCTGATGCCAGCTGCAAGGAGTGGGGAGACACTGCCAAACAGTAGTGACTCAAGGTTGATAGAACTTTCCTGCTTAAGGAGTAATATTAAACCTCCTGGAACACTGAGCAGTCTTTTTTCTCTCCCTGTTTTTTGTCGCCTAATAGTGGTCTCCTTAGTCTTGAGGCTGGACAAAACTACAGCAGTGTCCCATATCAAGAGACAGGGCAAACCCACAGCCTGGTTTACTGAAAGCAGTAGAGCTGATCATGACCTGTGAAGATTGAAATCTCCTAAACAATTCTGCCATACAGGGAGTTTAGAACTATCAAGCAGACTTTCTATCTCACCTCCAAGTGGACAGCAACAAATGGTCCCTACATTTCTACTCCTTCAAGTGGATTCTGTCTTTGTGCATGATTCCAAAGGTGGATCGGTGCACAACACAAGCTGAAGACGTTTTACACCACAGGACTATGCCAGCAAGCACTGGGAGTGGGTACACTGAGAGGTCAGGGGAGATTTCACAAGATGCATGCCTTGCCCCAAGTTCCGACCAATTTCATATTCCTGAAAAAACTGTTACAGTGTACAATACTTCACTCATGTCCATCTCACCTCCAGTTAACGGCCTGGTTCTTATAAGGGAGATGCTAGCCAGTGTTGGCTGCTCCTCTAAAGTGATCTCTACAATCATGAGATTCAAAAGACCGAGCACCAAGCTCACAACATTTGGGCGATATTTGCTTACTTGCTTGCAGCTGCCTCTGCCTTCTCCTGCTCCAACCCTCAGACCGGCTTCGACATTGAGCACAACATAACTCTTTTAAAGTGCAGGTCTCTGTACTCTCATCCTTCATTAATATATTATGGATGAATCATCCCTTAGTCTTTCAATTTTTCAAAGGGGTGCTGCATCTTAGACCTCAGAAAAAACAAGATCCTCCAAGTGGAATTTACCATTTTTTTTGGATTTCCTTGCCAGCCCCAGCATTGATCATTCTCGGTCTGGTTCAATAAGGGACTTACTGTAGCTATCAAGATAGATTTTCCAATGGCTATCACCTCCAAGAGAGTTTCCAAGGATCGTGGGCTAGACGGAACCTTTTTTGATGTTCTACCCAGACTGGGTAGTCCCTATTTCCATGTTGGGATTCAATCCAAAAGTGGCTCCAGCATGTCACAAGAACCAGCATATTGTTTTCCCCATGTTCAGGACAGCAGAAAATGATCAGATCCAGACTTTAGAGATTTAAACTGTTTCTTTGTCTCTTTCTCTGGTAAGAACAGAGAAAAGCAAGCTTTATCCAGAACCATCACTGCAAGGATCATGTTGGCTATCCAATTAGCTTATTATAAGGCAAAAGGCTTGGCTCCTTTGGATGCAGTGACAGCACACTCAACCAGGTATATGTTGACCTCTTAGGCACTTCCTGTCATGTGGCATCATAAGTCATTTGCAAGTCGGCAACATGGTCCTCCATTAATAACTTAATGGCTCAGTACTGCTTGGGGATAGCATCCTTGTTTAAAGTTAATTTTTATTCTGCCAGTAAAGACTTGTGATTAAAACTTTACTTTTTCTGCACCCCACCCTTGTTTGTGAGGAGTTACTTTCCATTTGTATTCAGACATGCTGTTAGTCGGGAAAATTGAAAATTCTCCATTAAATACCAAATGTAATTTTCCTTTCCTGAGTTAACTTCATGGTGGCTTTCATGTGTACTCCCAGCGCAGGTGGCCAGGCTCCATAGCTAGTTTCTGTGTTCTTCACCTATAGCAGCCCCCTTTCCCAAAAGGCAAGCAGGCCTACTGATACTCAGTTGCCCCCATGTCTTATACACAATACTATAGTGCCTGGCCAACACGTCAGGGCAGGCGCGAATTGAGCACAACAAACAGGTACTTGCAAATGGCAGACAGGCAGAGTGGTCAGTGACAGTCTGGGTTCAGGGCAGGCTACGTTCTGAGTGTATTCAATATCCAATCCGAGGTTGTCAACAAGGAAAACCAAACTTGCAGGCAGGGCAGATGAACAGGGAGTTTGAAGTAGGTGTTACAAACACTATCACAAGCATGAGACTGCAGGCCTGGCTGGCTTAAATCAGGTTTGGTCTCCACCCAGGGACTGGCTACATTAATCACCTTGCAGGCGGACAGGCAGGCGGAATACATCACAGCCAAAACCAGGATGCTGGAATGAGCCCATCAGCTGTCAAGCAACCGGAGGGCTACAAGCTCCAGACAGTAGCATAGGATACCTCTGTTTGATGAGTAGGCTAGATATGGAATGCTGAGCCTAAAAATTTATGGGAGTGGGGTCCTATGGGGTAGGAGTGAAGGAATAGACAGCCATTCATATTCTGCCACAGAGTTAGGTCAGGAAAGGAAAATTGTGGTGAGTATTTGATTTTACGTTTTATTTAAGTATGCTGCCCGGTTGGAGGTTACTATGTCTGAAACTCATGGATATTAGCAAAGCTACTACCCGTTGCAATTGACCTTTTTTTCAAGGGACAAGGATAAGTTGTGAAAGTACACATATCTTTTAAATGTAAGACTGATTCATTCATTCTTGCTTTAATTCCATAAAAACATTGAAGGTCAAAAGTAAACCGGTCATGTAAAATTATTATCTTTTCTGTGTCAAAAGTTGCCCATTAAAGCTTTTTTAACCACTTTTCTGTATAAATGGTTCTAAAGGATGCTTTTCCTCCTACTATCCATTTAAAAAAAAATAAATATATGCAATTTTTTTCTCATTTCACAACGGAAACATGATTTTGTTTATTTGAACGAGCGTGGTATTTTCTTAATCCCATACTACATTTAGCAACCTTGGCTGAAACAGGCTCTCAGTGCAAAACGTTTCCTCTTGAGCTCGGACCCACCTCACTGAAGGGCGTCTGTAGGTGGTCACTGTTCGGGGATCTAAAAATGCCTCCTAAGATCAGAGCTGATGAAACACTTGCCATGTGCCAAACCTTCCTCAAACCCGCCGGAATCCAAAACAAATTCACACCTCCTGCTTTCTCTGCCATTAATCAATCAGCCCCAGAAACGGTCGTCTGCGGTGGGCAGGAGTCAGAGACCTGATTGTTCCCCAGAGTTTAATAGCAGGCTCCAATCTTTGATATTTTTTTTGCTAATTAGCGTTCTGGCTGCTTTAACTATTTCATTCCGTCTATCATATTGTATTAAAGCAAATCTGCCACACATAAAACAGAGACAAAGTATAAATCCCTTTTACTTTTAAAAACAAAAACCCTGTTTGGTTACTGTAACATTTTATTTGTGCACAAGGCATTTTTTTATACAATATATGACCTTTCCATATCAATGTGTAGCCACCTTTGATACTCGGTAACTGAAAAAAATGTACATTTCTCTTCCTTGAAACCATTGCAATAAATTGCAGCTTGTAGACAGGGGTTCCCAGACCCTCATCCCCCTGCTCCTGTAACTCCAATTCATGCCTCTCTGAAATGTCTGCACTGTGTGTGATGGTAAAGCTGAGCTCCAGCCAAAATCATTTATATTATTTTGGATAAATCTGATAAGGGTTAGAGTTTCTGTCTTGTCTTTATTACTGGAACATGTGTGACTAAGGTGCTGGATTCAGCTCATTAATGGATTATCATTGGAGTTAAAACAAATGTATATCGGTTATAATGGCTCTTATGAGGCTGACCTTATCCACAAACGGGATATACCTTCACTGGGAGACTCAAAGTTTGGAATTTATGAATCCAAATTGCAATGAGGTTGTCAGACCATTCTACTGAGAGTTTAAAAATGTTTACTATTGGTGTCTACAATATAAAACGTGTTTCGAGGGTTTAAAAGTCTCCCCTTTCTTCAGGGCTACAAAATGGATATGAAATTGGTACACCAATGGGTGTCAAAACACAAAATTTGCTACAAAAACTCAAAGCAGAGAAAATGTAAAATGATAAAAGTATTTAAAAATGTATTCTAATCTAACTCACTATAATGATAAAAAACATGAAAGAAACAGATCTCATTGAAACATAAAAAGGACAGTGTGAAAATATGGTTATAGAATTATAGTAAATATATAATAATCATTCGTAATAAATTCATTCGTAATAAATTGGTAAAAATAATCGATTAAAAGTACTTATTACTATTACTATTAGTGCTTAAATATACTGTAGTTAAGTATTTATAACTACTGAGTTAGGCTTCAAATTAGGGCTACATGATTTTGTGCCCATTTATAAAAGTATGAAGAACATTTATTGAGCACAAATTCTGATCTGTGCTTCACAAATTGTGAACTCATCTTTATTAATAAAAGCCTTTCTTAGTTTAGACCTCCAGCCCAAAACAACAAAATAAAAATTAATAGCCATTCAACCCACACTGCTTCTGCTATGACTAGTCACAGCAGAAGCTGATCACCGGGTGCCGGGCCAATGGATGACTGCTGGAACCTACTAATCGGTGAGATGAGACAGAACACAGCTCTGCCTATGTAAACAAGGCAGAGCTGTGTCCTGTCAGTGGCCATGTGCTGGATTTTGGTTCCTTGCAAAGCAGGGAATAAAATTCATCACACACCTTAGTGAAAACACCATAAAAACACTGGCTAGGCACACAGTTAACCCTTTGAATTTCCTAGATGTTTATTCCATTCCCAGCCAGTGTCATTAGTACAGTGACAGTGTATATTTGTGACCGCAATGATCACTGTATTAGCTTCGCTGGTTCCTACAAATTATCAGTTAGTGTTAGTGTCAGATTGTCTGTCGTAATATCGCAGTCCCACTATAAGTCGCTGATCCCCGCCATTACTATTAGAAAAAAAAAATAATAAAAAAATCCAGTTTGTATTCCATGGTTTATAGACACTATAACTTTTGAACAAACATCAAAACATCAAGAATGTTTTGTGCTGTCCCTTTAAGTCAATTAACAGTAAATCATGCAAAGTGAATCATCCAAAATATATGAAAATACCAGTGACTGCATATGTGCTCAAACAGAAAAGTCTTCATATATAATAGTGAAATGTGAATCCAAATAAAGTCCAAAGTAAAATCAGCTAAGTGTCTTCTCCCATGTGGATAATTTCAGTGCTCTACCACCTTCAAATGCCAAAACTGTTTACCAGCTACTTAGACCCCTAAAATGAGAAAGTCCAATAGCACTCATGCAATATCCACTCATAATATCCACAGGCAGCCCTGGCAGCAATGACCAAACTCTCCCATCCTGTTATCCAGTTAGAATGAGCTAAGTATTATCAAGCATATAGAGAATAAAAAAGGAAGTCCATAGCATAACCCATAAAATGGCACATTTATTGCGTAAAAGGAGGGTAGTCACATGTTAAAAGTCAAACACTAGCATATAGAAAAGCCACAGGAAAAATAAAATATATATATATGAGTACCGTACCAAAGTTGATGTAATTGGTCATATATTTTTTATTAATTTATATAAGTTGTTCAAATTGGTTGGTAGAGTAACTCTTTCTCTATAGTAACTCTTCATCTTGTTCTTTTGCATTGCAGGCAAACAATGGATTGCAAGCAGAAGCAATGTGCTTTCACTGACCTGAGTTGACATCATTAAAGAGACACTGCTCTTGTCAATGGTGTTTAACTGTGTAAACAGTTAGTAGCCTTCTGTGGATGTTGGACAGCCTGCACCCCTCCTTCATCAGAAACTCAATGACGGCACTTTGCTTCTGCTTGGAATCCATTATTTACTTGCAATAAAAAGAAGAGTCACTATAGAGGAAGAGTTTCTCTACCAACAAGTGAAATTTGAACTGCCTATGTAAGTTAATAAAAAAGTAACGCCCATTTTTGCAGTACTTTGGTACTTTTTAAAATTCCAAAGATCCTGTTTGGAGATGGGACAAAGTTCCAGAAGGACAACCATCGCTGAAGCCCTCCATTGATTTGGGATTTATGGCAAAGTGGCTAGACGGAAGCCTTTCCTCATTGCAAACGCATGAAAGCCAGCTTAGAGTTTGCAAAAAGCACTTTGAAGACTCTGATTGTGAGGAACAATATTCTTTGGTCTGATGAAACCAAGATTAAACTGTTTGGCCTCAATTCTAAACATTATGTCTGGAGGAAACCAGGTACCACCAAATACCAGACCAACAGTGAAGCATGGTGGTGGCAGCATCATGAAAGCTTCATGTTTTGGGGATGTTTTTCAGCAGTAGGGACTGGGAGACTGGTCAGGGTTGAGGGAAAACTGAATGGAGCAAAGTACAGAGATATCCTCATTGAAAACGTGTTCTACAGTGCTCAGGCTGGGCCGAAGGTTCACCTGCCAACATGACAACGATCCTAAGCACACGGCCAAGACAGTACAGGAGCAGCTTAGAGACAACTCTGTGAATGTCCTAGAGTGGCCCAGCCAAATCCCTGACTGAACCCTAATAAGTAGAGATGAGCGAATTTTTCAAAAATTTGATTCGGCTGATTCGGCGAATTCCAGGAAGAAATTCGATTCGATGCGAATTAATTCGCTACGAAGTTAACTTATAAAAAGGGTTTCTAGGCTTCAGAGAGCCTTTAAATTAGTGCAGAACACTGTACCTTTAATTTAAATGCCCTTGGAGATGAGGAAGGAGAAGGAGAAGGAGAAGGATGAGAAGAAGGAGAAGGATGAGAAGAAGGAGAAGGAGAAGGAGGAGAAGGAGAAGGATGAGAAGAAGGAGAAGGAGAAGGATGAGAAGAAGGAGAAGGAGAAGGATGAGAAGAAGGAGAAGGAGAAGGATGAGAAGGAGGAGAAGGATGAGAAGAAGGAGAAGGATGAGGAGAAGGAGAAGGAGAAGGAGGAGAAGGAGAAGGATGAGAAGAAGGATGAGAAGAAGGAGAAGGATGAGAAGAAGGAGAAGGATGAGAAGAAGGAGAAGGATGAGAAGAAGGATGAGAAGAAGGAGAAGGATGAGAAGAAGGACAGTTCTGTGACAGTTTCTGTCTATTTCTGACAGTTCTGTGACATTCACTCCATACAGCGGTTTCAACCGCTGTATTGAGGGAATGTCCCAGAACTGTCAGAAATAGTCTATTTCTGACAGTTCTGGGACATGTATGGAGTGAATGTCCCAGAACTGTCAGAAATAGTCTATTTCTGACAGTTGTGGGACATTCCCTCCATACAGCGGTTTCAACAGGCTTTTCAATTTCCTCATGGTTTAGAAAGTTCATTTTTGGGATCTGGAGCCCAGGGATTTCAAAGTGATCCAGGTGGGATGAAATCTCAAGTCCTGTATCCAGGTATTCGGAACCAACAGCGCACTGATTGATCAAGTGTGTGCTGGGCTATTAGTAGTGGCCTGACCAAGGTTCTGAGCTCCACCCTCCCGAGGAGTCCAGGTGTGCATGGGAGCAACCAGAGGGGTGCATGTCTGTGATCAAAGCCTGAGGGCCAGAGCAGCAAGGGTCTGCTATCTATGTCGACCAAAGTGAGCCAGGAGACTAAATATGTAATGTTTTTGTGTTAATGGTGAAGACCCCCTGTGTGGGAAACCATGAACTATGCTTTATGGAACTTTGTGTGAACTTTCCTTTAAATAAAAGTGGGCCACCAAGCCCTTAAACAGAAATATTTGGTGCGGACTGTACTCGTTAGTGGGTGCACGTGAGCTAGATTACCCCATATCCCTTGCCATTTTAGCAGCAAGCTGGTTCCCAATGGGTTAAAAATGTTTCAGCTATCTATTTAAAATCCCCATGGCTAAAACATTCAGATAAATATAGATGGTGAAATATTGGATGAGCCTAATTTAATACTCAAAGAAGAAGCATTTTTTTTCCCTAGCTGGGAATTTTATTCCATTGCCAGATTTCATAGCCACGGTCTGCTCCATTATACACAAAGTATTGTTTTTGTTTTTATGAAGTTTTCAGACTCAAGTCAGATTGATACTCAGAGGACAAATAAAGCTGTTACATGAATTAGCATTTTTTTAGTGGAAAATTCCATCTCCCTTTTTTCAACATTTCAATTAAAAACACCTACTAATTCTGGGAGGTCGGGATGTCTAAAATTATGAAAAATTACTATTTATAAAGATGGACAGGAATAGGCTGTGGCTGTGAACATTTCAAAAATGACGATAGATAAAAATGGCTAAATATATATTTGTAAAGGATCACTTTTGAAAATATTTTGCTATTTTTAGGTGAATTCTGTTTAACCTTTTTCTGCCTTTTGAAATGTTGCTAGGAAATATCGCTATTTTTAGCAATGGCCATTTTAAACTGGCACACCGCGGCAGCCTTGGTCCCCCTAATATTACGGTGATTTGTCATTCAAAGTGTACCTTAAGCCAAACCCTTTTTTTTGTTTTTGTTTTTGATAGAGTACAGATGGGTTGTAAAACCTGTCAAGATTTTCCTTCAATTCCTGCCCCAGCGGCACAATAGCAGCACAATCAATATTTCCCTTCTATTCCTGTTTTTGTGAAAAAAAATGAATTTCCAGTCACTTTATGATTCTAGTTACAATAGTCACCTGGACAAATTGAGAGGGTGAATCTCCTCAGTGGAAACAGACACAGCTTTAAAAACAAACTATCACAAAACTAAGGTGTAGACTCAACTTAAAATAATATTAATCCCTCAATTTTATTTAGCTTGGCACATTGAGCACAATAAAATAAACATTCCCCAGTAAGTTATTTGTTAACTTTCAATGCTGCTGGCTTCTGCTTTCTCATTGCTGCTTTCCTGAACATCTGGTTTTCAGAGGAAAGAGTTAAGATTGGACAGTGCAGTCTGCAGCCAGTCTGTGAGCTTGGAGAAGAAGGGGAGGAGGGAGAAGCAGGGGAGTATCTTCCCATAGTAGGCTACAGGGTTGTGTGTTTCTATTGATGCACGCAGTGTACAGAGACACAACTCTAATCCCTGCATGCAAGGGTGGTTCCATAGGATGCTGCAAGAGAAAGGAGTAGGTTTGAGTAGCATATATGTAATCATAGTCACATTCCCTGACAACCTGGAGTACATATCCCATGATGCACTGCACAGGTGTTATTTAATGCCCATGCATGCCTGATGTTTGTGGTACCTCCTACAAGTGAGAGTAGTGGAGGATGAGCATCAACGTGATCCACTGTGGGTTGTGTGTGTATTGGTATTGGTGATATTGTCAGAGCCTGGTATTGACCTAGTGTGTATTGTCAGCCCTTGCTATCAATGTGATCCATATTGTCAGTCCCTGGTATTAGCAGAGTGTGTATCATCAGTCCCTGCTACCAATGGGATACATATTGTCAGTACCTGGTAATGGTGGAGAGTGTATTGTCAGCCCTTACTATCAATGGGGTATATATTGTCAGTTCCTGGAAGTGGCAGAGTGTGTATTGTCAGTCTCTGCTATCAATGGGGTATATATTTTCAGCCCCTGGTATTGGTGGGTTATGCATTGTGAGTGGTATGCACATTGTCAGTCCCTGGTATTGGCAGCATATGTATGGTTAGTCCCTACTATCAACAGGATACATATTGTCAGTCCCTGGAATTGGCAGAGTGTGTATTGTCAGTCTCTGCTATCAATGGGGTATATGTTTTCAGCCCCTGGTATTGGTGGGTTATGCATTGTGAGTGGTATGCACATTGTCAGTCCCTGGTATTGGCAGCATATGTATGGTTAGTCCCTACTATCAATGGGATACATATTGTCAGTCCCTTGTATTGGAAGAGTATGTATGTTTCGTCTCTACTATCAATGGGATACATATTGTCAGTCCCTGCTATTAATGTTATGGGATGATCAGTTCCTCAATTGCTCTGGTGCACTGCAGTATAGGTGTAACGGACCGCCTGACAGTACCTCTATCAGTCCCCTGATAGAGCCTCCCCAGAGTGTGGAGTCTAAGTACCGGAGCACTTGTTCACCAGGGCCCCTGATGGTGGGGATGGACTTGGAGCGCTCCGGGACCAGGTCGCAGCTGCTAGGTATCTCTACCAGAGGTAGAGGAGTCTGTCAAGGGCTCCAGCGGGTTAAGAGTCTGATGTGAGGGAGCCCAGGGATCCCTGAGGGATGGATGGACGGATGAGCAAAGTCAGAGTCAAACAAGCTGGGGCGGTAACTAGCAGGTCGGTGAGGTACAAGACGATAGGCAAAGGATAGTCAGGTCACACGCAGGGTCAATACCAAAAGATCAGATCTATAAGGGAACATCCAGGAGCAGAGTCAGGCAAGCCAAGGGGTCAGGACAGGAGAAGGCAACAAGGTCAGACAATCCAGATCAGAGTACTCACTACACAGGCAACAGGATACAAAAGACCATTTGGCAACAAGCATCTGTGCAGGGCTGGCTTAAGTAGCCCGCCCTGCACCTGATCGTCGCCGCCTAGGTCCCAGTGCCTGCCTAGTACTGTCAAGACGACATGTGCGCCTGGGTCCTAGTGCCCTGCTACCTGTATGTCTTGACAGACGCCTACGCATGTGTAGACCCATGCGTCGCGATGGTCCCTGACAATAGGTGTGTTAACCGCTACTCTAACAAACAGTGTATTGAGGTGCCATTCTAAATGAATGGCAGTGCACGCATTGCAGTAAAACACACATTTTACCAGACATTACTATAATACAACAGTGTAAAGGGTCTCTGATCAAAGCAAGGGTTCCTACAGCTGCCACTGTGCCTGGGACCCCATGAAATTTTGATCCAACTCTGGGCGAACTCTGTATGTAAACATCTCACCAGATGACTGAGTTCAGGTGTATCCAGTGAAGAGTTCTGTTAATGCTACAGCATATGTAGACATTGTAGACAATTGTGCACCTTGTGGTAATAGTTTGGAGAAGGCCCTTTTGTATTCTACCATGACTCTGCCCTTGTGCACTAAAGTAGCTCCATAAAGTCACGGTTTGATGAGTCTGGTGTGGGAGAACTTGTATAGCTTGTGCAGAGACGTTGCCTCAAACCCACTGAACACTTGTGGGATGAGTTAGAATGCAGATTACAAACCAGGTCTTCTCATCCAACATCTATACCTCATCTCACAAATGCTCTTTTGGCTGAATGGGCACATATTCCCAAATCTTGTGGAAAACCTTCACAGAAAATTTGAAGCCATTAATGAGGGAGAGGTAGGGGACAACTACACATTACCACCCATGGTTTTGGAATAAGAAGGCCAACAAGCTGAACAGACTAAAATAAAACTTCAGCCAGAAATATTTTTGAAAGCTGAACTCCAGGAATGATCGGTATTGAATACTTACATTGGTCCAGCTTGTTCCAATGTATGCATTTTTCACACCTGAAGAGCTTTTGAGAAAACTGACAATCACTATAGTAATCCTGTCAGCACACTAACCACAGGAGGATTGCTCGCTTGGCACTGCCACCATTCATAGAAAGCCTTGTATTATATTTAATGAATACAAAGTGTTATATGATTGGATGAGGTGAGAGGCAGAGCAATAGCATTACCATCTCCAATTCCCCCTTGTGTGCAGAAGGGAAGGCACTCAGCACAGGACCCAGAAGATTGTGGCTATCCCTGTAGTAGCACTGATTACCCACTAATTCTCTGTTTCCCCACAAGCTACTCAGGTTTGAGATATCCATGCTGGACCAAAGTAACTATGCAATACAGATCACTCCAGGGGTTCAGCTTTAAAGTTTATGGCAAGATTGGGGAAAATTTTCCCTCACTTCCTGTCTCCGTGACTCCCGTACAAAGCAATGGATGTGTGGGTGTCAATAGCACAGAAAAAGATACAGCAATAAAAACATGGCCAAACAAGGTCTAAATATTCCTTACTCCTTCCTGTCCTCTTTTGAGAAGGGAATCTACAGTAAAACATGATAAAACGTTTGCATTTGAATTTGGCCTTAGCTTCACAACATAGACAAGCTTTCATACTGACATTTATATCTTTAGGGTCCTTTCACTCAGTTTTTCAGATGAATCTGAACGGAAGCTTGATGTTAGACTGTGGGATGATGGATGTAAAGAGACACAAATTACCTTCAAGTCCATCTAGGTCTGAAAAAAACAGAAGAGGTTTCTGCCCTTTTCTGTTTTCTTGGACCTAAATGTGATGGATTGATAGTGAAAGGATGTAAACAGATGCACATTTGTTTACATCCATGTGATCATAGACCTAACATGCGTCCAGTTTCAAGCTGGTTCGGTCTCAAGAGGGGGACTCTTATCCAAGTCCCTAATCTTTTCCTCCGCATCAGGAACCTTTCCCTACAGCTATTGCTTTCCCTAACCAGCAGGGTCTCTCTCCCTACACTAGCCACCAAAATCCAGGGGCAGGGACTTAAATAGACCCTGCTGACCCAAGATGGCTGCCAAGGGTTACATGGGTGCAGCGTAACCAATTGGAACCATAGAGAAATAGAGTTTCCCTTGGACCTTATCTCCAAGCTATGGTGACACTCAGCTGATCTCCACCTACAGTGGAGAAAACAAACCAAACCTGCCTACACTCCACCCCCCCCCCCCTTTCCTGCTGTCCTCCGCATCACAACACAATCAAATGTAATTAGCAGGCAATAAAAACAAGTGAAGGCAGAACTATCCTCCTTCCGCACCCTCTGAAAGAGACACATCCTGCCGACTGCAGGGGGTGTGGGGGGAGGGTGGGTGCAGCGAGGTGCAGAGAGTAAACACACAGAGCCTGGTTGCAGCAAAATGTAGAACTTGTATTGAACAGAATGCCAACATTATAAGCACCCTGGTGGGAAGGAACCACTAGGGAGACAGCTCACAGTTCCATGCAATCAGATGAAGGGGAGGAGAGGTGCCGACAGCTTCTTCATGGCCTGGCTGGTCCGGTCCCAAGATGAAGACTCTTATTCAGGAATACAAGTCCCAAATGTTTCCCTCCTCATCAGGAACCTTTCCCTACTGCTAGTTGCTTTCCCTAACCAGCGGGGTCTCTCTCCCTACACTAGCCACATGCAAGAAGAGTGCCAAAATCCAGGGACAGTGACTTAAATAGCTGCCCCATTGACCCAGAAAACCATAGAGAAACAATGTTTCTCTTGGACTTCCTCTCCAAGCTGTGGTGCCACTCAGTTGAGCACTACCTACAGTGGAGAAAACAAACTGCACCTTCCTACACTCTGACCTGAATGGATGTCAGTCATGTGAAAGGGCCCTTGATGTAATACACTACCGTGTCCCCCCTATGTATTCCCAGGTATTCTTCCAGTTTCTACATGAGTGAGTGTAATTATGGAAGCTACAGTGTCAACATGGGGCTAGTGTCCACCTAAGAAAACTTGTGCTTTCTGACCCGATAAAGGTTACTTATATGCTTACATAGAATGTATTTAGACTTCAGAGCTGTAAGATCGCAATGTTCTCCTTCATAAGACCAGCTCTTGGTGACCTGAGAAGGGTCTGTACGGGGCTGGCAACTTGTAATAGCATAGTTCCTCTGGAGTCTGGGGGCTGTGAACCAACACTGCTATACTGAATCATAACGTGACTCTGGAGATTTCAAATAGCTGTGGTTTGTCAGGTGTTCCGTCAGAAGAATGTATGCACAAAACATACGGAACTGAGTCTGAAACCGCTGTACCCCAGTGAGCATTTAGCTACTACTTGTCTTACTAAATGGAGTGAAATCAGCCTGTCTTGTGTTCCAGAAATAGCCCTGGTTAGAACCTTGCCACATGGCACATGGACTCACTATAATCTCCTCTTTCTTACATATCTTGTAGATCAGGCAAGCTCAGCTCATAGAACGGATGCTGGGACAGCTTTGCAGGGAAAGGAAATGACATATAATGCTACTTGGAGTGTAAGTTCAGGTTAAATAAAAACTCAGCATTTATTAGTATTTTCCATACAGTCTCTTTCAACACTTTCCAAAACCACTTCATTGTAAGATTATTTTTTTTTTCTCTTTTTCTAATTATTCTCCATGGCTCACGCTGTCACTAGTTTTTTAAAATGTATCTCAAGCCAGAACTGAATTGTTGTTGATGTTTGTGTCCTTATTAGGGAAATGTCTATCTTTATTTGTCTTGGTGACTAGCGATGAGCTATGGTTCATATGGACACCTGGCCATATTTGATCAATGATGTCACCAGCATTCCCACCCCTGTGATACATGTGGCTGTGATAGCTGATTGGGCCAGCATCCTGATATCATGTGACAGCTTCCTGGACGTTCATCCCAAACCTTAGCTCATCACTACTGGTGACTAGGGAAAAGCCGAAGTTTCGGACCTGACTTTGGACATTTGGGCTTTCAGATGAATGCCCAAACTATTGCCCATTTGGTCCCCTATTCTACAGGAGCTGAACATCATACTGTATACTCACCTAAGGACAGCCCGCCCGTAATGTACTGCAGACGCCGGCCCATACAAGCACAGTGACGTACCTGCAAGTCACTGGTCTCTTCCAGGTACAGGGCGCAAACGCGTGCCCCCCACCTGCTGTACACGGTGGGAGTTTGTCAGCAGGTCCCAGCCAATGATTCGTGGCTGAGATCTGATGATTGGCAAGTGCTAAGTGTCCAATCACAGCCCAGAGGCTTGTTTCAGCAATCAACACAGGGCTCTGTAAAGCGGGAACAAGATCTTTATTTCTTCTCCCTGCTTTGCAGGGAGAAGGAACAAAGAGATTTTTAGTAAAAAGCAGCATGTTACACACATTAACACTTGTTAGGCATACAGTTAACTCCTTTATTACCTGAGATGGGAATCCTTTCCCAGCCAGTGTCATTAGTACAGTGACAGTGTAAAGTATTATCATTAGTTTTATTACTAGTATTATGATTAGTGTCACTGGTAATAGTTATATAGTTACATAATTTGTCCGGCTGAAAAAAAGACAAATGTCCATCCGGTTCAACCATAAAAAAAAAGTTATAATCCTACACCCACAGTTGATCCAGAGGAAGGCAAAAAATAAAAACAGCAAAGCATGACCCAATTTGCTCCTGCAGGGGAAAAAAATTCCTTCCTGATCCTCCAAGAGACAATCAGATATTCCCTGGATCGACTTTACCTATAAATGTTAGTATCCAGTTATATTTTGTGTATCCAAGAAAGAATCCAGGCCGTTTTTAAAGCAATCCACTGAGCTGGCCAGAACCAACTCTTGAGGGAGTCTATTCCACATTTTCACAGTTCTTACTGTGAAGAAACCTTTCCGTATTTGGAGATTAAATTTCTTTTCCTCCAGATGTAAAGAGTGCCCCCTTGACCTCTGTGATGACCTCAAGGTGAATAACTCTACACTGAGTTCACTATATGAACCACTGATGTATTTATACATGTTGATCATATCCCTCCTTAATCTCCTCTTCTCAAGAGAGAATAAATTCAGTTCCTCTAATCTTTCCTCATAGCTGAGATCCTCCATGCCTCTTCTCAGTTTGGTTGCCCTTCTCTGTACTTTCTCCAGTTCCCCAATGTTCTTTTTGTGAATTGGTGCCCAAAACTGAACTGCATATTCCAGATGAGGTCTTACTAATGATTTGTATCGGGTAATATGATATCTCTCTCTCTGGAGTCTATACCTCTTTTAATACAAGAGAGGATTTTGCTCACTTTAGAAACCGCAGCTTGGCATTGCATGCCATTATTAAGCTTGTGATCTACCAGAACCCCCAGATCCTTCTCCACCATTGATTCCCCCAGTTGTACCCCCCTAGTATGTATGATGCATGCATATTCTTAGCTCCCAAGTGTATAACCTTACATTTATAAACATTAAACCTCATTTGCCACATAGTTGCCCAATTACACAGAGCATTGAGGTCAGCTTGTAAATTGGAGACATCCTGTAAGGACGTTATTCCACTGTACAGCTTGGTGTCATCTGCAAAGACTGAAATGGGATTTTTAAACCCAGACCCTATATAGTTTATAAATATATTATGTCATATTGATGTCACTGTCAGTTAGTAAGTTCCCACCCAGTGTCAGTTTGCCACCGCCATTAGTAGTATAAAAAAAAACAATTCTATTTTTTTTACCAAAGACATGTAGAAAAATATATTTTGGCTTAAATTTACAAAGAAATTAGATTCTTTTATTTTTTTTATTGGATATGTTTTATAGCCAAAAGTAATAAAAATGCCTTTTTTCAAAATGTTCTGTCTTTTTTCATTTATATAATAAAAAATATAAAAAACCCAGTGGTGATCAAATACCACCAACAAAGCTCTGTTTGTGTGGGGAAAAAAATACAAGTTTAGTTTGGGTACAGCATTGCATAACATTGCAATTACCAGATCAAGTAGCACAGTGCTATTGGTTCTGGCACTGTCACTGGTTCTGTTGTCACTGCTTCCTAAGGAAGCCACAGGCGCTTGCATATATCTGACACTTAAGTAAAGGTGCAAGGATAGCAGTGACATCACTGCCCAAATATGGCCATGGGCACAGAACAGAGACTAATCACTTGTACCACAAGGCTCTGTACTAGGTCCTGTTCTACTTATTTTACATGTAAGCGATATAACTAAAGGGTTGTTGAGCAAGGTATTTATTTTTGCTGATGATACAAAGGTGTGCAATAGGGTTCATGTCCCAGAAGGTGTCTGTGACATGGAACATGATTTGGCACTGCTGGAAGCAGTTCATTGTTTCTAAATGTAAAATAATGCACATAGGGAAAAAGAATCCCTTGAGAGAGTTCAACATTTGGGGTACATTGTTGGCCAGCACTACAGAGGAAAAGGACTTGGGGGTACTTATTTTAGATGATTGCAAAATGAGCAAACAGTGTGACCAGGCAGTGGGGAAAGAGAATAGAATTTTAAGATGCATCATTAGAGTTGTCACCAGCAGGAGGAAGGAGGTCCTGATTCCCCAATATAGATCTTTATATCACTAGAGGGGTCACCAGCAGGTGGAAGGAGATCCTGATTCCCCAATATAGATCTTTATATCACTAGAGGGGTCACCAGCAGGAGGAAGGAGGTCCTGATTTCCCTATATAAATCATTATATCACTAGAAGGGTCATCGGCAGGAGGAAGGAGGTCCTGATTTCCATATTTAAATCATTATATCACTAGGGGGGTCACCAGCAGGAGGAAGGGGGTCCTGATTTCCCTATATAGATCTTTATATCACTAGAAGGGTCACCAGCAGGAGGAAGGAGGTCCTGATTTCCCTATATAAATCATTATATCACTAGAGGGGTCATCGGCAGGAGGAAGGAGGTCCTGATTTCCCTATATAAATCATTATATCACTAGAGGGGTCACCAGCAGGAGGAAGGAGGTCCTGATTTCCCTATATAGATCTTTATATCACTAGAAGGGTCATCGGCAGGAGGAAGGAGGTCCTGATTTCCCTATATAAATCATTATATCACTAGAGGGGTCACCAGCAGGAGGAAGGAGGTCCTGATTCCTCTATATAGATCTTTAGTTAGACCTCATTTAGAATACTGTGTCCAGTTCTGGAGACCTCACTTACAAAAAGATATTGATAAGATAGAATGAGTCCGGAAATGGGTAACAAACATGGTGAAAGGATAAAACATATCGAGCAACTTCAAGAACGTAACATGTACAGTATGGAGGAAAGAAGGGAAACAGGAGACATGATTGAAATCTTTAAATACATCAAGGGGGTGGATAAGGTTTAGGAGGGCAGTATATGAATCCAAGAACACGGGGACATGACCTCAAACTAACTGGAGGAAAGTTCAAAACTAATCTTAGAAAATATTATTTTACTGAAAGAGTAGTTGATGCTTGGAATAAACTTCCAGTATACAGTGGGTATTGAGCCAGTCAACAGTATATGGCTTCAAACATGCTTGGGACAAGCATCGATTTATATTTAGACAAAAAGTTAACAAAAAACAAAAAAAAATGCACAAAAAAAAACACATACAAAAAAAAAACCAATAGGCAAACTCAATGGACCACTCGGTCTTTTTCCTGCTGTCATTTTTCAATGTTTCTGTTTGGTCAATGATTTTACCGCTATCCTTGTCCCTTCCCTTATGGAATAAAAACATGGCAAAAAAAAGTTTTGTTTATACGTGAAGTGTATTTAGAACAGATAATAATCTGAACTGTAAATTCAGTTCATATTGCAGAACTGCGCTTGGTATTCTGGGATTCTTTGCGGTCGACTTGCACAGAAAATGGATGCACACTATAGTGATATAAAAATGAGAGATTTTAACATACTGTGCATTTTATCATACTTTGCTGTGTTTTATTACATTATAAGTCAAGGCAAATGCACATAAATCACAACAAAAAATGTTCTTAAACACAGCAAAATGGAGCAAAATTGGGAAATATGTGCTGTAGGTGATGAATGTAAATGTGCAGTGTGAATCCTACCAGTTAAAGTGAACTTCTACTTTCCCAACTGAGTGCTAAGCAAATCATTCAATAGATAGCCTACCCCAACCCTTTTTTAATATGCATGCTCCCTCCCTCTGCTGCCCCATATCATCTATGTCTGAAACATTTCCCCAATGTTTGTATTCTTTCAGCTAACAATGAATTGATTAGAGTAGTTGCATTTTTTATTCTTTATGCAGCACTACCCCTCTAAGAGCCGCTGTATGAAGCCTGCCCTCTCTTGCTGCCTTGACCTTGGGAACTTCCTATCCCTTCTGTCACTCTAGGTTTTGACATTTTGTGTACCCCTTTAAATGATCCACCAACACAATGTAAACGTAATACAGATTTCTGTATTGATGAAGGTAAACAGCAAGTCTAAGGAACCAGTCAACCAATCCCTAAAACAGTATCTACTGTAGGATTGGTTGAGCAGGACACCAAATAATCAGGTAATATCAGAATGACAGAGGCAAACAATAATGAAAACCAAATAATGAGAGGTGGCTGTGGCTCACAGGGTCTCGATAGGTTGCGGTCCCCACAGCAGGACAGTGGCCCCTCTACTCTATAGAAGAAAAAAGAGAGCAGGCCTGCCAGAAACAGCTTCCTATATAGCCTTTCCCATAATCCCCTGTAGCCCAGTGCTGGTAAACTTATCTGTGCCACCGATAGACATTTCTAAAAAGGACTGTGTTGAATTAATGCCAGCTCGTGTCCAGATGTAATAGTGACATTGTGTTCAGTGGCACCAAAAGAGAGGAGGATCCCACTGAGAGCCAGGGATTGTGGGACATATCATTCGAATGTGAGAGATTTGCTAGGAACCGATGCTGCTGGAAACTACAGGTTCCAGCTGGCTGGAGGAAGAGAAGTGAATCCCGGGGGAGGATATATGTCAGACTTTGGAGAATGCTCTTCCTCTTGGAACTATGGGCTGAAGCTGCAAAAAGGAACCCAGCTGCTGTGAAGCGCTGAGCAGGCCACATGGTCCAGATGAAACGGGAGTTATTGGTGTGACCTATAAACTGTCCACTTGAGCACCTGACTGCAGTTTTCTGTCGGTAGACATGACTAAGCCGAGTCGTGAGCATTGTTACATTGTCATCCACAGCGGAATCCCATTGTCACAAGGCGCTAGGCCGAGCACCCCATGCTGGTTGCAGATTCTGCGGGAGCTCTCCAGGACAGCCTGGATCCCTTGCTATCATCAGGATTGGTGAGTGGGCAGAAGCCCACACTGTGTACACTCTCCACTAATGCAGATCCCTTTTATACCTCACTCCTGCTTACAAGGTTGAGACCTTTACCTGGAATCATCTACATAAAATATCCATTATTGCTGGTCACCATTGCACAGCAATCCTTTGGTCCCTTATTGAGCTAGCTAAAGACCCAGGACATCCCTCCCACAAGGACTCTCCTTTATACTCCTCAATCCCAGGACTCTCTTTTATACTCCTCAATCCCAGGACTCTCCTTGATACTCCTCAATCCCAGGACTCTCCTTGATACTCCTCAATGCCAGAACTCTCCTTGATACTCCTCAATCCCAGGACTCTCCTTGATACTCCTCAATGCCAGAACTCTCCTTGATACTCCTCAATCCCAGGACTCTGTACTTTTTTTGGTACACAAGTGAAAGAGGGACTCTGTTTAGAACTGTTTATAGCATAGCACATACATTTAATATATAGACTGTGCTGTTTCCAGGACCTGTGGGATGAAGATTCTGAGAGAGCAGGCTGACACCATAAAGTCTTCTTCTTTCCTTTTTCTACCTGAAGTCAGAGGCCCCTTATTAACCATTCTTGAAACCTTGTTTGATTGTACACAGCTTGAAGTTTCAGCAAAGTGCTTACTGTCTAAAGAGGTATTCTCATAAATTTTATTCACTATTTACTGACTGAATAATTCTTAGTAAATACTCAATTTCATTACTGCATTCAAGTGTCTGTGCACCTGATTACTGTGTGCATTATGTCTGAACCCGGGTTGTCAGAGGTGTCGGGTTGCTTGCAAGGTCAGGGCCACCTTTGGGGGCCCATGTCTTACAATTGCCCTCACAAGGGTAGTGCTACACCCCTTTCTGATAGCAGCTTTCTGGGAGGTGTAAGCCAGGAAAAACTCAGGAGTTCAGGTATGGGTGCTCACAGGACTACAAGTCCCATGGTCCCTTGCTTCTTGGTTGAGAAAGTGAGTTAAACAGTATGAATGCAGCACTAGAGGGGGGAGCTAACCAGTCTGCAGTACTGAGGATGATGTCCACCACATCCTTTTTATCATAGCCAGCACGTGACTACATTTATAAATTAGCAAGTTTATAATTCTATTTTGATAATTATTAGTTTTATAATACTCTAAAAATGTACATTACACTACAAATACTCTACAAATGTACTAGGCTGATGGAACAATTGATAGGCACAGACAAACAGTGACTGACAGACCACAGGCTCTCATGACATTTAATGGGGTTGATTTGATTAAACTAAAGAGTGCAAAATCTGGTGCAGCTCTGCATAGAAACCAATCAGCTTCCAGGTTTTTTGTCAAAGTGTAATTGAAGAAGCTGAAGTTAGAGGCTGATTGGCTACCATGCACAGCTACACCAGATTTTGCACTCTCCAGTTTTAGTAATTCAACTCCATTGTGTGAAAGGTCAAGCACTGCATGGGCAAATCCTTTCCAAATAGTTACATCTAAAAGTGGGTGGAGGGTAAATAAATGATAGGCTGGGCTTACTCTATCGTTGGGTGTGGCGTACATGTACGCACATGGTGTACTATATAGAAATATAATTTCACAGGAAGGGCTAAAGGCAAATCACATTAGGAAATACATATTATAAATTGTGGGCAGATGTTTAAATAGACTACAAAATACAATATGAATGTGGTATTCCTTTTGCTCCTTTCCAGGTCCCACACAAATTTTTTCCCTTGTGTCATTTTGTTAAAATTTCAACTCCGATCAATCAGACAAACTGATTTTTTTGCTTCCAATGCTGTCAGTATTGTTAATTCTATTTTATACCCATTCCTAAAACAAACTTCCAAGTAATTTGTGGCTCCATGGCTCCACGCTTCTGCGGTAAATGCAGAGGAGAACATTATAGGCTTTGGCTGCCGGTTGCACTTTTCGCTTAAGAATTTACAGCAAGCAATCAACTTTTTAAGCTTTGCAAATATTTGCAAATGTTGCAAATTTAGTAGTGTTTTTACGAGCAGCAGAAGTTTAATATTTGACTATTTTATATATGCCTGCTAAATAGGGCACAGCTTAAAATGTTTCCTGTCACTGGCTATGTACCGAGAATAAGGACAATGGTTGCATACCCTACCCTAAGAGAACCTCAAGTCAACATAGTCCACAGCACTATAAACTGTGAAAGTGGAATTATAAATAATTCCTAACAGAAAACTATGCTGGTTAGGATAGATAATATAAAAATAAAAGGACTGGATTAATGACCTTTTTTGTAGAAAATACTGCTCCATATTCATTTCAATGCTGGCCACACATCTAAAAGGTTTAGGCCAGGGGTGTCCAAACTATGGCCCTCCAGCTGTTGAAGTACTACAAGTCCCATCATACTTCTGCCTCTGGGTGTCCTGTGGATGTCAGAGTCTTGCAAGGCCTCATGGGACTTGCAGATCCTCAACACCTGGAGGGCCATAGTTTGGACACCCCTGGTTTAGGCACATGGTTATGTGATCTCTGATGAAGAGGAGAATCGCCTTCAACACAGATCACATGATGGAATGCCTAAACTTTGGGTCATGAGGGTCTAGAGAGAAACCAGAAATGCACTTTTTTTTTACATAGTTGCATAGTTAGTCTGGCTGAAAAAAGACAAAAGTCCATCCAGTTCAACCATATAGTTCTCCAGGAAAGGCAAATATTTCAGTACTTCTATTACCATTATTACTGATGTAGTGCCCTTGCCCTGAGCTAGCTAAATGTATAATATAGCTAAACTGCAATTCATTTTCAACCTAAAAAAAATCCCTGCACTCACTTCAAAAACAAACAAAACAAAATACAAAACAGCAGCACACTAATCACCCAAATACTGGAAAAAGGAAAATAGGTGTGATAAACGAAAATTAACTTGCATAAAACATTCAAATTATGCGAATAAAGTAAATCAATTTATACAATACAAACAATTAATGTTGCAAGCCCCACTTAAAGGTAAAATAAATTTAACAATAAACCAAACATCAAATCTTGTGAAAAGAATATGGTGCCCACGACAACACTCAGCAAATGGATGTGTGTGTCACAGTGACTCCACTGCGAGTCCAATGTCAGGTGTGATGACGTCACAAAGAGCTTTATTGTGATGTCATCATGTCCACTATCTGTTGGTCTTTCATCTCCAAAACATGAGTGACATTTTATTTACATGTGATCCTATTTAGAAAATTCTATACTGCGGAATTTGCCTTCTTGCTCTCTCCATCCTGTCTGTGGCTAATATACAGAGCACTAGATTACCAAGGACTCTGTGAATATCATAGCTGTGTGACAGTCAGATGCAATTGATGTCTATTTTATGAGATCTATACCATCTGTTAAAGAGCATTGGAGCACTGGTGGAACACTGTGATGCACACATTGGTTTGCTGTGTGTTGCCACAGGCACCATATTCTTTTCACAAGATTTAATGTTTGGTTTACTGTGAAATTTATTTCACATTTTAAGTGGGACTTGCACCATTATTTTTTATATTGTATATACTGATTTCAGTAATGTACACAACATAATTAATTCATTTTTCTGGTATGTTCAAGCTTTTCTCAAGCCTGGTAGTTGACTGCTCCTGCCTGGAAGAATGAAGAAATAGTGTGGGGGGATCAATACCTTGGTTATTTGACCCCAGCCAATTCCTGGGCAGCTGACCCAGAGTGTGTGGCTGGGGAGAAGATAAATATTTGGGTGAATCTCTTCTCTTGGGGCTTACCCCTTGAGAAGCAGCATGTGTATGTTCCAGAGATGATACTGCTACTGGGCTTCAGCATGTGTTATGGCTGAGGGTCTGAAGGAAGCTGGACTTAAGGGAACTTGTTGAAGGAAACTTTCCTGTAGATGCTCAGCTGGACAGGTGGGTGCTTTTCTCTTGAAGTTCCAGGTACAGAACTGCTCACTGAGGAAGATACACCAGAGGTTGCTGATTAAGGAATGTGACTGCTCACATAGGGTGTCATATTAACTGGCTGTCCCCTCTTTCTACAGCATCATTTTGTGGCTGCTACTATAGAGCCTTTTACTAGTGGAACAAGGATTTTTCAGAAAGCTGTCCTCCAAGATATCATGCCTCGAGTATCCTGCAACCCTAAACTCTCTTCACTGCCTTTGTTCAAGATCTGCAATAAATCTAAAAAATTAAGAATCAGGAGAAAATATGAAGGACCATAAAGTAATGTTGTTAAAAACACCAATTTATTTACATGCAAATATATCTCATTGCAGGGTAAAAAAAACCTCAAGAACACCATGATGGGGTACACCAGCAGGTGTGATGTTGTCATAGGCCACTTGCCCCACCTTACATGTTTCGTCTAAGCAAGGGACATCCTCAGGGAACATAAAGAGCTCTTTTTTCTTTTTCAACAATATTACTCTATAGTCTTTTGCATTTTCTCCTGAGTCTTACTGCAGAGAACTGCAATTTCCAGACAGTAAGCAGAGGGCCTGGTGGGTGTAGAGGTTGTTACCATACCCTGATGTGATTCACATTTGGTGTATCTGAACTATTGATCTCTTATAATCTGAAGATCATGGTTATGCAGTAATGGAATTCACATACCTATTTTCAAGGCGATTTGGGACTTAAAGGGTAAGTTCACCTTGTTAACAAAGATAATAAATGCACATCTTTTTGCAGGTAAACAAATGTGCATTTATTATTTTTGTTACTTGGAGCCTAGAAAGCATTGCACCCGCTATCAGAAGATTGCGGGTGCCATTCAGACTTGTCAGTATATCTGTTTGCTCATACCTCGTACTGGCCGACAGATGCACACTCACAGGAAGAGAGAATAAACTACCTAGAGTGCTCAACAGTGCCGTGGTAGTTCACTGAGAACTACAAGCTAACAGCCTCAAAGGATGTTGGTACTTGTAGTTATTCATTCACAGAATTCTGTGAATAAATGACGTGACTGTGTGGGCGGAGCCCCACATGGACTCAATTTATAAAAAATAGTGACAGCTAGAAGGGGGGGGGGGAGAAGATCCCCTTCTAGCCATCACTAGATGCAACAGCTCTGGGAGTGGGAACATATTACTATCCTAAAAATGGATGGAACATGTAACATGTTTCCAAATGTGAACTTATCCTTTAAATACATGGAACTGCGGTGTGTAATTTTTACAAGATCCTACACTGGCCCCCTGAAGTATTCCTTTGGGAGTGGACTTTTATTTTTGCACATGGTTGTTTATATTGGCCCCCCAGTAGAGACCAGAGCATTCCTTTTGGAGTGGTCTTTCATTTCTATTACAGCATTGTTTGATTTATATTGTATATGGCTTCATCTTTTTACTTTATATGTTTTTATTGCTGTTTGTTTTCTCATTGCAGAGATTTCCCCTCATTTCTTGTATGGTCACATGAAGTGAAAGAAATCTCTCAAACAGGTACACGGACATCAATAATAAACATTTTTTTTTACTAGAATGGCAATAGATTCCAATCTCTGTAAGGCTTTTTATTGATATCCATGTCCCCATTTGGGAGATTCTCCTTACTTTCTGTATGCTTAAAGAGGGAAAATATTTTAACATATTAAGTTTGATTTAATAATGGCAAATAGACTGTTAACTTTGCAAGGGAATTATCCCCAGAGCTTAGTGAATGCAGTGAAATATCGCTTTGCATAGAATACCCTATCAAATGCAAAGAAAATAAAATTTTTTGCTTGCATGTGATTGGATAATGGAAGTCAGAACTTGACTACTTTCACTAAGCTCTGGGGAAAAGTACATCTTCCCTTGCAAAGTGAACTGCCTAGTTGCCTTTAGTAAATCAGCTGTATTGACGTTCCCTGACATCCAACAACGCCAAAAATGTTGAATAATGAAGATGGCTTACAAAGATGGCAGCACTGGATTGAACGAGAATTAGCATGGCATCACCCCTACGGTAGACGTGTATTGACACGAAACGCGTCTAGGAGGAGCCTTCGCACGCCTTGACGTCACGCCGCTGGGTCAGGAGGTCCGGCGGCCCACCCATGTTTCTCACTGGTCAGTGCTTAGATGTTTTTTACAGCTGATTTTACTGGCTACAGGCTGCAGGCATGTGCTTTGTAACTCCTATGTTTTTTTACATATTGGATTTAATAAATATATTTTTTTTAAATACTACACTATGAGCATTTTTACTTCTTATATCTGGCACTGAGTCCCCATACCTCAGCCCCAGCATTTTTAGGCTCTCTGTGTGGACCCAAGAAGCAGTGTGATCCGACCAGACCAGTATCGCCTTATCACTGACGGACCATCTGGGTACTATTAAGCAGCGCCTGCATGAGACCTCGGCTACATGAAACCTGTACATGCGCATTGAGATTGCGCTTCTGGTAAGCGGGCAATCTATCTACCCCTTGGTATTGGATTGGATTACACTAATATTTTCTGGAAAGTTCCTCATAAATTGAACTGTTTACCACTTCTGATATTTCCGTATTGGACAATCGTATATATTTTTTATTTTAAATTGCTATAAGGACATTGTTTGTAGCGCTGCACTTTTATTTTGTCTATTTCAGTTGGAAGGGCTTGTGGTTCCTTTTTGTGCATTTGCCGCTCACTGGAGCGCGCTCACTTTCCTATTTACACACATAGTAAATCAGCTGTATTGACATTCCCTGACATCCAACAACGCCAAAAATGTTGAATAACGAAGATGGCTTACAAAGATGGCAGCACTGGATTGGACGAGAATTAGGAGATATGGGTTGCTGAAAAAGCTGGGTATATTTTTGTCTTGTATTGCAGGTACTAGTGGTTTAAATCTTTAGACACCTGACAGGGTCTTTTCAAATTAATACTGACATCATGTTAAATAAGGAGCACTGAGTGCTATTAAACACTTGCATGATAAAGTATATTCAGTTAGCTATTCAATAGTATTGTTGTAAACACATAAAATTGAATTAGTATTGAATTAGCAATGAAAAACAAACATATGCTTAGTTCAGGACCACGGATAGCAAATCATAGCTTTCTTATCTCAGTATTGACTTGGCCAAATGTAAAAACATCCCACAATGATACAACTATGAAGGCAAACCCTCCCCTCCCACATATTAAGCAAAATTTAAAAGGCTGATACTGCGGAGGCAGTCACCTTATTCTGAATGCCTGAAATCCGTATTAATAACAGTTTTTATTCATAACTTAGAATGTGTGCCTTTGGGCAAGGTTTTCAGTAGTGTATTTATAGTGAGCACGTACTTCAAGTTATATTTGCAGTGTTTACATTATTTTTACACCTTTTTTCCTTTTTACAAGCTTGTTCTTCTTCCCCATCGTTTGATGGAAATGAAAATGATCAACCTACAGAGGACTGAATTCAAAGACACCCCGAAAATCAAAGTGAAAAAATGATGCAGCAGGCTAGTCCATTTTGCTGAAATTTCATTGCAGCAACTCAAAATGGTACTCAGTAGTTTGTATGGCCCCCACGTGCTTGTATGCACGCCTGACAACTTTGGAGCATGCTCCTCGTTCGAATGCAGACGGGTGTAAATGAACAAAAGTGATGCTTTGTAGACCACGTTCACCTTGTTCTGAGTGATCACAACAGCTCTGGGAACCCAGTGCCAGAAGCTACTGAAAGAAACTTGTAATAATAAGATATTGGCAAAAACACATTTTGCGGCAGAGTATCAGGTAAATATTTTTGGTGCTTTAGTGAGAATATTTTTCTGTAAAAATATTGTCAACATTGGAAAATTATTCTAAAGCTCAGTAAAATATAATACTTTAGCTTAACATTTTGTATTCTATTTATTTACAGCTCATTATTTGTTTATTTATTTTTTAAACTTTGTCATGGTTGGGTTTTTTTTGCACAAAAATCTTCACTGTAATAATTTACAGCACCAAAAAAAGTTTGTGATTCTTTTTGACCATATATACTTGAACTGGCATTTATTTACATATCCTGCAGAATGTATTTTGGCGTATATTTATTGTCCAAAAATCTAATTTAGCTAAAAAGTAATTCTGTGCAAATTATTTACTCTTGCCTTTACTGTCCATGGTAGTGGCTTGGTTGTCATGTTGACCCTCTTTTTCAATATTTTGAGTCACTGGTTAGGAACAAGTATTAAAAGAGAATTATGGCCACAGCTTTTTTGGCCATATTTTTCTTGTGGGTCACAGAAATGCACTTAATTTTGCTGTCCTCTGACCCAGAATCAGCTGATAGTGAACTATTACTCACAAACACTGCCTTAGGCTTACGACCATGACTGTTTCGTGCCAGCAGTAAAGCATGGTGGCTGTTGAATCATGGTTTGGGCAGGGGTATCTTAGAATTCTGCAGGCCACATCATCACCTTGAAAGGTAGAGTCACTGCCAGCAGCTATGTATAAAATTGTGCCATTTACCAAGGCAAAAATTCTCCGATTCACACAGCTGGTGTTGTCACACCATGGTTTGATGAGAATGCAGATGAAGTCTTGCACCTTCCCAGGGTTCCACGGTCACCAGGCCTCAAACTCATAGAGCCATTATGACCAATTTTGGAGAACAAGATTCGGGCTTATTTTTTGCCCTCAGCATCTCTGCGAGAACTGGAACAATTATTGCATGAAGAGTGATATCAGATTCCATTAGCCACTATCCAAGATTTAAATTTGTCGATTCCCAGGAGGATTCAAGCCGTTTTGGATGCCAAAGGTGGCATAACACCATATTAGGTAACAATTTTGTTCTTTTACCTGGTTTCCAGGTATATATATATTCGGAATCTTTTTCTGTGGTAGCACTGGAAACAGTAATTCTGTAGGAAAAAGTATTTGTTTGACACTGAAACAAAAAGGGACCCTTCCTTGCCAATGAAATAACAGATTAATTTAACTCCCCACCCGAATGCTCCATGCTCAGCAGCTCATACTTGCCTTATATTCACTGCCCTGCTGCTTTGTACAGCAGTTGGAAGCAAGGAATGAAAGCCCCATGTAAGCTCCAAACCAACTTGCCAGATATTACTCAGGACTGGGCACCCTGTCTATGCCCCTATGTGAACACACAGGCACCAGCTTTGTCATAGATACATAGTTAGTACTGGCTATTTTTCTAGCAGCCGAACGGTGCTGAAACCAAGGAATGGTGAACATGTGCTGCTGCAAAGGACAGTTTAAATGACTCTATTATTTTTCACTGCACAGGCAGAATAAAAACACATTACTTTACCCTTTAACCCCCCAGCAGTATTCCCAAGTGTAGCTCGGGGTAAAGTTTCAGCACCAAAAGCGGTAACCCCGAGCTACACTCGGGAATACCCTACAGCGTTGCTACGGGATCTCTTCTTCACTTACCTTGTCCTTCACTCCCGTGATGTCCCCTGCAATGTCCTCCGGCCAATGCCGGCATCTGTCTTCCGGGTTCCGTTTCCTGTGAGTGTTGGGACGTACGGGGGACGGAACCGGCGGGAAATTCAAAAATGTAAAAATGTGACATTCACTAAATACACTAAAATCTCATAGTATTCCATAACTGAATCAAACCATTTCACATACATTTTGTCCCGAGTGCTTTGTCCTGTGCCCTGCCTGCATTTTTACTGTTCTTTCTGCCTGGAAACAGAGAAATGTCCATGGCGTCCAAAAAGCGTCCCTTTACATCAAAAGCGGTTTTAGACCAGCTAGAGAACAGCGATAGTAAATTAGAACCACTTGCAGAATTGAGTGATAATGATTTGTGGGGAAATTCATCATCAGACACTGAAAACGATTTTGCAACAAGCTCAGCGATGTGCGAACTTGGCGCTCATTGTTTTTGGTTTGATGACATTATTGAATTAAATTTATTATTATTATATTATTAGTTTTTTTATTATTTATTATATTATAATTTATGATTTCATGTTTCAAATTTTATCATACCCGGGATGTTTACTAGACTCTTGTTCGGACAGATTTCAGTGAGTTATTCCTAAGAATTACAGGTCTATAATATAAAAACAACATATTTCCATGCAAAAAAATGTGCCGCTTTGAGCACAGAAATACTGACATAATCAGACTGCTAAGGAGGTTAAAGGATAGGAACATCTTTCATTAAACATTGGCTAAACCTCCCACCATAAAAAGCTGAATTACAGTAATCTCTTTCCCAGCTACTAATATACTTTAGTTCCAGAACCATGGTCCCTCATCCTGACGAAAATCTCTTCAACAATTGACTTGAATGGGGGCCATTTATCATTTAGCTCTATTTAAGTCAATGAGGAGAGCACACACAATGCTCTGTTTCATCAGGACAGGCTCTAAAGGAGGCAGTGACTCTGGAATTAAGGTAGATAAGCATTCTATGGGGGAGGGTATCTATGGGGCAGGGTAAATTTAGCCGATCCCAAACCTCAAAGTGCACTATAATGATATCACTGACAATAACTATGAGAATGATCCCAAACTACAACCACCAATAATGCTTACAGAGGAACCCAGAAAAAAGCAAGCAGAGGGAAAGGGGCTTGTCACAAGTATTGCTTAAGAATCTTAATATGAGGTTGAGTCAACCTGATCAAAGCAATTAATTCACATGTAACTACTTTATCAAAAAGAGAAAAAGAGTGATTTTTTTTTTTTGCTACTGGTACTATAATATTACTGTACATAAACAGACCCTTTAAAAATGCCAATAAGTTTTGTGCCCACTTCTTGGAAAGGCAGCACGATACTCGTTTTCAAAATGATAACCTCACTAGGGGCATATAAAGTACTATCTTTTAAATGTCAAGAGAATATGGAAAAAAAATATGTTTTGAAAATAAAGAAAGGATGTAAGAATGTGAATGATAAAGTTAAAGCGGGACTACAGTGTATCTGAGCACCACAAACTAAAAGTGCATTTTAATTCATTTTTAATATTCAAAGCAAACTTTCCCAGCCATCCATGTCTCCATGCTTTATTTTGCTGAGAAATCACTTTGAAAAACACCCCCTAGCATTTCTGGCTGTGGCCATCTTGAGTAAGGGCAGATGATTCATGTAGCATTTACTTCCTGGAATCCATCTGTTCTTAGCTCAGGCATGCAGGCAGGAGGGTGTGCTTAACTGAAGACTTCTGGGAAGTATGATATCATTTGCCTAGGCCTAGAAACTAGGAAGTAACTAAAGAAATTTAAAAAACAGTTTAAAAGAAGTAAATATGATAAACTTTCCTATCTATTTACTAATGCTAGCGGTGTAAGGATTCAAAATAGTCAATGTTGATTGAGAGAGTGAAGTTCCACTTTAAAACAGTATTAAACATGAAAGCAAACATTTATTAAATTGTACCAATTCTTAGATGTGATGGCTGCATTCATTTTCTTTTTTAAAGCTTTCTTTCTTCTATTTTCATTTGATGATTCAGACAGTAAGTCTGCTGTTTTTCAGAAGTTCAAGCTCTCCAGTACAATGTATCAGTTTACATGGATGAGACCATTTAACACTGACAGGGGGAATTAAAATCTTCAGTTTTTATTTATTTATGTAAAATCTTTAACCCAAAAGGAAAAAAAACTGTTTGCTATGATTGTGTTGGCTGGAGGATAGCTTCAAATTGTTATTGTATTCAAATCTGCTAATGCATTTAACAATCACCCCCTCCCCCCAGACTATCAATGCTGCTGTCTGCTGTGTCCTGGGCTCATTCATCCAAAGTGGTGTCTCATTAATACAGCAGTTGTGTTACTGGCTAGATTACCAGGTGAAAACAGAGAGGAAAAAAGCTAAAGAAAAGAAAATGAATACAGCCACCACATCTAATGATTGGTAAGCTGCAATATAATACATTTTTGATTTGGGGTTTTATACTGCTTTAAAGTTGAACTCCTGGCAGACATGAAAAAAAGCCACACCAGTCGATTCGTTTGTCGTAGGCCAACAAAATCCCAAAAAAAAACCCTGAAAGCCAAGCATCAATCAAGATATGTGTTCACAAAAAGCTGAATTAATATTTTGCAGTGGAGCAATTTTGCTGCAGATTTCCTCCACTCTAAGTTTAACTGGTTCAGTGAACTGAAGTATGATAGCATATACTCTGGTCCTCCATGGATGATGTCCTCCTGAGCCTGAATTTTCACAGCACCACCCAGGATTCCAATATTACATTTAAATTACCTGCATACCTTTATATATGGTCTGTCCAAACGGACTCTTCAAATCTGAGATGCTCAACCCATGGCCAGGGGACCACATGTCACCGTAAGAGCCCTCTGATTTGGCCCTCAAACTGAAGGCAGGAGTCTTGGTGTGCTTTCAGAAAGTGCACCACACCCCCAAGATATAATAGAAGTCTATGGCAAAGCTCAAGTAACCCACAGTGCATCAGTGTGAAAGCAGTCTTATAGGAAGCTCAGGACAGTAAGAGCTCATTTCCATTTGTGGTTTGGATAGAGAGTAAAAGCCCCATAGTTTAGATGTGTTTTTACCACACAACCCAACCACTGGTGTAGCGCCAGGGGTCATCTCATGCTCCAGGGGCCCATGTAGCCTACCGGTCACATTCTGTTTTACACTTGGACAGAAGGGGTAGCGGGGGTGACATATACAGGAACCGATGCTCTCCATTCTCCTCCTGCAACCGCTGAAAGCCAGCTTCTTCTCCTCTCCCTCCTGCTTGCATTCAGTGACTGCAGGGAAAAATGTTCATTATGCTGTTCAAAATAAAAAAAAATGTTGACATTCTGAACCATTTCATTTCATTACGACCCGCGACTGGTTACCAAATCACTTGAGTAACTCTCACGCTTCAAAAGGTTGAGCACCCCTGCTTTAAATGATCTCTTTTTGCTGCCACCATTAGAGTGCTGGTTAGAGTTAGGACTTGGACATTTCTAATACAGAATCAAGGAAAAGCATAGACATAATCATAATCTATAATCAATAGGTAATCTAAGGATATGATAAGAGGATGTCACCCAAGAGCCAACAATTTGAGAATCAACTATTACATGGAAACAAACAGAGGGAATATATTAAAGTTTGTGTCACCATTTCTGACAATGGCTTACCATGGGGAGCTGAGAATGTCTGGCTTTTGCTAGAGCTCCTAGTGGTACAGTTGGAGTTGTGTGGCTGACACTCCCAGGCTGCAGCCCTTCCTAGAGACAAAACTAAGACAGACAGAGCCAGAAACTGTCCAAAGGGGACAAGCATGAGGTGAACAAACAGACCCTCAAGAGTGGCAGCAAAAAAGGGCACACATATTCCTCATCCTAGTGCAATAGAATGAGGTTCCTGTTTATCATACGCTCCTTCTATCCTCTTTAGTAGAATTGCCAAAACTGTGGCCCCTCGTGCCATTTTCCATGCAAATCATGGGGCCTTTGCAGATATTTGTTATACAGTACATATGGAAACTTATAACAGTACCCCCACCCCTCCGCCACCATCACTACAGTAATAGTTGGTTTTGTTTATGCTCTTTTTATGTTTTTATTACATTATAAATACATTTTAAAAGATTGCATGAAGAAAGTGATCTTTGTACTTTCCTATTTCCCTCTTTATTCCACCAATTGGAGCATACTTGTAACACAGAAGATCAACATGAGCCAAGCATACAAGCTGTAGAACAGAGAAATGCCAAGAAAGGGGGAGTACAGATCTTGGAGGTGAGCTGGACAGAATAAGAATGACTAACTGAAATATCAAGAGCCACACTAGCAGCAAGCCCATTGGGAGCACTGTACACCCAAGTTATTATAGGATTGTAATTACATACTTGGTCAACACCAGCTGCTAATATGAAGATTGAGAGACAAAAAAAAGTAGAATGTACTGTTATATTGGATGTACGTGTTTTGCCACCAATGTTTTGCTTCCTGATAAATGCTCTGTTGACATTACATCTCATCATTTCCAATAATAACTGGCCTGTGGACAAGGACATCATTGGTGAATGACCCACTAATCAGCACTGTGTTAGGTCTATCATCTGGGCTCTGGTGTAGACCTGCAGTTCAGGAAACTTTAATAGCTAGCTCTCAAATTTGACCAATTTGATGATGATGGCAATGTGTGACTTGGCTTGTATGACACAGCAAACTCTAAAAGTGGGAAAAGTGAGAGCTGAGAGATATACATTTCTTGTAAATGTAGGACCGTCCAGATGTTGCTGTCCATCAGGAAAGGTATGTTGAAACTTACATCGTGAATTGGACTGTATAGCTTTTTCTGATTTCTGTTGGCATTTGTCTTATAATCCATGTCGCCTTCGAGCAGTTGAGTTCTTGGCAGGCAACCCAGGCCTGGCAATTGCAGCTCCCTTGTTTTTGCCAGAAGTAAGAAGAGCTCCATTCTGTTGCAGCTGTGGCACGTTTGGAAGTTTGGAACTGAAGCAACAGAACAGGGGGGGAAAAAAGACTTTAAATCTGTTCCACTCTCTACTGTAAATTACAACCCTGCTTTTTTAATTTCCTTTTTCAGCACAATGTTATTCATTCACATCCAAAGTAAATACAGGTCTCGGAGACTGAACAACTTGGGAGAACAGACTGTCCTCTTTGCACAGTCTTCACCTGTCAGAGCTTTGATTAAACACATATATCCTGATGGTGAGTATGAAAGATATGGTGGCCTTCACGATGTGTCAAGGAAAGCTGGGCAAGGATACATTCGGTTTTGATAGATAATGGAAAGTACAGAGTTCAGATGGGAACAAGGGTGACTCTCTCATTTAATTTTGCATATAGACTTCAAGCAATTTTATTTCATGGGTTTGTTTCATGGTTCATGACTGGTAATACTCTCATTACATTTACTGAAAGTCAGTGTTGGATTGGCCACTGGAATCTACCATGCTACGGTTGAGCTAACCAGTAATGTTGGTGGTTTAGGTGCACCTGGGCCAATATTTTTTAATGGTCCCATCCAGCCACACCATCTACTTTGTTTTAGCAAATTGGATTCCTTGCATTATTTCAGTGTCTGGGTGGCCTTCTTGTGACCCATGATGTCTTTTCATGCAAAAAGCCAAACAAAGGCAAAGTAAAGAAAGCTAAACAAAAAGCAGCACACATGTAATTCTTACATAAATAGGGTTGCAGAATTCAGTGAAGGGTCTATCCTTTCACTTGGTTTGGGAGGGTGAATGTTCTCAAAATGATGATTCTTCCAAGGATTATATATGCGGTGCCCATTACTCTTTCCCAGACCTTCTTTAAATGTTTAGGTAGAGCCTTTTTTACTTTTATCTGGCACGATAAACACCCTGGGCAAGACATATAATATTTTGCATGTACACAAATTGGATGGTGGAGTTGCTCTTCCAGTTATTGCCCTGTGTTAATAAGGCAATTACTGGTGTACATATATTAAATTTCTGCCATGATGTCTCTACCAAAATGTGGGTACCCCTGGAAAAGTCAATGGTGGGTAGAAACCTGGCGGGCACCGCCTGGATCCCGTCCTCACCTAGGGGATTTTCTGACTGGACTTCCTCACTTACTCAGACCACCATGACGACGATTTGGGATAGGATCAATTTGACTGGTCAATACACCCCTCTGACTTCCCCACTAGCACCATTGGAGGGATATCTTTGGTTCCAATTCGGGGAGGTCTGTGGGTTTTTCTGCTCCTGAGGGGTGGATGGAGACACCTCCTATGTGAAAATGGCCCCTCTGAGGAAACCTTTATCTTTTCAGGTCTTACAATTCGCATATGGAGCCTTCCCCTTTGCAAAATGGAGGTATCACAAATTGACTGAATTTATATCTAAACTGGAGCCTGAGCTGCATTCTGGCGATGCCGTTACACCAGTCAAATCTCTGTGCAAACGACTCCCTGATTCCAGGCATTTGTTGAATCATATGTATAAAATTGAACTGAGCACTCATTCAGGGTCTGTCTCGTATTACATTAGGGAATGGGAGAGGGAACTTGGACTGGACTTTATACCCCCCCAGCTTCAAAGGCTTATCAAATTGACACACTCTTCATCCATCAGCTCTCATATTCAGGAGTCCTCCTACAAATTTCTTACTAGATGGTGCAAAACCCCATCCCGCCTAGCACAAATGTTCCCTAATTTTGATGATTGCTGATGGGGGCGATGTGCCTAATGCGGCGCATTCCTTTATATTTGGTGGTCCTGTCCCAAGAGTAAAATTTTTTAGGAAGCCTTCATACCCCGATAAAGAAAATGTCTCTTAGGCTGATTGATGGCTCCCCCTTTCCTTTTTCACAAGATCCTGTCCTCTGTGAAGGCTTATAAAAGGAGTGTAACTCCCCACTTTGTGAATGCCTAATTCCTAGCTTGTGTAACTCCCCACTTTGCGAATGGAAACAAACCACCTGTCCTACACTTTCTGACTGGAAAAGGGAAGTAAATGCCATTATGAAGGTGAAATGTTGGGTACACATGGTTAGGAATCAGCAAGAGAAATTCAGAGATATATGGATGGGTTGGTATTACTACTCTGCAGAGATCCCTGATGATTAAGTACACCTCCCCATATCTCATTATATTTTCTTTACCTGTTTTGACTCAGCAGGGCATTATGATTTACCCCCATTTAATGTGATTTTTATTGCTTGGGTGTTTATTAGTGTGACTGGTTCTGCTCACCCTCCTTTTTGTTTTTCCTCTTATACAGTTCTATTGTCTTCTTCAGGTGGACTGTCCCTGCCTTGTTTTGTTAAGCTAATGTTTTCCCTGATGCATATTGTAGCTTCTGAGACACTTTGGTTTTTTTTGCCTTATTTACTTGATATATACTGTATGTCTCATGCTGTACATTGTGCATTTCTTAACCCTCTTGTATTGAACTGTATCGTTGCTGTATTCTTTCCCTTTATATTGTAAAGCGCTGAGCAAACTGTTGGCGCTATATAAATCCTGTATAATAATAATAATGACTATGTCTGATTCTGTATTTCAAGTACTTTTTTTTGGTGTACTGTCTGAAAACATTAATAAAACTTGATAACAAAAAAATATATATTGCATAATTATAGTCATTTAAAGGATAAGTTCCCCTTTTAGAGCATGGTACACGTTACACTCATATTGAGGGTGTAACATACTCCAGTGGATGCCCTCCCAATCCTCCTGCTGTGAAAGCAGGTGGGGGGCATCCCCTTGCATCCTCTGTCACAACTTGCACAGTGGCATCATTCATTCATAGGAATCTGTGAGGGCATTTACAAGCCCTGCAGCTTTCAAACGGACAGCCCATACAGACGTATGTGCAGACAGTTGTAGGGCTTGTCTGCAGGAGGCTGATATTGCAACTGTGACCCACTGATTTTGTTTCTGCAAAAATATGTGCTTTTATTATTTTTTCCCAAAAGGTGAACTTAGCTTTTAAAGCTGATTTGCAACAAAGTAACATTATACTTATGCCAATATCTGATGTCTAATTATGTTATGAAATTATGTATGCATTTGTGTATTTCTTACCTGAGAAATTCAACCCCATAGCCCTGGTAGGACCTTTAAGGGGAACCCCACCCCCCAAAAATGGGGGAAAAGAAGCATGGGGTCCCCCCTAAATTCCTACCAGATCCTTGATCCAAGCACAAGCCTGACAGGGTAGGAAAGGGGAACAAACGCCCTCCCCCCCCCACGTGGCTTACCAGACCACATGCCCTTGGCATTGTGGGAGTCTTCGGGCAGGGGAGCTTATTAGCATCAGGGTGCCCCTTTAAATAGGGGGGCACCCTGATGCTACCCTCCCCTTGTGGATGTGTTCATTCACCATTCACTAAAGGGTTAAATTTAGAAACCAGCCTTTTGAAAAAATCCTTTGTTTAACAAAAAAAAAACAAAACAAACGTTGACTAGTTCTTTTAAAGAAAAAAGCCAAAAAAATGGTTCTATCATTGTAATCCATCATCAATCACAGCATCCAGTGTTGTCACAATGACGCCGACTAGCCAAAAAAAAAAAAAAAACCTGAAGCCCTTTGATCCGTCTGCACTTGCCAAGAACTCACCACAATCTGACATTTGCAGGTCAGATGTAAACAATTAGGCAGAGCTAGTTGTGTGTGATGTCACCACTAGCTCCACCCAATTGTGCTGTGATTGAACAAAGCATTGCACCTGACCACATTGCTTTGGCCAACCACAATGTGAGATCGCAGTGCATTGTGGGGCGTGGCAGGCGAATAGCCCGCCGAACGCCCTTACCATTCTTGTGTTCATCGTACACACGAACGGCCGATGTTTGAGTTGCACTTACACTCGACTAGAACATCCAGCCCATCACTATTCTCTTTAAACCTATGGAAGAAGGAGAGGATGGGAACAAGGAAAGGCATAGTTTTAGATCTGAAGACCAGTCAATTGGTCTCCCAGATGATTGTTGGCCAATTGTGTCTGCTTATGTCATGCGATGTCATTAAAACAGGCGGGATTAGGTAATACCTGTCTCATTTCTATGGCCAGTTTATGGTTTCTGAAAAAAGCAACTAATTTTGACCTCATTGACTTTCAAATTATGCATTAAAAATCATTATATCTTATAGAAGACTGAGGCACACTCAGCATTTCTTTGCACTTTGTCTCTTGGATATCAAATATATATTGGGAGTCCCAACTGGAACCCCAGGGTTCAGTGTTGGGACCCTTACTTTTTAATATATTTATAAATGATATAGGGTCTGAGATTAAAAATCCCATTTCAGTCTTTGCAGATGACACCAAGCTGTGCAGTGGAATAACGTCTTTACAAGATGTCTCCAACTTACAAGCCGACCTCAATGCTCTGTGTAATTGGGCAACTATGTGGCAAATGAGGTTTAATGTTGATAAATGTAAGGTTCTGCACTTGGGGGCTAAGAATATGCATGTATCATACATACTAGGGGGGTACAACTGGGGGAATCAATGGTGGAGAAGGATCTGGGGGTTCTGGTAGATCACAAGATTAATAATGGCATGCAATGCCAAGCTGCGGTTTCTAAAGTGAGCAAAATCCTCTCTTGTATTAACAGAGGTATAGACTCCAGAGAGAGAGATATCATATAACCCCCCCCCGGTACAAATCATTAGTAAGACCTCATCTGGAATGTGCAGTTCAGTTTTGGGCACCAATTCACAAAAAGAACATTGGGGAACTGGAGAAAGTACAGAGAAGGGCAACCAAACTGATAAGAGGCATGGAGGAGATCAGCTATGAGGAAAGATTAGAGGAACTGAATGTATTCTCTCTTGAGAAGAGGATATTAAGGGGGGACATGATCAACATGTATAAATACATCAGTGGTTCATATAGTGAACTCGATGTAGAGCTATTCACCCTGAGGTCATCACAGAGGACAAGGGGGCACTCTTTACGTCTGGAAGAAAAGAAATTTAATATCCAAACACAGAAAGGTTTCTTCACAGTAAGAGCTGTGAAAATGTGGAATATACTCCTTCAAGAGTTGGTTCTGGCAAGCTCAGTGGATTGCTTTAAAAACGGCCTGGATTCTTTCCTAGATACACATAAGTATAACTGGATACTAACATTTATTGGTAAAGTCGATCCAGGGAATATTCGATTGCCTTTCGGGGGATCAGGAAGGATTTTTTCCCTTGCAGGAGCAAATTGGATCATGCTTTGCTGAGTTTTTTGCCTTTCTCTGGATCAACTGTGGATATAGGATTATAACTTTTTTTTTTATATGGTTGAACTGGATGGACTTTTATCTTTTTTCAGCCAGACTAACTATGTAACTATGTAACTGAAGGGGCCTTTGCATGGGTCATCAGTTTTTATCCTGTATTTGCTTGAACTCTAAAGGAACTAACTGCATCAGTAGCTGGGAATGCATTATGGTTTTACACAGTTTAGATTTAATCAGCAGAGCACCAGGATCTAAAGTATATTGAGAGATCACAGACAAATAAGATGGGTCTTTATCAAGTTTAGGTTTATCTTAGGTTTCTTATGGACACTTTCCTATATGTTATTGCTGGTGGTAAAATAAAAATAGACTACCATCACGTATCACTTTAAATTGGAGATTAAATTTAACCCGCCAAAGCAAACACCAGCATCCTCTGTGTTGCAATGTACATACTGATTTACTAAAGGCAATTAGACTGTGCACTTTGCAAAGTGCAAATGCATTCTGCAAGTGCAGTTCTCCAAAGCTTAGTAAATGAGGTAAAGCTTCCCTTTGCCAAGAATACCCAATTACTTGCAAGGAAAATAAAAAAACATAATTTTTGCTTGTACATGATTGGATGATGGAAGTCAGCAGAGCTTCTGCTCATTTACTAAGCTCTGGAGCAACTGCACTTGCAGAGAGCAATTTCACTTTGCAAAGTGCACAGTCTAACTGCTTTTAGTAAATCAACCCCTCTGTGTCAGTATGTTGGCTATTCAAAGTTACTGTTTTGTAGAAACAGATGAAATGAGTACTGACAGGTGCCATTTTATGGAAATTTATGGAATTACTGATACCTTTTTATTGAAATCAAAATTTTGTTTTTAATAGAAACTTAAATAGTTTTTCTTTTATATTTAAGGATTTGAACACTGGATGACCTGAACTTAATAGAGTCAACTCAGGCCAGTCTATTTCTCTTATATTTTATATTCTTACACTGTGATGGCCAGGAAAATAAGTTCTATAGCTAATTTTATGTGAACACCTTAATTTTTAGGGGATCTGTCTCTCCTCTGAGACAAATGTGGTTTCCATCATTCACTACTAATGTGGAAGTGTTGACATTGAGGAATGTGTCCACCTCCTGTTGGTTTTGTACGTTCCTCTGATTGTAAGTGGTCTTGCTGGCAGTACACACAGACCGTTCAATGGGCTGGTTTGCTTGGGAGCTGGTTGTAAACGACTTCCATGTTGCAAAACAAAATTAAATTCTGGGTGTAAAGATGCTGTTTCACAGATGTCATAAAAGGACTTGTTTTCCTAACGTACATTGCCCAAGTCTTGGCTCGTAATGAAGCAGCACTTTCCCGGTCTGGTAGCCAATTTTCTACGGCTAGGCAATCCATGAAAATGTGCTTAAGGATCTCTCTGAAGGTTTTGTAAAGCTGAGCAGAGAAACATTAAGCTCACTTTCTCAAATTCCTGGCTGTCTTCAGCATTAGCACAAATTGCTTTTACAGGACTTGGGATTTCCATCGTGAAACTAGAACAAAACAGTATAAAAATATCTGATTTAAATCTCCAAAATATTTAGAAGAAAGGAGACCAGAGCCAGAACTCAATTCCTGGTGTCTCTGGGCTCACTTCTTAACAGAAGAAACAGACGTGCTCTCTATCTTAAACATACATAGTTGGCTCCTAGATACATGTAATCACTAGGTGTCTGCAATATTCTATGTATACTCTGTGTCTGTATAGAAAAAGCTGTACACTCTGTGTTGAGAAGGATGTGTTTCTTAGCAGTATGCATGAATTGATGTTCCAGACCCTTAACCATGACCCACTCCAGTAGGTACAAAACTCTCTGCTCTGGATTAGGGATAAGCAAAATTGGTATTTCTCATTTCCGTAAAATTTTGGTAAAAATTGGGAGATTTCTGCAAAATACATTGGAGTCAATCGTTTTTAATGGTGTAATGAACTTAGTTAGCTATTGAGGTCATGGAGAGTGCTTTCAACTATGTTGAACCTCTTAAACTCCACTGTTTTTTTATTTTTATCACAGAAAGAAAACAGTAAAAACCAGAAAGAACAAAGTTCAATACGAAAAAAATTAAAGCAACGGTGCACATATAAATACACACCCAAAAATATGTCCTCTTAACAAATTAAAAAAGTAGAACTAATATTTTTTCATGCAAATTTTCCCAATGCAACTCAACAAATAAAAATAAGAGTTACCACTCATTACATTTGCAGTTATATTAGTTTAACCAAAATCCTGAATTACGGAATGTTTTTTTTTTTTTTTTTTTGTTAAGTCAATCCATACCTGGATGCATATATAGATATATAGATATATACCGTATATGACCCTGACGCTAAACTTAATGAATAGTTTATCATTTGCATTCTATTTATAACCTCATTGAAACATATGGCAGAAAAAGACCAAGTGATCCATTGAGTCTGCTCGTTTTTTGTTTTTGTTTTGCTTTTATAGATCTACGATTGTCACAAACATGTTTGAAGCCACTTACTGTTGACTGACCCACTACCTCTACTAGAAGTCTATTCCAAGCATTAACTGCCATTTCAGTAAAATAATACTTTCTAAGATTAGTTTTGAACCTTACTTCTGTTAGTTTGAGATCATGTCCCTGTGTTCTTGATCTTGGTTTCATGTTGAAAATACTACCCTCTTGAACCTTATTCACTTTTTTATTTAAAGGTTTCAATCATGTTTTAGCTGCAGACTAGATGGATTTTTAAAAATATTTTATTTTGGTACAATTATAATATACATTTTCAACCAACAGATTGCTCCAGCAATAACTAGGACCAGCCTGGTACCATATGATGTACCCTATAAAAAGGGCTTAACTATAATAACTTTGTTTAAAGCTGGGGGCTCCGTAACCCTAAGAGAATGTATCCATCTGGTTTCTCCCTGGAGCACTCGTCTATCAAAATCACCCCCTTTTAGGAGGCAGACAGGTCTTCATATGTGGTCTATGCTTATCAAGGTAATTAATGCATATGATTCCTTTTTTGACATAATATCTGTGACCTTCTAGTCCAGCCTACTAAATAGAAGGTCTTTTTGTGTTTTGAATACAAATCTGGTAATTATGTGGGCACAGGTAATATTTGGAAAAATATGGCCAATCCCTAATAAACAGAAGCCTTTATTGGTAAATATGTGACTTTTTAACTACCTGGCAGGGGGGAGACTATTAGAATGTGCATAATGGAACTATTGTTATTGGGATTTGGTATGTCTATACTTTCCTTTTCAGGTTCTGGGATTGACCTATTTACTCTATGTGATTGCTTTTTGTGGCTGTGAATGCATTTGAATGTGGTTACATAGTTAGTCTGGCTGAAAAAAGACAAAAGTCCATCCAGTTCAACCTTTAAAATTAAAAAGTTATAATCCTATACACACAGTTGATCCAGAGGAAGGCAAAAAACCCCAGCAAAGCATTATCCAATTTTCTCCTGCAGGGGAAAAAAATCCTTCCTGATCCCCAAGAGGCAATCGGATATTCCCTGGATCAACTTATACCTATAAATGTTAGTATCCAGTTATATTCTGTGTATCTAGGAAATAATCCAGGCTTTTTTAAAGCGATCCACTGAGCTGGCCAGAACCAACTCCTGAGGGAGACTATTCCACATTTTCACAGCTCTCACTGTGAAGAAACCTTTCCGTGTTTGGAGATTAAATTTCTTTTCCTCCAGACGTAAAGAGTGCCCCCTTGTCCTCTGTGATGACCTCAGAGTGAATAACTCTACACCGAGTTCACTATATGAACCACTGATGTATTTATACATGTTGATCATATCCCCCCTTAATCTCCTCTTCTCAAGAGAGAATACATTCAGTTCCTCTAATCTTTCCTCATAGCTGAGCTCCTCCATGCCTCTTATCAGTTTGGTTGCCCTTCTCTGTACTTTCTCAAGTTCCCCAATGTTCTTTTTGTGAATTGGTGCCCAAAACTGAACTGCATATTCCAGATGAGGTGTTACTAATGATTTGTACCGGGTAATATGGTATCTCTCTCTCTGGAGTCTATACCTCTTTTAATACAAGAGAGGATTTTGCTCGCTTTAGAAACCGCAGCTTGGTATACTGCCATTATTAAACTTGGTTAGGTTGGTCTCCTATGAGGGTCTCCATCTGTGGCCTTCCCTCCTCCTGCCTTTCCCGATTCAGGGAAAATGAAGCCTCACACATTTATATGCATTGATGCAGAGATGTACTGATCCATTTATGTATATGTATTGATGATGATAGAAATGTTTTATTTACTAATATTTATTTTATGGTTCCACTTACAGAACGCTATTCCAATTTGATACACATATGTGTCTCCTGAAAAAGAGGACCATGTCCTAGAAACATCCTCAAATTATAAAATAAAATTCAATGTAACTTTATGGCCGTGATTATTTAAATGTCCAGGCCTCACACTGGAGAAAAATAAAGTATTTGACTAATTGTGGAACAGTTGTATTCTTTACAAAAATTATATCTGGGATTTCATGCAAATTTAGTACTGGTTTTTGCAACTCAGATCAAAAATATCAGTATCGGTTTATATGAATAGATGGTGGGTGCTGACTTAATAGTACAAATGATCATGGTTAAGATTCGATTTAGGCTTAGGGAGCTTTGTTACTTTTAAAGTGTACCTGTCTTCAAAATAGTAGGAGGGCTGCCATTGTTGAAGTCCTGGAGAAGTGACATGACACATGGTGATACGCATATTGCGGAGCCAGGAGCCATAGTGACTAGAAGGAGAGGTGATAGACCCTATACTGTGAAAGAGTAATCCTGATTATGTATATGTAAAACCTTAACCGAGATGTGCTGTGCTTTATCAGCTGGAGCTGTATCTAATGCAGTTACACGTAGTGCACCGACATAGTCCACATTTGTCAGTGTTTTTAACTGATTTTAATAAATGTTGGAAGCCATTTGAAATGCGTCATGTTTATGTTTTTTTCTGAGCTGCTTTATTGCCCCCACAAAGGAACCACCACTTAAAGGAGACAACAATCAAAATACCCTAAAAGGTGAAATGTGTGCATAGATCTGAATGTCTGTTCAATTATTGGATGTGAAGGCAATATTTGCATAGTGGTGGCAATAGCGAAAGAGATAAAAATAGTGGAGCACAGAAATTCATTTTAAGTAGCAATGTGGTGCACACATGGATAAATTGGATGGATTGAATTTAAACAAAAGACTGTGACCTGAGTGTATAATAAGCACATATGTTCGGACATTTTATTTATGGGTTTTGATATGCTATATGGTTTTAAGTATATATTTGTATTTTGTTAAATCATGCTTTTTACTTATCTATGATCAAATGTACTTGATAGATTTTACATTTATTTAATAATGAATGAGTTTGCACATACATTAAGCACTTTATGTATTTGAAAATGAGTTTGCACAAATATTACGCTTCTGATCTATGCACTGCCATTGTTGGTCTCGTTCTAAAATCCTTATGAAGCATTCATATTACCCCTTCTTTTGATAAAGCCGAATATGAATGGAAGCTAGATAACCTACATAAAGAAATGGGAACACTGAAAGTTACTTATTGGGAAATTGCAAATAACATATTTCCTTATTAATGTTGGCCCCACAAATGTTTAAAGCAGAATTCCGCCTGGAAAAAAAAATAAAAGTCACCAGCAACAAAAACTGTAGCTACTGACTTTTAAAATACAGACAATTACCTGTCCCTCGGTCCAGCGGTGTCCTCTCCACCGCTGGTTTCACCGGCCATCTTCTCTCCCTGGTGCAGGCATCTTCAGTGTGGGCACCCGGCTGTGACAGCTTGCGGCTTCACAGCCGGGTGCCCACTGCGCATGCGCGAGAAGCCCTGTAGTCTTCTGGGACCTGTCACGTGTCCCAGAAGACTACAGGGAGGGAGGGGGGGAGGACGACTTCTGGTTCCGATCGCCTTAGGTGATCACAACAGAAGTGGGAGCGGATACCTGTCAAATTTTGGTACCATCTCCCCAAAGGTGCCAATCCTTAATGGGGAGCGGGGGACAAAGGCTTCAAGGGGAACTTCAACTTTTGAGTGGAGCTCCGCTTTAAGAATGCCTCCAAGCCTTGGTTAAAGGGCTATAGGAGGACAAGGTCTGATTACCTTAACCCCTTCACGCCCAAGGTTAAAACAAATCTTAACACCTAAGCACAATCTTGCAATGTTGACATGTGTTAGTAAAACCGTCCATATCATCACAACTACTTTGTACATCCAGGTGAAATATATTGTGTTTTTTTCAGGACAAATTGGGCTTTCATTTGGTGGTAAATGGTAATGGATATCTCCTGATTTTTTTTTTTATTATCAAAGGAAAACTGGCCCAAAATAGTAAAAAAAGAAAAATATTTCTTTTTTTAAGTTTAGCTGTGTGTTTCTTGTTACTACCATAACCTACCACCAAAGAACAACCCAAAATACATTTTCCCGCTCTTGACGATCGCAACGATACCATATATATGTATGTTATTCGTTGTTTGTACCCACAGTACAGGCCAGAATCAATAGTGCGCATTTTGTTGTTGTTTTTTTTTTTTACCTAAACACACTGATACTGACACTGATACCAATTTAAAAAAAAAACAAAATCCTGACCTTTGATCTTGTCCTTGGACCCTGGCCTTGACCCAAGCACTAACCCTGGCACTGAACTAGATCAAACTTTGATCTAGGTATTTTTTCTTTATTTTTTACTTTATTGTTTAATATTTATTTATCTTTTTTTTACAATGTATCTCTTGCCTCCATTCATAGAGAAAAAAAAAACAAAGGGGGGGTGGGCTGTACAATGACTGATCACTGTGATAGCCAATCAAGAGCTATCACAGCAATCTTGTGACCCAGAATCAGGAGTCCCAGGTCCCGATCGTTAGAACGGGACCCGGGGCTCTCAGTGACACCCCGGTCTTTGTGCTGGGAGTTCGCTATACGGTGCGCTCCCAGCACAAAGACAGATACGCAAATATGTGGCCCCACGGAAACAAGCCCAGTTCTGTGAGGTTGCATATTTGTGTTACGTCGGTGTGAAGGGGTTAAATAACAAAGGAATGTAACTATTGGACAAGCCAAACCAAATAGTTTGTTTTTGTTTGCATGGGGGGTGGATTGTCCATTGCTTACACAGAAGCCCAGTATATAACACACAACTAGACTGTAAATATTTGTCTGGTGCCAGAGCTGCAATATGCATGTGACTGTGGTCACCTGTGTGCCATGCCATACAATGGAGGGACCCATGGTAGAAACGACATTTTTAGCTAAGTATTCTTGTTATATTTTCTTTATCTATACAGTAGCTGTCATTACTTGTAATAAATGTTATACTTATAAGTACTTGTGTGATCTCTCTTTGCACATATCGAATACAACCCCAAAACATAACAAAACAGATACCCAGTAGAACAAGAACAAATCCACTAGAACATAAACACACGTCATAAAGATCATATGCTTGGTGGTAGGCAAACACAATGCTAAAAAACATAATTTCTGAGCAATTGGGCCTTGCTCAGAGTTATACTTTAGAGACTCCATTTTTATATTTGTTATATATACACGTAAGGATCTCCCTTTAGGTTTGTATTAATTCAGCTACACTCTCATAGGAAAAATTGAGATAACATTCATATAGCCAGGAGTGACCTTGGCTGCTAGGCAGCCAATTAACGTGTGATCTAACCTTAGCTCTTAGCTGTAGAAAAGTCTTTGTCAGTTGTACAATAAACTGACAAATCTTTCAGACTATCATTGAGTGTGATTTCTCCGTGTACAGTTTTGTGCATATTTTGGATATATTTTTAATTTTGCATACAGCAGACTGCTTCTAACGTTATCATTTTCAACAACACACTTTGGCCTTAGCATACAGCCATTTTTGTGCTTCAGAGTAGATTAAAGTATATCTTAAGCTAATTTTTTTATTTTTTAGTTTGGGTAGGAAGACTGCAGATAAACAGGTAAAACTTATGTAGGAGGCTTTGTTTTATCTCTGTGTATCACTTGAGGCCAGTCACTTCACTGGCTGTATGTCAGGGTTTACAATCACTTTAAATATGGAAATGTAAAATGAATACAATGTAGCCTAGTATACATAAACAGTTTATACAGATAAGAAGTGCCACATACATGAGAAATTTATTATCATTAAAGTGACATATAACCCTCATTTTCAGCAGTTGATTTACTTACTTACAGAATATGCATCTTCTTTATCTTGTAATCCTTGCCTATGTTCCAGTTTAAGCTGGTGTCATGACTGCTGCCCCAGGTTTCCTGGTTCAGGGGTTTTTTTTCTCTTGCAGCATGGAGCCACCCTTGTATGCAGAGACTAGAATTGTGTCTCCCAATGCTGTGTGCATCAATAGAAACACACAGCCCCCTTGCTTAGGGTGGCAAGGCACTCCCCTGCTCCTTCTCCAAGCTAGCAAACTGACTGCAGACTGCACTGTCCTCTGTTAAGACTGGGAGGGAAGCAGGACTAAGAAAACAGGAACTAGGAACATTAAAAATTGTAAACTGCAAGTACTAGGATAAGAATGTCAACAAATAGTTTGCTGGACAATGTTCATTTTAGTGCACTCAATGTGTCAAGTTGTACAAACATTAAAGTGTAATTTCAGGCTAAACATTTTATTTTTAGTTTTGCATAGAGTGGGGAAGGATATATTTGGGGCTCCAGTAGAGAGATCTACCCCATCATTTACTATATATAAACTTTTTAAATATACATTTATGCATACAGTATATTCATAATTGAGTACTGGGATCAACAATGCAGAAGATTAGAAGAAGACGGCAAAAAAGGCCATACCAGAAATCTTTTTGCACAGGTAAAGAAAGCTCAAATTCCGCTTTCTGCTCACAAAGGAGCAATAAAAGACAAGAATGGGAAAATCCTGATTGATCAGCAAGGCATCAAATGCAGATGGAAGGAATATGCAGAAGAGCTGTTGGCAGCCAATGATAACGTGGAACCAATACTTGGGGACCCAGTAGAGTTAGAGCCAGCTATACTTAATGAGGAAGTAGTATGGGCACTGAAGAAGCTACCAAACAACAAAGCTCCTGGAATTGACTATATTCCAGCTGAATTGCTAAGACCCATCCCCTCATGTTTTGCATTGTATTGGTATTGTTCTGTCACATGTTCTGTCTCCCTTTGTAATGTACAGCGCTGAGCGAACTATTGGCGCTTTATAAATACTGTATAATAATAATAATAATAATAATAAAGAAATCTGTCAGAAAATTTGGGAGACTATGAAGTGACCAAAAGAGTGGAAAAGATCAGTTTTTATTCCTCTACCAAAGAAAGGCGATTCACGAGACTGCAACAATTACCGCACAATTGCATTGATTCCTCACATAAGCAAAATCTTGCTAAAAATTATTCAACAGCACCTAAGACCAGTCATTGAAAGAGAATTACTTGACTCACAAGCTGGTTTCCAAAGAGGTCGAGGTACACGTGATCAGATTGCTAATCTACGTTGGATTATGTATTGAATTGGATATACATATATATATATATATATATATATATATATATATATATTTACACACACACTATCTATCTATCTATATATATATCTATATCTATCTATCTATCTATCTATCTATCTATCTATCTATCTATCTATAGATAGATAGATATATATATAGTTTGGCATTGATATTGAAAATATGACTGATCATGCCAAACACTGTCTTTTATTTAAGGATAGTGATAATTTATTATCATATAGTTGTTTGGCGCTCCTTTTTAAATCATAATGATAACAGAAATCACCCAAATGGCCAAAAGTTTACATCCCCTGGAATGGTTGGCCTTGGTACAGATGCACAACGTGATACACACAGATTAAAATGACAATTAAAGGTTAATTTCTGTGGCTTTTTAAATTGCAATTAGTGTCTGTGTATAAACAGTGAAAAAGTTTGTTACCTCTCACATGGAAGCACTGACTAGGCTAGATACTGAGACATGGGAGCGAAAAAGAATTGTCAAATTACCTGTGTAACAAGGTAGTGGAACTTTATAAAGATGGAAAAGGATATGAAAAGATATCCAAAGCCTTGAATATACCAGGCAGTTCTGTTCAATCACGTATTGAGTAGAAAATTTGGGGATCTGTTGATACTAAGCCAAGGTCAGGCAGACCAAGATTGCAGACACAACTGCCAGAAGAATTGTTCGGGGTGCAAAGAAAAACCCACAGGCAACCTCAGGAGAAATACAGGCTGTTCTGGAAAAAGATGCTGTGGTTGTTTCAAGGAGCAAAAGTTGATGATATGTGAACAAAAATGAACTGCATGGTTGAGTTGGCAGAAAGAAGCCTTTACTGTGCCAATGCCACAAAAAAAAAGCCAGGTTACAGGATGCCCAACAACACCTTGATGCGCCTGACAGCTTCACTGTAATCTGTAGTCAGGAGACTAAAATAGAGCTTTATGGTCAATACCATAGGTGCTATGTTTGGAGAGGGGTCAACAGCGACAAGAATACCATCCTCACTGTGAAGCATGATGGTGGTTGACTGATGGTTTGGGGGTGTGTGATCTCTAAAGGCACTGGGAATCTTTTAAAACTGATGGCAAGATGAATGCAGCATGTCCAGCACAAGGCCAAGTTGACCCTCCAGTGGTTAAAGCAGAAAAAAAATGAAGGTTCTAGAGTGGGCATCACAGTCTTCTGACCTTAATACCATCAAGCCCCTCTGGGGAGATCTCAAACGTGCGGTTCATGCAAGACCACCAAAGATTTTGTATGACCTGGAGGCATTTTGCCAAGACCAACGGGCAGCTATACTACCTACAAGAATTCAGGGTCTCATAGACAAATATTAAAAAAGACTGCATGCTGTCATTGATGCTAAAGGAAGCAATACACAGTATTAAGAACTATTGGTGTGCAAACTTTTGAACCAGAAACAAACTCTCCTGCGCTCTGAGACCCAAAAAGGGGGTAGATGGATGGAACCAGAACTTGAAAAATTCAACCACCAGTGCATATAGAGTTGTGCAGCTCCAAACAAGGCTGGGGAAGCCCGACCAGTACTGTGAAGCAGAACAAAACAGAAAGCGCACCAACCTTGCGCATTACCTCAGTAAACCAAAATTTTATTTATTACAGAATGATACTCACAAACAGTGAAGTAAATCAAGCATGTAATTCCTCAGAGGAACTTTAAAATAGTAGAACCTGCGCGAGTCCCATCATAGGGGTAGACACTCAGGGTACAGCTGCTGCGTTTTGAAAGGCGTCCCTTCTTCATCAAACTTTTGAACAAAGGTAATTTCATTTGTTTACTTGTTGCATATTTTGTTTTAAGATTGTGCCTTTCTGTTGTGACCTACAGTTAAATATGAATCTCATTAAAAAATAAAAGAAATGTGGCTTGCCTGTTTTCTTTAAAAATGATACACACTGTGTATTATCAATTCTCCAAGGGTATGCAAACCATTCAGCACAACTGTATATATTATATATTATAAATATATAATAATGAGTATTATAATATAAATATATATATATATATATATATATATATACAGTATATATACAGTGGGGCAAAAAAAGTATTTTGTCAGCCACCAATTGTGCAAGTTCTCCCACTTAAAAAGATGAGAGAGGCCTGTAATTGGCATCATAGGTAGACCTCAACTATGAGAGAAAAATGAGAAAAAAAATCCAGACAATCACATTGGCTGATCTGGAAAGAATTTATTTGCAAATTATGGTGGAAAATAAGTATTTGGTCAATATCAAAAATTCATCTCAATACTTTGTTATATATCCTTTGTTGGCAATGACAGAGGTCAAACGTTTCCTGTAAGTCTTCACAAGGTTGGCACACACTGTTGCTGGTATGTTGGCCCATTCCTCCATGCAGATCTCCTCTAGAGCAGTGATGTTTTGGGGCTGTCGCTGGGCAACACGGACTTTCAACTCCCTCCAAAGGTTTTCTATGGGGTTGAGATCTGGAGACTGGCTAGGCCACTCCAGGACCTTGAAATGCTTCTTACGAAGCCACTCCTTCGTTGCCCGGGTGGTATGTTTGGGATCATTGTCATGTTGGAGGTTTGCACTCAAAATCTCACGATACATGGCCCCATTCATTCATTCTGTCCTGTACATGGATCAGTCGTCCTGGTCCCTTTGCGGAGGAACAGCCCCCAAGCATGATGTTGCCACCTCCATGCTTCACAGTAGGTATGGTGTTCTTTGGATGCAACTCAGCATTCTCTCTCCTCCAAACATGACGAGTTGTGTTTCTACCAAACAGTTCTATTTTGGTTTCATCTGACCATATGACATTCTCCCAATCCTCTTCTGGATCATCCAAATGCTCTCTAGCAAACTTCAGACGGGCCCGGACATGTACTGGCTTAAGCAGGGGGACACATCTGGTACTGCAGGATCTGAGTCCCTGGCGGCGTAGTGTTTTACTGATGGTAACCTTTGTTACGTTGGTCCCAGCTCTCTGCAGGTCATTCACTAGGTCCCCCCGTGTGGTCCTGGGATTTTTGCTCACCGTTCTTGTGATCATTTTGACCCCACGGGGTGAGATCTTGTGTTGAGCCCCAGATCAAGGGAGATTATCAGTGGTCTTGTATATCTTCCATTTTCTAATTATTGCTCCCACAGTTGATTTGTTCACACCAATCTGCTTGCCTATTGCAGATTCAGTCTTCCCAGCCTGGTGCAGGTCTACAATTTTGTTTCTGGTGTCCTTCCACAGCTCTTTGGTCTTCACCATAGTGGAGTTTGGAGTGTGACTGTTTGAGGTTGTGGACAGGTGTCTTTTATACTGATAACAAGTTCAAACAGGTGCCATTGATACAGGTAATGAGTGCAGGACAGAGGAGCCTCTTAAAGAAGAAGGTACAGGTCTGTGAGAGCCAGAAATCTTGCTTGTTTGTAGGTGACCAAATATTTATTTACCACCATAATTTGCAAATAAATTCTTTCCAAATCAGCCAATGTGATTGTCTGGATTTTTTTTCTCATTTTGTCTCTCATAGTTGAGGTCTACCTATGATGCCAATTACAGGCCTCTCTCATCTTTGTAAGTGGGAGAACTTGCACAATTGGTGGCTGACTAAATACTTTTTTGCCTCACTGATATATATATATCTATATCTACATTTTTTTTGCATAGGGGGAGGATGGAAACCTAGCAGAACCTGGGTAGCAGCAAAAACAAGACAGAGTTTCTAAATATTTCCTTCCCTACACATATTAAAAAAAAAAGTTTTAGCTTTTTTAGCTTGACATACACTTTAATTTTCTAAACACTTTACACACCTACATAGAGATGCTATAGACTGCTGTTTTTCACTGGAATAAAATATTGTGTCCTTTTTATTAGTAGCCACCGGAAAAATCCTAAAGAAAGTGATATTCTTCTACTGGAAAAAATTCAGTTTTAAGATGTTTTCAATTTGTCACTGCCTACATATATATTTGAAAAGTGCGGTTCCACTCCTCTAATTTCCTGCGATGGTATCATGCTCACATTAGGGGTCCCTAGAGGATGCAGAACATTTGGAGGAAGAAATTTCTTTCTTGCAGATTGTGCTCATGACTTGCGCATATTGGTTTTCAGGACACAGGCGAGGTCTGTAGTTAAATGATGACATAGTACAGCCCCCTCCCCTATCAGGGGGCCACTTTCGGTGACCAGTGTTTATTATTTTATGCTATTTTACAAGCTCAAAGGAAACCCGCTTTTGATTACTTAAAGACTTGCGGACAGATCCTTCCTCCAAACTGGGGTGATGAAATACGTTTTGTTTTTCACCTGTTGCTGTGGTTGCTTTATCTGCAGTTGTTTTGCAATGCAAGCTCTCCAGAGGTTTGGCTTAACCACCTTATAACTCGCCATGACTTAAATTATTTTAAAGCTTTCGCCTGGCCTGAGAGAAGAAAACCACAACACATACACAAAAAAACCATACCTCCACCACATACACCTACCCCAACAAATAACACACCATACACACATACAAAATAACTTATGTTACATCTAATTTTAGATCCAAAGAGACTCCATTTCATTCCACTTTACTATATATCACAGCACTTTTTTAAAAATGTTAATGTGTCTGTGCATGCTCTGGACTATCAAAAATGGCAGCACTGGTGGAGTGGGGTGAAGGGGACTAAAAATTCCTCTTTGACACAAATCAGCCTCTGATGCAGCCTCTCAGTTGTGAGTTGCTAAAAAGATACAATGTTGCAGTCACATCTGCAGGGAAGAAGAGACTGAGGAAATGCTTCCTCCTGCCTGCAGGAGACTGATGATATCATCTTCGCTTAAGCAATATTACTAGACTGTTGCTCAATGGACTTTTTTAATATCAAAGGTATTGTTTTTTTTTAATGATACTGTGGCTCTATATTGTGAAATGTCAGGAATGCATGCAGACCTGTAAAGTTATTATTATTACTATTAATTTACAGGATTTATATAGCAGTAACAATTTGCCAGCACTTTAAAATAAACGGAGACAGTGCAGTCTCAAAACAATTCCAGACCAAAAGGGGTTAAGAAGACACTGCTCATGTAATCTTACAATCTAAAAGGGGAGGCAAGTGATCCAAAAGGTAATAAATATGTGGGGAAGAGCTAATGGAGAAAGTAGAATTATAGTTTTTAGGTGGTGCTGGGATAGACTTCCCTCAAAAGGTGAGTTTTCAGGGAATGTCCAAAGGCGGACAGAGTAGAAGAGAGCCATATAAGTTGGAGTAGGGAGCTCCAAAAAATGGGAGAGATTCTGAAGAAGTTCTAGAGGTGTGCATGGGAGGAGGTGACAATGGAGGGTTTGGATGGTGTTTTTAGACTGGTGATGTAACTCGGTACAGGGTTGTAGATGGCTTTACAGGATGTTGTTAGTATTTTAATTTTTTGTTGTTAGGAGAGCAAAAGCCAAGCGGGGGGAGGAGCCTTGTTATGGTGGCGTAGGAGAGCACGGAGCAGGTGCTCTCCGAATCACCTCTACCATCCCGGATGCCTGTGCAGGATTGACCCAGGGACTTACCCACGAGCGACGGCTCTGGAGCGGGACTGGCGGCCCGGGAGCGGAGAGTGGAGGGTGTGCTGGGAGACGGGGCTTGCTGCAGGAGGTCCGGACGGAAGTGCGGGGCAGCTGAGAGAGCGGAGACCCACGGAGCTGACAAGTGAGAAACCGCAGAGCATTACTGGGAAGGGGAGAAAGCCGGCCGGCATCTGCAGTGAGAGTGAGGACGCCGGTTCGCTCCCCCCTCTCGCTCCCCCCTTGCAGACATACAGGAGAAGACACTCGATCAATGGATGGCCCGCTCCCAGTGTGTGTTGAGTCTATACACAGGGGAGTAGGGGCTGAGGAAGAAGAACCAGAGGAGTCCCCCTGAAGAGAGTAATTGGAAGCTGAAGTTAGCAGCTGGTGGTTCGGGGCTGCCTCACCAGAAGAAAAGCAACCAGAGGGTGAGTGTGAGCAGCACGACCAAACAAATTGTGATTATATTGTGACTGTATGTTTAAAGTGGGGTAGACTCCCTGGGGAAGATGAGTATAAGTGAAACTAGCAGCCCTGGAAGAAGAAGGAGCGCATAGTGGGAAAGTGGATAATTAAGCACGTGTTGAAATCTAGGTACCTGGTCTGAAGCTGTTAAACCAAGGTGGTTCCTGTATTTAACTGAATAAAACCACAGAAGAGATGAAGAATAAAAACGCTAAAAGTAGTGGGCTAAAGGGGTCCCAAGTAGGCACGATAAAAAAATATACATCTCAAGGTAATGTGACCCCAGAAAGATCTCAAGATATCGGTGATAAACGTGAGCTGGAAACAAGCTTGGAAGCTAGCCCGAGACTCTCCCTGGGAACAAAGCATAATAGTCAACAAATATTAGAGAATGTGGAAAGGAAAAATCTGGAAAGTGAACTACAAGTACCAAATAAGAAAGAGATGGCAGATATGTTCAAAAGTCTAGAAAAAACAATAAAACAAGAACTGACAATCATACAGAGTAATCTAGGGCAAGTGTTATTGCGGATGGAGGAGACAGAGGAAAGAATTAAAAATCACGCCCAATCTATCTCTGACTTAGAAAAAAGGACAAAAGATATTAAGAAAGAGCAAAAAAGACTGTTGTTTAGAATGGAAATACAGGAAAACAGGGAGAGAAGGAAGAACTTTAGGGTAAAAGGTATTCCGGAATCCGTGAAGGGAGAGGAAATGAGAGACTTTATCTGTAAAATACTAAACTCCATAAGAGAGAGACCAGAAATAGAACAGGTGAATCTGGAAGAGGTTTTTAGAATTGGAAGGATTCAACATGGAAATGGTGAAAAGAAACCCAGAGACATAATTGTCCAATTCCAAAATATGTGTGATAAGGAAGAGATATGGAGAAAGATTAAGGGAAGATCAAATATTAAATATGGAGAAGTAAATATACAGATATTTGCAGATTTGACAACAGAGACACTAAGGAGAAGAAGATCTTTGAAACCCCTGTTAGAGCAATTGAAAAAACAAAAAGTGCACTATAGATGGGGTATTCCTGAGTGTCTTATCGGATGGAAGAACGGAGTTACAGCCTACTTGAGATTTCCTGAGGATTTAAGGGACTTTTGTGATAGACTTGATTTGCAAATAATAGAAATTTCTGGCTGGGAGGAGGAGGCAGGAGATAGTGGGGATAGAGTAAAGGAAGACTGGCAGTTAATTAGGAGAGAAAGATAGAGGAGGAAAGATTTTTTTTTTTTTTTTCCTTCCTCCTTTTTTTCTTCTCGCTCTTCCTATTTCCTGTTCGCTCGAATGAAGTACATCTTAGTGGAATCATCTTGAGTTTATGAAATAGACAAGGGGCATCTGGGGAGGTGGGAGGTGGGAGAGGCCGTTCATGGGAGGAGCTCAACCCCAAGGTATAAAATCTATGGAGGGTTTAGATCCTCAACAGATTTATAGGCAAACTACAAGCCTAAAGTGGGTGGGAGGGAGGGAGGTAGAGGGGGGAAGGCAAGCCATAGGCCTAAAGCGGAAGGGAGGGAGGGAATTGGAAGGGGAGGGGGGAGAGGGGTTCTTTAAAACTGACATCTGGCATGAAAGGAGAGATAGAGGAAAATGGAAGAAGAAAGGAGATGGTAAAATAGAAAGATGACAAATAAACAAAATATGGAGGAAATACAGTTCATAACTCATAATGTAAATGGGCTGAACTGTCCAAGTAAAAGATTTAGGTTACTTAGAGAACTACAGCATAGAGCGGCCTCAGTGGTATTCTTGCAAGAAACGCACCTCGAGTTAAAAAAAAATCTTAAATTGAAATCTAGATACCATCCGGTGTGGTATTATGCAGATTCTCCAATTAAGAGAGCGAAGGGGGTGGCTATAGGATTTGCAAAAAATGTTAGGTTTGAATTAGAAGATAGGAATACCGATCCGGACGGGAGGTTTCTATTTTTGAAAGGTAAATTGCAAGATATTGAGTGTACGCTAGCAAATATATATTGCCCTAATAGGAAACCAGAGATGTTTTTGAAAGGGGTTCTGAAGAAATTGATGGATTTTTCTAAGGGATATTTAATAGTGGCCGGAGACTTCAACCTATGTATGGATGCACATATAGACACAACTTCTACAGTGCCGAGAGAGGGAAATAAGTCGATGAAATTTTTGAAGGAGGTGATGAGAGAGAGCCAACTGGTGGATAGCTGGAGAATAGTAAATAACAGAAATAGAGATTATACCTTTTATTCTAATATTCATAAAACATACTCCAGATTAGATTATATATTGATAGATCATCGTCTCATCGAAGATCTGTCTAGTGTTAAGATAGAAGTAATGACCCTCTCGGATCATGCCCCCGTTGTATTAAAATTAAGATGGGGAGGGAGGTTGGCGGGAGGACTGACATGGAGGCTGAACGAGGCACTTCTCATGGATCAAGATACTGAACGGAAAATCAGGGAGGAGATAGGGAGATTTTTTGAGGAGAATGAAACGGGAGATGTGTCAAGAGCTACAGTGTGGGAGGCGCACAAAGTATACATCAGAGGAATCCTAATTGCGATTAGGGCTAAGAAAAAAAGGGAAAGGAGAGAAAGGATTAGTGAGCTTCTAAAGGAAATAGCTGAGTTGGAACTCCTACATAAAAGTAATATAACGAAAGAGATAGAAGAAAAAATGAAAAAAAAGAGGGAAGAATTAGAGAAAGTATTGGAGGAAGAAAAAACGAGAATTTTTCATAAAATCACGGGAAAAAGATATAGATGGGGAGATAGACCGGGTAAATATTTGATGAGAACACTGAGGAAGAAAAAAAATAGAAATTATATAGATAAAATAAAAAATTTCAAAGGAGAATTAGTCCACTCAACTAAAGAAATTGCAAAAGTTTTCAAGGATTATTATAGTAAACTATATAATATTGCCCCCAACGACCCTATAGATAAGAACAAAAAGGTAAAGGAGGAGAAGAGAAGAGAATATCTAAGAAAAGCAGGATTACCAAAAGTAAGCGAAGATTTATTAAACTCCTTAGAATCTGAAATCTCACAGGAAGAACTAAAAATAGCATTAAAAAGCTTTAAATCGGGGAAAAGTCCGGGCCCAGATGGATATACCGTGAGATACTATAAAAAATATAGTGACTTACTATTACCTAAATTAAAGAGGTATATGGACGCGTTGGGAGGAGAGATGGAGATGAGACAGGAATCCCTACAGGCCCAGGTGGTTTTGATACATAAGGAAGGTAAAGATATCTCCCAGTGCTCAAGTTATAGACCGATATCATTGCTGAACACAGATACGAAGTTGTATGCAAAGGTTTTAGCAAATAGGTTGAAGGATCTGATGCCAGAATGGATACACGGGGATCAGGTGGGTTTCGTTAGAGGAAGGGAGGGTCGAGATAAGGGGTTGAGATCCCTGATGCTTATTCAGAAAAGTCGAATGGGAAAAAATCCAGTACTGTTGCTCTCAATAGACGCGGAGAAGGCGTTTGACAGGGTCAATTGGAGTTTTATATGGATACGCTAGAGGCCTTGGGACTGGGTAACAGGATGAGGAGATGGATTGGAAGACTGTATGAAGGACCGTCCGCGATGATAATGGTAAATGGAGAGAGATCAGAGTCTTTTTTAATGACAAATGGAACTAGACTGTCTTTTTTAATGACAAATGGGACTGGGTAACAGGATGAGGAGATGGATTGGAAGACTATATGAAGGACCGTCCGCGATGATAATGGTAAATGGAGAGAGATCAGAGTCTTTTTTAATGACAAATGGAACTAGACAGGGTTGCCCATTATCCCCATTGTTGTTTGTCTTATCATTGGAACCCTTGTTATTAACAATCAGGAAAAATATAGATGTAAAGGGAATTAATGTAGGAACGATAGAGCATAAAGTCGCTGCATTTGCGGATGACCTATTGTTCTATATTAGTAACCCCAGGATAACGCTTCCTAACCTAATGAAAACATTGAAGGAATATGGGGAATTGGCAAACCTAAAAATTAATTCGAGTAAAACAGAGATATTAAATATAAACCTTCCAAAGAGTGAAAAAGAAACGATACAGAGAGAGTTCCCCTTTATATGGAAAGATAGAGAAATAAAATATTTGGGAGTAAAACTTACTTCTTCACAGAAAAATCTTTATAAAGCAAATTATATACCATTGCTAAATGAGGTTAGGGAGGAATTGAAGAGAATCGGAGGAAATCCTTCGTGGCTAGGTCGTATTAACCTAATAAAAATGGTAATTCTCCCTAAGGTTTTGTATAAAGTCCAAATGATTCCCATTAAACTCCCAGAGACATACTTTAGAACAATTAAACAAATAGTAACAAGATATATATGGAAAAATAAAAAACCTAGAGTATCATATGAAGTGCTAAGTAGAAATAAAGAAAAGGGGGGGGTGGGACTGCCGGATCTCAAAAGATATTATAGAGCAGTGATCCTATCAAGAATTTTTGACTGGAAACATAATATAAAGAGTAAAAATTGGGTTACAATAGAAAATACACTTGGTGGGAAAGATTTGAGTGGGATTGTTTGGATATCAACACAGTTTAGAGAATTAGCTGAGAGCACAAGTCCATTCACTAGGACTGTTTTGAAAGAATGGGATAGATTGCACAAACAGAGGAATTGGGATTTCAACTCATTGTTAATGCCATTAAGAAATTCAGAGTTTTTCCCCCCAGGTAAAGAGGAAATTACGGGTAAATGGATTAAGAAAGAGGATGCTCAGTTGAGAGACGTAATGGAGGGGGTAAACTTAAGAACACTAGAGGATTTGAAAAGGGAAGAGGGAGGGATTTTCACTAAAATAGATATATGGAGGTATAATCAATTAAAACAATTCGTGGGGAAACTGACGAAGCCCCTTAGAATTAGAAAGGATTGGAATTTATTTGAGAAATTTTTTGAAGTGCGAGGTGATGGGAAACACAACACTGCTAAAACATATAAAATTCTCACTGATTTAGATAGTAAGGTAAAATTAAGATATATAGAAAGATGGGAAAGAGATTTGGGGGTGGAGTGGGAGGAACATACACAAAGAAAAATATATAGAATGGTACATGGAAATGTTAGTATGCGGGAGGTGGAGTTGAACTATAAATGTTTAAGTAGGTGGTATATCACTCCGATAGTAGAACACAAAATGAGTGGTGAGAAACAATCTGGGTGTTGGCGAGAATGTGGAGAGGAGGGCACAATGTATCACGTGTGGTGGGGATGCCCAAAAATACAAGTTTACTGGAGGAAGGTTATAAATCAAATTAGGAATATCACTGAAATTGAGATTGGTTTGGACCCTGAGATATGCCTTTTTTATATCACAGAAATATCAATGAAAACATTTAAGAATATGGGTATAGAGTGCTACTTAAATGCAGCTAAAGGGTTGATACCTAGGTTCTGGCGTAAAGTAGAGGCACCGGAGGTAGATGACTGGATAGCCAGAGTGGACCAGATTGTTAGAATGGAGAAACTGTATTATATACAGGAGGATAAGATGGAGGTTCATTATACAAAATGGAAGAAATGGGAGGAATTTAGAGCAAAGAAGATAGAAGCTACTCCGTAAATAAGAATAAAGATGGGAATCGGACAGATGTCAGGGGTTTATTGAAGAGGGGAGGGAGGGAGGGGGGGGTTGAGGGATGGGGGTTAAGGGGAGAAAATGATATGCAATAAGTGTTTTTAGAAGAAATTTGTTATGTTATATTTTATTACATTAAAAAAAAAAAAAGGAGAGCAAAAGCCAGTAGAGAGCTTGGCAGAGAGGGGTGGTAGCCACTTGGCAATTAAGATAAATCTGGAAGCAGCATTCATGATAGACTGAAGGTGGCACAGCCTGTGTCAAAGTAGCTGAACAAGAATGAGGTAAATTCCTAATTAATTAGGGTTTTCTTCTTGTATTGCTACCCTCTGTTCTTATTCAGAACTATTTGAGGTCTCAACCTCACTGACACCACCAGTATACCTTTCTGTAAACCTCAGCAGGCACACAAGAATTGAACTCAACACTATAAAAGATTAACTGACTGTATTGGTAGGTTAAAGTCATAAACGTATGCCAGAGTATATTGGCAAGTTAAAGTCAACCATCATGAATGTAATAATGAGTCTACATTTAGCTGCACAGTGTTTCTTATAGGGACTTTAGATTCCAACATATGCTGTGACCAGGGGTGGACTGACAACTCATGGGGCCCCCAGGCAATAGGGGATCATGGGGCCCCTGTGCCCTTGCCCAAACTCAAAAAAAGCCTATGAAAAAGGTACCAGGGGCATCTCATGGGGCCCCCTAATGACCCCGGGCCCTCGGGCAGTGCCTGAGTTTCCAAATGGTCAGTCCGCCCCTGGCTGTGACCCCAATGACATAAACAGTAGCTCTCTGATGAGTGAATTGCCCCAGGTGATCAAAAACAATGGTAACAAATGATCAACAATGTCACTTGAGAGCTATTCCGGTTTAGGCCGGAAGATAAAGGCATAAAATTGAACGCATGACTTCCCCCAGGATAAAGTGATCTGACTATAGTCTGTTGTGAATCTTCTGCCGGCTACATTGCGGTCAGTTGAAGACATTGGCACAGGGAAATGGGTATGTCTATAGACTGGGTACCACATTATTATACCTGGGAAGTTGGTTTGAGCAACAGAGGGGAATCTTTGGAAGCAGATGAGTACTTTAGACAAAGGCAGGCACAACTGTAGCAGTTAAATGTTAAAGGGTGCATGGTTGCAGCCTTTAGATGTTAGGGTATACACAGCTGCAGCAGTCTGAAGCGCAGGACAAGTAACCTTACTGCTTTGGGCCCAGCCTAGCAATCACATGACCAGTTAGTCCAATGGTGGATGCAGGGTTTATATCTGCAGTTTCTTGCAAGTGAAGACTGACAAACATCAACAAGGGTTCACTTCAACAGTTGGTCTGTGACCCGCTCACCACTCTCTCCTGATTCTCCTATAGCAGTTGAATGGGTGAATAATGGGGGGGCCTTTCTTGTCGCTTGTACTTTGGTGGATTGACCCCTGCAGCTTTCCAGCAGGCCTATGCAGCGGTGTCCTGTGTCACAGATTGGCGTTGTAGCGCAGGTACCAAAGCAGCCGATTGTACAGGGGAATCAGCTCAGTCCAGCCATCTGGGTCAGGATGCAATAGCATCCCACAAAACTCAGTACAGAAAAGCACAGCACTTCTACTCCCATCCTTTCTCCAGTTGGTGAACTCCCCAACTATCCCTGTTCCTTCCCACGCTTTTCCTTTTATTAGACCCCCCACTCTCAGATGTCATGGGGTATTGTAGTTGATTTCCCAGTGATGACCATGGCTTGGATCCTCCTCCAGACTACATCTCCCAAAGTGCCACAGCCTAAAGTCAGTCACAAGCTAAATAAAGCACACTTGCTACTGCCATCTTGTCCTACAGCCAGTAATATTACCTTCTGTTATATTCTGCTTATGTAATACCATAAGAGAGTGGTCAGCCTCATATGTTCTGCTGCACCGTCACACAGGTTCTCTTGGTCAGGACTTGCTAACCTCAAAATGTAAACTAGGTATGCTCAATACAGCATCATGGATTTGAGTGAAGTCAGAACTCCTGATCTGCATGCTTGTGTCATGCACCACCTGGCGGAGTCTCTAGCAACCCACAGCATGGGGTTCCTCAGGGCGCGGGGTCTAAGTCCCAATCTGCTTATTCACCAGGGCCCCTGATGGTGGGGATGGACTTGGAGCAGTGGTAGAGAGCACCGTCAGGGGTGTGTGGGAAATAGAGCTTGACGTGAAGAGGCTGGCAGGCCTGGTAACAGGGACAGATCCGTGGATGGATGGATGGATCGTCAGGGTAGTGTAAGGAGTAGTCAGGCAGGCCAGGTCAGCAACGTGCGGGCAGCGAGGTACCAGAGGAGCAGGCAGAGAATGGTCAGGGTCACAAGCCGGGTTCAGCAACTAACGGGCGGCGTGGTACAGGGGATCAGGCAGAAGAATGGTCGGGTCAAGCCAGGGGTCAAGCAGGAGACAATCAGCAGGGTCAGGATCAAAAGCAGAGGTCGGCAACAGGAAGCTTCACAGGATCAGAATACAGGAACAGGACAATAAGACCAAACGGCAACTTGTGTCTGTGCAGGGCTGGTTTTAATAGCCCGCCCGGTGCTGACAGGTGCGCCTGGGTCCTAGTGCCTGCCAGCACCGTCATAGGTGACAGGCGCGCCTGGGTCCTAGTGCCCGCCTGCCTGCATGTCTTGTCGGACACCTACGCATGTGCAGACTCGTGCGTCGCAGTGATCCCTGACAGTTTGTTCCAGGTCTGTGCCACACAAAGTATTAAAGCCATTAGACCAACACTAGATCAGCATGATAGCATTTTTAGAAGCAGAACTCATCATTGGCATCTCCCAAGTTCTCTGTGCTGGCTCCCTATAATTATTATGTATAAACATATTCTGAGTCAATATAAAGATTTAGCAAATTACAGTAAATGTTTATATCATGGACTATGAAACGAGCAAAGGGCATCAGTTTTATGTGGAAGTTCTAAATAAAAGCAGTGTTTTTGTATAAGTACAGGTTACTGCTTATGCTGTGAAACAGACATTAACAGCAAGGAGACCAGAATACAAATGTGCAGACTGAGTCACATAAGACGAATACACCTCTTTTTCTTCTTAAGAGACAGGGCACTCTAGCCTAATCAGTTATACTTAGACTGCCAACAAGCATACAGGCAGTGCTTCCTTCAAATTCTTGGAAAGCCCAACATTGCTTTCCAAGTGTCATAGGGACTATCCTATAGTATACATATTACTGATTAATAATATTAATAATTAAATCTATTTAAAGCATCAGTTTATAATATAACAATTGACTAGAAATTATGCCCAGGGGTTGGGTTCATCATGTGAGTACTAGATATTTTGCAAGGTCTGAAACAACTTGTGAGGCAAGGAATGAGCACTGCTGGGATAACAGAAGGTGAACAATACATGGATGGACTTGGAGGAAGCTTTGAGGAGCTTGAGATCAGGTTCCCAGTGGCTTTTGTCACCTTGAAATAATCGTGTGAAGATCCAGGATTATCTGACATAAAGGGAGAGATTTAAGCTTGTTGACTTGTACCAGCATTGAGAGGGAAAGCACTGTCTCCTGAATATAGACAGTGTCGTAGGGTTGAGACAGTGAGAAAAAGCATGTTACTTGAGTAAGGAAGAGGTCCTTAGTAATAAATTGTGTCCCTTTCATTTTAGCAACAAATCAATAAAGTATACTTTACTTTATTGATACTCTGTCTTTAAAGAAGTCGTCTTATGTCTAGAGGAAAAGAAATTTAATCTCCAAAGATGAAAAAGGTTTCTTCACAGTGAGAGCTGTGAAAATGTGGAATAGACACCCTCAAGAGTTGGTTCTGGCCAGCTCAGTGGATTGCTTTAAAAAAGGCCTGGATTCTTTCTAAGATACACAGAATATAACTGGATACTAACATTTATAGGTAAAGTTGATCCAGGGAATATCTGATTGCCTTTTGGGGGATCAGGAAGGAAGTTTTTTCCCAGCAGGAGCGAATTAGATCATGCTTTGCTGTGTGTTTTTTTCCTTCCTCTGGATCAACTTTGGGCAGGGGCGGACTGACCATTTGGAAACTCGGGCACAGCCCGAGGGCCCGGGGTGAGTAGGGGGCCCCATGAGATGCTCCTGGTACCTTTTTCATAGGCTTTTTTGAGTTTGGGCAAGGACACAGGGGCCCCATGATCCCCTATTGCCCGGGGGCCCCATGAGTTGTCAGTCCGCCCCTGACAGTGGGTAGAGGATTATAACTTTTTTTTTTTGTAATGGTTGAACTGGATGGACTTTTGTCTTTTTTCAGCCAGACTAACTATGTACGTCTTGAGTAGTAGAGTAAGGGCAGGGATATTACTGTTAAACCAATTGTATCCCTTTCTCTTTAGGAAAACAAAATCTATGGAAAAGTATACATTATCGATATACTGTCTTATCCTTTTGCTATGGGCACAGGTCCCCAAATGCTTTTGTCACCTGAGTATTAAAGAGGTCTTGAATAGCAGAGCGGGGAATAGCAGAGCAGGGATGGGAAGGTGAAGCCCTGTCACTAGAGGGCCAAAGTAGTGGAGTGGAGACAGGAGGGAGAAGACATTTTACGTTGGAACAGAAGCCATCCTAAGCAGCATAGCAGAGCCAGGGAGGTGAAGCCCTGTCACCTGAATATAGCAGAAATCCTGAGTAGCGGAGTAGGAACAGTGAGGCAAAGCTCTGTGACCTGAGGATAAAGGAGGCTCCAAACAGTGGAGTATAGACAAGAAGGCCAAGACTTGTCACCCTGGAAGAGAAGCCATCCTAATCAGTAGAACAGGGACAGGAAGGTGGAACCCCATCCCCTGAGTGTAGAGAATGTAAATGTATTCTTAATTGATACTTTGTATTTTCCTTTTATAATGGACACAGATCCACAAGTGCTTTATGTCACCTGAGTATGGAGGTCCAGAGTAGTAGGGTGAAGCCCTATCACCCGAGGATAGAAGAGGCCAAAAGTAGTTGAGTGGAGATCAAAAGGTGAAGACTTTTCATATGGGTACTGAACTCATCCTGTCCTGTAGAGTAGGAAAAGGAAGGTGAAGCCCTTTCACCTGAATATAGGGGAAGTCCTGAGTAGTGGAGTAGGAGTGGGGAGGCAAAACCCTGCTATCTGAGGACAGAGTGAGGACTGAAAGGTGAAAGCCTGTCACCTGAGGATAGAAGAGGTCCCAAATAGTAGAGTATAGACAAGAAAGCCAGGTCTTGCAACCTGGGCAAAGAACCTATCCTAAGCAATAGAGCAAGAACAGGAAGATGAGCCCTGTCACCTGAGTATAGAAGATGTCTCAAGTAATAGAGTCGGAACAGTAAGGCAAAGCCCTGTCACAAGAGGTCCTTAGTAGTAGAGTGAGCAATCTACCATTAAACCAGATGCAACCATTTCTCTTTAGGAGAAAATGTATATAAAAGTGTATTTAATTGATATGCAAGCAGTAGAGCAGAGATAGGAAGGTGAAGCCATGTCACTTGAATATAATGGAAGCACTGAGTAGTGGTGCAGGTATGAGGAGGCAAAGCATTTTCACCTGAACAATAAAGAGGTCTTGAGTAGTAGAGTAAGGGTAGGACAGTGTAGCCCTGTCACCTGAGAATAGATGAGGGACCAAACAGTGGAGTAGAGATAAATAGGCCAAGCCTTGTTACTTAGGTACAGATGCCATCCTAAACAGTAAAGGAGGCAGAGGAAAGTGTAGCCCTGTCACCTGAGTATAGAAGAGGTCCTGAGCAGTTGAGTGGGGACAGCGAGGTGAAGATTTTCACCTAAGTACAAAAGAGGTCCTGCATAGTTGGTTGAGGGAGGACACAAAAGCCAAGCCCTGTCAAGTGTCTATAGATGAATTGACCCTATTTACAAATATATTACAAGGATTACTTCTTAGTCTCCTGATAACGATTTGGAATGGCTAGCAGGGACATGAATTCACATACTGATTGGCAGCTAAAAGTTATCATCTGCTCACCAAAAGCAGAACAAATAAATGAAATTATGGCATGGCAAGTTAATACTTCTTGTTTTCTTGGCAGCTGGACGTTTTAAGATATTTCTAGCCTGGAGCTGAATTTTTTTTCTGCCAGGATGTTTGAAATATGTTGAAGGGGAAAAAAAAACATTCATTAAATTCCAACACTTTCTGTGTATTCTTGTGAAAGACATTGTGCCAATATCTCAGTAAACAGAACATTCAACGGGGATTAATTTTCATAAAGTTAAACGGTCTATTTATTTGCTTTACGTTAAGGCTGCTTTTAATGTAGTCCTGACTTGGTGCATTCATTGGTATTGTCTATTATGGTATATAAAGGAATCCATTATAAGGAAGGTTTTACTAGCATGGCATTCAACTGAAATAGTCTGTTTTGCTTTTTTTCTGTCTCAAAAATCTGAGTATTCCAAATTAAACTCCTATAATTCTATAAACCCCTATTCACTATCTTGTCATAGCCTTTCATAAAGGTGCTGATATCAGTGATATTTTAAATACCAACATAATTTAGAGAGACCCTGTTACCAACTTAGAAAACTGCAAAGAAGAAACGTGTATTTTAAATGCTTACTTGAAGCATTTTTCCTTTCCATAAACAATTTTTGACTTGTAAAGTGCCTTTAAGCTTGCTGGGTTATTCGACTACGTCAGAAAGAGTCAGTTCTCTAGCAATTCTTCTAGCAAATCATAGCCCTCTCCTCTTCTGAGGCTCCAATTTCTGTCTATGCTGGCCCAGCTACTCTGTTCCTCATTCCCCTATATAACCTTTTATTTAGCTGCCAGGGGAGAAGTGATGTGGAATAGTATAGGGCAGTGATGGCGAACCTATGGTACGCGTGCCAGAGCTGGCACGCAGAGCCATCTCAGTGGGCACGCCAGGAAGAAGAGGAAGAACGCGCTCTCCTGCGCACCCCCGGGGGCGCGCACCGGGCGATCTCCGTGATCGCTGTGTCCTACGGACACAGCTGATCACGTTATGTGGTAAAAGGCCAATCACAGCGGCCTTTTACCACGCGATCAGCCGTGTCCAATGACACGCTGATCACCGGGAAATGCAAATGCCGGTTCTCGGCTGCACTTTCCTCACGCTGTCAGATCGTGAGGAAAGTACTGCCGAAAACCGGCAGCTGTCAGAGCAGGGAACGGCACCGATCATCAGGGTCACTGATCATCAGTGCCCTGATGATCGGTGCCCAGCAGTGCCACACACAAGTTCCGCCCACCTGTGCCCAGCAATGCACCCACCTGTGCCCACCTGTGCCGCCCACCTGTGCCCAGAAGTGCCACCCACCTGTGCCCAGTAGTTCCACCCACCTGTGCCCACCAGTGCCACCCACCTGTGCCCACCAGTGCCACCCACCAGTGCCCATCAGTGCAGCCCAGCAGTGCTGCCAGTCAGTGCCACCAGTCAGTGCCCAGCGGTTGTGCCAGTCAGTGCCCAGCAGTGCCGCCAGTCAGTGCCCAGCAGTGATGTCAGTCAGTGCCACCTATCAGTGCTGTCTATCAGTACCCATTATCAGTGTCGTCTATCAGTACCACCAATCAGTGCCGCATATCAGTGCCACCTATCTGTGACACCTCATTAGTGCTGCCCATCAGTGCCACCCATCAATGATGCCCAGCAGTGCCGCCGGTCAGTGCCGTCTGTCAGTGCCTCCAGTTGGTGCTATCAGTCAGTGCCGCTTATCAGTGCCCATCATTTCCTGCATATCAGTGCATCATCAGTGCCTCCTCATCAATGCTCACCAGTGCCGCCTCATCAGTGCTACCTATCTGTGCCGCCTCATCAATGCCCATCAGTGCTGCCTATCAGTGCAGCCTCACCAACGCACATCAAAGAAGAAATATTACCTGTTTGCAAAATTTTAGAATAGAAGCAAAGGAAACCTTTTATGTTTTTAATTTTTGCTCTTTTTTTCATTTATAGTGCAAAAAATAAAACACCCAGTGGTGATTAAATACCACCAAAAAAAGCTCTATTTGTGTGAAAAAATGATAAAAATTGCATATGGTTACAGTGTTGCATGACCGCACAATTGTCATTGTTAAGTGCAACAGCACTGAAAGTTGAAAATTGTCCTGGGCAGGAAGGGGGTAGAAGTGCCCAGAAGGCAAGTGATTAATTCCAGTGTTGGCACTTTGAAATAAAAAAGTTTGTTTTGTGTTGCAGTTTGGGCACTCGGGCTCTAAAAGGTTCACCATCACTGGTATAGGGTGTCACATGAGTGACAGCTATGAGTCTCCTGGGGTTGCCGACATATCATTCAAGTCAGCAGCAACTTCAGAGGAGATTAGGGTCTTTGTAATGTTGTTCAAGATATACAGTACATGCAAAAGAGATCAGTATCATGCAAATCTTTTCATTGTGTGAGTTAATGTTTTATAAACCTTGTCTTCATGTATAGGTTATATTCTAACAAAGAAAACCGCTAATGGGATTTTGTCGGCAAACAAGATTTAACCAAAATCCCCCTGAAAAACACTTAAACTTTATTTTACACACAGTAAAATCATCCACCTAAATGGGGCATACATTTAATAGACTTGTACAGAATACATATCATATTCACCGAAATGTTAAAACACATATCTTGCACATAACACTCCATGGTACACCCAGTTGTGATCCGCTGTATTAGATGTCATTTCACAGTCAGCCTTTCAACTGGAAACATCCAACGTGTTTTGAATTGTAACTACAATAAATTCTTCATCAGGGAAGATAGTACCACACTATGAAAAAAATGTGATATTGTCATTAGACACAAAGACATATTTCATCATACACCTCAACACACAATATTATACAACAAAATATCACAAAACGATTACAGTTTGTCACTTACAAAGAAAGCCAATGTTATCTGCCCATCAGACCATCATAATAGACCATCAGGTAAGCCCCCAATGCACAGAGTGAAGTCTTCCAAGGCGCAACGGAACCACAAAGAGACCAGTTTCTCTCAGTGTGAGATGAAAAAAAGGGCATTGTCACCACCCTTTTTAGATTAATTAATATTGAGGTATATTGTTTACTCAAAGATTGGGATATTCCCTTAGGGGACAAACAAGACAAGCTTTATTAGGAATCCAAATAGGGTGGTGACAATGCCCTTTTTTTCATCTCACACTGAGAGACACTGGCCTCTTTGCTCTCTCGCTCCCTCCTCACTGGACTCAGTGACAGCAGTGGGAGCCATTGGCTCCTACTGCTGTCAATCAAATCAGGTAATGACAGTGGGTGGCTAAGCCTCACTGATTGTATCAATAGACACGCACAGCACTGCTCGGGATCCAGTCTGCACATGTGCCACCATAGGAAGCAGATTCCTATGGTGGCAAACAGAAAAGGGGAGGAGCCCAGAGCACCAACGAGGGACCCCAGAAAAGGAGGATCAGGGCTCCTCTGTGCAAAACCATTGAACAGAAAAGGTAAGTATTCCATGTTTGTTATTAAAAAAAAAGAACCTCTACAATCACTTTAATTATACAGAATATTTCTTCTATGAGCAAAGGCTTAAAGTATATCTAGGACAAAATTATTTTAGTACGGAATAGAGTAGGGAAGGGTTTGAGCACCTGTCAGATATTTATTTTTAATGATTTAAAGAGTTTTCACTTTCCAACAATTTCATCACAGCACCCTGCTTTTCAGCATTGAATGGGTCGTTGTTATGTAAAGAAAAATCTATTCATGTAGTACTTTGGGGATGATTTACTAAAATTGGAGAGTGCAAAATCTGGTGCAGCTCTGGATGGAAACCAATCAGCTTCCAGGTTACACAGTTACATAGTTAGTCTGGCTGAAAAAAGACAAAAGTCCATCCAGTTCAACCTTAAAAAAAATAAAAAATAAAAAAAGTTATTATTCTATACCCACAGTTGATCCAGAGGCAAGCAAAAAATACAGCAAAGCATGATCCAATTTGCTCCTGCTGGGAAAAAATTCCTTCCTGATCCCTCGAGAGGCAATCGGATATTCCCTGGATCAACTTTACCTATAAATGTTAGTAACCAGTTATATTATATTTAGGAAAGAATCCAGGACTTTTTTTAAAGCAATCTACTGAGCTGGCCAGAACCAACTCTTGAGGGAGTCTATTCCACATTTTCACAGCTCTTACAGCGAAGAAACCTTTCCATATTTGGAAGTTAAATCTCTTTTCTCCAGACGTAAAGAGTGCCCCCTTGTCCTTTGTGATGACCTCAGGGTGAATAACTCTACACTGAGTTCACTATATGAACCACTGATGTATTTATGCATGTTGATCATATCCCCCCTTAATCTCCTCTTCTCAGGAGAGAATAAATTCAGTTCCTGTAATCTTTCCTCATAGCTGAGCTCCTCCATGCCTCGTATCAGTTTGGTTGCCCTTCTCTGTACTTTCTCCAGTTCCCCAATGTTCTTTTTTGTGAATTGGTGCCCAAAACTGAACTGCATATTCCAGATGAGGTGTTACTAATGATTTGTACCGGGGTAATATGATATCTCTCTCTCTGGAGTCTATACCTCTTTTAATACAAGGGAGGATTTTGCTCGCTTTAGAAACCGCAGCTTGGCATTGCATGCCATTATGATCTTGTGATCTACCAGAACTCCCAGATCCTTCTCCACCATTGATTCCCCCAGTTGTACCCCCCCTAGTATGTATGATGCATGCAGATTCTTAGCCCCCAAGTGTAGAACCTTACATTTATCAACCGTAAACCTCATTTGCCACATAGTTGCCCAATTACACAGAGCATTGAGGTCAGCTTGTAAGTTGGAGACATCCTGTAAGGACGTTATTCCACTGCACAGCTTGGTGACATCTGCAAAGATTGAAATGGGATTTTTAATCCCAGACCCTATATCATATATAAATATATTAAAAAGTAAGGGTCCCAACACTGAACCTTGGGGTACACCACTGACAACCCCAGACCATTCAGAGTATGAATCATTAACCACTACTCTCTGAATACCATCTTTTAGCCAGTTTTCTAGCCATTTACATACTGATTTTTCCAAGCCTGTAGACTTTACCTTACACATTAGCCATGTGTGGGGAACTGTGGCAAATGCTCTCTGTCCAAGGTTTTGTCACCCCCTCATAAAAAGATATCAGATTTGTTTGACAGCTTCTGTCTTCCCTGAATCCATGCTTTCTGTTGTGTAAAATTTTTTTTTTCAGCAAGAACTCATCTATGTGGTCTTTTATTAAACTCTCCAGCATCTTCCCAACCATGGTTGTGAAACTAACAGATCTATAATTACTTGGTAAAGATTTTGACCCCTTGGATGATATCCATCTTTTTAAGACTGTAATGTCAGACTTTGTTTTTGGTTGTTTTTAAGAGGATACTTAGACTGGCCTAAAAGGCCTTTTGCATCTCGCTCACAGTCCACTTCAGACTGTAAAAGAGTCAGGGTGGCTACAATTGGTCCTTCTAGGTGTTGAACTACGTCACCTGGAGTTTCAGCACTGTCTGGGGCCATTTGCAGTAGCTGACTACATCCAAATTGCTCTGAAGTGTTTGGCTCCCATGATCCAACTAACTATGCTCCTCCCATCCTGGCATTTACAATTACCGGCCACTTTATTAGGTACACCTGTTCAATTGCTTGGTAGCACAAATTGCTAATCTGCCAATCACAAGGCAGCAACTCAATGCATTTAGGAATCTAGACATGGTGGAGACGACTTACTGAAGTACAAACCGAGCATCAGAATGGGGAAGAAAGGGTATTTAAGTGAATTTGAACGTGGCATGGTTGTTGGTGCCAGACAGGCTGGTCTGAGTATTTCAGAAACTGGTGATCTACTGGGATTTTCACACACAACCACCTCTAGGGTTTACAGAGAATGGTCAGAAAAAGAGAAAATATCCAGTTGTGTGGAAAATAATGCCTTGTTGATGTCAGAGGTCAGAGGAGATTGGGCAGACTGGTTCATTAGAAAGGCAACAGTAACTCATCTCAATATGGACTAAATGTTGGAGGAATGTTTCCAACACCTTGTTGAATTTATTACTTGAAGAATTAAGACAATTCTGAAGGCAAAGGGGGTCTAACCCGGAATTTGCAAGGTACTGGCACCTAATAAAGTGGCCGGTGGGTGTATATTTGCACTAAGTCCACCCACTACATCACTACAGGAAGTTTTGTTTCTCAAAGGAGCCTAACACCCAATCACATCATTTCCATTACAACACTACCTGAAACTGCATATGGTCAATGTTGGAGATAGTTTGTCTATTGGCATGCTCAGACTGTGCACTGGAAGTTGCATTAGTCAATACATTGGGTTCAATTCAGTCAGTCTATTGGCAAGCTCAGACTGTGCACTGGAAGTTGCATTAGTCAATACATTGGGTTCAATTCTTGTACCCTGACCCAGTTGCACTATACCAGAACCATTTTTACCCAAGATAAGCAGAGCCCCTTCTGCTACAGGCTCTGCTGTTCTTGGATATCTGCCTCATGTAAATCACAAAGCTAATCTTTCTTTGATTTGCAGTATGTTTCAATCTGTCTTGGACTTGGTGTCACACTTTCATCCGACTACCTTTTCTAATTTTCTTGTACTCTTCTAGATCAGGTATGATTACAAAATAAAAGACAGAAAAACAAAGGATTGGGAGGGAACTGCTAACTGTACTGTATGTCTCTCTACATAATGTATATACGGTATGTAGAACAATCTCTATGTAGAACAATCCCAATAAGCTGTCAACTAGATGTGACACTAATGATTTACACAGAACTATCCCCCTGCTGCCACCAGAATATCATAATTCAACTCTCAGCATTGCCCTACACAGGGATTTGCACCTTGCTTGAGGGAAAACAATCGAACCACCAGCAGTTTGGGAGCAATCATCACTGGGGTAGGTTAACAGAGAAGTTGACCCTTTACACACATACACAGATGTGTTTTAATGGAAATATACACCATTCACAGCATCTGCTGTTTCAATGCTGATCTTTGAAGAAAATGTCTATATCACTTGCTGCCATGCTCGGACAGGAATGCCACAGATCATTCCGAGATTCAGCCTAACACATTTTTAAAATATACTTTTATTGAAATAAACAGCAAAAGAATATTTTACAGAAACAATATTACAAATCAGACAATCAACAGCAAAACAAAAGATTTTAATCACTTAAGAGCTAACCCCATAGCAGAAATACTGCTACAGGGTGGATCCGCTGTGCAAAATCATGTATATATGTGATTTTGTGTTTCCGGGTTGGGTGCACGTTGTTGTCTGGATATGTCAATCACCGGGTCACGGATGGCGATTCCTGGACAGGACTCAGTGATTGCCAGCAGGGCTGAGAGGGAAGAGATCTGTGTGTAAACAGCAGAGAGATACAAAGCAGCATGTCTCCCAAGCAGGGGCAGACTGACCATTTGGAAACTCGGGCATTGCCCGAGGGCCCGGGGTCAGTAGGGGGCCCCATGAGATGTCCCTGGTACCTTTTTCATAGGCTTTTTTGAGTTTGGGCAAGGACACAGGGGCCCCATGATCCCCTATTGCCCGGGGGCCCTATGAGTTGTCAGTCCGCCCCTGCTCCCAAGTAAAACACACACAGCACACAGTTAACCCTTTCACCGCCCCAGATGTTAACCCCTTCCTGCCCAGTGTCATTAGTACAGTGTCAGTGTTTTTTATTAGCACTGATCACTGTATTAGTGTCACTGGGGATGTCAGTGGCAGTTAGTCAGTTCCCCTCCAGTATCAGAATGCCCACTGCAGTCCCACTATAAGTCGCTGATTGCCACCATTACTAGTATAAAAAAAATAAAAATAAAAATTCCAGTATCTACACCATTTGTAAACGTTATAACTTTCATGTAAACCAATTAATATACACTTATTGGGATTTTGTTTAGCAAAGACATGTAGCAGAATACATTTTGGCTAAATTTATGAAAACATTTTATATTTTTTTACTTTTTATTGGATATATTTTATAGCAAAAAATTCAAAAATATTGTCTTTTTTCAAAATTGTTAGTCTTTTTTTGTTTATAGCGCAAAAAATAAAAAACTGCAGAGGTGATCAAATACCTCCAAAAGAATGCTCTATTTGTGGGAAAAAAGGACATAAATTTCCTTTGGGTGCATCATTGTATGACCGCGCAATTATCAGTTAGAGTAACGCAGCACTCTATCACAAAAAATGGCCTGGTCAGGAAGGGGAGTAAATCCTCTAGAGGGCAAATAAGCCCCAAAACTTCAGTTTAGCCTTTTTTGATCTTTGGTTTAGTGCAGAGGTCAGATTATTTGCAGAGTTAGCTCAATTTTATATAGCAGAGTCACTGGCCCTCAGAACCATGACTCCCAGTATCCTTAGTAGTTTCGTTGTCAAACGAGAGCCTAGACCAGCTAATGCCACAGATTTTGACGTGGAGAGGGGGTAAAAGAGCTAACCCCCACTGAATCAAAAAATCTGAGTGGTGGTGTTGAAGGTGTGCTGGAGTGTTTTACAATGCACACCCTTAAAGTGGTTGTAAAGATTTTTTTTTTAAATTAAATAACAAACATGTTATTTTTAGTTTTGCACAAGGTGGCCTGGAACCTCCTCTTCTGTTTCTGCCCCCCTAGCAAGCCACTTGCTATGGGAACAGACATTCAGGTCCGCTCCTGAGCCAAGCTGTCTGCCTCCATAGACACACACAGTGTAGCGTGGCCCTGCCCCCTGCACCATCCTCACATGATTTGATTGCCACCAATGGCTCTTACTGCTTTCAGCTAAGTCTGTGAGAGCGAGGAGAGGGAAGAAAAGAACTAAAGCCAGGCACAATGTTGGATTGATACAGGACTCAGGTAAGTGTTTAATGGGGCAGGCTGGGGGAGCAGGAACTGCTATTGTAAGGCTTTTTACATTGCTGTAGAGAATGCAGTAAGGCAAAAAAAAAACCTTTTCTCTTTACAATCACTGTCAACTGTCCTGGGCACATCTATTGTACATTTGCAATGTTTTACAATCTGCAAGCCATGAAATTATTTATTAGAATTAAACTACAATTTGTTAGATACCAAATATGTACAGTATATCTGATGTATATTTCTACTAGCTTTGGTGTGTCCTATAAGCCTTCTGGACCTTGTAAAATAGGCATGCTTGGTGTCTAATTGATTAGTGTCTTCTTATACATTAGTGTAATCACTTGTTACAAATGCAATTCCATTAGAGCAGGAATTATGGAATATATATAGAGTTTTCCTCTGTAAATTCTGTTTTAGGCAACAAAAAAAACAGATTTGCAGACTGTTTATGACTTGACAATTTATGATAGGTTCTCATTAGAAATCCTTTAATGACCCTCTAGCAGGAGGTTATGACGTCCCTTTATTCTTGCTTAGATGGCCTGTGTCATGTCAAATGTATTTTTGCTTCATAGCTGCTGAAGCACAGACACGAGATGCAAATCTGACCATTTTTGTTACCGACTTGCACATTCTAGAGAAGATGAGGGTGGCTAGTAGAGATGAGCGAATTATTCAAAAATTCGATTCGACTGATTCGGCGAATTCGTGAAAAAATTTTGATTCGAGTCGAATATATTCGCTGCGAATTTAACTTATAAAAGGGTGTTTCTAGGCTTCAGAGAGCCTTTATATTAGTGCAGAACACTGTACCTTTAATTTAAATGCCCTTGGAGTCTGCTGGGGAAGAGAAATAATACTGACAGTCAGTATGACATGCAGATGAGTGCCGTCGATCTTAGAATCACCGCACACTTCACTCATTTGGGCAGTCACGGGGCCAAAACCAGAGTGTGGAGCCACAGTGTGGCGGTGGAGGCAGCAGCAATGGGAGGCCATACAGCACCCTATGACAAAAATGGAAACCACCAGCAGTGTGAGGAGACCTGAAAGTGGCACATGGCAGAGTGTGGCGATGGAGACAGCAGCAATGGGAGGCCGTACAGAGACCCATGACACACTCTGGACCTGGCAGCAGCATGAGGAGGCGGTACAGGGGCCCATGACAGATTACGGGCCTGGCAGCAGCATGAGGAGTTGGTACGGGGGCCCATGGCAGATTACGGGCCTGGCAGCAGCAATGGGAGGCCGTACAGGGACCCATGACACACTCTGGACCTGGCAGCAGCATGAGGAGGCGGTACAGGGGCCCATGACAGATTACGGGCCTGGCAGCAGCATGAGGAGTCAGTACGGGGGCCCATGACACACTCTGGACCTGGCAGCAGCATGAGGAGGCGGTACAGGGGCGCATGACAGATTACGAGCCTGGCAGCAGAAACTTGGACAGGAGGACGTTCAGCTTCTGCACCGTCGGGTGCGTGCTCGCAAACTGTTGTCTCTTGGAAACGGATTCCAAGAAAGACTGCTGACGGAATCCGTGAAGAGGAGTAGCAGGAGAAGGAGCATCTGAACGAGCGGAATATGCCAACAAGCGACAACAGGGGCACATGACAGATTACGGGCCTGGCAGCAGCATGAGGAGTCGGTACGGGGGCCCATGGCAGATTTCGGGCCTGGCAGCAGCAATGGGAGGCCCGTAATCTGCCAGCACCCTATGACAAAAAATGGAACACACCAGCAGTGTGTGAGGAGACCTGAAAGTGGCACATGGCAGAGTGTGGCGATGGAGACAGCAGCAATAGGAGGCCGTACAGGGACCCATGAGAGACTCTGGACCTGGCAGCAGCATGAGGAGGCGGTACAGGGGCCCATGGCAGATTAGGGGCCTGGCAGCAGCTATGGGAGGCCCGTAATCTGCCAGCACCCTATGACAAAAAATGGAACACACCAGCAGTGTGTGAGGAGACCTGAAAGTGGCACATGGCAGAGTGTGGCGATGGAGACAGCAGCAATGGGAGGCCGTACAGGGACCCATGAGAGACTGTGGACCTGGCAGCAGCATGAGGAGGCGGTACTGGGGCCCATGGCAGATTACGGGCCTGGCAGCAGCAATGGGAGGCCCGTAATCTGCCAGCACCCTATGACAAAAAATGTAACACACCAGCAGTGTGAGGAGACCTGAAAGTGGCACATGGCAGAGTGTGGCGATGGAGACAGCAGCAATGGGAGGCGGTTCAGGGACCCATGAGACACTGTGGACCTGGCAGCAGCATGAGGAGGCGGTACAGGGGCCCATGGCAGATTAAGGCCTGGCAGCAGCAATGGGAGGCCCGTAATCTGCCAGCACCCTATGACAAACAATGGAACACAACAGCAGTGTGAGGAGACCTGAAAGTGGCACATGGCATGAGACACTGTGGACCTGGCAGCAGCATGAGGAGGCGGTATAGGGGCCCATGGCAGATTAGGGGCCTGGCAGCAGCTATGGGAGGCCCGTAATCTGCCAGCACCCTATGACAAAAAATGGAACACACCAGCAGTGTGTGAGGAGACCTGAAAGTGGCACATGGCAGAGTGTGGCGATGGAGACAGCAGCAATGGGAGGCCGTACAGGGACCCATGACACACTCTGGACCTGGCAGCAGCATGAGGAGGCGGTACAGGGGCCCATGGCAGATTACGTGCCTGGCAGCAGCAATGGGAGGCCCGTAATCTGCCAGCACCCTATGACAAAAAATGGAACACACCAGCAGTGTGAGGAGACCTGAAAGTGGCACATGTTTGGGGCATGATTCATGGCGGATTTAGTCAGTTGTGTCAGGAACTGTTGGTTTGAAATCCAGACTAATCCACGCCTGATTCATTTTCACAAACGTGAGTCTCTCCACACTTTGGGTGGACAGTCGTGTCCTCCGCGGAGTTACAATACCTCCTGCCGCACTAAACACGCGCTCCGATGCCACGCTACTGGCCGGGCATGACAGCCTTTCAAGGGCAAATTCAGCTAGTTGGGGCCAAAGGTCAAGTTTCATTGCCCAGTAGTCAAGGGGATTGTCTACCTCGGTTGGCAGGGTGCTGTCCAAGTAAGCCTAAGCCTGTTGTTTGAGGTCCTGCTCCAGGTCCACCTGATGCTGCTGCGGCTGGTTAGTAGTTTCCTCACTGCGCTGGTGAAGAAAGCTACTCATCATCGACTGCAGACTGAGGCAGCCGCTGCTGGTGGAGCTGCCACTGCTCCTACCACCCCACCCCTCCCCTGCTGCTATGGCAGCGGAACGCGAGCGCACAGGGCCCACAGTGTCTGAGGATGGACGTTGGCACAGAAAGGCAGAGACCAGCTGACTACATAGGTGGTTTTTATAGTACGTTATTTTGGCCTCCCTCTCAGCAGGTGTGAAAAAGGCCACCATTTTTGAACGGTAGCGAGGGTCCAACAAGGTGGACAGCCAAAAGTCATCCCTCTGTCTGATGGTTATGATTCGGCTGTCGCTACGCAAGCAAGCGAGCATGCTATGGGCCATTTGTGCCAAGGAATGCGAGGGACTCCCTGCCTCTATCTCCACAGCATACTGCCACGGTGCGTTTGGGTCCTCTGTCTCCTCCTCCTCCTCTACCAGATGCTCCTGCTCCTCCACTCCTGTCCGCTGAGTGGAAAAACCACCCATTTCACTCAATAATTCCTGAGCACCAATGTCCTCCTCTACCTCCTCCTCTTCTTCCTGTCCTGCCCCCACAGGAGTCATGTGGCGTTGAGATCTGTGCGCCACGTCTACCGCACCCTGACCAGCCATTGTTAACAGCATTTGTTCCAGGACGTGCAACAGAGGAATGACGTCGTTCATCCCATAGTCCTGCCGACTCACGAATAGCGTGGCCTCCTCAAAGGGCCTGAGCAAGCGCAGGTGTCACGCATGAGCTGCCAATGGCTGACATCTAAGTTACACAGGGAGTACCTTTATCCGCTTGTAACATCAGGAAATCTGTGATGGCCTTTCGCTGTTCGTAAAGGCGGTCTAACATATGTAGGGTTGAATTCCACCTTGTTGCAACGTCACAGCATGAGGAGTCGGTACGGGGGCCCATGGCAGATTACGGGCCTGGCAGCAGCAATGGGAGGCCCGTAATCTGCCAGCACCCTATGACAAAAAATGTAACACACCAGCAGTGTGAGGAGACCTGAAAGTGGCACATGGCAGAGTGTGGCGATGGAGACAGCAGCAATGGGAGGCCGTACAGGGACCCATGAGAGACTCTGGACCTGGCAGCAGCATGAGGAGGCGGTATAGGGGCCCATGGCAGATTAGGGGCCTGGCAGCAGCTATGGGAGGCCCGTAATCTGCCAGCACCCTATGACAAAAATGGAACACACCAGCAGTGTGAGGAGACCTGAAAGTGGCACATGGCAGAGTGTGGTGATGGAGACAGCAACAATGGGAGGCCGTACAGGGACCCATGAGAGACTCGGCACCTGGCAGCAGCATGAGGAGGCGGTATAGGGGCCCATGGCAGATTAGGGGCCTGGCAGCAGCTATAGGAGGCCCGTAATCTGCCAGCACCCTATGACAAAAAATGTAACACACCAGCAGTGTGAGGAGACCTGAAAGTGGCACATGGCAGAGTGTGGCGATGGAGACAGCAGCAATGGGAGGCCGTACAGGGACCCATGAGAGACTCTGGACCTGGCAGCAGCATGAGGAGGCGGTATAGGGGCCCATGGCAGATTAGGGGCCTGGCAGCAGCTATGGGAGGCCCGTAATCTGCCAGCACCCTATGACAAAAATGAAACACACCAGCAGTGTGAGGAGACCTGAAAGTGGCACATGGCAGAGTGTGGTGATGGAGACAGCAACAATGGGAGGCCGTACAGGGACCCATGAGAGACTCTGCACCTGGCAGCAGCATGAGGAGGCGGTATAGGGGCCCATGGCAGATTAGGGGCCTGGCAGCAGCTATGGGAGGCCCGTAATCTGCCAGCACCCTATGACAAAAAATGGAACACACCAGCACTGTGAGGAGACCTGAAAGTGGCACATGGCATGAGACACTGTGGACCTGGCAGCAGCATGAGGAGGCGGTACAGGGGCCCATGGCAGATTAGGGGCCTGGCAGCAGCTATGGGAGGCCCGTAATCTGCCAGCACCCTATGACAAAAAATGGAACACACCAGCAGTGTGAGGAGACCTGAAAGTGGCACATGGCAGAGTGTGGCGATGGAGACAGCAGCAATGGAAGGCCGTACAGGGACCCATGAGAGACTCTGGACTTGGCAGCAGCATGAGGAGGCGGTATAGGGGCCCATGGCAGATTTGGGGCCTGGCAGCAGCTATAGGAGGCCCGTAATCTGCCAGCACCCTATGACAAAAAATGGAACACACCAGCAGTGTGAGGAGACCTGAAAGTGGCACATGGCATGAGACACTGTGGACCTGGCAGCAGCATGAGGAGGCGGTACAGGGGCCCATGGCAGATTAGGGGCCTGGCAGCAGCTATGGGAGGCCCGTAATCTGCCAGCACCCTATGACAAAAAATGGAACACACCAGCAGTGTGAGGAGACCTGAAAGTGGCACATGGCAGAGTGTGGCGATGGAGACAGCAGCAATGGGAGGCCGTACAGGGACCCATGAGAGACTCTGGACTTGGCAGCAGCATGAGGAGGCGGTATAGGGGCCCATGGCAGATTAGGGGCCTGGCAGCAACTATAGGAGGCCCGTAATCTGCCAGCACCCTATGACAAAAAATGTAACACACCAGCAGTGTGAGGAGACCTGAAAGTGGCACATGGCAGAGTGTGGCGATGGAGACAGCAGCAATGGGAGGCCGTACAGGGACCCATGAGAGACTCTGGACCTGGCAGCAGCATGAGGAGGTGGTATAGGGGCCCATGGCAGATTAGGGGCCTGGCAGCAGCTATGGGAGGCTCGTAATCTGCCAGCACCCTATGACAAAAAATGGAACACACCAGCAGTGTGAGGAGACCTGAAAGTGGCACATGGCATGAGACACTGTGGACCTGGCAGCAGCATGAGGAGGCGGTATAGGGGCCCATGGCAGATTAGGGGCCTGGCAGCAGCTATAGGAGGCCCGTAATCTGCCAGCACCCTATGACAAAAAATGTAACACACCAGCAGTGTGAGGAGACCTGAAAGTGGCACATGGCAGAGTGTGGCGATGGAGACAGCAGCAATGGGAGGCCGTACAGGGACCCATGAGAGACTCTGGACCTGGCAGCAGCATGAGGAGGCGGTATAGGGGCCCATGGCAGATTAGGGGACTGGCAGCGGCTATGGGAGGCCCGTAATCTGCCAGCACCCTATGACAAAAAATGGAACACACCAGCAGTGTGAGGAGACCTGAAAGTGGCACATGGCAGAGTGTGGCGATGGAGACAGCAGCAATGGGAGGCCGTACAGGGACCCAAGAGAGACTCTGGACTTGGCAGCAGCATGAGGAGGCGGTATAGGGGCCCATGGCAGATTAGGGGCCTGGCAGCAGCTATAGGAGGCCCGTAATCTGCCAGCACCCTATGACAAAAAATGGAACACACCAGCAGTGTGAGGAGACCTGAAAGTGGCACATGGCATGAGACACTGTGGACCTGGCAGCAGCATGAGGAGGCGGTACAGGGGCCCATGGCAGATTCGGGGCCTGGCAGCAGCTATGGGAGGCCCGTAATCTGCCAGCACCCTATGACAAAAAATGGAACACACCAGCAGTGTCAGGAGACCTGAAAGTGGCACATGGCAGAGTGTGGCGATGGAGACAGCAGCAATGGGAGGCCGTACAGGGACCCATGAGAGACTCTGGACCTGGCAGCAGCATGAGGAGGCGGTATAGGGGCCCATGGCAGATTAGGGGCCTGGCAGCAGCTATGGTAGGCCCGTAATCTGCCAGCACCCTATGACAAAAAATGGAACACACCAGCAGTGTGAGGAGACCTGAAAGTGGCACATGGCAGAGTGTGGCGATGGAGACAGCAGCAATGGGAGGCCGTACAGGGACCCATGAGAGACTCTGGACTTGGCAGCAGCATGAGGAGGCGGTATAGGGGCCCATGGCAGATTAGGGGCCTGGCAGCAGCTATGGGAGGCCCGTAATCTGCCAGCACCCTATGACAAAAAATGGAACACACCAGCAGTGTGAGGAGACCTGAAAGTGGCACATGGCAGAGTGTGGCGATGGAAACAGCAGCAATGGGAGGCCGTACAGGGACCCATGAGAGACTCTGGACTTGGCAGCAGCATGAGGAGGCGGTATAGGGGCCCATGGCAGATTAGGGGCCTGGCAGCAGCTATAGGAGGCCCGTTATCTGCCAGCACCCTATGACAAAAAATGGAACACACCAGCAGTGTGAGGAGACCTGAAAGTGGCACATGGCATGAGACACTGTGGACCTGGCAGCAGCATGAGGAGGCGGTACAGGGGCCCATGGCAGATTAGGGGCCTGGCAGCAGCTATGGGAGGCCCGTAATCTGCCAGCACCCTATGACAAAAAATGGAACACACCAGCAGTGTGAGGAGACCTGAAAGTGGCACATGGCAGAGTGTGGCGATGGAGACAACAGCAATGGGAGGCCGTACAGGGACCCATGAGAGACTCTGGACCTGGCAGCAGCATGAGGAGGCGGTATAGGGGCCCATGGCAGATTAGGGGCCTGGCAGCAGCTATGGGAGGCCCGTAATCTGCCAGCACCCTATGACAAAAAATGGAACACACCAGCAGTGTGAGGAGACCTGAAAGTGGCACATGGCAGAGTGTGGCGATGGAGACAGCAGCAATGTGAGGCCGTACAGGGACCCAAGAGAGACTCTGGACTTTGCAGCAGCATGAGGAGGCGGTATAGGGGCCCATGGCAGATTAGGGGCCTGGCAGCAGCTATAGGAGGCCCGTAATCTGCCAGCACCCTATGACAAAAAATGGAACACACCAGCAGTGTGAGGAGACCTGAAAGTGGCACATGGCATGAGACACTGTGGACCTGGCAGCAGCATGAGGAGGCGGTACAGGGGCCCATGGCAGATTCGGGGCCTGGCAGCAGCTATGGGAGGCCCGTAATCTGCCAGCACCCTATGACAAAAAATGGAACACACCAGCAGTGTGAGGAGACCTGAAAGTGGCACATGGCAGAGTGTGGCGATGGAGACAGCAGCAATGGGAGGCCGTACAGGGACCCATGAGAGACTCTGGACCTGGCAGCAGCATGAGGAGGCGGTATAGGGGCCCATGGCAGATTAGGGGCCTGGCAGCAGCTATGGTAGGCCCGTAATCTGCCAGCACCCTATGACAAAAAATGGAACACACCAGCAGTGTGAGGAGACCTGAAAGTGGCACATGGCAGAGTGTGGCGATGGAGACAGCAGCAATGGGAGGCCGTACAGGGACCCATGAGAGACTCTGGACCTGGCAGCAGCATGAGGAGGCGGTATAGGGGCCCATGGCAGATTAGGGGCCTGGCAGCAGCTATGGTAGGCCCGTAATCTGCCAGCACCCTATGACAAAAAATGGAACACACCAGCAGTGTGAGGAGACCTGAAAGTGGCACATGGCAGAGTGTGGCGATGGAGACAGCAGCAATGGGAGGCCGTACAGGGACCCATGAGAGACTCTGGACTTGGCAGCAGCATGAGGAGGCGGTATAGGGGCCCATGGCAGATTAGGGGCCTGGCAGCAGCTATAGGAGGCCCGTAATCTGCCAGCACCCTATGACAAAAAATGGAACACACCAGCAGTGTGAGGAGACCTGAAAGTGGCACATGGCATGAGACACTGTGCACCTGGCAGCAGCATGAGGAGGCGGTACAGGGGCCCATGGCAGATTAGGGCCTGGCAGCAGCTATGGGAAGCCCGTAATCTGCCAGCACCCTATGACAAAAAATGGAAAACACCAGCAGTGTGAGGAGACCTGAAAGTGGCACATGGCAGAGTGTGGCGATGGAGACAGCAGCAATGGGAGGCCGTACAGGGACCCATGAGAGACTCTGGACCTGGCAGCAGCATAAGGAGGCGGTATAGGGGCCCATGGCAGATTAGGGGCCTGGCAGCAGCTATGGGAGGCCCGTAATCTGCCAGCACCCTATGACAAAAAATGGAACACACCAGCAGTGTGAGGAGACCTGAAAGTGGCACATGGCAGAGTGTGGCGATGGAGACAGCAGCAATGGGAGGCCGTACAGGGACCCATGAGAGACTCTGGACTTGGCAGCAGCATGAGGAGGTGGTATAGGGGCCCATGGCAGATTAGGGGCCTGGCAGCAGCTATAGGAGGCCCGTAATCTGACAGCACCCTATGACAAAAAATGGAACACACCAGCAGTGTGAGGAGACCTGAAAGTGGCACATGGCATGAGACACTGTGGACCTGGCAGCAGCATGAGGAGGCGGTACAGGGGCCCATGGCAGATTAGGGGCCTGGCAGCAGCTATAGAAGGCCGGTAATCTGCCAGCACCCTATGACAAAAAATGTAACACACCAGCAGTGTGAGGAGACCTGAAAGTGGCACATGGCAGAGTGTGGCGATGGAGACAGCAGCAATGGGAGGCCGTACAGGGACCCATGAGAGACTCTGGACCTGGCAGCAGCATGAGGAGGTGGTATAGGGGCCCATGGCAGATTAGGGGCCTGGCAGCAGCTATGGGAGGCTCGTAATCTGCCAGCACCCTATGACAAAAAATGGAACACACCAGCAGTGTGAGGAGACCTGAAAGTGGCACATGGCATGAGACACTGTGGACCTGGCAGCAGCATGAGGAGGCGGTATAGGGGCCCATGGCAGATTAGGGGCCTGGCAGCAGCTATGGGAGGCCCGTAATCTGCCAGCACCCTATGACAAAAAATGGAACACACCAGCAGTGTGAGGAGACCTGAAAGTGGCACATGGCAGAGTGTGGCGATGGAGACAGCAGCAATGGGAGGCCGTACAGGGACCCATGAGAGACTCTGGACTTGGCAGCAGCATGAGGAGGCGGTATAGGGGCCCATGGCAGATTAGGGGCCTGGCAGCAGCTATAGGAGGCCCGTAATCTGCCAGCACCCTATGACAAAAAATGTAACACACCAGCAGTGTGAGGAGACCTGAAAGTGGCACATGGCAGAGTGTGGCGATGGAAACAGCAGCAATGGGAGGCCGTACAGGGACCCATGAGAGACTCTGGACTTGGCAGCAGCATGAGGAGGCGGTATAGGGGCCCATGGCAGATTAGGGGCCTGGCAGCAGCTATAGGAGGCCCGTTATCTGCCAGCACCCTATGACAAAAAATGGAACACACTAGCAGTGTGAGGAGACCTGAAAGTGGCACATGGCATGAGACACTGTGGACCTGGCAGCAGCATGAGGAGGCGGTACAGGGGCCCATGGCAGATTAGGGGCCTGGCAGCAGCTATAGGAGGCCCGCAATCTGCCAGCACCCTATGAAAAAAAATGGAACACACCAGCAGTGTGAGGAGACCTGAAAGTGGCACATGGCAGAGTGTGGCGATGGAGACAGCAGCAATGGGAGGCCGTACAGGGACCCATGAGAGACTCTGGACCTGGCAGCAGCATGAGGAGGCGGTATAGGGGCCCATGGCAGATTAGGGGCCTGGCAGCAGCTATGGGAGGCCCGTAATCTGCCAGCACCCTATGACAAAAAATGGAACACACCAGCAGTGTGAGGAGACCTGAAAGTGGCACATGGCAGAGTGTGGCGATGGAGACAGCAGCAATGGGAGGCCGTACAGGGACCCAAGAGAGACTCTGGACTTGGCAGCAGCATGAGGAGGCGGTATAGGGGCCCATGGCAGATTAGGGGCCTGGCAGCAGCTATAGGAGGCCCGTAATCTGCCAGCACCCTATGACAAAAAATGGAACACACCAGCAGTGTGAGGAGACCTGAAAGTGGCACATGGTATGAGACACTGTGGACCTGGCAGCAGCATGAGGAGGCGGTACAGGGGCCCATGGCAGATTCGGGGCCTGGCAGCAGCTATGGGAGGCCCGTAATCTGCCAGCACCCTATGACAAAAAATGGAACACACCAGCAGTGTGAGGAGACCTGAAAGTGGCACATGGCAGAGTGTGGCGATGGAGACAGCAGCAATGGGAGGCCGTACAGGGACCCATGAGAGACTCTGGACCTGGCAGCAGCATGAGGAGGCGGTATAGGGGCCCATGGCAGATTAGGGGCCTGGCAGCAGCTATGGTAGGCCCGTAATCTGCCAGCACCCTATGACAAAAAATGGAACACACCAGCAGTGTGAGGAGACCTGAAAGTGGCACATGGCAGAGTGTGGCGATGGAGACAGCAGCAATGGGAGGCCGTACAGGGACCCATGAGAGACTCTGGACTTGGCAGCAGCATGAGGAGGCGGTATAGGGGCCCATGGCAGATTAGGGGCCTGGCAGCAGCTATGGAAGGCCCGTAATCTGCCAGCACCCTATGACAAAAAATGGAACACACCAGCAGTGTGAGGAGACCTGAAAGTGGCACATGGCATGAGACACTGTGGACCTGGCAGCAGCATGAGGAGGCGGTACAGGGGCCCATGGCAGATTAGGGGCCTGGCAGCAGCTATGGGAGGCCCGTAATCTGCCAGCACCCTATGACAAAAAATGGAACACACCAGCAGTGTGAGGAGACCTGAAAGTGGCACATGGCAGAGTGTGGCGATGGAGACAGCAGCAATGGGAGGCCGTACAGGGACCCATGAGAGACTCTGGACTTGGCAGCAGCATGAGGAGGCGGTATAGGGGCCCATGGCAGATTAGGGGCCTAGCAGCAGCTATAGGAGGCCCGTAATCTGCCAGCACCCTATGACAAAAAATGTAACACACCAGCAGTGTGAGGAGACCTGAAAGTGGCACATGGCAGAGTGTGGCGATGGAAACAGCAGCAATGGGAGGCTGTACAGGGACCCATGAGAGACTCTGGACTTGGCAGCAGCATGAGGAGGCGGTATAGGGGCCCATGGCAGATTAGGGGCCTGGCAGCAGCTATAGGAGGCCCGTTATCTGCCAGCACCCTATGACAAAAAATGGAACACACCAGCAGTGTGAGGAGACCTGAAAGTGGCACATGGCATGAGACACTGTGGACCTGGTAGCAGCATGAGGAGGCAGTACAGGGGCCCATGGCAGATTAGGGGCCTGGCAGCAGCTATGGGAGGCCCGTAATCTGCCAGCACCCTATGACAAAAAATGGAACACACCAGCAGTGTGAGGAGACCTGAAAGTGGCACATGGCAGAGTGTGGCGATGGAGACAACAGCAATGGGAGGCCGTACAGGGACCCATGAGAGACTCTGGACCTGGCAGCAGCATGAGGAGGCAGTATAGGGGCCCATGGCAGATTAGGGGCCTGGCAGCAGCTATGGGAGGCCCGTAATCTGCCAGCACCCTATGACAAAAAATGGAACACACCAGCAGTGTGAGGAGACCTGAAAGTGGCACATGGCATGAGACACTGTGGACCTGGCAGCAGCATGAGGAGGCGGTACAAGGGCCCATGGCAGATTCGGGGCCTGGCAGCAGCTATGGGAGGCCCGTAATCTGCCAGCACCCTATGACAAAAAATGGAACACACCAGCAGTGTGAGGAGACCTGAAAGTGGCACATGGCAGAGTGTGGCGATGGAGACAGCAGCAATGGGAGGCCGTACAGGGACCCATGAGAGACTCTGGACCTGGCAGCAGCATGAGGAGGCGGTATAGGGGCCCATGGCAGATTAGGGGCCTGGCAGCAGCTATGGGAGGCCCGTAATCTGCCAGCACCCTATGACAAAAAATGGAACACACCAGCAGTGTGAGGAGACCTGAAAGTGGCACATGGCAGAGTGTGGCGATGGAGACAGCAGCAATGGGAGGCCGTACAGGGACCCATGAGAGACTCTGGACTTGGCAGCAGCATGAGGAGGCGGTATAGGGGCCCATGGCAGATTAGGGGCCTGGCAGCAGCTATAGGAGGCCCGTAATCTGCCAGCACCCTATGACAAAAAATGGAACACACCAGCAGTGTGAGGAGACCTGAAAGTGGCACATGGCATGAGACACTGTGCACCTGGCAGCAGCATGAGGAGGCGGTACAGGGGCCCATGGCAGATTAGGGCCTGGCAGCAGCTATGGGAAGCCCGTAATCTGCCAGCACCCTATGACAAAAAATGGAAAACACCAGCAGTGTGAGGAGACCTGAAAGTGGCACATGGCAGAGTGTGGCGATGGAGACAGCAGCAATGGGAGGCCGTACAGGGACCCATGAGAGACTCTGGACCTGGCAGCAGCATGAGGAGGCGGTATAGGGGCCCATGGCAGATTAGGGGCCTGGCAGCAGCTATGGGAGGCCCGTAATCTGCCAGCACCCTATGACAAAAAATGGAACACACCAGCAGTGTGAGGAGACCTGAAAGTGGCACATGGCAGAGTGTGGCGATGGAGACAGCAGCAATGGGAGGCCGTACAGGGACCCATGAGAGACTCTGGACTTGGCAGCAGCATGAGGAGGTGGTATAGGGGCCCATGGCAGATTAGGGGCCTGGCAGCAGCTATAGGAGGCCCGTAATCTGACAGCACCCTATGACAAAAAATGGAACACACCAGCAGTGTGAGGAGACCTGAAAGTGGCACATGGCATGAGACACTGTGGACCTGGCAGCAGCATGAGGAGGCGGAACAGGGGCCCATGGCAGATTAGGGGCCTGGCAGCAGCTATGGGAGGCCCGTAATCTGCCAGCACCCTATGACAAAAAATGGAACACACCAGCAGTGTGAGGAGACCTGAAAGTGGCACATGGCATGAGACACTGTGGACCTGGCAGCAGCATGAGGAGGCGGTACAGGGGCCCATGGCAGATTAGGGGCCTGGCAGCAGCTATGGGAGGCCCGTAATCTGCCAGCACCCTATGACAAAAAATTGGAAAACACCAGCAATGTGAGGAGACCTGAAAGTGGCACATGGCAGAGTGTGGCGATGGAGACAGCAGCAATGGGAGGCCGTACAGGGACCCATGAGAGACTCTGGACCTGGCAGCAGCATGAGGAGGCGGTATAGGGGCCCATGGCAGATTAGGGGCCTGGCAGCAGCTATGGGAGGCCCGTAATCTGCCAGCACCCTATGACAAAAAATGGAACACACCAGCAGTGTGAGGAGACCTGAAAGTGGCACATGGCAGAGTGTGGCGATGGAGACAGCAGCAATGCGAGGCCGTACAGGGACCCATGAGAGACTCTGGACTTGGCAGCAGCATGAGGAGGCGGTATAGGGGCCCATGGCAGATTAGGGGCCTGGCAGCAGCTATAGGAGGCCCGTAATCTGCCAGCACCCTATAACAAAAAATGGAACACACCAGCAGTGTGAGGAGACCAGAAAGTGGCACATGGCATGAGACACTGTGGACCTGGCAGCAGCATGAGGAGGCGGTACAGGGGCCCATGGCAGATTAGGGGCCTGGCAGCAGCTATGGGAGGCCCGTAATCTGCCAGCACCCTATGACAAAAAATGGAACACACCAGCAGTGTGAGGAGACCTGAAAGTGGCACATGGCAGAGTGTGGCGATGGAGACAGCAGCAATGGGAGGCCGTACAGGGACCCATGAGAGACTCTGGACTTGGCAGCAGCATGATGAGGCGGTATAGGGGCCCATGGCAGATTAGGGGCTTGGCAGCAGCTATAGGAGGCCCGTAATCTGCCAGCACCCTATGACAAAAAATGGAACACACCAGCAGTGTGAAGAGACCTGAAAGTGGCACATGGCATGAGACACTGTGGACCTGGCAGCAGCATGAGGAGGCGATACAGGGGCCCATGGCAGATTAGGGGCCTGGCAGCAGCTATGGGAGGCCCGTAATCTGCCAGCACCCTATGACAAAAAATGGAACACACCAGCAGTGTGAGGAGACCTGAAAGTGGCACGTGGCAGAGTGTGGCGATGGAGACAGCAGCAATGGGAGGCCGTACAGGGACCCATGAGAGACTCTGGACTTGGCAGCTGCATGAGGAGGCGGTATAGGGGCCCATGGCAGATTAGGGGCCTGGCAGCAGCTATAGGAGGCCCGTAATCTGCCAGCACCCTATGACAAAAAAATGTAACACACCAGCAGTGTGAGGAGACCTGAAAGTGGCACATGGCAGAGTGTGGTGATGGAGACAGCAGCAATGGGAGGCCGTACAGGGACCCATGAGAGACTCTGGACCTGGCAGCAGCATGAGGAGGCGGTATAGGGGCCCATGGCAGATTAGGGGCCTGGCAGCATCTATAGGAGGCCCGTAATCTGCCAGCACCCTATGACAAAAAATGGAACACACCAGCACTGTGAGGAGACCTGAAAGTGGCACATGGCATGAGACACTGTGGACCTGGCAGCAGCATGAGGAGGCGGTACAGGGGCCCATGGCAGATTAGGGGCCTGGCAGCAGCTATGGGAGGCCCATAATCTGCCAGCACCCTATGACAAAAAATGGAACACACCAGCAGTGTGAGGAGACCTGAAAGTGGCACATGGCAGAGTGTGGCGATGGAGACAGCAGCAATGGGAGGCCGTACAGGGACCCATGAGAGACTCTGGACCTGGCAGCAGCATGAGGAGGCGGTATAGGGGCCCATGGCAGATTAGGGGCCTGGCAGCAGCTATGGGAGGCCCGTAATCTGCCAGCACCCTATGAGAAAAAATGGAACACACCAGCAGTGTGAGGAGACCTGAAAGTGGCACATGGCAGAGTGTGGCGATGGAGACAGCAGCAATGGGAGGCCGTACAGGGACCCAAGAGAGACTCTGGACTTGGCAGCAGCATGAGGAGGCGGTATAGGGGCCCATGGCAGATTAGGGGCCTGGCAGCAGCTATAGGAGGCCCGTAATCTGCCAGCACCCTATGACAAAAAATGGAACACACCAGCAGTGTGAGGAGACCTGAAAGTGGCACATGGCATGAGACACTGTGGACCTGGCAGCAGCATGAGGAGGCGGTACAGGGGCCCATGGCAGATTCGGGGCCTGGCAGCAGCTATGGGAGGCCCGTAATCTGCCAGCACCCTATGACAAAAAATGGAACACACCAGCAGTGTGAGGAGACCTGAAAGTGGCACATGGCAGAGTGTGGCGATGGAGACAGCAGCAATGGGAGGCCGTACAGGGACCCATGAGAGACTCTGGACCTGGCAGCAGCATGAGGAGGTGGTATAGGGGCCCATGGCAGATTAGGGGCCTGGCAGCAGCTATGGTAGGCCCGTAATCTGCCAGCACCCTATGACAAAAAATGGAACACACCAGCAGTGTGAGGAGACCTGAAAGTGGCACATGGCAGAGTGTGGCGATGGAGACAGCAGCAATGGGAGGCCGTACAGGGACCCAAGAGAGACTCTGGACTTGGCAGCAGCATGAGGAGGCGGTATAGGGGCCCATGGCAGATTAGGGGCCTGGCAGCAGCTATAGGAGGCCCGTAATCTGCCAGCACCCTATGACAAAAAATGGAACACACCAGCAGTGTGAGGAGACCTGAAAGTGGCACATGGCATGAGACACTGTGGACCTGGCAGCAGCATGAGGAGGCGGTACAGGGGCCCATGGCAGATTCGGGGCCTGGCAGCAGCTATGGGAGGCCCGTAATCTGCCAGCACCCTATGACAAAAAATGGAACACACCAGCAGTGTGAGGAGACCTGAAAGTGGCACATGGCAGAGTGTGGCGATGGAGACAGCAGCAATGGGAGGCCGTACAGGGACCCATGATAGACTCTGGACCTGGCAGCAGCATGAGGAGGCGGTATAGGGGCCCATGGCAGATTAGGGGCCTGGCAGCAGCTATGGGAGGCCCGTAATCTGCCAGCACCCTATGACAAAAAATGTAACACACCAGCAGTGTGAGGAGACCTGAAAGTGGCACATGGCAGAGTGTGGCGATGGAGACAGCAGCAATGGGAGGCCGTACAGGGACCCATGAGAGACTCTGGACTTGGCAGCAGCATGAGGAGGTGGTATAGGGGCCCATGGCAGATTAGGGGCCTGGCAGCAGCTATAGGAGGCCCGTAATCTGCCAGCACCCTATGACAAAAAATGGAACACACCAGCAGTGTGAGGAGACCTGAAAGTGGCACATGGCAGAGTGTGGCGATGGAGACAGCAGCAATGGGAGGCCGTACAGGGACCCATGAGAGACTCTGGACCTGGCAGCAGCATAAGGAGGCGGTATAGGGGCCCATGGCAGATTAGGGGCCTGGCAGCAGCTATGGGAGGCCCGTAATCTGCCAGCACCCTATGACAAAAAATGGAACACACCAGCAGTGTGAGGAGACCTGAAAGTGGCACATGGCAGAGTGTGGCGATGGAGACAGCAGCAATGGGAGGCCGTACAGGGACCCATGAGAGACTCTGGACTTGGCAGCAGCATGAGGAGGTGGTATAGGGGCCCATGGCAGATTAGGGGCCTGGCAGCAGCTATAGGAGGCCCGTAATCTGCCAGCACCCTATGACAAAAAATGGAACACACCAGCAGTGTGAGGAGACCTGAAAGTGGCACATGGCAGAGTGTGGCGATGGAGACAGCAGCAATGGGAGGCCGTACAGGGACCCATGAGAGACTCTGGACCTGGCAGCAGCATAAGGAGGCGGTATAGGGGCCCATGGCAGATTAGGGGCCTGGCAGCAGCTATGGGAGGCCCGTAATCTGCCAGCACCCTATGACAAAAAATGGAACACACCAGCAGTGTGAGGAGACCTGAAAGTGGCACATGGCAGAGTGTGGCGATGGAGACAGCAGCAATGGGAGGCCGTACAGGGACCCATGAGAGACTCTGGACTTGGCAGCAGCATGAGGAGGCGGTATAGGGGCCCATGGCAGATTAGGGGCCTGGCAGCAGCTATAGGAGGCCCGTAATCTGCCAGCACCCTATGACAAAAAATGGAACACACCAGCAGTGTGAGGAGACCTGAAAGTGGCACATGGCATGAGACACTGTGCACCTGGCAGCAGCATGAGGAGGCGGTACAGGGGCCCATGGCAGATTAGGGCCTGGCAGCAGCTATGGGAAGCCCGTAATCTGCCAGCACCCTATGACGAAAAATGGAAAACACCAGCAGTGTGAGGAGACCTGAAAGTGGCACATGGCAGAGTGTGGCGATGGAGACAGCAGCAATGGGAGGCCGTACAGGGACCCATGAGAGACTCTGGACCTGGCATCAGCATGAGTAGGCGGTATAGGGGCCCATGGCAGATTAGGGGCCTGGCAGCAGCTATGGGAGGCCCGTAATCTGCCAGCACCCTATGACAAAAAATGGAACACACCAGCAGTGTGAGGAGACCTGAAAGTGGCACATGGCAGAGTGTGGCGATGGAGACAGCAGCAATGGGAGGCCGTACAGGGACCCATGAGAGACTCTGGACTTGGCAGCAGCATGAGGAGGTGGTATAGGGGCCCATGGCAGATTAGGGGCCTGGCAGCAGCTATAGGAGGCCCGTAATCTGACAGCACCCTATGACAAAAAATGGAACACACCAGCAGTGTGAGGAGACCTGAAAGTGGCACATGGCATGAGACACTGTGGACCTGGCAGCAGCATGAGGAGGCGGTACAGGGGCCCATGGCAGATTAGGGGCCTGGCAGCAGCTATGGGAGGCCCGTAATCTGCCAGCACCCTATGACAAAAAATGGAACACACCAGCAGTGTGAGGAGACCTGAAAGTGGCACATGGCATGAGACACTGTGGACCTGGCAGCAGCATGAGGAGGCGGTACAGGGGCCCATGGCAGATTAGGGGCCTGGCAGCAGCTATGGGAGGCCCGTAATCTGCCAGCACCCTATGACAAAAAATTGGAAAACACCAGCAATGTGAGGAGACCTGAAAGTGGCACATGGCAGAGTGTGGCGATGGAGACAGCAGCAATGGGAGGCCGTACAGGGACCCATGAGAGACTCTGGACCTGGCAGCAGCATGAGGAGGCGGTATAGGGGCCCATGGCAGATTAGGAGCCTGGCAGCAGCTATGGGAGGCCCGTAATCTGCCAGCACCCTATGACAAAAAATGGAACACACCAGCAGTGTGAGGAGCCTTGAAAGTGGCACATGGCAGAGTGTGGCGATGGAGACAGCAGCAATGGGAGGCCGTACAGGGACCCATGAGAGACTCTGGACTTGGCAGCAGCATGAGGAGGCGGTATAGGGGCCCATGGCAGATTAGGGGCCTGGCAGCAGCTATAGGAGGCCCGTAATCTGCCAGCACCCTATAACAAAAAATGGAACACACCAGCAGTGTGAGGAGACCAGAAAGTGGCACATGGCATGAGACACTGTGGACCTGGCAGCAGCATGAGGAGGCGGTACAGGGGCCCATGGCAGATTAGGGGCCTGGCAGCAGCTATGGGAGGCCCGTAATCTGCCAGCACCCTATGACAAAAAATGGAACACACCAGCAGTGTGAGGAGACCTGAAAGTGGCACATGGCAGAGTGTGGCGATGGAGACAGCAGCAATGGGAGGCCGTACAGGGACCCATGAGAGACTCTGGACTTGGCAGCAGCATGATGAGGCGGTATAGGGGCCCATGGCAGATTAGGGGCCTGGCAGCAGCTATAGGAGGCCCGTAATCTGCCAGCACCCTATGACAAAAAATGGAACACACCAGCAGTGTGAGGAGACCTGAAAGTGGCACATGGCATGAGACACTGTGGACCTGGCAGCAGCATGAGGAGGCGGTACAGGGGCCCATGGCAGATTCGGGGCCTGGCAGCAGCTATGGGAGGCCCGTAATCTGCCAGCACCCTATGACAAAAAATGGAACACACCAGCAGTGTGAGGAGACCTGAAAGTGGCACGTGGCAGAGTGTGGCGATGGAGACAGCAGCAATGGGAGGCCGTACAGGGACCCATGAGAGACTCTGGACTTGGCAGCAGCATGAGGAGGCGGTATAGGGGCCCATGGCAGATTAGGGGCCTGGCAGCATCTATAGGAGGCCCGTAATCTGCCAGCACCCTATGACAAAAAATGGAACACACCAGCACTGTGAGGAGACCTGAAAGTGGCACATGGCATGAGACACTGTGGACCTGGCAGCAGCATGAGGAGGCGGTACAGGGGCCCATGGCAGATTAGGGGCCTGGCAGCATCTATAGGAGGCCCGTAATCTGCCAGCACCCTATGACAAAAAATGGAACACACCAGCAGTGTGAGGAGACCTGAAAGTGGCACATGTTTGGGGCATGATTCATGGCGGATTTAGTCAGTTGTGTCAGGAACTGGTGGTTTGAAATCCAGACTAATCCACGCCTGATTCATTTTCTTAAACGTGAGTCTCTCCACTCTTTGGGTGGACAGTCGTGTCCTCCGCGGAGTTACAATACCTCCTGCCGCACTAAACACGCGCTCCGATGCCACGCTACTGGCCGGGCATGACAGCCTTTCAAGGGCAAATTCAGCTAGTTGGGGCCAAAGGTCAAGTTTCGTTGCCCAGTAGTCAAGGGGATTGTCTACCTCGTTTGGCAGGGTGCTGTCCAAGTAGGCCCAAGCCTGTTGTTTGAGGTCCTGCTCCAGGTCCACCTGATGCTGCTGCTGCTGCTGCGGCTGGTTAGTAGTTTCCTCACTGCGCTGGTGAAGAAAGCTACTCATCATCGACTGCAGACTGAGGCAGCCGCTGCTGGTGGAGCTGCCACTGCTCCTACCACCCCACCCCTCCCCTGCTGCCATGGCAGCGGAACGCGAGCGCACAGGGCCCACAGTGTCTGAGGATGGACGTTGGCGCAGAAAGGCAGAGACCAACTGACTACATAGGTGGTTTTTATAGTACGTTATTTTGGCCCCCCTCTCAGCAGGTGTGAAAAAGGCCACCATTTTTGAACGGTAGCGAGGGTCCAACAAGGTGGACAGCCAAAAGTCATCCCTCTGTCTGATGGTTATTATTCAGCTGTCGCTACGCAAGCAACCGAGCATGCTATGGGCCATTTGTGCCAAGGAATGCGAGGGACTCCCTGCCTCCATCTCCACAGCATACTGCCACGGTGCGTCTGGGTCCTCTGTCTCCTCCTCCTCCTCCTCTACCAGATGCTCCTGCTCCTCCACTCCTGTCCGCTGAGTGGAAAAACCACCCATTTCACTCAATAATTCTTGAGCACAAATGTCCTCCTCTACCTCCTCCTCTTCTTCCTGTCCTGCCCCCACAGGGGTCATGTGGCGTTGAGATCTGTGCGCCACGTCTACCGCACCCTGACCAGCCATTGTTAACAGCATTTGTTCCAGGACGTGCAACAGAGGAATGACGTCGTTCATCCCATAGTCCTGCCGACTCACGAATAGCGTGGCCTCCTCAAAGGGCCTGAGCAAGCGGCAGGTGTCACGCATGAGCTGCCAATGGCTGACATCGAAGTTACACAGGGGAGTACCTTTATCCGCTTGTAACATCAGGAAATCGGTGATGGCCTTTCGCTGTTCGTAAAGGTGTTCTAACATGTGTAGGGTTGAATTCCACCTTGTTGCAACGTCGCAGATCAGGCGATGCTGTGGAATGCCGTTCTGCCGCTGCAGCTCAAGGAGGGTGTGCTTTGCGGTGTAGGAATGGCTGAAATGCATGCAAAGTTTACGTGACATTTTAAGGATGTCTTGCAGTGGGATGGTGGATTTTAGGAACCGCTTCACAACCAGATTGAACACGTGAGCCATGCATGGCGCATGGCACAACCTTCCTTGACGCAGAGCAGACACCATGTTCTTTCCGTTGTCGGTCAACATGGTTCCGATTTTCAGTTTGCGCGGAGACAGCCATCTGTCGATTTCTCTGTTCATTACACTGAGAAGTTCCTCCCCTGTGTGACTACGTTCGCCAAGGCATACCAGGTGCAGCACAGCGTGACACCGTTGCGCCCTGCACATGTGATATGCCGGTCGGGTAATGGGACTTGGCACGGGGGTGGCGGCTGAGGACATGGCGGAAGAAGAGGTGGTAGAGGCGGACATCTTTGCCGGACTAAGGACGTGCAAACGTGGAGGCAAAAGCGGCGTGACCTGTCCAAGTTGCTGGTGCGGCTGTGACGGCACCACGTTCACCCAGTGGGCCGTAAATGACATGTACTGTCCCTGACCGTAGTTACAGCTCCACACGTCGGCGCTGCCGTGCACTTTGGCAGAGACCGACATGCTCAAAGACTGGCCCACCATCTCTTCTACATGTGAATGCAGGGCTGGCACTGCCTTTTTGGCGAAGAAATGACGGCTTGGCACTCTCCACCGCGGCGTGGCACAAGCCATCATTTCTCGGAAAGGTGCTGAGTCCACCACTTGGAAAGGGAGGGACTGCAGCACCAGCAACTTGGACAGGAGGACGTTCAGCTTTTGCACCGTCGGGTGCGTGCTCGCAAACTGTTGTCTCTTGGAAACGGATTCCAAGAAAGACTGCTGACGGAATCCGTGAAGAGGAGTAGCAGGAGAAGGAGCATCTGAACGAGCGGAAGATGCCAACGAGCGACAACTCCCCTCAGCAGAGGTGTTGGAGCCTTGACTGGCTGATAGAGGGCGATTGACGTCGGGTGACGGAGCAAGTAACGGAGCGGGTGATGGAGCGGGGGCTGGGGCGGGCAGAACCGCCGTATCTTTATCACGGTTTTCCCAGGCCACCAAATGGCGACGCTGCATATGCTGCCGCAACGCTGTAGTCCCAACATGGGCCCCCTGGCCACGCTTGACTTTCTGGCCACATAGTCGACATACGGCTACGTTTACTTCCTCGGGTGGCTTGACAAAAAATTGCCACACCGCCGAGTAGGAAACTTTGCCCCCGATACTCCTCACTGGCTGACTGCTGCTTCCTCCGTGCACACCGGCACCACTACTGGCCGTGGTGGTAGGCTGCAGTGGAGCTGGTGCTCTACTCCGTGGCCGTTTGCCTCCACTGACACTGCTGCGACCCTGCTGCCTCCTGGGCAACCCACCGACTGTTTTGCTCGCTGCCAAGCTGCCACCCTCTTCTCCTGATGATGCGGAAGCAATAGCCTGATGACGACGAGGCTGCCAAGTGCGATCAGCCTCATCATCATCAATTAGGGTCTCCGCCTCACTACTAGCCCCCTCGGCTGCGTGTGGGTCAGGAGACAGACCTGTCTCTAGACCGGCTACCGAGCCACTCTCCTCGCCACTACTTCTTCGCCTGGCTGCTGAAGAGGCGGATGTCTCCCCCCGTTCCTGACCACCCTCTGTTAGCTCTTCCTCACTGTACAGTGGGGCTGAGCCCACAGCATGCGATACTTCGCTTGGTGAGGGAACACCAAAGGACAGGGGCAGGTAGAGGACACGTGATTTCAGTGGGCTTGCTCCTGGGCCATGCCAACTAACGGTTGTGTCTGACGTACCCACCGACCGTTGGCTGTAGGTGTCAGAGGTGACCTGGGAAGAGGAAGGCGACCGAGCCAACCAATCGATGACGGCAGGGTTGTCGGTGGAGACACGACCGCTGGATGACACCGGGAGCACTGGCCTCTGGCTGCCTCGACCCCTTCCTCTGCTGCCACATCTGCTCGCTCCTAAAACATTGCCTCCTCTGCCACTCCTATGCATGTTGTCTGACATACTCTTTAATTAAACGATTCTGTGTCCCTGAGTAACAATTCTGTGTCCCTGAGTAACAATTCTGTGTCCTTCAGTAACAATTCTGTGTCCCTCAGTAACAATTCTGTGTCTGTCCCTCAGTAACAATTCTGTGTCTGTCCCTGAGTAACAATTCTGTGTCTGTCGCTGAGTAACAATTCTGTGTCCCTCAGTAACAATTCTGTGTCCCTCAGTAACAATTCTGTGTCTGTCCCTGAGTAACAATTCTGTGTCTGTCCCTGAGTAACAATTCTGTGTCTGTCCCTGAGTAACAATTCTGTGTCCCTGAGTAACAATTCTGTGTCCCTCAGTAACAATTCTGTGTCCCTCAGTAACAATTCTGTGTCCCTGAGTAAGAATTCTGTGTCCCTCAGTAACAATTCTGTGTCCCTCAGTAACAATTCTGTGTCTGTCCCTGAGTAACAATACTGTGTCTGTCGCTGAGTAACAATTCTGTGTCCCTCAGTAACAATTCTGTGTCCCTCAGTAACAATTCTGTGTCTGTCCCTGAGTAACAATTCTGTGTCTGTCCCTGAGTAACAATTCTGTGTCTGTCCCTGAGTAACAATTCTGTGTCCCTCAGTAACAATTCTGTGTCCCTCAGTAACAATTCTGTGGCCCTGAGTAACAATTCTGTGTCTGTCGCTGAGTAACAATTCTGTGTCCCTCAGTAACAATTCTGTGTCCCTCAGTAACAATTCTGTGTCTGCCCCTGAGTAACAATTCGGTGTCTGTCCCTGAGTAACAATTCTGTGTCTGTCCCTGAGTAACAATTCTGTGTCTGTCCCTGAGTAACAATTCTGTGTCCCTCAGTAACAATTCTGTGTCCCTCAGTAACAATTCTGTGGCCCTGAGTAACAATTCTGTGTCTGTCGCTGAGAAACAATTCTGTGTCCCTCAGTAACAATTCTGTGTCCCTCAGTAACAATTCTGTGTCTGCCCCTGAGTAACAATTCGGTGTCTGTCCCTGAGTAACAATTCTGTGTCTGTCCCTGAGTAACAATTCGGTGTCTGTCCCTGAGTAACAATTCTGTGTCCCTCAGTAACAATTCTGTGTCCCTGAGTAACAATTCTGTGTCCCTGAGTAACAATTCTGTGTCCCTCAGTAACAATTCTGTGTCCCTCAGTAACAATTCTGTGTCTGTCCCTGAGTAACAATTCTGTGTCTGTCGCTGAGTAACAATTCTGTGTCCCTCAGTAACAATTCTGTGTCCCTCAGTAACAATTCTGTGTCTGTCCCTCAGTAACAATTCTGTGTCTGTCCCTGAGTAACAATTCTGTGTCCCTGAGTAACAATTCTGTGTCCCTGAGTAACAATTCTGTGTCCCTCAGTAACAATTCTGTGTCCCTCAGTAACAATTCTGTGTCTGTCCCTGAGTAACAATTCTGTGTCTGTCGCTGAGTAACAATTCTGTGTCCCTCAGTAACAATTCTGTGTCTGTCCCTGAGTAACAATTCTGTGTCTGTCCCTGAGTAACAATTCTGTGTCCCTCAGTAACAATTCTGTGTCCCTCAGTAACAATTCTGTGTCTGTCGCTGAGTAACAATTCTGTGTCTCTCAGTAACAATTCTGTGTCCCTCAGTAACAATTCTTTGTCTGTCCCTGAGTAACAATTCGGTGTCTGTCCCTGAGTAACAATTCTGTGTCTGTCCCTGAGTAACAATTCTGTGTCTGTCCCTGAGTAACAATTCTGTGTCCCTCAGTAACAATTCTGTGTCCCTCAGTAACAATTCTGTGTCCCTGAGTAACAATTCTGTGTCCCTCAGTAACAATTCTGTGTCCCTCAGTAACAATTCTGTGTCCTTCAGTAACAATTCTGTGTCCCTCAGTAACAATTCTGTGTCTGTCCCTGAGTAACAATTCTGTGTCTGTCGCTGAGTAATAATTCTGTGTCCCTCAGTAACAATTCTGTGTCCCTCAGTAACAATTCTGTGTCTGTCCCTGAGTAACAATTCTGTGTCTGTCCCTGAGTAACAATTCTGTGTCCCTGAGTAACAATTCTGTGTCCCTCAGTAACAATTCTGTGTCCCTGAGTAACAATTCTGTGTCCCTCAGTAACAATTCTGTGTCCCTCAGTAACAATTCTGTTTCCCTCAGTAACATTTTTGTCTGTCCCTGAGTAACAATTCTGTGTCCCTAAGTAACATTTCTGTGTCCCTAAGTAACGGTTCTGTGGCCCTCAGTAACAATTCTGTGTCCCTCAGTAACAATTCTGTGTCTGTCCCTAAGTAACAATTCTGTGGCACTAAGTAACGTTTCTGTGGCCCTAAGTAAAGTTTCTGTGGCCCTAAGTAACGATTCTGTGGCCCTAAGTAACGTTTCTATAGCCCTAAGTAACGTTTCTGTGGCCCTAAGTAACGTTTCTGTGGCCCTAAGTAACGGTTCTGTGTCCCTCAGTAACAATTCTGTGTCCCTCAGTAACAATTCTGTGTCTGTCCCTGAGTAACAATTCTGTGTCTGTCCCTGAGTAACAATTCGGTGTCTGTCCCTGAGTAACAATTCGGTGTCTGTCCCTGAGTAACAATTCTGTGTCCCTCAGTAACAATTCTGTGGCCCTGAGTAACAATTCTGTGTCTGTCGCTGAGTAACAATTCTGTGTCCCTCAGTAACAATTCTGTGTCTGTCCCTGAGTAACAATTCGGTGTCTGTCCCTGAGTAACAATTCTGTGTCTGTCCCTGAGTAACAATTCTGTGTCCCTGAGTAACAATTCTGTGTCCCTCAGTAACAATTCTGTGTCCCTCAGTAACAATTCTGTGTCCCTGAGTAACAATTCTGTGTCCCTCAGTAACAATTCTGTGTCCCTCAGTAACAATTCTGTGTCCCTCAGTAACAATTCTGTGTCTGTCCCTGAGTAACAATTCTGTGTCTGTCGCTGAGTAACAATTCTGTGTCCCTCAGTAACAATTCTGTGTCCCTCAGTAACAATTCTGTGTCTGTCCCTGAGTAACAATTCTGTGTCTGTCCCTGAGTAACAATTCTGTGTCCCTGAGTAACAATTCTGTGTCCCTCAGTAACAATTCTGTGTCCCTCAGTAACAATTCTGTGTCCCTCAGTAAGAATTCTGTGTCCCTGAGTAAGAATTCTGTGTCCCTCAGTAACAATTCTGTGTCCCTCAGTAACAATTCTGTGTCTGTCCCTGAGTAACAATTCTGTGTCTGTCCCTGAGTAACAATTCTGTGTCCCTCAGTAACAATTCTGTGTCCCTCAGTAACAATTCTGTGGCCCTGAGTAACAATTCTGTGTCTGTCGCTGAGTAACAATTCTGTGTCCCTCAGTAACAATTCTGTGTCCCTCAGTAACAATTCTGTGTCTGTCCCTGAGTAACAATTCGGTGTCTGTCCCTGAGTAACAATAATGTGTCTGTCCCTGAGTAACAATTCTGTGTCTGTCCCTGAGTAACAATTCTGTGTCCCTCAGTAACAATTCTGTGTCCCTCAGTAACAATTCTGTGTCCCTGAGTAACAATTCTGTGTCTGTCGCTGAGTAACAATTCTGTGTCCCTCAGTAACAATTCTGTGTCCCTCAGTAACAATTCTGTGTCTGCCCCTGAGTAACAATTCGGTGTCTGTCCCTGAGTAACAATTCTGTGTTTGTCCCTGAGTAACAATTCTGTGTCTGTCCCTGAGTAACAATTCTGTGTCCCTCAGTAACAATTCTGTGTCCCTGAGTAACAATTCTGTGTCCCTGAGTAACAATTCTGTGTCCCTCAGTAACAATTCTGTGTCCCTCAGTAACAATTCTGTGTCTGTCCCTGAGTAACAATTCTGTGTCTGTCGCTGAGTAACAATTCTGTGTCCCTCAGTAACAATTCTGTGTCCCTCAGTAACAATTCTGTGTCTGTCCCTCAGTAACAATTCTGTGTCTGTCCCTGAGTAACAATTCTGTGTCCCTGAGTAACAATTCTGTGTCCCTCAGTAACAATTCTGTGTCCCTCAGTAACAATTCTGTGTCCCTCAGTAACAATTCTGTGTCTGTCCCTGAGTAACAATTCTGTGTCTGTCGCTGAGTAACAATTCTGTGTCCCTCAGTAACAATTCTGTGTCCCTCAGTAACAATTCTGTGTCTGTCCCTGAGTAACAATTCTGTGTCTGTCCCTGAGTAACAATTCTGTGTCCCTGAGTAACAATTCTGTGTCCCTCAGTAACAATTCTGTGTCTGTCGCTGAGTAACAATTCTGTGTCCCTGAGTAAGAATTCTGTGTCCCTCAGTAACAATTCTGTGTCCCTCAGTAACAATTCTGTGTCTGTCCCTGAGTAACAATTCTGTGTCTGTCCCTGAGTAACAATTCTGTGTCCCTCAGTAACAATTCTGTGTCCCTCAGTAACAATTCTGTGTCCCTCAGTAACAATTCTGTGTCCCTGAGTAACAATTCTGTGTCCCTGAGTAACAATTCTGTGTCCCTCAGTAACAATTCTGTGTCCCTCAGTAACAATTCTGTGTCTGTCCCTCAGTAACAATTCTGTGTCCCTCAGTAACAATTCTGTGTCCCTGAGTAACAATTCTGTGTCTGTCGCTGAGTAACAATTCTGTGTCCCTCAGTAACAATTCTGTGTCCCTCAGTACCAATTCTGTGTCTGCCCCTGAGTAACAATTCGGTGTCGGTCCCTGAGTAACAATTCTGTGTCTGTCCCTGAGTAACAATTCTGTGTCTGTCCCTGAGTAACAATTCTGTGTCCCTCAGTAACAATTCTGTGTCCCTCAGTAACAATTCTGTGTCCCTGAGTAACAATTCTGTGTCCCTCAGTAACAATTCTGTGTCCCTCAGTAACAATTCTGTCTGTCCCTGAGTAACAATTCTGTGTCCCTGAGTAACAATTCTGTGTCCCTCAGTAACAATTCTGTGTCCCTCAGTAACAATTCTGTGTCTGTCCCTGAGTAACAATTCTGTGTCTGTCGCTGAGTAACAATTCTGTGTCCCTCAGTAACAATTCTGTGTCCCTCAGTAACAATTCTGTGTCTGTCCCTCAGTAACAATTCTGTGTCTGTCCCTGAGTAACAATTCTGTGTCCCTGAGTAACAATTCTGTGTCCCTGAGTAACAATTCTGTGTCCCTCAGTAACAATTCTGTGTCCCTCAGTAACAATTCTGTGTCTGTCCCTGAGTAACAATTCTGTGTCTGTCGCTGAGTAACAATTCTGTGTCCCTCAGTAACAATTCTGTGTCTGTCCCTGAGTAACAATTCTGTGTCTGTCCCTGAGTAACAATTCTGTGTCCCTCAGTAACAATTCTGTGTCCCTCAGTAACAATTCTGTGTCTGTCGCTGAGTAACAATTCTGTGTCTCTCAGTAACAATTCTGTGTCCCTCAGTAACAATTCTTTGTCTGTCCCTGAGTAACAATTCGGTGTCTGTCCCTGAGTAACAATTCTGTGTCTGTCCCTGAGTAACAATTCTGTGTCTGTCCCTGAGTAACAATTCTGTGTCCCTCAGTAACAATTCTGTGTCCCTGAGTAACAATTCTGTGTCCCTCAGTAACAATTCTGTGTCCCTCAGTAACAATTCTGTGTCCTTCAGTAACAATTCTGTGTCCCTCAGTAACAATTCTGTGTCTGTCCCTGAGTAACAATTCTGTGTCTGTCGCTGAGTAATAATTCTGTGTCCCTCAGTAACAATTCTGTGTCTGTCCCTGAGTAACAATTCTGTGTCTGTCCCTGAGTAACAATTCTGTGTCCCTCAGTAACAATTCTGTGTCCCTCAGTAACAATTCTGTGTCCCTGAGTAACAATTCTGTGTCCCTCAGTAACAATTCTGTGTCCCTCAGTAACAATTCTGTTTCCCTCAGTAACATTTTTGTCTGTCCCTGAGTAACAATTCTGTGTCCCTAAGTAACATTTCTGTGGCCCTAAGTAACGGTTCTGTGGCCCTCAGTAACAATTCTGTGTCCCTCAGTAACAATTCTGTGTCTGTCCCTAAGTAACAATTCTGTGGCACTAAGTAACGTTTCTGTGGCCCTAAGTAAAGTTTCTGTGGCCCTAAGTAACGATTCTGTGGCCCTAAGTAACGTTTCTATAGCCCTAAGTAACGTTTCTGTGGCCCTAAGTAACGTTTCTGTGGCCCTAAGTAACGGTTCTGTGTCCCTCAGTAACAATTCTGTGTCCCTCAGTAACAATTCTGTGTCTGTCCCTGAGTAACAATTCTGTGTCTGTCCCTGAGTAACAATTCGGTGTCTGTCCCTGAGTAACAATTCGGTGTCTGTCCCTGAGTAACAATTCTGTGTCCCTCAGTAACAATTCTGTGGCCCTGAGTAACAATTCTGTGTCTGTCGCTGAGTAACAATTCTGTGTCCCTCAGTAACAATTCTGTGTCTGTCCCTGAGTAACAATTCGGTGTCTGTCCCTGAGTAACAATTCTGTGTCTGTCCCTGAGTAACAATTCTGTGTCCCTGAGTAACAATTCTGTGTCCCTCAGTAACAATTCTGTGTCCCTCAGTAACAATTCTGTGTCCCTGAGTAACAATTCTGTGTCCCTCAGTAACAATTCTGTGTCCCTCAGTAACAATTCTGTGTCCCTCAGTAACAATTCTGTGTCTGTCCCTGAGTAACAATTCTGTGTCTGTCGCTGAGTAACAATTCTGTGTCCCTCAGTAACAATTCTGTGTCCCTCAGTAACAATTCTGTGTCTGTCCCTGAGTAACAATTCTGTGTCTGTCCCTGAGTAACAATTCTGTGTCCCTGAGTAACAATTCTGTGTCCCTCAGTAACAATTCTGTGTCCCTCAGTAACAATTCTGTGTCCCTCAGTAAGAATTCTGTGTCCCTGAGTAAGAATTCTGTGTCCCTCAGTAACAATTCTGTGTCCCTCAGTAACAATTCTGTGTCTGTCCCTGAGTAACAATTCTGTGTCTGTCCCTGAGTAACAATTCTGTGTCCCTCAGTAACAATTCTGTGTCCCTCAGTAACAATTCTGTGGCCCTGAGTAACAATTCTGTGTCTGTCGCTGAGTAACAATTCTGTGTCCCTCAGTAACAATTCTGTGTCCCTCAGTAACAATTCTGTGTCTGTCCCTGAGTAACAATTCGGTGTCTGTCCCTGAGTAACAATTCTGTGTCTGTCCCTGAGTAACAATTCTGTGTCTGTCCCTGAGTAACAATTCTGTGTCCCTCAGTAACAATTCTGTGTCCCTCAGTAACAATTCTGTGTCCCTGAGTAACAATTCTGTGTCTGTCGCTGAGTAACAATTCTGTGTCCCTCAGTAACAATTCTGTGTCCCTCAGTAACAATTCTGTGTCTACCCCTGAGTAACAATTCGGTGTCTGTCCCTGAGTAACAATTCTGTGTTTGTCCCTGAGTAACAATTCTGTGTCTGTCCCTGAGTAACAATTCTGTGTCCCTCAGTAACAATTCTGTGTCCCTGAGTAACAATTCTGTGTCCCTGAGTAACAATTCTGTGTCCCTCAGTAACAATTCTGTGTCCCTCAGTAACAATTCTGTGTCTGTCCCTGAGTAACAATTCTGTGTCTGTCGCTGAGTAACAATTCTGTGTCCCTCAGTAACAATTCTGTGTCCCTCAGTAACAATTCTGTGTCTGTCCCTCAGTAACAATTCTGTGTCTGTCCCTGAGTAACAATTCTGTGTCCCTGAGTAACAATTCTGTGTCCCTGAGTAACAATTCTGTGTCCCTGAGTAACAATTCTGTGTCCCTCAGTAACAATTCTGTGTCCCTCAGTAACAATTCTGTGTCCCTCAGTAACAATTCTGTGTCTGTCCCTGAGTAACAATTCTGTGTCTGTCGCTGAGTAACAATTCTGTGTCCCTCAGTAACAATTCTGTGTCCCTCAGTAACAATTCTGTGTCTGTCCCTGAGTAACAATTCTGTGTCTGTCCCTGAGTAACAATTCTGTGTCCCTGAGTAACAATTCTGTGTCCCTCAGTAACAATTCTGTGTCTGTCGCTGAGTAAGAATTCTGTGTCCCTGAGTAAGAATTCTGTGTCCCTCAGTAACAATTCTGTGTCCCTCAGTAACAATTCTGTGTCTGTCCCTGAGTAACAATTCTGTGTCTGTCCCTGAGTAACAATTCTGTGTCCCTCAGTAACAATTCTGTGTCCCTCAGTAACAATTCTGTGGCCCTGAGTAACAATTCTGTGTCTGTCGCTGAGTAACAATTCTGTGTCCCTCAGTAACAATTCTGTGTCCCTCAGTAGCAATTCTGTGTCTGTCCCTGAGTAACAATTCGGTGTCTGTCCCTGAGTAACAATAATGTGTCTGTCCCTGAGTAACAATTCTGTGTCCCTGAGTAACAATTCTGTGTCCCTGAGTAACAATTCTGTGTCCCTCAGTAACAATTCTGTGTCCCTCAGTAACAATTCTGTGTCCCTCAGTAACAATTCTGTGTCTGTCCCTCAGTAACAATTCTGTGTCCCTCAGTAACAATTCTGTGTCCCTGAGTAACAATTCTGTGTCTGTCGCTGAGTAACAATTCTGTGTCCCTCAGTAACAATTCTGTGTCCCTCAGTAACAATTCTGTGTCTGCCCCTGAGTAACAATTCGGTGTCGGTCCCTGAGTAACAATTCTGTGTCTGTCCCTGAGTAACAATTCTGTGTCTGTCCCTGAGTAACAATTCTGTGTCCCTCAGTAACAATTCTGTGTCCCTCAGTAACAATTCTGTGTCCCTGAGTAACAATTCTGTGTCCCTCAGTAACAATTCTGTGTCCCTCAGTAACAATTCTGTGTCCCTCAGTAACAATTCTGTGTCCCTCAGTAACAATTCTGTGTCTGTCCCTCAGTAACAATTCTGTGTCCCTCAGTAACAATTCTGTGTCCCTGAGTAACAATTCTGTGTCTGTCGCTGAGTAACAATTCTGTGTCCCTCAGTAACAATTCTGTGTCCCTCAGTAACAATTCTGTGTCTGCCCCTGAGTAACAATTCGGTGTCGGTCCCTGAGTAACAATTCTGTGTCTGTCCCTGAGTAACAATTCTGTGTCTGTCCCTGAGTAACAATTCTGTGTCCCTCAGTAACAATTCTGTGTCCCTCAGTAACAATTCTGTGTCCCTGAGTAACAATTCTGTGTCCCTCAGTAACAATTCTGTGTCCCTCAGTAACAATTCTGTGTCCCTGAGTAACAATTCTGTGTCCCTGAGTAACAATTCTGTGTCCCTCAGTAACAATTCTGTGTCCCTCAGTAACAATTCTGTGTCTGTCCCTGAGTAACAATTCTGTGTCTGTCGCTGAGTAACAATTCTGTGTCCCTCAGTAACAATTCTGTGTCCCTCAGTAACAATTCTGTGTCTGTCCCTCAGTAACAATTCTGTGTCTGTCCCTGAGTAACAATTCTGTGTCCCTGAGTAACAATTCTGTGTCCCTGAGTAACAATTCTGTGTCCCTCAGTAACAATTCTGTGTCCCTCAGTAACAATTCTGTGTCTGTCCCTGAGTAACAATTCTGTGTCTGTCGCTGAGTAACAATTCTGTGTCCCTCAGTAACAATTCTGTGTCTGTCCCTGAGTAACAATTCTGTGTCTGTCCCTGAGTAACAATTCTGTGTCCCTCAGTAACAATTCTGTGTCCCTCAGTAACAATTCTGTGTCTGTCGCTGAGTAACAATTCTGTGTCTCTCAGTAACAATTCTGTGTCCCTCAGTAACAATTCTTTGTCTGTCCCTGAGTAACAATTCGGTGTCTGTCCCTGAGTAACAATTCTGTGTCTGTCCCTGAGTAACAATTCTGTGTCTGTCCCTGAGTAACAATTCTGTGTCCCTCAGTAACAATTCTGTGTCCCTCAGTAACAATTCTGTGTCCCTGAGTAACAATTCTGTGTCCCTCAGTAACAATTCTGTGTCCCTCAGTAACAATTCTGTGTCCTTCAGTAACAATTCTGTGTCCCTCAGTAACAATTCTGTGTCTGTCCCTGAGTAACAATTCTGTGTCTGTCGCTGAGTAATAATTCTGTGTCCCTCAGTAACAATTCTGTGTCCCTCAGTAACAATTCTGTGTCTGTCCCTGAGTAACAATTCTGTGTCTGTCCCTGAGTAACAATTCTGTGTCCCTCAGTAACAATTCTGTGTCCCTCAGTAACAATTCTGTGTCCCTGAGTAACAATTCTGTGTCCCTCAGTAACAATTCTGTGTCCCTCAGTAACAATTCTGTTTCCCTCAGTAACATTTTTGTCTGTCCCTGAGTAACAATTCTGTGTCCCTAAGTAACATTTCTGTGGCCCTAAGTAACGGTTCTGTGGCCCTCAGTAACAATTCTGTGTCCCTCAGTAACAATTCTGTGTCTGTCCCTAAGTAACAATTCTGTGGCACTAAGTAACGTTTCTGTGGCCCTAAGTAAAGTTTCTGTGGCCCTAAGTAACGATTCTGTGGCCCTAAGTAACGTTTCTATAGCCCTAAGTAACGTTTCTGTGGCCCTAAGTAACGTTTCTGTGGCCCTAAGTAACGGTTCTGTGTCCCTCAGTAACAATTCTGTGTCCCTCAGTAACAATTCTGTGTCTGTCCCTGAGTAACAATTCTGTGTCTGTCCCTGAGTAACAATTCGGTGTCTGTCCCTGAGTAACAATTCGGTGTCTGTCCCTGAGTAACAATTCTGTGTCCCTCAGTAACAATTCTGTGGCCCTGAGTAACAATTCTGTGTCTGTCGCTGAGTAACAATTCTGTGTCCCTCAGTAACAATTCTGTGTCTGTCCCTGAGTAACAATTCGGTGTCTGTCCCTGAGTAACAATTCTGTGTCTGTCCCTGAGTAACAATTCTGTGTCCCTGAGTAACAATTCTGTGTCCCTCAGTAACAATTCTGTGTCCCTCAGTAACAATTCTGTGTCCCTGAGTAACAATTCTGTGTCCCTCAGTAACAATTCTGTGTCCCTCAGTAACAATTCTGTGTCCCTCAGTAACAATTCTGTGTCTGTCCCTGAGTAACAATTCTGTGTCTGTCGCTGAGTAACAATTCTGTGTCCCTCAGTAACAATTCTGTGTCCCTCAGTAACAATTCTGTGTCTGTCCCTGAGTAACAATTCTGTGTCTGTCCCTGAGTAACAATTCTGTGTCCCTGAGTAACAATTCTGTGTCCCTCAGTAACAATTCTGTGTCCCTCAGTAACAATTCTGTGTCCCTCAGTAAGAATTCTGTGTCCCTGAGTAAGAATTCTGTGTCCCTCAGTAACAATTCTGTGTCCCTCAGTAACAATTCTGTGTCTGTCCCTGAGTAACAATTCTGTGTCTGTCCCTGAGTAACAATTCTGTGTCCCTCAGTAACCATTCTGTGTCCCTCAGTAACAATTCTGTGGCCCTGAGTAACAATTCTGTGTCTGTCGCTGAGTAACAATTCTGTGTCCCTCAGTAACAATTCTGTGTCCCTCAGTAACAATTCTGTGTCTGTCCCTGAGTAACAATTCGGTGTCTGTCCCTGAGTAACAATAATGTGTCTGTCCCTGAGTAACAATTCTGTGTCTGTCCCTGAGTAACAATTCTGTGTCCCTCAGTAACAATTCTGTGTCCCTCAGTAACAATTCTGTGTCCCTGAGTAACAATTCTGTGTCTGTCCCTGAGTAACAATTCTGTGTCTGTCCCTGAGTAACAATTCTGTGTCCCTCAGTAACAATTCTGTGTCCCTGAGTAACAATTCTGTGTCCCTCAGTAACAATTCTGTGTCCCTCAGTAACAATTCTGTGTCCCTCAGTAACAATTCTGTGTCTGTCCCTGAGTAACAATTCTGTGTCTGTCGCTGAGTAATAATTCTGTGTCCCTCAGTAACAATTCTGTGTCCCTCAGTAACAATTCTGTGTCTGTCCCTGAGTAACAATTCTGTGTCTGTCCCTGAGTAACAATTCTGTGTCCCTCAGTAACAATTCTGTGTCACTGAGTAACAATTCTGTGTCCCTCAGTAACAATTCTGTGTCCCTCAGTAACAATTCTGTGTCCCTGAGTAACAATTCTGTGTCTGTCCCTGAGTAACAATTCTGTGTCTGTCCCTGAGTAACAATTCTGTGTCCCTCAGTAACAATTCTGTGTCCCTGAGTAACAATTCTGTGTCCCTCAGTAACAATTCTGTGTCCCTCAGTAACAATTCTGTGTCCCTCAGTAACAATTCTGTGTCTGTCCCTGAGTAACAATTCTGTGTCTGTCGCTGAGTAATAATTCTGTGTCCCTCAGTAACAATTCTGTGTCCCTCAGTAACAATTCTGTGTCTGTCCCTGAATAACAATTCTGTGTCTGTCCCTGAGTAACAATTCTGTGTCCCTCAGTAACAATTCTGTGTCCCTGAGTCACAATTCTGTGTGCCTCAGTAACAATTCTGTGTCCCTCAGTAACAATTCTGTGTCCCTCAGTAACAATTCTGTCTGTCCCTGAGTAACAATTCTGTGTCCCTAAGTAACGTTTCTGTGGCCCTAAGTAACGGTTCTGTGGCCCTCAGTAACAAATCTGTGTCCCTCAGTAACAATTCTGTGTCTGTCCCTAAGTAACAATTCTGTGGCCCTAAGTAACGTTTCTGTGGCCCTAAGTAATGTTTCTGTGGCCCTAAGTAACGATTCTGTGTCCCTCAGTAACAATTCTGTGTCTGTCCCTAAGTAACAATTCTGTGTCTGTCCCTGAGTAACAATTCTGTGTCCCTAAGTAACGTTTCTGTGGCCCTAAGTAACAGTTCTGTGGCCCTCAGTAACAATTCTGTGTCCCTCAGTAACAATTCTGTGTCTGTCCCTAAGTAACGTTTCTGTGGCCCTAAGTAACGTTTCTGTGGCCCTAAGTAACAGTTCTGTGGCCCTCAGTAACAATTCTGTGTCCCTCAGTAACAATTCTGTGTCTGTCCCTGAGTAACAATTCTGTGTCTGTCGCTGAGTAATAATTCTGTGTCCCTCAGTAACAATTCTGTGTCCCTCAGTAACAATTCTGTGTCTGTCCCTGAATAACAATTCTGTGTCTGTCCCTGAGTAACAATTCTGTGTCCCTCAGTAACAATTCTGTGTCCCTGAGTCACAATTCTGTGTGCCTCAGTAACAATTCTGTGTCCCTCAGTAACAATTCTGTGTCCCTCAGTAACAATTCTGTCTGTCCCTGAGTAACAATTCTGTGTCCCTAAGTAACGTTTCTGTGGCCCTAAGTAACGGTTCTGTGGCCCTCAGTAACAAATCTGTGTCCCTCAGTAACAATTCTGTGTCTGTCCCTAAGTAACAATTCTGTGGCCCTAAGTAACGTTTCTGTGGCCCTAAGTAATGTTTCTGTGGCCCTAAGTAACGATTCTGTGTCCCTCAGTAACAATTCTGTGTCTGTCCCTAAGTAACAATTCTGTGTCTGTCCCTGAGTAACAATTCTGTGTCCCTAAGTAACGTTTCTGTGGCCCTAAGTAACAGTTCTGTGGCCCTCAGTAACAATTCTGTGTCCCTCAGTAACAATTCTGTGTCTGTCCCTAAGTAACGTTTCTGTGGCCCTAAGTAACGTTTCTGTGGCCCTAAGTAACATTTCTGTGGCCCTCAGTAACAATTCTGTGTCCCTCAGTAACAATTCTGTGTCTGTCCCTAAGTAACAATTCTGTGGCCCTAAGTAACGTTTCTGTGGCCCTAAGTAACAGTTCTGTGTCCCTCAGTAACAATTCTGTGTCTGTCCCTAAGTAACAATTCTGTGGCCCTAAGTAACGTTTCTGTGGCCCTAAGTAACGTTTCTGTGGCCCTAAGTAACGATTATGTGGCCCTAAGTAACGTTTCTGTGGCCCTAAGTAACGATTCTGTGGCCCTAAGTAACGTTTCTGTGGCCCTAAGTAACGTTTCTGTGTCCCTAAGTAAAGTTTCTGTGTCCCTAAGTAACGTTTCTATGTCCCTAAGTAACGTTTCTGTGGCCCTAAGTAACGTTTCTGTGTCCCTAACTAACATTTCTATGTCCCTAAGTAACGTTTCTGTGTCCCTAACTCTCTCCCTGAATACAGCCAGGTCTGCCTCTGTTGAATGACTGGAGGCAAATGGAGAATTCTAAAATGGCCGCCATTTATAGCTCGACCATTACACAGTGCTGGCTGGCTGGCTGCTGATTGGCTAATGCGATCACATGTCATGAATGAATGCATTATGGGTCAGCGCGCCTTGTCTGCGCGCCTTCCCAGACATCCCCGCTCCGTCGCCGCACATGTCGCTGCCATTTTAGGAAAAATTTCGATTCGCGCATCCGAAGTCTGCTTATTTTCGGATTTCGGAATCGAAATTTTTCTAATATTCAAAGCGAATTCCACTTCGTCTACTTCGATTCGCTCATCTCTAGTGGCTAGACTTGCAAAACAAAAAAAATTGTGTTGTTTCGTTGCATTTGTAACAAAATTCGTTTTGGTTATTCCTTTTTGAGCTAATTCAACTTTTTCCAGTGGATTCAAAGTGTTCGAATAGAATTTGAATCGAAAAGATCAAATTGATACATTGTGAAAAATAGCTGGTTCTATTCAAATTTTCTAAGACAGTTATATTCTTTTTATTCTATTCCATTCTATTATTTACTATTCTATTATTTTCTATGCTATTTTTTTCTTTTCTGTTCTTTCTTTTCATTCTAATATTTGTTTTCTCTTCTATCCTGTTTTTTTTTTATGCTGTTTTTTTCTATTCTATTCTGTTTTATTCTATGCATTTCAAAGTTCATATTTAGGAAGACAGCTTTATTATTTCTATTTTATTCTTATCTATTAAATTTTGTATTCTTTTCTATTCTATTCATTTCTGTTATGTTCTATACTTTTATTTTGTTTTGTATTCTTTTCTATTCTGTTTTATTCTATTCTATTATTTTCGAAATTCGAATTTCGGAAAACGGCTATATTCTAACACTAATACACAAGGTCTTTGAAGGAAATCAACAATACTCAGCAATATGTTTATTTTCTGAATTTGTTTTCGATTTTGTTTTCAAATGCAGTTTGACATTTGGATTAAATTTTATTTTGTTATTGCAGTTTTGTTTATATTTGTTACTATTGTAATTCAGAGATTTGGATACATTTGAGTAGTGAAAATTTCATCCAAATTTCGATTTGGAAGAAGAACAGCACATGTTTAAAGGTGGCACATACTATTCCCAGCATTCTCTATACATAGTTTGGAGTTCTGAAAACCTCCCTATCATCACACTTATCTTATTCTTCAGCTTTGGCACCTTTCTTCCTGTTGGTTCCAGATGTGGTGTGCAGTCCATTGTGAGCGCTAACTTTTTTTTTTAGAAAAATTATTAAGGCATATGAATAAAAGCTGACCTGTCATGGTTTAGCCTGTAGTTTTCTGTTTGTGAAATTCCTACCTCCTTGGTGCAGTGGTTCTGCTCGACCTGTGATTCCATTCACATGTGCTGCTAGCTTCTGTGTTCACCTATGGACACTACTGTGGATTTATATCCTTTTCCCTTCTATCACTTCCTGGCCCACCTCCCATTTTTCTTCCCTATATATGTGGACAAACTCAGTGTAGCCTGTGGTGCCTGAGCAACTTCCTAGTCTCTCTGTGCTCCTGGTTTACCGTGTTTTTCTTGTATTCTGTGGCTGACTACGCGCTTACTGACCCCAGATTTGTCTTCTGTTTTCACTTGCCTGCTGCCCGCCCTAATTTTGGCTTGTAGCCTGCACCCTCTTCTGTCATCTTTACTCTGCACATGCAAGTGGTCTTTGCATCGTCAGCTGGGCATACCCCAGTTTGCTGCAAGTTCATGCCCACCATCAGGGGCCCAGATGAAAAAGCAGGCTAGGGCTTAGACTTTGCCACCTGGGGAACCCCGAGTTGGCTTTCTGCAAGGGCTCACTACTGCAGAAACCTGACTTGCCCACTGTAAGTGCACCACCTGTTTGTTTCAGCTGTAACAGGGAACAAACTGTCTTGCCCTTGACCAAGGTGGTACGAAAGATGAACAGACAGCCCTGGCCAAAAGTTTTGAGAATGACACAAATATTAATTGCCAGAAGCAGCAGATTATCCGGGAGACCTTTCATCTGGTGTCCAAGCAGGATGACAATGTCTGTAGTTTCCTGGAAGGAGGAAGTTTAATTGGTGGGTCTGACTACAAGCTGATTTATCGCCATTATGCCACGCTGTACATTGTGTTCTGTGTGGATTCTTCTGAAAGTGAACTGGGCATTCCTACTAACATTTATAAAAAGTTGATCCAGGGAATATCCGATTGCCTCTCGGAGGATCAGGAAGGAGTCTTTTTCCCTGCAGGAGCAAATTGGATAATGCTTTGCTGGGTTTTTTTTTCCTTCCTCTAGATCAACTGTGGGTATAGGATTATAACTTTTTTTTTTAATGGTTGAACTGGATGGACTTTTCTCTTTTTTCAGGCAGACTAACTATGTAACTGTCACTTTTCCTGGACAGCTTGGCCAGAAATTTAAAACAAATAATAGATCTACTGACTTGATCAACACTTGATAAAACTATGGGTTGGGACCCGTAAAAATAAAAACTGCTTTGTTAAATACTGTATAGTGACAGACTGCATCATATATATAATTTTTATTTTACCCACAGTTTACCTTTTATATGTCTCAAAAGTCCACTTTTGTATGAGCGAAGCACAGCAGGTCCATATTTTGCTTTTCTTGTTTAATACAATGAGATTCCATGTATTTCAGTTATATATTTATCACTATTTTGTACCGGGGAAAGTGCTTAAAGCGGTTCAGCTGATTCGCTGTTTCACACCAGAAGATTCCAACTTTATTGGGTGTTTAGTGATTTCCAGCACAGCGAACTTCTTCCCAAATTTGTAGCCTTACAAAACTATTTTGAAGAATATTTATGTCTTTTGTTATAGAGACTGATTCACTGGGTTTTCAGCCTCCCAGAGGACACATTTCTTACAGTGTTTTCAGTGCGAGAGAAAAAGAGTGAATAATTCCACAAAATACAAAGGCAGAACATGTGTTTAAATAATTTATTATGATACTGTATGAAACAAGCAATGGGCCTGCCTGCTGGGCTCATAAGCTGATGTATCATTGTGTGTTCGGCTGATACTCCAGGACAGAGAAGGAGGAATCATCAGTATTCCCGAGTGTGCCAAAGAAATTGGCTAATGTATAAAACAAGCTAGAAAATCTGTGATAGTTGTCTGTCGCATTCACTGAATTATTAATATTACTAGTCATTAGTTTGAAGAGAAACTATATTGACTAGGAGGTCAATTTTATTTTTAAAGATTTTAATGTGATATTTCACATCTGGTTTTTTTTCATATTTTCTCTCTTATATGTGAACTTGATTAAAAAAGAAATAAAAAATACAAAACCTATTTTTCAGTTTTGACTATATTAAAGAAAGAAAGAAAATATATACAAAACCACCACAAAGTCCCCTTAAAGAGCAACTCCATGTAAGAAGTAAAGTTGTTCAGTGATCTGGACTGCATTTTGGCGAAAATTTGGTGATTATAGTAAAATATTTCCATTTGATGAAATGCATTGGAGTCAAGCAAGAAAGTTAAATTATGGTGGTTTATGCTATTCTTTAAGGCCTTAAAGGGGCTTTTTTTTCTACCGCATTTTTTTACTGCTTCCAGACACCCTTCCATGTTATTCTATGTGTCCATGCACACTATGGCTTTTAGAAGCTTTAAGTGGCAGGGGCATTTGGAGGCATTAAAGCCCAGGGTCAGTGTTTCCTGGAGCAGTAGAGTTTTGGCAGAAAAAATGCTTCACGCACTTAAATGCGTGTAAACACGTCATATTGCGCCTAAATGCTAATCGCGTTTAGCGCTTGAGTGTTAATATATTTCAATGGCTAGAATAAATTATTTATTCTGGCCAATTAAATTAATGAATGCCCAAACGCTTGACACCAGGCTTAAACAGTCAAAACCAGGGAACAAACTGTCTTGCCCTTGACCAAGGTGGTACAAAAGATGAACATGCAGCCCTGGCCAAAGGTTTTGAGAATGACACAAATATTAATTTACCTGCAAGGAAACACGTGCAGTCATCATTGCTTTTCACAAAAAAGGAGTTCACAGGCAAGGATAATGCTGCTACTATGATGGCACCTAAATTACCATTTATCGGATCATCAAGAACTTCAAGGAGAGAGGTTCAATTGTTGTGAAGAAGGCTTCAGGGCACCAAGAAAGTCCAGCATGCGCTAGGACCATCTCCTAAAGTCAATTCAGCTGCAGGATCGGGGCACCACCGTCGCAGAGTTTGCTCGGGAATGGCAGCAGGCAGGCGTGAGTGCATCTGGCTGCACAGTGAGGTGAAGACTTTTGGAGGGTGGCCTGGTGTCAAGAAGGGCAGCAAAGAAGCCATTTCCCTCTCCAGGAAAAAAACATCAGGGACAGACTGATATTCTGCAAAAGGTTCAGGAATTGGACTGCTGAGGACTGGGGTAAAGTAATTTTCTCTGATGAATCCCCTTTCCGATTGTTTGCAACATCCGGAAAAAACCTTGTCCAGAGAAGAAAAGGTGAGCGCTACCATTAGTCCAGTATCATGCCAACAGTAAAGTATCCTGACACCATTCATGTGTGGAGTTGTTTCTCAGCCAAGGGAGTGGGTTCACTCACAAATTTGCCTAAGAACAGAGCCATGAATAAAGAATAGTACAAAAACATCCTCCAAGAGCAACTTCTCCCAACCATCCAAGAACAGTTTGGTGATGAACATTGCCTTTTCCAGCATGGTGGAGCACCTTGCCATAAGGTAAAAGTGATAACTAAGTGGTTTAGGGAACAAACCATCTAAATTTTTGGTCCATGGCCAGGAAACTCCACAGATCTTAATTCTATTGCAAACTTGTGGTCAATCCTCAAGAGGCGGGTGAACCAAAAAACCCACTTTTTCTGACAAGCTCCAAGCATTGATTATGCAAGAATGAGCTGCCATCAGTCAGGATGTGGCCCAGAAGTTGACTGACAGCATGCCAGGGCGAATTGCAGATGTCTTGAAAAAGAAGGGTCAACACTGCAAATATTGACTCTGCATAAACCTAATGTAATTGTCAATGAAAGCCTTTAACATTTATGAAATGCTTGTAATTATACTTCAGTCTACCATAGTAACACCTGACAAAAAGATCTGAAAAACACTGAAGCAGCAGACTTTGTGAAAATTAATATTTGTGTAATTCTCACAACTTTTGACCAGGGCTGTACTTTAAAGGGGAACTGAAGAGGTGAAGACTGTTACTAGATGCACCTCCAAGTTAGTCCTCCTCCAATGCTGACAGCTCCGTGCACACCTCTATTTTTCTGTAATTTTCTACTATTTTGTTCGGCCTGGTTTCTTAGCCACTGATGATGCAACTCTTGAGTATATGTACTGGAGCTACATTGTCCCAGCATCTTACAGACGTCAAGTGTGGGGCAAGACCAAACATTGTACTGCTCATGTACCATAAGCAGTGTACACATGTAAAAAAAATGTAGTAAAGCATCTTCTTTGTATACAATGCTTATTTCAGCAAAAACTCCACATACTGGTATTTTAGGGCACTTTAGTTCTGCTTTAAAGTCCAGCCAAAAGAAGTTAAATAATTTTGAGTTTTTATTGCTGTCCATGACCACATTGGAGAGATCTCTTCTTTTGCTGTTCCAGTGGTAGCAGAACAAGAAATGAGAAGAGCGCTTGTAAAGAGGGGTAATTTACTGACACTTCAAGATAGCATTATCCTTAATCCTCTCAGGAAGTTAGATGAAATAATTTCCTTTCTGGCAGGACCCTATATAAGGTTTGGGTGGAGCTTAAAGGGAGAGAGTAGGCTGATGGGAATGGAGCTGCCTGGAAATGGAAATTTACTGATAGATTAAAGCAATTTCCTCTAACCCCAGGAAGGACACCCCTGTTACTGGGTGGTGGCAAAGATACCCTGCTGTCTTAAAGAGGACCTGTCATATGTTATTAGATGGAGATCGTGTATTACAAAGACTGTTTCTTATGGAATACATCAAACTGTTAAATACAATGGAGGTGGAAAAAACCTATGACTGAAGTACGGTGATTTAAGTGGATACCTGTTATCTATGAAAGTGTATTTTGGGACAGCACACAGGTAGGTCATAGCCCTGGACAGGTGCATCACATGTAGGAGACGCACAGTGAGACACAGGAAACAGTTCGACCTTGGTTGGGGCTGGTGGGGGATATGGGAAAAAGTCACCCTCTTGTTATTAAGGAGAAGATGGGTTTCATAACACATGGGTCTCAGATGTTCAAAGGATTGTCCGAGTTCTATTCTGTAACTATGGAGAAGATGCAAGGCCTTGCACAAGGAGCGTCCCCAGCCATTGATAGGTCGATAGTAATAATGGCTAAGAGGATGGTGAGTGAAGAGTTTATGACACACTATTTGTGCACATGTTGCAGAAAGAGTTCTGCGTGGGCTATGGACTGTACAGGGCAGAGCCCCTAGTGGAGAGTTGGGTGATTTATTCGCAATCAGGCCTGCCTACACGCTTGTCACTGGGTAGGAAGATACAGACAGGAAGCTTGTCCTTTGTGTCACTGGCAGTGCTGAATGTACTTCATAGTTGGTTTAAGTAGTAGTCACACAGCTCCAAATTTGGGGCTCTCTGGTAGGAGTTTTTCCAGGCACCATGTTTGGATCTTAGATGGCCTAACTCATAGAAGTACAGGACAAAGTGCTTGGTCTTTAAACTGATGGATTCTGTGTGTGTGTGTGTGTGTGTGTGTGTGTGTGTGTGTGTGTGTGTGTGTATTGAGTCGAGAGTCATACACATGAAGATATGGTTCTATATACCACCAACAATATAGTCAACATGTTTTGGGGTGGTGGGTCTCCACCTTCTTCAGAGTTCATGTTGGTAAATGTAAGCAGTGAAACCAATGAAACACCATGTCCAAGACTGTGGTAAGTCTGGGGTGCAAGTTGTCTCTCAACACTTTTGTCACCTGTGAGAAGCACCAGAATCCTTGAAGGTAGAGTATTACCCATAGCAACCACTCCAAGCTTAAAATTAAAGCTGAATGCTGCTTGGTTGCAAACAGCTACAACTTCAATTCTGTGCCCCTACGCTTTCCTCTATTGTTAACTAACCTCTTAAACATCACCCGTTGCCACTGTCAGTCATTACAATTTATACAGAAATATTATAAATTGTACTAAAATGACAAACAAAATTATAACCTCTCTTTCATAAATATGCCTTCATTATTTTCCTGATCATAAAACTTGCTATGACAATAACTATTCCATGTATAAAATGGAAACCACATGTGAAGCTTCATACCGGTGCTAGAGGCTGTGGATAGTCTGAGATGTTCACTATCCTGCCCAGGAACAAAGTCGACTCTGTGATTTTACAATAAAATAAATCTTCATTGACACGGCAGCCTCAACTATTATTACACACAGTCAAGCAGCTGCTTAGAAATAGTAGCCAGTTGTACTAAACTACACTATAATCTCGTGTTTCTTTATTGTCTGGCCAACATTCAATACGCTTTTATTGCTTGCTATTATACCACTTTACCGAGTCATTATCAAAGTTAAAACACAAAGAATTCTTCTATGGACGTGCTTAATTTGACATTGTAACTGAATTTTTTGCTCTCCGTTGGTTACAGGGTCTGAAATACATTAAGACACAGAACCTTGGCTGGGATGAGGAGTATTCTGGCACAACACCATAAAAACGAGCATTGTTAACTCATCAGCACTGGGGATGTCCCATATGAATATTTCCCCAGAGACCAACTTGTGAAGATCAGAAATTTGCATCTTTAACTCATATGTTCCTATTCCACATCCAGATATATGTGAGAGTGGATCTAGACGCACGAAGCATTCATAGTTAAAGGAGGGGGATGTAAAGTTACTCAGGAGAATTTTTTTTTATATTTAAAATGAAATATTCGTTATCTTTCTATATGTTTCATTGGGGTTGATTTACCAAAACTGGAGTGCAGCATCTGGTGCAGCTCTGCATAGAAACTAATCAGCTTCTAGGTTTTTTTTTGTCAAAGCTTAATTGAACAGGCTGAAGTTAGAAGCTACCATGTACAGCTGCACTCTCCAACTTTAATAAATCATCCCAAAAGCATAGTATCATAGTACAGCTGAAACTTTTTTCCTGGCGCCAGCATGGCAGCATACAACTGGTAGTAGCCCAGCCTACCTCCGCCCATGGGACAAGTGCATAGCTATAAAGAGTCAATGCCCAAACAACAGCCCATTCCTTTATTGCCCTCATGAAATTCACAGCCAGTGTAAAGAGAAGAAACCCTTACCTGCCACCTTTGGTGTTTTTTTGTGCAGGTTCAGCCTCTCCTGTAGCGCAGTCCCTGACCTTGAGATGTGAAAGGCTCTGAAAATGCAGGGAACCCCTTCTGTGGATCCTTTGGGGTGAAATATTGGGTGCTAACTAGCTGCACATACAGCAGTGCAACCAGGGCTATATTCCACAGAAGTGCTCTCCTTGTAGGACAGCCAAATGGGTCCATTTTTGGCATGTTACTTTAGCACGACTGATGGGCTCATCAGCCCTAACTACAGCTGACTTTGGCAGGAAAGCAGTAGCTTACTCACTTTCTTATAAGATATGTTTTGCTTAAGCTTCCCACCCTGGTAGCTAGTTGTTGGTCTATCACATATGCTGTCATGTTGTTGTCAGGATAATGGAAATTGTATCAAATTCTTACCATAATTTTCCTTTCCTGGCACCAATCCATGGCAGCATTCTGAACCCACATAATTCCTTCCTAGTGATGTATAGAGAATGGGCTGTTTTCTCCACCAAAGCAAACAATTGTACCAGCATAAGGAATGCCACACACCGAACAGTTGTCAAAAGTTCTAGAAGTTGTATTCTGATATATATTGTGCTAGGCACAGAGTTTTTTCTTTAGTTTTGAATAAAGTAGGGGCAGGTTAAATTCACCATCCTGTCCATTCTGCCGGGGTCTGTGAGATCTCAGAAGCGGAGCCTATTAAGATATTTTCTCTCTGCTGTCACGTAGGTTATACCCACCCACTGGAAGTTCCCCGCTAACCCCCCACTGTTGCAATGGGTATCTACAGTCAATTACAACATGAGAATGGAGGAGATGTTAGCCCTAGATACTGACACATTTGACAAACTCTTTGTTATATATGGATACATTTCACTTCCTCAGACACTCTGAAAACTCCTGATTTCCCTTATGCTTCTCCTATTTCACCCCATGGATTTTGTCTCTCTGCGATTGTATGGTGGATACATGAATAATTTAGATTGCTGAGTAGGTCCTGTTCATCTACAATTATTTTCTGTCTATTTTTTGTATTACCCCATAAATGGCATGCACTCCTTTGGAGTTTCATGGGTATATATGCCCATGTCCTGTGGTTGCTACCCTCGTATTTTGTCCTGATCTAACCTCTTCTCCTTCTCCCTATTCTTTTCCTTTTCTTGCTCCTCCACTCTCCCTCTAGGCCTCCTGTCATGATCAGGGGTCAGGCTCGAAGGCAGTGGAAAGGCTCACCTGAAACCAGCAGGATAGGTACACAGGAAGGTCACTATGGTGGAGGAGTGGGCTCACCTGAGGTACGGAGTCTAAGTACTAACCGGTGTTCACCAGAGCTCCTGATGGTGGAGATGGATTTTACTGCGTGTTATCACCAGGTTGCAGTCCTCAGGATTACCCCACCAGGAGGTGAGCAAGCGGAGGCCCAGTAGCGTAATGAGCATGTAAGGATCAAACAAAAGCATAGTCAGTAAACAAGCCAAAGGTTGGTAATGAGCAGTCGCAGGTTGGGATCAGGCAGAAGCGTAGTCGAAGAACAAGCCAAGGGTCAATAATGAGTGGTAGCAAAGTATGGATGACAGCAGAGAAGGCAAGGAGCGAGATACTGGCTGGAGAGAGCACAATAATCTGGCAAAGAGCAAGTCCAGAGACATGGCCTATATCAGGATGTTCATGGGAGGAGCAAAGGGTTCAAGGCTCATGACAAACAAGGTCAAGGCAGGATCATTTAAATAATTGTCAAGGGAGCTGTCCAGCATTCCGGGCGGCTCAGCAAAAAGAACATTGTCACTCACCGCCGACGGCCCAGGTTCAGACCCAGGCTCTGACACCCCCAAGTCGTATTTTTTTCGTTTTTCTTTTTTTCTTCCATTCAATTATCCTTATAGACTGTGACCAACTAAATAGATATGGAGTCATGCTAGCATTGTTTATGATATGAAAACAATTTTCCCGCTGGCGCATTTCGCCCTCTTTATGTTTTTGATGTACCCGCAATTAAGTTATGCTGTTTTTCTTCTTTTTTTTGGTTCTGCTACTTTGTAACACCACGATGTGACTCATGTATCCTAACACATGACCTTTGTGTATTGTTTGGTACCTCTCTACCGTGGTGTTGTTTGCGCAGCTCCCAAGCAGAAGTTATAACTGGCTCCCCTCCAAGAGGTTGTCTGGTCCTTTCCCATTGGGGCCCACAATAAGCTACAAGGGGCCATTATTATGGTGAAACCCCTCAAGGACCTTGGGGTACTGGGGGAGTGGTTGACGACCCTGTCTAAGATACCCTGGGGTAAAGTGCTGGTCCAGTTGATCAACTTGCAAACCACCCCTATCCCACTCCCGAATCACACAACCCTTGTGGACCTCTACGTGGTACCCAAACACTGCATATCAGGGGCCCAAACAGGGGTGGAGGCCATATGTGCCCCGTTGCAAGCTGCCATGACCTCCCTGAATGTTGAATGTTGAACAGTACCAAAAGCTACTAGACCAACTGGCTATCCCCTTTCAGGAATATCCACTGCCCTAGCAACAACTTCTCCACCACCTGGTAGAAAGACATTTACTAGTGTTTGCGACTAGTCCAAAGGATTATGGGTGCAGTGAGGCAATAAACCACCCAATCTACGTGGGGGATGCCCCTCCTATTTGGGAAAGATACCATCAATATATCACCAGCTTTCAGGAGGCCAGGGACCTAATTCACAATATGTTGTAGAGTGGGATAATCAAAGAGAGTAGTGGGCTGTCCCTGTCATCCTGGTATGGAAAAGAATGGCAGCTTGAGGTTCTGTCTGGATTACCACAAACTGAATAACTGCACCCATGGGAATACCTACCTTCTACCATGGGTGAAGGAATCATTCATGGTGCTGGGCTAGGTTCATTACTTTTCCACCATTGACCTGGCGGGTGGATACTGACAAGTCCAAGAGAGAGAACAAAAAACTGTGAAAGAAGCAACGAGTTGGAGCCCAAGTGGGAGCGAACCCTGTACCAGGTGGAGAACCAACCATTTCCACTGAATCCTGTGTACGATGTGATCTCAGAAGGTCCTGAACCAGTCAAAAAGCGTCTCCACTGCATCCTCCTAAGGCTCAGTGGATATCGCGCCAGTCTGAGAAGTTCCCTTTGAGTGATATCTACCTCCCATTGAGGCCAGGCCTCAGGCACCAGCTGATCCAGATGAAGAAAGTCCCACTGGTTCACCTGCAGCCAGTCCAGAAGTGCCGAAACCCTGGAGCATAAGCATAAAAGCTAACATTGCAAACTATCCTGTTTCATGGCTTGCTAAAGACTTTTCATACTTCCCTGGCTCCATACTTGTATTCATCCAACGACTCACAAGATATAAATGCCAGGATAAAGATGGCAGCACCAGGGCCTGCACCTTTAAGAAATGTAAGAAACAGCATCGCCCGTATTTCTGTCCTCACAGGTTCATATTAATGCTCTACGACAGGGCACCGTCCTGCCGATATCACGTTCCTCGGCACGCATAGCTTTATACCGAATAACGGCTGAAGCCGTCGTCTGCTCTGCAGGCACTGTCTGCAGAACTTGAGAAGTGTTATTGTTACCTGCCATCCCCAATAAAAGTTCTTGTTTGATGTTGGGGCTCTTGTTCCATCCAGCCATAAGGGAGGGAATTAACTCTGGGGCTAAATATTAAGGTATCGAGTGGCTTTAAACTAGAGAATTTAAACACATGTCACATGTCTTTTGTTTATTTAGGCAGATCAGAATGGAGTGACAGTTCAAAAGCAGGGATCAGATCTATGTATTTTCTTAAAGAGATGACTATTTAAAATAAGGGTAGGTAACATTTACCAAGTTATGTATGCAAATAATATGACTTTCCTTCCTTTTACTTGGCCAACTTAAAAAGGTCAGATTGTCGTTTTAGCCCTCTTAAAGGTTAAGTCTATCAAAAACAGATATTTGAAGTCCGACTCCAACTTCCTTTTTAAAGTGTATGTATAGCTATTTTTTTTGACGTTTTGGGTAAAGTGTGAAAGAATTAGAACCCCTGTGCAATATCTCAATTTGTCTTGGTGTCCATTGTCACGAAGATGGAGAATTATGGAAAATTCCAAAAATAAAACTTGTTAAAACAAAAGATGACAGTAAATCTTCCATTGTGAACACCTTTTCCAGTGACAACTAAGAGATAAATACCCTTAACATTGCAAAACTTTCTCCTAAATTTCTGCTGTGTTTCCAGGACAGGAACTAAAGCGAAACCTCCTCAACAAGACAAAGTCAGTAAAAAATAGTAATTTACGAAAGAAAAACAACTTTTTAGCTATACATTTTGAATATGTAGCCACTCTGTCTTAAATTTAGTCATACTTGGTGGTAAACAGAGTAAAGTTCAGTGTTGCTGTTGCTACTGCCTTCTGCTGGGAAGGATTAGAACCTGTGTGTGATTTCTCTATTTGTCCTGGTGTCCATTGTCACCAAGATGGAAATGATGGAAATCCCAAATTTTGCAGTTGCTGTCAGAATAAAAGGTAATAGTAAATCTTGCAATGGGAACATCTGTTCCATTGACAACTATGAGAAAAATCCCTGACACTTTGCAAAGATTTCCTCCAAATTTGTTCTGGAAAGGAAGCTCCACAACAAGACAAAGACAGCAAAAAATAATTGTTTGCAAAAAAAATATTTGGCTACACATACTGTATGTGTAGCTACCCTGCCCTAGATTTAGTTTTGCTAGTTTTGTTTCTAAGCTCAGTGTTGATGTTGCTACTGCTGGGGTGTGACCTTGGTAATAGAAGCCACAGTAATATTGGGTTATGGCTATTTATGTTCCCTCTGGCCAAGCACTAGAAGGCTTATTGCCAGTGGTGCATACTAGGGAGAACATAAATATTTGGGGACTGACCTTGTGAGCGCTCTTTTCCAATGGTTTTGGCTTGGGGAGGGTGTATGTAGGGTGTTGTGATCAAGCTAGGCCTGTGGCTAGGAGGCGTTTGCCTGTGCCTGGTGCAAAGCTTGGAAGTTTGCTAATGGAAGCCTGCCTGTCTTTGGTGGTCATACTGCTGGAGGCCTGCATGCAATGAGCCTCGCAGAGGATGGGTGTCTGGAAATTGGAAGGTGATGCCTGGGATGCTTACAGAGAGGGTATAGAATGATTGCTATGGCTTAAAGACAGTGTGCCTGTACTGAAATGCTAATGGAGTCTGCAATACAGTATGGGTTTTTGAATTATTTCTATGATTTGCCCTTTGTCGAATAAAATCTCTAAACAGGTATTAAAGTGACTGGCACCCAATTGTTACACGTCTACTATTTTCAGCCAAGGGGTAAATACTAACTCACCCTGTCTTTGGAGGGATCTCTCACTTGCTACATATACTTTCATTTTTTAATTATTTTCACCCTTTTGCTTTTTTTATTGCAGTAGCCTCCCTAGCGGTCTGATTATGTCAGTATTTCTGTGCTCAAAGCGGTACATTTCTTTGCATGGAAATATGTAGTTTTTTTTATTGTAGGCTGTAATTTTTAGGTATAACTCACTGAAATCTGTCCGAACAAGAGTCTAGTAAACATCCCGGGTATGTTAAAATTCATAATTCATAAATTATAATTGAATAAATAATCATAAAAAATAATACTATAATAATAATAAATTTAATTCAATAATATAATCAAACCAAAAACACTGAAATTTGAAATATAGCGCCAAGTTCGCACATCACTGAGCAAAGTCGCAAAATCGTTTTCAGTGTCTGATGACGAATTTCCCACACGAATCATTATCACTCAATTCTGCAAGTGGTTCTAATTTACTATCGCTGTTCTCTAGCTGGTCTAAAACAGCTTTTGACCTAAAGGGACACTTTTTGGACGCCATGGACGTTTCTCAGTTTCAAGGCAGAAAGAACGGTAAAAATGCAGGCAGGGCACAGGACAAAGCACTCGGGACAAAATGTATGTGAAATGGTTTGATACAGTAATGTTTTACTATGTGATTTTAGTGTTTTTAGGGAATGCAACTTTTTCACATTTTTAAATTTGCCGCCAGTTCTGTCCCCGTACGTCCTGACATTGTAGGGAACGGAACCCGGAAGACAGATGCCGACATCCGCCGGAGGACATTGCCGGGGATGCTGCAGGGGGGACATCCTGGGAGCGAAGGACAAGATAAGTGAAGAAGAGATACCGGAGCAACGCTGCAGGGTATTCCCGAGTGTAGCTCGGGGTTACCGCTTGTGGTGCTGAAACTTTACCCCGAGCTACACTCGGGAATACCTCCAGGGAGGCTAAAGCACTACTTACCTTCTTCATGCTCCAGTGGTGCTCTGCCTGCCCTCCTCTGAAAGTGGTCACCTGCTTTGTTCTAGACTGAATGGTGCTCAGAGTCATCCAACCCTTTCTTGGCAGCCCAGGTCATCATGGACACATGCCCAGGTCATCATGGACACATGCCCAGGTCATCATGAACACATGCCCAGGTCATCATGAACACATGCCCAGGTCATCATGAACACATGCCCAGGTCTTGACATCATCACACAGGGCTCTTTTTTACCTTGATAGACTGGCATTCACATGTTACAACTAGGGGACACATGAGTGCTGTTAAAGTTCACCTACAGCCCATTGCTGGAGCTAAATAAACAGGGCTTGACTTCTTTCTGCAAAAACTGTGTGGTGGGGTAAATATTTTGAGGATGGCTGCCACTGATGTAGGGGAGGGGAACATTTAAAGGACAACTTCACTAAAAGTGAAGCAGTCTTAGCCCTCCCTAATGTAATCCTAATTTGTGTCTTTAATGGAACTTCTTAATGGTAAAAGGCAAATTGAAACAAGGTGTTAATGAATCACATTCATTCAGGCTCAATCCCGAAGCCTAGTGCTAGAATGAGTTTCAGTACTAGGCTCCACTAATACGATCAGTCCAAATATCTGCACCCAGGCACCCCACCCCCCACCTCTCTGATTACTGCTCCTCTTTCCCATTACTCCTATCCCCTTGTGTGCTTCCCTCCCCCCTTTCCCCAAGGCGCTGCCAGCTCTCCTCCTCTTCCTCTTGCCAACTGCAGCTGCTGCGGAACACAGGAGGATTGAGTTCAGAATGGAGAGCAGGGGGCTAGTAAATATATCATATTTACTGGCCCCTTCCTTTCCTGAATGAACACAGTGAGCAATTGGTACTGATTGCTCCTGTGTTCATTCATAAATGAAGCATATTAAACTGTGGTTACTATGCTTCAGTTGGTTAATGAACAGATGGCTGCTTTGTTCATTCACTATCAACATAAAAAGTGCAGCGCAAACCAACAAAACATTGAAATACTACAATGCATGTAATGTCACAGTGAACTGAATAAAACCTCACTATATCTTACTGTAATTAAACCAGTGTAACTATACAAACAGATATATTTACTTAAAGCATAACATACGTCAATTTATGTAGTGAGTCCATTGAAATAAGTCCATATATAAACACCCAGTGAAAATGAACCAGGAGAGATGATGACATATTGTACTACATTCAGTGATCCATTAAAAGTGTCATCATGGAGAAGGGTACCACCACTATTCACTCTCTGCTCACACCTGGATCTGTGGACCTATTTGGTAAATAATAGGTCAATCAGCACCTTTCCCTTTCACCAAAGGGTAAAAAACAGCAGTTTCCACCAGCCACTTAATGGGCAAATGCCTCAGGATTTATCTTCCAGCTTTTCCCATATAGTAAAGGACACTAACAAGCTCATTTACTCAAGGCAAAGAGAACACGACACATAGCGTAACATAGGATACAATTCACTAAGCGGTATCTTACCGCATCCAAGTATGTGGTAAGATACCGCACAGTATTTTTTTTAAAAAAGTTTGAATTCACTATAAAACGCTACTAAACTACCGCATGAGTTATTTTATCAAGTCATGCGGTATTTTAGTAGTAAAAACCATGCAGTAATGTTTCAGCTGTCAGCGGGGTTCCCCAGTGACAGCTAAATGTAAATAAAGAATTGCTGGCAAAAAATAAAACAAAAAAACAGCAAGAAGTCCCTCTCTCCATCCATACAAAGCCCTTCGGGTCTGGTATGGGTTTTGAGGAGAGCCCCCACGCCAAAATGAAAAAAAAAAAGGCATGAGGTCCCTCCCAAAATCCATACCAGACCCTTATCCGAGCATGCAGCCCGGTAGGTCAGGATAAGGGGGGGACGAGCGAGCTCCCCCCTCCTGAACCATACCAGGCTACACGCCCTCAACATGGGGGGGTACTGTGGAGCAGGGGGGCTCCCCTCCAAAGCACCTTGTCCCCATGTTGATGGGGACAAGGGCCTCTTCCTCACAACCCTGGCAGGTGGTTGTGGGGGTCTGCGGGTGGGGGGCTTATCGGAATCTGGAAGCCCCCTTTAATAAGGGGGCCCCCAGATCCCGCCCCCTTTTTGTTTTTAGTTTTTGATTCTAGCACTCAGTATAATGGCATCTCATTGAATGACGTACTTCTTAGTGGCCCTGATTTGAACAATTTGCTGCTAGGTGTCCTTATACGTTTCTTGGTTAGAGAAGATCACTGCAACTACTTGAGTTAACTTTGGTTTCAAGATAATGACTTCAATGAAGAAATTCAGGAAGAAAGTACATGTCTTTGGAAATAGTCCTTCACCTTCCATAGCCATTTACGGTCCAAGAGAATGAGTGAGTATGGAGAAGATATAAAACAGTCCATCTTAAGAAATTTCTATGTAGATGACTGACTTACATCTGTGCCTACTGAAGCCAAAGCGGTCAGTCTCCTGCAGAGAGCTAGGGAGATGCTTGCAGAATCCAGTCTTAAGCTACACAAGGTGGCATCTAATAGAAGATGAGTAATGGAAGCATTTCCTACATATGACAGAGCTAAAAAGTTAAAAGTCCTTGTTCTAAGTGTAGATCCAATGCCCTTTCAACGGAGTTTAGGAATAAGTTAGAATTTCCAGACTGATAGTTTTACCTTTCAAGTGTCCAGAGAGGTGAATCCATACACACGAAGCGGTATCTTTACGACCCACTCGAGTTTGCAGTCTTTACAGCCCACTCGGGTTTGCAGCCCCGATCACTATGCAGGACAAAGCCTTATTTAGAGAGCTCTCAATAGATCAGTGTGACTGGGCTCCCCACTCTCGCCAGAAAGAGAAACTCAGTGGAGAACATGGGCAGAAGACTTGATTCATCTTGAAGATCTCAGTTTTCCCAGACCCAATGTGCCAGTATTAATAATATCTACACTGCGAAGAGAAGTACCGTATTTTCCGGCGTATAAGACGACTTTTTAACCCATGAAAATCTTCTCAAAAGTCGGGGGTCGTCTTATACGCCGGTACACGGCAGGGTGGCACTTTTTAGGGGGGCAGCGCGGTGCCACCGCCGCCGCCCCCCCTTCCAACGGAAGGGACACTAAGTACAGGGGTGGGCAGGGGGCTGCTGTTTCTTACCTGGCTCCGGTCCCAGTCCCACGACGATCCAGTCCAGGAAGCGCGGCTTCTCCTTCATTCAGTTTGGCCACTCGGCTCCGCCTCCTCACCGGTGATTGGGCACCAGAACTGTAGCTCAGGAAAGGCACACAGGCATCCAATCACCGGCGAGGAGGCGGAGCCTAGTGGCCCTGTGAAAATCGAGTGAGGGAGCGGCCGGTAAGTGTGCCGTGCAGAAGTGCTGCTGCAACCACATATGCTGGCTGCAGCAACACCATGCTGGAACAGGGGTCAGCAAGTGTCATTGGTGTCAGTGGGAGGAATAGTGCCCCATCATTGGTGTCACTGATACTAATGATGGGGCATTTTTCCTCCCACTGACACCAACGATGGGGCACTATTCCTCCCCCCACTGACACCAACGATGGGGCACTATTCCTCCCCCCCACTGACACCAACGATGGGGCACTATTCCTCCTCCCCACTGACACCAACGATGGGGCACTATTCCCCCCCCCCCACACCGACACCAACGATGGGGCACTATTCCACCCCGAACTGACACCAATGATGGAACACTATTCCTTCCCCTACTGACACCAATGATGGGGTACTATTCCTCCCACTGACACCAATGTTGGGACACTATTCCTCCCACTGACACCAATGACGGGGCACTATTCCTCCCACTGACACCAAAGATGGGGCACTATTCCCCCCACTGATACCAATGATGGGGCACTATTCCTCCCACTGATACCAATGATGGGTCACTATTCCTGCCACTGATACCAATGATGGGGCATGATTCCTCCCACTGACACCAATGATGGGACGCTATTCCTCCCACTGACACCAATGACGGGGCACTATTCCTCCCACTGACACCAAAGATGGGGCACTATTCCCCCCACTGATACCAATGATGGGGCACTATTCCTCCCACTGATACCAATGATGGGTCACTATTCCTGCCACTGATACCAATGATGGGGCATGATTCCTCCCACTGACACCAATGATGGGACGCTATTCCTCCCACTGACACCAATGATGGGGTGCTATTCCTCCCACTGACATCAATGATGGGGCACAATTCGTTGCTCTGACACCAATGATGGGGCACGATTCCTCACTCTGACACCAATGATGGGGCACTATTCCTCCCACTGACACCAATGATGGGACACTATTTCTCCCACTGACACTGATGGAGTACTATTCCTCCCACTGACACTAATGATGGGGCACCACCATTGGTGTCAGTGGGAGGAATAGTGTCCCATCATTGGTGTCAGAGGGAGGAATAGTGCCCCATCATTGGTGTCAGAGCGAGGAATCGTGCCCCATCATTGGTGTCAGTGGGAGGAATAGCACCCCATCATTGGAATACCATACTGAAATACCATACCATATTGAAATCAAATCTGATGTTTTCTAATTTTTATTTGGTGTGCATTGGAAGAGGGGTAGTCTTATAAGGCAAGTATAGCCCAAACCCTATATTTTACCAGGAAAAGTAGGGGGTCGTCTTATACGCCGGAAAATACGGTATGCATAATTTCTGATGCTTCCACTGTGGTGATAGCAGCTGTAGTGTATCTCAAGGTCTTAAACAGTAACGGTCAATGTTATGCAGGCTTGATTATGCCACATTTAGAGTTATGTGCGGCCGTTTTGTCAGTTGACCTAGCAGAACTGATTCTTGCAGAAATGGACCTTGAGCCAGATGCTGTTAAATACTACACTGACAGCAAAATTGTGCTAGGCTATATTCACAATACATGCAGAAGATTTTATGTGTATGTCTCAAACAGGGTAATCCACCAAACCACCTCAGTGGCATTATGTTACCCCTAGTCAAAACCCAGCAGATCATGGTACCAGACATATTCAAGCAGTTCACTTGAAACACACCAACTGGTTCTCAGGCCCAGATTTCTTAAGTCATCCTGATACGAGTGAGCCACTTACAGCCAAGGTATTCCGCCTTATTGAACCAAATTTTGATAGCGAGATCAGACCTGAAATTCTTACACCAGCAATGCTCTTGACTGATTAGTAGGTAGCTGTTTGAAAGAAATGTTGGCAGCTCTCATGTGACAGCAACCAAGGAACACGTCAAGTTATGTGAGCTGAAAACACCTTACTCATCCTTGACTGAAGGCTGCTAAAACCAAAGACTTTGCAAGTATTTACCTTTTTTCACCTTTTGTCTTGCTGTTGCAACTGAAGTAAATTCAGTTTTGGAATGAAACACAACACCTTTAAATTTGCAAATCCACTAGAGGGCAGCAGTCTTGCACATGGAAATTTTAGACCCCTCTTGTGTGTGCAAAGTCAAATAGAAAAAGTGGCAAATTTCTCGTAACCCCTTTCCGTCTGCCCTATAGCAGAAATACTGCTACAGGGCGGAACAGGTGTGCAAAATCACACATATATATATATATATATATATATATATACGTGATTTTGCCACTCTGGTTAGGGGGTGGGAGCAAATATCGTGCATGCCCTACCTGCGCCACCATTCACGGCCTTGGCTCTCAATCAGTGGGTCCCGGCCGGGGATTACTCACCGGCACCCGTTGATCGGCGAGTATTATTGACAGGGGAGGAGAACTATATGTAAACAATACAGTTCTCTCCCGTCAGCTCTTGCACATTGCCTTGTATGGCTCTGCATAGCAAAGCCATACAAAGCAGTGTGCTTACAGTGGAAAACACACACACACACACACAGTGTAACGGAACCGACCCAGACTGCACTTGAGTACTTCCGTTAGAACACCACTTCCCCCACCGAACACCGACAACAGACACCACAGCCGACCATACAAGACTAGATGACACCAGTCTTGAAGTAAACCAGTGATAGTCTACTTTATTTGAACACAGATACAAGATATATACACTCAGGGGACAATCCCCCTTCCCTGCATATTGACACAGGGCGGGGCAATCTACATTTAGTAACAAGAGACACAAGAGTATTCAAACTTCACACCAGCAGACAGTCCTATCAGGAGGGAGGGCTGCTGGAGACACCCCCACTAAGCTAATACACATAAACACATACATTCCATAATAGTTTGCATCCAAGCCAGACAAACAAAAGAACAATGGGATGCAGCCACATAACATTAAACAAACAACAACCCCCACCCCACCTATCTCCTAAACATGTTTACACAGTCTGAGACAAAGCCCACACACTATTAGGACAGATCACCCTGTACCCCTAACAGGCCCAGGGTGACTTACACATAAGAGGGATATGGGGAGCTGAGACAGGGGTCTCCCAACCTCTCCAAAATGAGCTGGGTACCATGGGCCCCCCACCCAAAGAGACTCCCTTCACACACAGCATACTGTGAAACAGCACACAGTTAACCCTTTGATCGCCTCACATGTAAACCCCTTCTTGCCCAGTGTCATTAGTATAGTATCAGTGCTTTTTATTAGCACTGATCACTGTATTGGTATCACTGGGGATGTCAGTGACACCAAGTCAGTTCCCCCCAGTGTCAGAATGCCCACCGCAGTCCTGCTGTCCCTCTATCGTTGCCATTACTAGTAAAAAAATAAATAAAATAAAAAAATCCAGTATATATACCGCCATTTGTAAACACTATATCTTTCACGTAAACCAATTAATTTACACGTATTGGGATTTTTTCTTTAGCAAAGACATGTAGCAGAATACATTTTGGCCTAAATATATGATGAAATTAGAATTTTAACATTTTTTTATTGGACATGTTTAATAGCAAAAAGTAAAAAATATTGTTTTTTCCTCAAAATTGTCAGTCTTTTTTTGTTTATAGTGCAAAAAATAAAAAACACACAGGTGATCAAATACCACTGAAAGAAAGCTCTATTTCTGGGAAAAAAGGACATACATTTCCTTTGGGTGCAGCGTTTCATGACGGCGCAATTGTCAGTTAAAATAATGCAGTGCCATAACACAAAAAATGGCCTGGTCAAGAAGGGGGGTAAATACTCTGGAGGGAAAGGGGTTAAATTTATAACAGGAAGAAGACGTTGTAACTGCTTAAAATATGTTAGCTGGAGTTCAGTTTTAAAGCAGTTAATAAGCAGTTTTAATGCATACGTTTCTTTTTCTGAAAATAACAAACATGTTATACTTACTTGATCTGTGCGATGGTATTGCTCAGAGTGTCCTCAAACTTCTACTTTTGGGGTCACCTGCCAATGTTCTAGGCTCCTCCTGTTCTCGGTGCACCAGATAGAGTCTGGTTGCAGGAACAAGGACTTGTACAATAGGAAAGGCTCAACTCAACAGACAGCCCAGCGAGAGAGTGCCACGCCAGGAAATACTCACAATTCTGTGTTGCTTGAGAACGCAGTAGGTTCAGATGCACCAACAGCGTCTGTATCAGAGGGTGAAATGGAGCCTAGCTGGTCTGGTCCCAATGGGGAGGCTTTCTATCAAGTTCCCTGACAGATGAGTGCTCTTTCCTTCTCCTTTCCACTTTGCAAAATGCACACCAAAACATGGGGGCAGTCACTTAAAAAGGCTCTGTTGACCCAAGATGACAGCCAGAGGTCACCTGTATGCAGCGTAGCCAACTGGGACTCTGCCTCAGGGGAGCAGGAAACCATAGAAAGAGTTGGTTTCTCCTGACATCCTCTCCAGCTCCAGTACCACTCCACTGAGCACCACCTACAGTAGAGGAAGCAGACTGCACCTTCCTACACTCTTACAGATGCTGTTATCAGCATCACAATGCAGTGAAAACAACAAGAAAACAGAAGCATGGTTAGGACAAAACAGTAAAACAAATTCAAACAACATAGTCAGAATATCTTACAGGAAGTTGCCCGTGGTTGGATTGCAAAGGGCGACAATTCTTTTGGCTTGTAGCAGGGTCAATTGTCAGGAGTTCATCTTCAGGTTGTAACTCGGGGCCCGCAGGTGGCAGAGGGTTACTCATGTCTTCTATACAATCCTCACCTGGGCCCAGACATGTCATAACAGTCTGTTGAAGTGGAAGGATTCGCAAGATCTCCAAACTCCCTGCACCAGAATTCTCTGTCTCTGAATCAAGAGAAGCAAGAAGATCCCTGGTCATCGGCAGGCTTGTTGGAGCAGTGCCCGCTCAGCACGCAGGGTCTTGCTCCCCTGGTCACAGTGGTAGCTCCTCCAGGACAAAGTCAGGCTCCAGTTCCTTGTATCTATCTAAGACTAGATGCTTGGCCGCTTCCAATGTTCCTGTTGTTGGGAATGCAACAGCATGTACTATAATGTACTATATAGTATTGTGTGTTAATATCACTTGACCAGTAGATGGCACTGTACACTAAAGGTTACTAGTTGTGTATATGTGTAAAACTTGTTGGTTCTATCTCCTTCTTCTTCTCTCTATCTTCAGGAAGTAACATGTCTGCCATTACTGTTATACATTGCTGAAATGTGCTCTGTATGTTTGCAACTTAAGCCACACAAGTAAAGCCAGAATTCTTCCTCATCACTACCAGTGTCTTCTCTAACACATAACCAACACCTGTACCCAAGAACCAGGCACCCATGGCGAAGAGTGTTCCATGGATCCTAGCAGAAGGTCCACGGGCATTCTGCAATATCGCCTGAACACTAGGAAGAAGAGTGTGTGACTGGTGGGTGGTGTTGTTGTAGGCCCATATTACGGCTCCCACATGTTAGTGCAATCTGTCCAAATATCTCAGTTCAAGGATTTGCAGCATCCAAGCAGGATGCGGTTGAACCACTCACAAGCTTCAGTATCCTGGGGGTGATAGGGAGTGGCATGGGACTTTCGTGTGCAAGGCGACATAACTCCATCATGATCACCGACTCGGGCCCTGGTCTGAAAATACATTTCGGGCAACCATAGGGCTGGACAATATACTCCCAGAAAAGCTTGGCTGTGGTGGTAGCTGTTTGGTCTTTGGTGAGTACTACCACCACAAACTTGGTAAAATGGTCAAAGAAAACCAGCGCATATTGGTAGCTGGAGGGTGTGCTGGAGATCGTCCAGAAGTCTGGTGACCAGCTCAAAAGGCTCAGAGGTTGTAATAGCCATGGGTGTTGTCTTTTCAGGGAGAGCCTTGTGTACTGTGCAGCTCTCACATTCTCGGCAAGCAGCATTGTGTACCCAGTTTGACAACTGGGGGCAGAAGTATCTCTGCACCGAGGACTCAGTCTTATCTTATCATACAAAAAATGTAGCACAAAATCTCAATCAAAAGAAACTAAATAAAAAAGTCCACAATTCACAGTGTCACTAGTCCATCACCAATACAAAAAATGTGTGAAATCTTCCTGCTACTTCCTGCTACTCTGATCACCCAATATATGCACTCATCCTCCAAAGTGAACCCTGTGACGAACGTGGAGGTCAGACGCCTGCCCTTCTCACCAACTCATGACAAATCTCACACCGCAATATTACTTATGTAATAATGCCACTCTCAGCTGCACCCTGTACTAAGATTTTACAGCTCGCGGGACCACAATCTAAGTGCCAGCAGACTGTGAGCAATTGTCACTGGGTTAACTAAGCTATTATCTCTTTTGACTGAGAATAAGGAAACTCACAATCTTAGCAATAACAGCTATGATTTTAGTAATAAAAGTCTGTAACACACACTATCACCACAGACAGGTACTGTATATTTAGAGGATTTCTACTACAATCGCACTCTTCAAGAGACAGGAATTCTGTTAATTTGCATTAGCACATTTAGAGACAATTTGAATACTTTCCACAAAGGGTTTAATAATGAAAAGGTCAAAATGGTGGATATAAAATATTTACAAAACAAAGATATTACAAAGTAATAAAGAGAACATGCAACAACAAGACAAAAGGTGAAAAAAGGTAAATACTTGCAAAGTCTTTGGTTTTAGCAGCGTTCAGTCAAGGATGAGTAAGGTGTTTTCAGCTCACATACAGTAACTTGACTTGTTCCTTGGTTGATATCACATGACAGCTGTCAACGTTTGGAGCAGTCTCTTTCTCCCTGGTATCAAGGGGGTGTTGTCAGGGACCATTTAACCAATTAAGCGGTTGAGGAGTGGCCATGGGGTGTCACTGTGTTTATGACCGTCTCATGGCCCTACCTTACACAGTTTTTTTACTAATATTAATATCTTCTAAGATGTACTGGTTGGAAACTGATAGATTATTGTTCAGCATTATATTTCGTGTCCAAAGATACTAAACAGAGTACATAGTCTGGCTGAAAAAAAAAACAAAAATCCATCCAGTTCAACCTTTAAAAAAAAAGTTATAATCTTATACCCACAGTTGATCCAGAGGAAGGCAAAAAAACCCAGCAAAGCATGATCCAATTTGCTCCTACAGGGAAAACAAATCCTTCCTGATCCCCCGAGAGGCAATCGGATATTCCCTGGGTCTCGGATTGGCCTGTCACCCAGGAGCTATCTGACTGCTATCTAACCTATAGCTTATCTATGTAAGATCTCAATTTGTTCAGTATAATATTCCCCATTCAACTATATAACTAACATTGGTGTGTCTTGGTCCTGTCTGATTTTACGAATTGTGTGTAGTTTTGAAGTCTTGAGTTGGGCAGGGCAGGGAGTCTTCAAAAGGTCACTGCAAGCCTGACTACTTTACGATCCCCATTTTATGGCACACTATGTGTTCCTTGTGCTTTAATTGCCCTACAAACCATCCCACATGGAAGAAAAATATATTTGAAAAATATTCTTCCCTAATATATTGACATATATTTGAAATACTACAATTTTGGCCGTATTCAAGATGTTTCAAATATATATATATATATATATATATATATATATATATATATATACTGCATGTTGAAATGCATTTTTTATATATTACAAAATATATGAAAAATATTTTTTTAAATATATATTTTTTAAATATATTCTTCAGATTTTTCTTAACTTATAAAAAAGAAATTTTAACATATATTTTTACATATACTTGTAAATGCATTCCGAAAATGTAGATTAAATGTATTTTTAAAGACATACAGTATATTTAAATTTAAAAAATATATTTAAAAAATATTTAAAAAACAGTATATTTAAAAAATATTTTTATCATATTCTGTAAAAAAAATGCATTTCAACATACAGTATATATATAATTATAATATTTATTTATTGAAATATATTGAATATGGCCAAAATTGTAGTATTTCAAATATATATCAATATATTTGAGAAGAATATTTTTTTAAATATATTTAAAATATATTTTTCTTCCATGTGGGATGGGTGGCAGAACTGAAGGATTTTATTATAGTTTTACGATAGGTCAGAGCAGGGCTTTTTTTCTCAGAAAATAGGTGCAGCAACAACAGATCTCCCAGCAGCCAGCAACATCTCCCTCGACAGTAGATCCCTACCAGCAACATAATACCCCCAGCAACAGTATATCCCCCAACAGAAACAATAGACCCTCACATAAAAACAGATCCCCACCCGTGACAATAGATCCCTCAGCAGAAGGCATCAAAAGATCCTCCAGTACATCCCAAACCCCTTGCCATTACATACATTCAATGCTGGAGGGGTCGGAACTGCATTCCCGCTGAAAAAAAGCCCTGAGTCAGAGAGAAATGTTAATCTGTAGATTTTGTTATGGTCAGTAGAAATTAGCAGACATTCTGCCAGGACTTCAGTTAACTGTTTACAAAGGCCTGTGTGCTGGTGTCTGCTGTCCTTAAGTTGCGATAACAGGCTCTTTTGAAGTGTGTTAAATGTTAAGGCTATGAATTCCATGAATGGAACGAGGAGGGAGGGGGTAAGATCACTGGGCTATGACCCTTCTCATGACAAAAATGGCTGAGACCTGAACAAAACAGAGGTCGCCTGCAGCTTTCATGTGCCTAATGCGTACAACTATTACATTCCCCAATATCATTCAAGGGCATGTATGTTCATATCCAGGGGGATGTTCCAACCACTCCACATTCGTCTTCTACTCTTTCTCCTGCCATAATTCCACTCTCATAGAGAGTAGTCAGCTTCAAAATTCACTTTATTAAAACCTATGATATTCCACTCACATTAAGAAAGCACCCTGAGTGCTATGATACAGTATATGTTATAAAGATGTCACATCAGTAAGGACCATATTCACATCAAATCATAGAACCAGGAACATACACATCTTACAGACACTTGCAGCATGGCTGCAGATTAACTGGGCCGCAGTTCACTACTACTTCCACCCGCTCCACCACCTGATCCTTGATTTGGAATTCACCCAGGTGATTCCTTCAACCAGGATAGATAGATTATTGGTTGCTATGAGAGATAGCTAGCGGGGATCCAGTTGTTCCTGTGCCATGAACCTCTTAGCATTGAAGCCATACTCCATGACTGTGACCTCTGATCTGGTGTCAATCAGGCATGGGACCTCCTGGCCATTGACAAGAGCTGATACTACTGGACTTGGTCATCTCTCTGCCCTGGGAGCCACCTGTTTAATGATGGCCTGGATGAGTTATTATACTTAGCCTACCCACAGTTCTTGGATATGTGTCCATAGCGGCCTCACTTCCAGCACTTTGCTCCTCCATAGCGGATTCTTGCCCCTAATGGAATTGAGGGGAGTCTCACTTAAGGGAGGACACCTCTTGCTTCAAAGAGACCATGTCTTGAGCTAGCACTCTCAGTGCTGTCTGTAGGGCCCACAAGAGTAAAGGTGCCAAGGCCTCCTCCCTCAGATACACAGGCTTGTATCTTTTGATTGCTGTCACCAATGCTTACGTATCCTTTTGCTCTTGTGCAACCAACTCCACTACAATGTTGAGGAAGTAAACAGCAGGTTGCATCCTGATTCTCTTCTGCAGGGCTCTCCGGACTGGACCAACTTTCAAGCCCAATATGAACTGGTCCCTCAGCATGTGGTTTTATGTGGTAATGTCAACACAGCCATGCACATCCCTCTATTCCAGGTGCCTCCAGGCATTGTAACCGCATAATGGGTGAAAAACTCATCTTCTTGTTGCTCCTGAACAAAGAATCTCCATCTCAGTTCCACAACAGGTACCTTTTCTCCGAACAGGCCCTCCAGGTGTGCCTAAATCTGTTCTAAGCTAGCTCTCTCTCCTCCTCTGGCAGTGCCATCACTGTTCTGCATCATACTCTAGGGTGTTAATAGCTGGCTCTGTGACAAGCTGGGGCAGAACCTGGTACAGCTCAGCACTCTCCAGTCTCTCTTCCCATTCAGCCAGGGGGATGTTTAGCCCATTAAACGTAGGCATGAGGGCTAGGCCTCCTTCCTCACCCGCTGCAAGGGACATATCCTGCTGACTGCTGCCAAGTGTGGGTAGTGCAGAGTGGTGTGGTGGAGTAATTACACAGAGTCCAGTTGCAGGAACAAGAACATGTATTAAAGAAAAGGCGCAACTCAACAGACAGCCCAGCAGGAGAGTACCATACCAGGAAACACTCACACAGTTCTATGTGACTTGAGAACACAGCACGTTCAGATGCGCTCAGAGGGCTGAATGAGGTCTGCCCGGTTTTGGACCAATGGGGAGGCTTCCAAAGTAGGATGGCATGTCCCTAGGCTGTCCCTCCTCATCGGGAACCTCTCCCTGCTGCTATCATGTTCCCTGACAGATGGGTGCTCTTTCCCTCTACTTTCCACTTCGCAAATTGAATGCCAAAACCTAGGGCAGGCACTTAAAAAGGCTCTGCTGACTCTAGATGGCTATGCCACGTACCTCGTTGGTGAGCCTGACGTGCATGCAGAGGAAGGCCTCTCGTACAACCCCAGCTCAAGGGCCACTGAGTGGGACAGCAACTATGATTGCATGGCAGGGTTTGCGTGCCTGATCAGTCTGGTACTCTGCGCAGAAGTGGTTGGCGCCTCGCTGGATGGGTGACGGCAGCAGAGCAGGCTGGCAGCAGGTGGCACCAATGAGCTGGCTGGTAGTAGGCAGGCTGGCAACGGCAGGCAGAGTCAGATGAGCCAGGTTGGTAACAGACGTGCAAATCAGGTATTGATGTCAGACAGAAGAGAAGTCCGGTCACCAGCAATTGTCGGCAGCAGAGGAGGCGGATCGGGCAGAGACAGGAGCAGAATCTGAGAAACAAGCCAAAGTCGGTGCAGGTAGCATTCAAGCAAGGTCAGGGCAAGCTAGGTCAATCATGAGTATCAAACACAGGAACAGGCACATGAACACAGGGGGAGCTGCAGATCAGACAGCAGGAAGCTATTGCAGCTGCCACACTTACATAGGGCACTTGACGCCAGCATTAGTGGCAAATGTGCACATGCCTGCACATGTGCATATGTGTACCCATATGTGCTCACCTCTGCACAGCTGGATGGACACCCGCAGGATCGCACATGTGCATGTGCACTTTAACTGTGCTATGGCCAGTACATCCCTAACAGGCTGCCAGAGGTCACCTAAATGCAGTGTAGCCACCCGGGATGCTGCCTCAGGGGAATAGGAAACCTTTCAGAAACCAGGTTTCTCCTGACTTCCTTGCTGTGGTACCGCACCGATGAGCACCTCCTACAGTGGAGGAAGCAGATTCCACCTGTCTACATGCTAGTCTAGCATTCCCCTCCCTCACACTGACAATGTTGCTGCCCAAAGGTCTCTCAGTTCCTTCTACGCCCAATATAAGAAATATGTTACTCACCAGGTGAAAATAAGAGAAAAACTGAAAATTAATGCGGACACCACATCTAATGATTGGTAAGCTGCAAAATACTGTACATATACGGCGGCAGGGCGGCACTCACAGGCATAACCACGTTTTAAGACGTGTGTTTTGTAAACAAATAGGGGGCACGCGTGAGGCGCGCCGCCGCCCTATTTGTCCCGCAGATCACAGATGTCAGTCGCCGGGTCACAGCCGCTCCTTAGTGGCTATGTCCCGGCAATCGGCGGCAAACAGTGACAGAGAGCACAGCTGCAGTAGCTGTGCTGTCTGTCACTTCCTTCTCAGCTCGAGGATGAGCTGATCGAGAAAGAACAGTTTCTCTTTCTCGATCAGCCTTGTCCCGCCCAGCACACACCCCCGCCACCTATTAAAACACTCCCCTCACTCCTATAACCCTTCCCTGCAAAATAAAGTTAACCCCTTCCTCCCCAGTGCCATTAGTACAGTGTCAGTTTTTTTTTTTTTTGCACTGATCACTGTATTAGTGTTTTTGGGGATGTCAGTGACCCCAAGTCAGTACCCCCCAATGTCAAAATGTCCACCACAGTCCCGCAGTCCCGCCATAAGTCGCTGGTCGCTGCCATAAGTCCCTGATCACCGCCATAAGTCCCTGATCGCCGCCATAATTCGCTGATCGCCGCCATTATTAGTATAAAAAAAACCCTAAAAATCCCAGTATCTTTCCCGCCATTTGTAAACGCTATAACTTTCACGTAAACCAATTAATTTACACGTATTGGGTTTTTTTTTTAGCAAAGACATGTCGCAGAATGCATTTTGGCAGAAATTTATGACTAAATTTGATTTTTGCATTTTTGTTTTACTGGACATGTTTTATAGCAAAAAGTCCAAAATATTGTTTTTTTTCCTCAAAATTGTCAGCCTTTTTTTTTTTATAGCGCAAAAAATAAAAACCACACAGGCGATCAAATACCACCGAAAGAAAGCTCAATTTGTGGGGAAAAAAGGATGTAAATTTCATTTATGTACCATATTGCATGACTGCGCAATTGTCCGTTAAACTAGCGCAGTGCTGTATAGCAAAAAAATTGCGTAAATTGCAGTATTTATACCATAGTTTGTAGACGCTATAATTTTTTTTTACTAAAAACATGTAGCAGAATACACTTTGGCCTAAATTTATAACCAACTTTGAGTTTACTATATATTTTTTATAGCTGAAAATAAAAAATATTGTTTTTCTTCAAAATTTTTGGCTCTTTTTTGTTTATAGCGTGAAAAATAAAAAGCGCACAGGTGATCAAATTACACCGAAAGAAAGCTCTATTTGTGTGAAAAAAAGGACGTAAATTTCGTTTGGGTGCAGCATTGCATGACCGCGCAATTATCAGTTGAATTAGTGCAGCGCCGAGTAGCAAAAAGAGGCCTGGTCAGGAAGGGGGGTAAATCCTCTGGAGCTCAAGTGGTTAATACCTCTTTAAATGTGTCTTCTTCTTTAAAGTCGTAGTAAACTATTCTTTAATATTTTTACCTACAGGTAAGCTTATAATAAAGCTTACCTGTAGGTAAAATTAATATCTCCTAAACGTGAACTGTTTAGGAGATATTGACCATTTTTGATATTCGGCGCATTCTCTCTGTAGGAATGGCATACCCGTGCCTTTCCTTCAGAGCACTGTGCCATGGCCCGTGACTCCCACACGTGTACATGTATGGGAGCGACGTCATCGTGGCTCGGCCAGTCAGCCGGCCAGAGCTCGTGAATCTGGAAGACGGGTGAAGATGGAAGATGGAAACCCAGGGGAGCCATGACAGTGCTCCCCTGGAGGGCTTTGTTTCAAGGCAAGTCCTTCATAATGCGCTACTATGCAATGCATACTAGTATATTATGCCTTTACCTTGCAGGGTTTCTTTTTCTTTTCTTCTTTTTTATGCAGTTTACTACCGCTTTTAACGTTGGTATATTTTGTGTATCTCTTTCAGATCTGTGCAGTAATCCAGGGTACAATTTCCCCCTGCTCTGGAACTAACTGTAATAAAGACCAGTCACTGCTGCTCTCTACTTGTGCAGGGTGACTAGTTGTGGCCCCGCCCTCTCCTGTAGATTTCTACAGGCTGCCTGTAGTGAGTAGAGATTCTGGTTCCCTCCCACATGTACACAGTACACAGTGCTAATGTCACCACTACTTGTACAAGGTAATATCTGGCTCTTCAAAGGCATTTGGTGCTCACAAAGTGAATTAATAGCTTTTGAGGTCATATTTAAAGGAAGGTTTTTGTGGCCTGAGTTAAGCTTTAATTTTAAGTATTAGTGCTTGGCAGATAGAAAACAAAGGGTTCCGTAAAGGTAAATTTCAATGAAGCATTTGAAGATTTTCTGCTTTTATTCCAGGTCAGGGCCATGCAGCCAGTCTGGATACAACCAGTGCATCACGCTGAATAGGACATTCTCTGTATGTTTACAGATCCCTATGGCATGCCATTGAAGACTACACAGACATCTGGTTAATTTCATTATAACTACACAGGCTGCATGGTTACACTTTCCAAACAGTCTCTTCTATCAGTAGAGCTGTCCTGAGCCCGAGCCAAACCGCAGTGGCCAAATAATTAATTATTGTTAATACTGTGATATGATAAGTTCTGTGGTTTATAGTGTGGTTGACTTTACTGTTGACCTTTGCACTGCTAATTTAGAATCAGCATAAAAGTGATTTATGGAGGCAAGAAATACATCCATAAAGAAGAGATAATACCTTGTAAACGCCAAAAGGACAATATTAGAGATAAACTGTATATCCTCTGTCAAGCTATAAAGTATATCTAAACTTTTTTTTTGGGGGGGGGGGATTTTGAATAATGAGGTGAAAGGCTAGGACTTCTGTCAAATTTTTGTTGCTCTTTATGTCCTCGCTGGGGTGATTCACTCTGTCATGGAAATTTTGTATTGTTGGTCGAACTTTAAATGTGTCATATATTCGTGTTATTCATATGTCTCTCGTGTGGCTTAATTAAAGCTCTGAAGGCTGCAATTGGGCCATGCGCATGTACAATGTATGTATTACAGTACTCAGCTTGGTAATGGATGAGATGGCAGATCTGCGCTTATAGACCGGCGTGTATACCACCACGGCATTCCATGCGAATGCTGCTGTCAGTAGACCGTGGGCCTGTATCCACATATCAGCAGCATGGTACCGCGTGGGCTTCATAACGCAAGGCGCAAGCGGTGTGAACTCCACGTGTAGGCTTATGCATATCTTACAACCCATTACCAACTTGAAACTGTATCTTGGATGGATGTGTTTTAATAAAGATCGTATCGGGCCCATCCAGGTACAGACTGATATTTTTAGGGAGTGCTTGTGCAGAGAATTTTACATACCAATAGAAGCTAGTAGGACAGGAAATATGACCTCAGATGGCTCATAGGGGGGAAGGGGAGGAAGTCTGCTGACCTCAGAAGACTCATGGGGGAGGACCAGTGATAGATAATAGCAAAGGCTATGCTCCAATTGGAATGTATATCCTCTGTATAGGCAATCCCCATTGCATTGTTCGGTGGGAGGGTTTGACTTTATTCATGTGGGGGGCATGTGTGTATTTTTAATAAAAACAGAGAGCTGAGCCTAAAGCCGGCCCTTATGTGAGTTGCAACCAGCCTTAGAGTGTCGTGTGATCATTCTAGGGTAACGGAGCTCCAATCACCCACAAATTCAACAGAACCAAAGTATTTGGATGGGCAGGAATCGTGTAGTTTGGCTGCAGTCGTGGTAAGCGAGATTCGCACAGCTTTATGGGGGATTTCTGCGCATCCAACTGCGAGTACTCACGGTAAGGAGAAATTCGTTAAAGCGAATTTCCAAGACAGTTTGGCGAGCCTGGTGGATACTAACGCGTATTCTTGCGTAGCTAACCTAGAACGAGGGGGGAATGGCCATCATGAACTAGCAAAAAGTATGCCGGCACATTTCAGGTCTCTCTGCCATTAAGAGGATCGCTTTTTGCGTGTTCGTGTGGCTGATTTCGCTCTCTGTTAGCTAACAAGAAATACCGCTTGGCAAGGACCTCATTTTTTGTCCTAAACTCTTGATTTGTGGGTGAAAAGACGAGGGTTTGTCTCTGCTGAGAGCAGCAGGGGGGGTGGGTTTGGTTGGCTGGATTTGGTCAAGTTTAAAAATCTTCCAACCAAAAATTAAACGGGTATATGTTTTAGTGGGTAAAAGTTGTTGCATAGTGTTAGGTAAGTATTTGTGGGCTGTAGGTACTGTGGTAATTGCTCTACCCCCTCCACGTGAGGTAATTATTACAGTGCTGAAAGGCTTAGGTTAATTGTTAACTGTTGTAAGATCTCTGTGTGTATGTGATCTGTACAATGTCTTGTGGTACTACTGCTCCCAGCAAGCATGCAGCAGGGGGTCCTTTCTGTTACATGTGCATGTTAGTGTGATATGTTGGTGTTTTATGTCCGTTCTGTGATTGTGCCCAAATTGTGTTGTATGTGTACTTCATATTGTTGTGTAATTGTCCAGTGTATGTTCTGTCTAAAAGTCTGTTTTATGTAAGAGGCAATTTTGAGGCTAGAATCTGCCATGTGCTCCTCTGTGGGGGGTCATCTTCTTGACTAACCACATGGACTCTTTTTGTTTGGTGGCCATTTTGTTGGCTACCATGTGCTTTCCCTGTTGGTGGCCATTTTGTTGACTACCATATGTGCAGTAATCTCTATGCAATGTGCATGAAGTTTCCTATATGCATTTGACCCATATTGTGTTTTTAATCCAAATTTTTTACAGTTTAAGTTGTTTGCTTTTAGCTTTAAATTTGCGTATTGCCAGCCAATTTAAAGTGTATTAAGCGAGTTTTCCCTTCACGTGTTCCACATTTAATGAGCGCGGTGTAGTCTGGGTTTTTGCACATAGATTTCTTGTATAGTGATTATGTTTTTCTTGTGTTTTTCCTGTTAAAAGTAGTTCCTTATTGTAAAGCGGGTTTGTTTTAAGCTGCTGTGTCGCGTGTTTCACGTCCAGCAGACTTTTTGTGTAAACGGTTCTAGGTGGTTGCAGTAAAGATTGCGTGTATAACGTGGATCGTTTAGCGGTGCTGATAGGAGTGATTTTTGCGTCAGCAACAAGGTTACTTTTGGCGCAGTTTTTCGGTTTACCTCTGTGTAATTGTTTTACTGTGAAACGTCCCGTGTTTTTCATAAGGATCCACTTTGTCCTTTTTAACAGTTTTTCAGGTTGAAAAGGGTTTTTTTTTTCTGTGTGTATTAGGAAAGTTTTTTTCTTTACACAAATTTCCTAAAGGTCAGTTAGCAGGTTTCTGCCCAACCAGTGACCCCTAAGTAACATCCAAGAACCCCTCTTTTTGTTTTGACTTGTGTTAGCTACTGTGTGCAGGGAGAGAAAAGCCACTTTCATCATTGTGCGGTGTGGCCTGCCAAACACAGTGGGTGATGAGAACCACATAAATTACGCTGTGTGAGTGGGCGGTCCAGGGAAGTCCTGGTTACCACAAACACTTCGGGTGGTCAGGATCACACAAATTGCGCTGTGGGAGTGGGAGGTGTGCTCTCAGTCTGACCGCCACTTGATGCGCTTCGGGTGATCGATAAGTATCACATAAATTACGCTGTGCTGGGAAAGTGGTGGAATCAGGCCTCTCGGTAGGATCCCACCGAGTGCTCCAGGGGGTAAACAGGTACCCGGACGCGGGATATATACCAGTGACTAGTCACGATGGGCAGTAGTCAGTCCATGAAGAGAGAGGGGGAACCAGCCCTCTTCAGGGTAAGGACAGCTGCACAACTGATGAAGGTGAGTTTGGGGGGGAAGTCTACAGAACCCCTCAAAAGGTGGAATAAATGGTCGAAGGGTACCAGATGGGAAATTCCCCGGGAAGGTACATTTGACGCATGGAGGTGGGAAAAATTCATCTCTGAATTTGGACCACGGATGCAGGCGTCAGAACTAGAGATCGCACAGCTATGGCTTCACAGGTCAATCCGATTAGGGAAGCAAGGCATACATAAACTGGTGTCTGTCCGGAAGAACCAGGTGATGTATACCTGGCCTCCAGAGGGAATAAAACAGGAGGATCCAGTGTCAGAGGTGGAGGAAGCTCTTTCAGGGCTGACTCTACTAAGGCAGGCAGGATCAGGGTCTGCTGGGGTCCCCCAACAACCAACAGTGGCTGAGATAAGTATAACTGCACCTGTCTCTTCTGTTAGTGACGTCACTCTTGACATACCTTCTGTGTCTTCTGTCTCTATGCCTCAGCCTCTGCCTCTACCTCTCCCTTCTCCCTGCTTCACCCCAGCTCCTTCTGTTTCCAACTATGAAGCCTACTCAACAACCGATTTGCAGACTATCTGTGAATCAAGGGGAATAGACACCCGGTTAAAAAAAACAGGGCGGATTGCATCAAAGCGCTACGAACCACTGATCAGACCCCTGCCCCCCAGCTATACCCTGATCTGAGGGACCTCAAACCTGAAGGTGCAGTAAGCGAGGTGGTTAATCTAAGCCCACCGATGATGCTGGGTCAGCCCTTGCACTCTTCCCGGACCGAGGCCTATCCAGTCAGGGTGCAGCAATTTGAAGGTCCTCCCAATGCACGGGGGGAACGGACTTTAGGGGAACGGGTAGTTTGGCATGTCCCCTTCACCCCGGCAGAGATCCGCACTATTCTGGCTGAGCTCCCGGACTATCGAGTCAATCCGAGAGGATTTGCTCGAATGTTTGGACAAAACCAGTTCAGCTATGGTATGAGCGGGTCAGATTGTGCACAGATCCTACGGGCAAAGGTGGGCATGGAAGTGGCCAGTACAGTGATTGCAGGGTGCTCTATAACCACGCATGAGGAGATGACTTCAGGGGGCAAAGAGTTCTGTGCACAGCTAAAGGCAAAGCTTCCAGAAATGTATGGTGCTACCTCTACTACGGACATGATGAAGCTCACCCAGGGTCCTAATGAGGAAAGCGCCTGCTTCTGGCGCCGTCTCAAGCAGACGGCACTGGATGCAGATCTGGAAGTTGGACCTGATGCTCCAACTGAAGGGGTAAAGGTGACCGCGACGCACATTCTGTTGCGGGCCAAATTTTTGGAAGGCATCGATACTAAAATTCGGGAAAGGCTGGTTCTGGCCCGACCCGAATATAATGAGATGTCTATCCCTGCTATCCTTTCCACTCTTGCGGCAATAGAGAGGGAAATGGATAGAAGAAAACAAGACAAGGCCAAAGTTCTTATGTCCCAGACCCCACACGAAAAACCAAGGGATCTGGGTCACAGGAAGGATAGGCCCCCACCCAGGTGCTTCCAGTGCCACCAAACGGGGCACATGAGGAGGAGCTGTCCCCAATTACCTAAAGGTCGGTGGCAGTTCATTCCTGATGAGTCCTCCGCCCCTATGACCACCATGGTAAGTAACTCCTATGAATTCTCATAGGAAGTTGACAAATCGGTGTCGGCCCAGATCCATCTTTTTCTAGAGGAATTAAAATATCCCCTCCCTTACCTCACCGACACCAGTGCAGCAAGAACGGTCCTGCGAAAACAGGACATCCAAGGCAAGGTACCCCTCTCAGGGGAAAGCCCTCCTAACCCCTACTAACCTCACTATCAAACGATGCACTATTCTTAACCCAGCTTCTCTTCTTCCTGTGTCGGAAGATGAGAAGGGGGGGGAGGACAGCAATGACAGTGCTGAATTTTGCAACACGACTAACAATACTAACACCTCTTCTGCTAACATGTCTTCTTTGTCCACTACTAATCTCTCTTCCAAAGGACACGACTGCATTTCTTTGGTGGAACTGGAGTCAGCGGCGACACACCCCATATCACCCCGAGAGTAGCGGTAAGGTTGAACGTCTTCCGATACCCAAAAACCTTGGCCTGAGTGTCTCCCCATTGCCCCCTATTCCATCCGGAATGCCCCTCGGCAACCACATGGGCTGTCACCCTACGAGGTGTTGTTTGGGGGACCTCCCAAAACAGGGTTGTACTTTCCTCAACAGTTGTCGTCTTTGCATTCACAGCTTACAGGTTATGTGCAATCTCTGCAACGGGAGCTGCAGAAGATACACCATCGGGTTCGCGAATCGCTCCCCGATCCAAATACAATAACAGGTGTTCTTTCTATTGAGCCAGGTGATTGGGTCGTCCTAAAGAAACATCAAAGAACCGGACTCGAGCCACGGTTCACCGGACCATACCAAGTCCAGCTGACGACACCTACCTCACTCAAACTCGAGGGACGAGACAACTGGGTGCACGCAAGCCACTGCAAGAAGCTTCTCAGCTACACCAGAGAATGAGGGGTGTCATTTTCCTTTTTCTTTTTGTTTGTATGTCTTACATGTGTGTGAACGGAGGAAAAGATGGCAGATACCCCAACCTTTTATTTAAAATGCACCTACGTTTAGCCAGAACCGCCAACAAAACCAACTGTTGGGTATGCTCTAAGCCCCCACCCAGTCATCACATGTCCGCAATGGCCGCTGTTCATGCCCTATATGACATCCGCGTCGGCATGAAAAAGCAAGGGACCCCTGGTCAGCCCCCACGTAGACATTTGTCGGTAGAACTTAATGACACATTTTTAGCAGGTAACATCAGTTTCAGCACCAATATTAGCTCTAGCTCCTGTAGGGCCCTCGTCAGTCCATTATGGGTAACTGGGCAGCTAGGCAGCCCTCAGGTGTGCTTTAACATCAGCTTTGGCACAGGTAACAAGTTTGTTGGGACTACCACCTGCGAGGGAGGTATAACTGTCAATCTGACTAACCAGACTTCCCTTCTGAGTAACCACACTGACCGACCAGACCACGTGTGTTGGAAGGACGGATGTGATGTGCAGACTGAGGGAGCAATCCCCCAGTCTGTGCAACTGTTGCTCAGTGCCAGAGGCCGAACGAGGAACTCCTCCTGTTCTGCTCTGACAGGTCCATACTATTTTCTGTGTGGTTCGGCAGCCTATAGAACATTCCCCCAGAACGCGAAAGGTTCGTGTGCCCTCATAAAGCTAGTCCCCGCATCCTATGTAGTGATGGACCATGAAGAGTTGATGGTCCACAAGAAGGTAAGGATGGCAGGGAGAGTTCGCAGGGAACTGTTCTCTGAGGGCGACCAGGCATGGGCTTGGTTCCCCTCATGGACAGGATGGGGAATAGAACTTATGAAGCGCCTGAACAATTTTTCTGTCATCGTGGATAGTATGTTTAACGAGACCGTAGAGGCTGTCAGAGAAATTGCCCAAGAACAACGGCAGATGGGAATTTTAGTGCTTCAGGAGAAGATGGCCCTTGATTATCTTTTAGCCGCCAAAGGGGGGTTCTGTGAGTTCATCGGAGAGGATTGTTGTACTTGGATAGAAGACACCGATGACAAGGTCCAAGCCCATATGGACAAAGTTAGTGAACTACAGGGAAAAGCTAGAGCTATAGCTAGTGAGGGTTGGAATCCGTTCAAGGGTTTGGGAGGATTGGGAGATTTCCTGTTCTCCATCGGATCTTGGTTGAAGGAAGTGGGAGTGTATATCCTGATGCTTCTCTTTTTCATCTGCCTTTTATATGCCGCGGTGAGATGTTCCTGTTGCCTCATCGACCGTGTAAGCCAAGCTCGGGCAGACGACCACATCTCCATGCCCGCTCCGGGGATCCCACTCCAACCACTGATCGGGGGAAGACCTCACCAACCAACCACCTTCTCTACAGATTACGTCCTGGCTTCCCTCTAATTTATCTCTCTGAAGACCACATTCTCCAAGACCTTCAAGCAAGCTTCAAGCCTCATCATTGTTTGTGTCTGCGATTTGGAAAACTGTCTGGGTCGAGACCAGCCTTGTGTGGCCCCGTCTGCAGGGGCAATTTGAGAATCTATTGCTGGATCTCCCCAGACCACCGTGGGATCACAAGCTTTATTCATACCACAAGTCTGTTTGTGGTTTTTGCAAGAGCCTTCCTGTAGTGAAGGTTCCAACGCTCTTGAGGATCATCGCTTCAATCAAGCCTGTTTGCGTCGAGTCTGCGTCGGGTCTTGTTGTTTCAGGTACCCTGTGAAGCTTTATTCTCAGGGACAACTACAGGAACTCTTTGAAGTTTGAGACTACACCCATCAAGCTGAAGAAGATCAAGAAGGGACACGAGGAGAATATGATAAAACAGGAGGGAATGTCATGGAAATTTTGTATTGTTGGTCGAACTTTAAATGTGTCATATATTCGTGTTATTCATATGTCTCTCGTGTGGCTTAATTAAAGCTCTGAAGGCTGCAATTGGGCCATGCGCATGTACAATGTATGTATTACAGTACTCAGCTTGGTAATGGATGAGATGGCAGATCTGCGCTTATAGACCGGCGTGTATACCACCACGGCATTCCATGCGAATGCTGCTGTCAGTAGACCGTGGGCCTGTATCCACATATCAGCAGCATGGTACCGCGTGGGCTTCATAACGCAAGGCGCAAGCGGTGTGAACTCCACGTGTAGGCTTATGCATATCTTACAACCCATTACCAACTTGAAACTGTATCTTGGATGGATGTGTTTTAATAAAGATCGTATCGGGCCCATCCAGGTACAGACTGATATTTTTAGGGAGTGCTTGTGCAGAGAATTTTACATACCAATAGAAGCTAGTAGGACAGGAAATATGACCTCAGATGGCTCATAGGGGGGAAGGGGAGGAAGTCTGCTGACCTCAGAAGACTCATGGGGGAGGACCAGTGATAGATAATAGCAAAGGCTATGCTCCAATTGGAATGTATATCCTCTGTATAGGCAATCCCCATTGCATTGTTCGGTGGGAGGGTTTGACTTTATTCATGTGGGGGGCATGTGTGTATTTTTAATAAAAACAGAGAGCTGAGCCTAAAGCCGGCCCTTATGTGAGTTGCAACCAGCCTTAGAGTGTCGTGTGATCATTCTAGGGTAATGGAGCTCCAATCACCCACAAATTCAACAGAACCAAAGTATTTGGATGGGCAGGAATCGTGTAGTTTGGCTGCAGTCGTGGTAAGCGAGATTCGCACAGCTTTATGGGGGATTTCTGCGCATCCAACTGCGAGTACTCACGGTAAGGAGAAATTCGTTAAAGCGAATTTCCAAGACAACTCCCTCTGTTTGTTGGGAATGAAAGAAATGAAAGGGTGGGAATATCCAACATTTTGAGCTTTAATCAAAACAAAACCAATAAATGTATATGGTGCTAACACTAAGATGAAAATTCCTTTAAGATAATCATTTTTAGCATTTATATCTTTTACAAAAGTTTTGTTTTTTTCACACGCCTTACTGTATGTGTATTATATTGATTGCAAAATCATCTGTTCACAGTTTAATCATTCCTCAAGACCATGGGTCTCCAAACTATTGCTTGAGGGCCACATCCTGCCCACTACAAGATTTTATTCAACAGCCTACTATGGTCAATGGCATATCCTCAATTTGCAAAGAACACAGAGGGGGTCACTGATGTAAGGGGAAATTCTGATGGGGACCCTAATGTAAGGGGGGACTTTGATGGAAGCCTTGATGTCTCTTAGATTGTAAGCTCCAAGGAGCAGGGCCCTCCTAACCCTCTTGTATTGAACTGTATTGTTGCTGTATTGTCTCCCACTATAATGTAAAGTGCTGAGCAAACTGTTGGCGCTATATAAATCCTGTATAATAATAATAATAATGTAAGGGGGAGGGGACTCTGATGAGGACCCAGATTTAAGGGGAGACTCTGATGGAGACCCTGATGTGGGAAGGGGGACCCATATGTAAGGGGGGACTCTGATGGGGACCCTGGTTTAAGGGGGACTCTGACATGGACTTTGATATAAGGGGGACACTGATGTAAGAGGAGACTCTGATGGGGACCCCGATGTAAGGGCCGACTCTGATGGGGACCCTGATGTAGGGCCGACTTTGATGGGGACCCTGATGTAAGGGCCGGCTCTGATGGGGGCATTTAAAGGGGGACTCTGATGGTGACCCTAATGTAACAGGGACTCTGACATGGACCTTGATGTAAGGAGGATTATGATGGAGACCCTGATGTGAGGGCCAACTCAGATAGGAACTTTTATGTAAGGAAGGACTCTGATGGGGATTTTTTGTGGCCTATTGAAAAGTTTGGAGACCCCTGCATAGCTACATAGCCTGAGATCATATACAGTATCTCCCAGAGTGTAAATAATAAATCAGGTCACATCTACTGTCTGGGTGTTCACAGCAGCTCCTTGGAGTTGTAACTGTCCCTGTATGCTCTCTTAGCAAGTGTATCCTTCACTGTCCCTAAAATAGGAATTGAAGGCTAATCTTCCAATAGAGACACTTAAATTGGCAATAAGTGTGTAATAGGGTATTTTCCACATTTCTTATCATGTCTATAGGACAGGAACAGAGGAGAATCTCCTCGATGGGACACATATGACAAAAAAAAACTAACAGGTTTTTAACTATCATCAAATAAATCTTTCAGTAAACTTGATTTACCCTCTAATAAATATTCGTGTATACAAATAAAGTCCAAAAACAAAAAGAAACAAAAAAAACATCAAAAACCCAAAAGTCCAAACTAAAGTCCCAAAAAAAAATTACTTCAAGAAAAAAATCTTTATCTGTAATATCTTAATTCTTCATATCTTCAAACATCTTTGTGATATACTTCAAACCAAATCTTCATATACCTCAAAGGAAAAAAAAAAACTCAACATGTGTATTATCTTCAAAAAGAGGGGTATATAAAACGTGCCACACGTGTTTCATGCACACAAAAAATTGACGTGCCACCACAACCGTGAAGGGAAATCCCTCAGCCTTAGGAATCAATCCACTGCATACCAATAGAGGAAGTGCATAGTTACCCTCAGAATGATATCAAGGGTCTAAGTACTTCTTTCCAACCTTTTAATATTCCTTCAGCCTTTCCAGCCACTTCCCACAGACCTCATAAACAGACCAGGGATCAATATGTATCATAAAAGCTTATAGCACTTTATTGTAGCAACTTACATTCAAATAAGATGACATCAGCCTCCACACCAAAAAGGATATTTTCACAATCCTGCCTCTCCTGACAAGTGTGTAGGTATCAACACCATCCCACTCCCGAGGGGGAACAGATCGCCTGTGGTAGGTACCCAGTACCTCAAAACCCCATGAGGATTCCAGGAAGCCGCAGCCGCATGTACCAGGATCAAAAATGGCCGTCACCGCACTTCCGGAAGAGCGTCACTACGTCACCACGTCACGTGCCCCGGACGCGTTTCGTCACATCCGGACTTTATCAACAGGGATACGGACGTGTCTCCTAAATTTCATAAATTTAGAGGATTTTTTAGGGGGCTGAATAATATAAGGGAGGATATATTTGTTTACATTCTTATTGTGGATGGGAGGGAATAATTTTTAATTTAAATATTAATTAATTTTTAAAATAATAATTTTTATAATAATTGTTTATATATGGGTTTGTCATCGGGTCCTTACTGTTGACAAGAGTTTTTATGAAGTTGTATGAAACACAAATTGCTAATCAGCCAATCACATGGCAACAACTCAATGCATTTAGACATCTAGATGTGGTGAAGACAACTTAATGAAGTTCATACCGAGCATCAGAATGAGAAAGAAATGGGATTTAAGTGACTTTGAACATGGCATGGTTATTGGTGCAAGACAGGCTGGTCTGAGTATTTCAAAAACTGCTGATCCACTGGGATTTACATGCATAACCATCTCTAGGGTTTACAGAGAATGATCCAAAAAAGAGAAAATATCCAGTGAGTGGCAGTTGAAAATGCCTTGTTGATGTCAGAGGTCAGAGGAGAATGGGTGGACTGGTTGCAGCGACATTCAGATGGTAGGGTCAGAATTTAGTGCAAACGACATGAAAGTATGGATTTATCCTGCCTTGTATCAATGGTTCAGGCTGGTGGTGTAATGGTGTGGGGGATATTTTCTAGGCACTAGCAAGGTGTACCTAATAAAGTGGCCGGGGAATGTACATCTAACTTGCACCTGTGCCGAGACTATACCACACCTGTATTGCATGCAGGTTGACTGTCGTTAAGTGCACCAATTCTCTTAAAGGGTCCCAATGATAGCTGGCATAAGAACATTGGACTTCCCCTTCTCAGAATAATTTATTTCTAGGCCCCCTTTGTTCCCTTAATCCCTCTCTCCGCCCCCACTACCATCCTCCTTTTCTTTTGGACAGTGTATACCCAGTTAGTCTAGGTAGCACCACCATAAATGCGCTCTGGCAGTAGAGTTCCAGCACACACACACTCACTATCAGTCCTTACTGTTAATCACTTTGTATGCTAAATTGAGTTATTACTATTGGTAATCCATTTCATGCTTGCCTAGTTACCAACCATTTTGGGTGACAATATATTACGTTTGTCTTTATCATCTGTTTTGTCGCCTATTTCTTTGATATAGCATTACTATTGGGTACTAAGTATTACTTTCAGTGATTTCCTGTGATATTGTATGTTTGTACACTCAGCCTGGTGTGTTAGAGGGTCTGAGGTTTTTTGGAAAAGGTCGAGGCACAGAACAGAGGACCCATCCTAATCAGCAACTCCTACGTGGGTAGCGCTGCATGTGCAATGCTTTTGTTTGTTCACAATTCACACAATCATCACAAATAATTTTTTCTTGAGAAAGAATAGCATTTAACAATTGAAATGCATCAGTTTGTGGCAATGGGTGATATCAACGGAGTAGGGGAATCTCTTCTGTTTGTTTTTTGACAGTTAAGTTATCCACCGGAGTACTATCTACAAATGGGACTCTGGCAGATATTGAGTGCTCTCCTTCTCCCATCTTATCAATCTACCCTTTATATTGCTCTTCAGGGCACAGCTGTTCCACATACAATCTAGGACCTGTGGGACTTTAAGGTACAGCGTGAGAGGTCTTAAAGTGTTACTAAACCCAGGACCCTGCATTCACTATATCTGGTCTTCCAGGACCCTGCATTTGCTATATCTGGTCTCCCAGGACCCTGCATTCACTATATCTGGTCTCCCCGGACCCTGCATTCACTTTATCTGGTCTCCCAGGACCCTGCATTCACTATATCTGGTCTCCCCGGACCCTGCATTCACTATATCTGGTCTCCCCGGACCCTGCGTTCACTATATCTGGTCTCCCCGGACCCTGCATTCACTATATCTGGTCTCCCCGGACCCTGCGTTCACTATATCTGGTCTCCCCGGACCCTGCGTTCACTATATCTGGTCTCCCAGGACCCTGAATTCACTATATCTGGTCTCCCCGGACCCTGCATTCACTATATCTGGTCTCCCCGGACCCCGCATTGACTATATCTGGTCTCCCAGGACCCCGCATTCACTATATCTGGTCTCCCCCCGGACCCTGCATTTACTATATCTGGTCTCCCAGGACCCCGCATTCACTATATCTGGTCTCCCCCCGGACCCTGCATTCACTATATCTGGTCTCCCAGGACCCTGCATTCACTATATCTGGTCTCCCCGGACCCTTCATTCACTATATCTGGTCTCCCAGGACCCTGCATTCACTATATCTGGTCTCCCCCCGGACCCTTCATTCACTATATCTGGTCTCCCAGGACCCTGCATTCACTATATCTGGTCTCCCCCCGGACCCTGCATTCACTATATCTGGTCTCCCAGGACCCTGCATTCACTATATCTGGTCTCCCCGGACCCTTCATTCACTATATCTGGTCTCCCAGGACCCTGCATTCACTATATCTGGTCTCTCACAGTACACACAACATGGAAATGCAAATATTTTAGTAAATATAAACTGCTAAATACCTTTTCTCATCAGCAGTACATATCAGTCTTGTGACTTCTATCAGTGTCTGGCCGAGCATTGGTTATTCTTGTAGGGGTTTTCATTCTCCTCTGACTGTCCTATGAGACTTCATAACCCTGACCCTCTGTATGGGTACTGCTGATAGGGCCTGTGCTGATCACATGCACCCTCCCCCCAAAAAACTCTATAGAAATACACACCAAACTGAGCATGTGCAGAGTGTCTCTTCGGGCTCTGTACTATCAGCAAATGGATTGAGAATTGTGGAAGAGGGGGGAGGATCAGAGAAGTCAGGATCAAGCAGCCTTTTTACATAGTATGGAGGATTATCTCCTTAGGTTCCACAGTAAGTATAACAAGCATGCTTCACTGAATATACAGACTGATTTTTCTGTTGTGGGTTTAGTAACACTTATTATTCTGATACTGACATGAATGCCCTGAGCTAAGTTGTGATTATCTAGTATATATGGATGTCAACTCTGAGTGGTACAAAGGGGGTTTATGCCCAATACTTTTTCCCCCTTTCTGCCCAGGCCAAGTGTTCCTGTTACTTTCTGTTTTGTGTCATTCAGTTGACTGATGCAATTGGGTCTTGGACCAAGCCGCAGACCATTTACAATTCACAGGCCAATAGAAGTGAGGGGTAGGGGGGAACCCGAGCACAACTCTGCAAACCATGTTTTTATAGTTGTAGAAAACTGTTTGCATTCTAAAGTGCACTGCGTTTTGCCGTGCGCAATTTGGTTCAGAGACCACAGTGCCACTGCCAGCTGCAGGAACCAGCCTAGTAATTGAGAACCAATTAGTATAGTTCCTGATCATGTGGGCGACACATTCGTTTTTTGAGTTTGAATTATATTTTAGTTATATTTTGGCATCATAAGCCTGTATATATCTATTGTCTTACCCTATAGTGAATTCTCTGTGGGAATATATGGAGGAAGGTCTATTTATAAAAATGTGGTGAGCGAATGTCTCAAGCATTCACACAGCCATCATGAATAATCCCTATAATTTATCAAATGTGTTTAGTTCCTATGATCATCAGTTCCATCTAGTGGCCATCATGTGGAATATTTCTCTAAAATACGCCATTTAGGAAAATACTGCATAATAGCCACCAGAGACAGTAGACAATCATAGGAAAAAAACACATTAGGGATATTACGGGGATTATTCGTAATGGATTTTTATATATATATAAATATAAATAGACCCCTAGACTAGTGACAAGTAGCTCACCTCCTGTCTTTATCCGGGCCTGTGCTTTTTTTAATCCTCATGCACACACTGCAGCCTCTTTTAGGGGTGTGGGGCATGCATTTTTTTTCTTCCAAACGGCCCTCCATGTTATCCTATGTGTCCATGCACACATAGACATTTAGAAGCAGTTGCGTTTACCGGCAGGAAAAAAAAACCCAGGGCCAGTGTGTCCAGAAGCAGCACCATTTTGGCAGAAAAGATGTTTGACGCGTGTAAACGCGCCTAAGTGCATGTTAACACTAGGCACGTTTTGCGCTTGAGTGTTAATTCCTTTACATTTCCAGAATAAATTATTATTCTGGCCAATTAAATGAATTAATGCCCAAGCACCTGATGAGCCTAAAACACACCTAAACTCTTATAAAAGCATTAGACACTTTGATAAGCTTCAGGCTTTTTTTCAGCCAAACTGCTGCTGCCAAGAGGAGGAACGTTTTTAAAATGTCCTGTGTGCTGAAGGCCTATCCTATACCCACAGTTGATCCAGAGGAAGACCAAAAAACCCAGCAAAGCATGAACCAATTTGCTCCTGCAGAGGAAAAAAATCCTTCCTGATACCCCGAGAGGCAATCGGATATTCCCTGGATCAACTTTACCTATAAATGTTAGTAACTAGTTATATTCTGTGTATCTAATAAAGAATCCAGGATTTTTTTAAAGCAATCCACTGAGCTGGCCAGAACCAACTCTTGAGGGAGTCTATTCAACATTTTTATAGCTCTTACTGTGAAGAAACCTTTCCGTGTTTGAAGATTACATTTCTTTTCCTCCATATGTAGAGTGCCCCCTTGTCCTCTGTGATGATCTCATGGTGAATAGCTCTACACCGAGTTCACTATATGAACCACTGATGTATTTATACATGTTGATCATATCCCCCCTTAATCTCCTCTTCTCAAGAGAGAATAAATTCAGTTCCTCTAATCTTTCCTCATAGCTGATCTCCTCCATGCCTCTTATCAGTTTGGTTGCCCTTCTCTGTACTTTCTCTAGTTCCCCAATGTTCTTTTTGTGAATTGGTGCCCAAAAATTGAACTGCATATTCCAGATGAGGTCTTACTAATGATTTGTACCGGGGTAATATGATATCTCTCTCTCTGGAGTCTATACCTCTTTTAATACAAGAGAGGATTTTGCCCGCTTTAGAAACCACAGCTTGGCATTGCATGCCATTATTAAGCTTGTGATCTACCAGAACCCCCAGATCCTTCTCCACCATTGATTCCCCCAGTTGTACCCCCCCTAGTATGTATGATACATGCATATTCTTAGCCCCCAAGTGCAGAACCTTACATTTATCAACATTAAACCTCATTTGCCACATAGTTGCCCAATTAAACAGTGCATTGAGGTCGGCTTGTAAATTGGAGACTTCCTGTAAGGTCGTTATTCCACTGCACAGCTTGATGTCATCTGCAAAGACTGAAATGGGATTTATAATCCCAGACCCTATATTGTTTATAAATATATTAAAAAGTAATAATCCCAACACTGAACCTTGGGGTACACCACTGACAACCCTAGACCATTCACAGTATGAATCATTAACCACTACTCTTTGAATACGATCTTTTAGCCAGTTTTCTATCCATTTACATACAGATTTTTCCAAGCCTGTAGACTTTACCTTACACATTAGCCGTGTGTGGGGAACCATGTCAAACGCTTTTGCTAAATCCAAGTATGCCACGTCCACCCCCACCCCTCTGTCCAAGTATACCATATCCACCGCCACCCCTCTGTCCAAGTATACTACATCCACCGCCACCCCTCTGTCCAAGTATACCACATCCACCGCCACTCCTCTGTTCAAGTATACCACGTCCACCGCCACCCCTCTGTCCAAGTATACCACGTCCACCGCCACCCCTCTGTCCAAGGTTTTGCTCACCTCCTCATAAAAAGAAATCATATTTGTTTGACAACTTCTGTCTTTCATGAATCCACGCTGTCTGTTGCTTAAAATATTTTTTTCCAGCAAGAGCTCATCTATGTGGTCTTTTATTAAACTCTCCAGTATCTTCCCAACTATAGAAGTTAAACTAACAGGTCTATAATTACTTGGTAAAGATTTTGACCCCTTTTTTAAATATTGGCACCAGATTGGCCTTACGCCAATCCATTGGTACTATGCCAGTCATTAAAGAGTCCCTAAAAATTAGAAACAATGGCTTTGAAATGACAGAGCTCAATTCTTTAAGGACCCGTGGGTGTATGCAATCCGATCCAGGTGCTTTATTCACCTTTATTCTGTCTAAATATTTTTGGATCATATCAATTGTGAGCCAGCGTGGATCATCTGGAGCTGTGTCAATACCATGTTCCTTTGTTTACACATATTCTGTTATATTCTTGTAATGTTTAAACGCTTATAGCATTCCTTCAATTTTATATTTTATAAAAGCTCTTTTCTTATTATTATTTATAACTTTTTTAACTTTGCCTGTGAGCCACATAGGTTTCATTTTTAGCCCTTTAAACGTGTTGCCCATGGGAATATATTTTGCAGTGTGTTCACACACGGACTTTTTGAAGAACTCCCATTTCTGTGTTGTGTTCATTGATGTCAATATTCCCTCCCAGTCTAAGTCATGGAGAGCAGCTCTCAGCCTTGGAAAATCAGCTGTCTTAAAGTTGAACATTTTTATTTTTCCCATGTATGCTTGTTGTTTATAGCTAACAATAAATGAAATCATATTATTAGCAGGGTAGCTAATATTATTTTACTGCTACCCAGATGTTCTTTTATATGGGCATTCATAATAAGCTCTGCATGGTTTGAGATTACCAGGTCAAGCAGAGCATCATTCCTAGTAGGGGCCTTTATGAACTGTACCATAAAATTGTTCTGTAGTAGGTTTATAAATTTTTGCCCTTTAACTGTTCCTGCAGTAACATTACTCCAGTCAATTTGCGGGTTAGAATCCCCCATTATTATCACTGTCCCAACCCTCGCAGCCCTTTTGATCTATGCAAGGAGCTGAGTCTCTACCTCCTCATTAACACTGGGTAGCCTATAACAAACTCCAATGGTTACCTTTGTCGCACGCAAACCCATTTAGGGCTCATTCACATGTCTTATTTCCTGTGCATTTGCTTTAACAGTGACAGTCACTGCTTACCTTGGGAAGTGTTACTCAGTGGCCCAGAAATGTCTATTTGTCCTATGCTGGCGAATAAATATTTTTCCTATACTTCTCTTTGCTGTTGATACCTCCATGGTGCCATTAATCATTTTCATGCAGAACTTGGGTTTTAGGTCTATGGCTGTAAGTACTGGATCACACAAATATACTTAATGTGCATTGTGTCACACATCAGTTTGTGTTGCCTTAAGGCAGCCTATTCATTTTTAGGCCTGGTTCACACTAGTGTTATTTCAGATGCGACTTGAGTTGCAGAGAATCGCATTGCAAGGGAAATCATACTTTTTTCAATGGTCTATGTTCCCATCAATGTGACTTGGCCTGGAGTGATTTTGGAAAAGGTTCCTGTATTATTATCATGTTACACATGCATTGTCTGTGTGTTTACCTTTAAATATATTTGTCCCTTCCTCACTCACTAGGGTATGTTCTATGTAGTAAGTCCCTCCCTTCTTTTTCATTCTCAGTCTCCATTTTCATTCTCAATATGTAATGTATCCTACTAAAGCTATGCATACCATGATTTTTGATATGATGTTCATTTGTATGATCTTCACAAGTTTGGATTAATGCTCTCTATGGTCTGCAGCATGTCATTTGGGTCAAGTCACTATCTGCCAAACTAGTGAGGCTAACATCTCATCACAACAGACTAGTTATAGAGGTCACACTTGCAGTGCTTAGATGTGGAAGTAGAACAACTACTTTGGTGTAATTCCAGTGTAGTTTTGGCCTCATAGAATATACAAACCAAACACGGAAAGGTTTCCTCACAGTGAGAGCTGTGAAAATGTGGAATAGACTCCCTCAAGAGTTGTTTCTGGCCAGATCAGTGGATTGCTTAAAAAAAGGCCTGGGTTCTTTTCTAGATACACAGAATATAACTGGATACTAACATTTATAGGTAAAGTTGATCCAGGGAATATCCAATTGCCCCTCGGGGGATCAGGAAGGAATTTTGTTCCCAGCAGGAGCAAATTTGATCGTGCTTTGCTGGGTTTTTTTTGCCTTCCTCTGGATCAACTGTGGGTATAGGATTATAACTTTTTTTTTTCTATGGTTTAACTGAATGGACTTTTGTCTTTTTTCAGCCAGACTCACTATGTAACTATGTAACCTTATCAAAGTTGCATCCAAGTAGCACTACAGTACATATTTGCACTTAAAGTCAGATCAAAATCATATTGCAGCAGTGTGAACCTAGCCTTAGCATGAGCTTGACATCAGTCTGAACCCATGCTTGGCTGAATCTAGAATACAGATATCAGTGCCGGCCCAATCAGCTGCAGCCAGGACATTCACCACCTTGCAGCTGCAGCTACACAAAAAGACAAGGATGCTGGTGACATAATGTACGTAATATGGCCACATGGTCAATGTACAGCTAAATGGGTCAGCTTTGACAGCTTCCCTCTGGGTTCAGCCAATTATGTTTTTTTACCAAATCCAAGTTCATCCCTATTCATTCTGAATAGACTGCCATCACACAAGCATATTTTTTCCAATGCAGCACACCACAATGCATGGTAGAGCATTGCCATGCATTGTGGATCATGCAGGTGCCCTGGAGCTGTGCTGCCTTAATGCATTAAGGTGCCATGGATGTCTTGTGCGTTGGCAGCCCATTCAACTCATGTGCTTTGGCAGCCCATTCAACTCATGTGCATTGGCAGCCCATTTAAAATGAATAGGGATAAGCTTGAGTTTGGTTAGAACCCATTTTTGGCTGAACGTGGAGGGAAGCTGTCAGTGCTGGCTCATTGACCATGTGGCCATATTAGGTTAATGTGTGTTGCGGTAACACACATCACCACAATGTACCGCAGCGTAAAAGTGTGATTCAGCCCTTACTCATAGGGTTACATGTGCAATGAGTACAGCAGCTGCTTACAAAGAAGGTTTAGACATAACAAGGCTTGTTCTTGAAACGTCCAGAGCTCTTTTGGCTTATGTGATATCTTTCAGAAAAATCCTCTTCAGGACCCGAAGTTCACCAGAATTTCCTGCCAGCCAAGAAACATACACTTGAAACCTTTTGAACAACTTCTAAATGCCAGACGATGAGCCTGGAACATCTGCTGCCTTCCCCCTGGAGTTCAGACATGGACCGTCCTCTGAAACGGCCCAAGAATAGATGTGCTCAGGAGGAAACGTGATATTGATCTGGCTGGAAGATGCAGCAGGAGATCCGCAAACTGATACAGAAGAAAATTCAAAGCATCAGTATTAATTTGCATGATAATATGCAGATCGTATCTTCTTTGTTAAAAGGAAAATGGATATTAGTTACATATTGTTTTTATTAGGGGCATATGAAGACATCAGGCTAGATTTGGTGCACGAGAAATATCATTCCTTTTTTATCGACCATGTTAAAGGATTATGTCTGTGAAAATTGTCAGTTGAGGCAGCATAGTGTCTTAGTACTTAGGCTCCATTCTGAACATTCTACAACTTATGTTCAGACACATTTGGACAATTTTGGCATCATAGATTTGGAGAGTTTTGTGGGAGTGCCTTGTGGAGACCTGGGGAATGCCTGAAAAAACACACAGAAATGAATGTTATACACGTTGTTTAGTCATAAAAGTCTATGGGGTCAAAAAATTTACAATCTTGCCCCAAGAAAGCTCAGGTATGGTACATTGCTCCTCAAACACATGCAAAATACACAAAAAGCATAAAAGGCTTGTAAGGTCACCCGAATACTCAAGTGTGAATGTAGTCTTATGTGCATTTTTTTTTTTGACAAATTGTGTTGACATCAAAATTTTTGTCATTGATATGGCATTGGTTTGATTTGATCCAAAAAAATTCTAGTGTACATCCCCAGTCACGATTGTGTGTTTTGACATATTTCAGCCATCTTGCAATAATGCATAACGAGGAAGCCTTTTATTGTCTATGGGGCCTATTCACATGTACAGTGTGAAAGGTGCTTCCATATTAGCCCCTTTCTGATATCAATAAATGTAAATTTAAAAAAGTGTAAAAAAAATACATTGTAATAAAAGAAGTAAAATAGAAATATGATAAGCACCCCCATCAAACCGCACATACATGCAAATGCAATGTGGCATAGGTCCTGCACACATATATAAATAGCAATTGCACCACACCTGTGCAGTATCGCTGCAAACATCAGACTGAGAGCAATAATTCTAGAGCCATGATTCATGGTTAATTCTAATCTGAAGGCTTTTCAAATATCACCTATGAAAAATTGTAGATACCATAGTTTTTGCCATTTCATCGTCGCAAGCACATTTTGAGCTTTGCAATGTTCGTTCCTTGATCTATTCACTCAACGTAACCTCATCTTTTATTATTTATCAGAAAAATAGTTTTTTATATTGTGTTTGCGTCCACTAAAATTCATTTTATTGCATTTTTCTTATAAATATACATTTGATAAGCAGTTGCACAAATATTGCTCAACATAAAAAAATGTAATTACCACCATTTTATTCTACATGATCTTGCCTTTCACAAAATATATAAGTGGTTTTGTGCTGATTTTAACGTGTGTGAAAAATGTTAATATTGCCTTGGAGGTAAAGTGGTTAAAGAATGTTTAAAGCATTTTTTTTTGTTTTGGATAGAGTAATGAAGAGTAATGAACTCCTGACTTTTCTTTTCGCTTCCTGTCCCATAAACACAACAGGAAGTGAGAAATCTCTCCATAGAGAGGAAAATCCCTGTTTATGCAGTTGTCACTAGAACAACTGTCCATATTTTTAAGATTTTCCCTCTGTTCCTGTACTGATGACAGCTTGAAATTTTGTCTTTTCCCTCACTTTCAGTCCTGATAACAGTAGTCACCTGCAAGGATGAGCTAAAGCTTGGACCAAACTCAGTTTGGCCCAAACCCATGGGAAATTGTCACATGATAGCATGCTGCCGGCCCAATCAGCTGTGGCCATGGAATTCCACACCCCTTAGCCTTTGGTATGAAAGGGACATGGATTCTTGTGATGCACATCATTGACTTAGTATGGCTACTTGGCCATGTTTGGACAATGACATTGGTAAAATATGGCCATGTGGCTATTTTAAATCAATGATGTCACCAGCATCCCTAGCCCCTCAGGGATGGGAAATTCCATGGTAGCCTGTTATCATGTGACAGTTTTCCACGGGTTCAGACAGTGGAAGAAAACCCAACTACTGTGTTCCTTCCTCCTAAAAAAGCTCTGGTAACTTACGTATTTGCAATCTGTGCCAGTCCAGTCATGTGATCCTGTAGCTCTTTGTAAGGCTGCATTTACACTTAGTGTATTTGAACACCCAAAGAGAAAACTCCGGGACATCCGCACTCCTCATATGCTTTTTATGGAGGAAATTCACTGTATGCATCACACCACAGGGGAGAAAAGCAAGACATAGCACTTTCTGTTCTCAAACTAGCAAACAAAGTGTTACTAAACTCACAACAGGAAAAACAGTCAGTATATGCAGTAAAGCATGCTTATTATACTCACTGTGGAATCTAAGGGGTTAATCCTCTGCATTGTGTAAAAAGGATGTTTAATCATGTCTTCTCTGATCCTCCCCTTCTTTTACTGTCCCCAATCCATCTGCTGATAGAACAGAGCCTTGGGTGCAAGCTGCACATACTCAATTTTTTGTGTATTGCTAGAGAGGTTTTTTTTTTCCTTGGGAGAGCGCATTTAATCAGCACAGGGCCAATCAAGGCTGTCCAAGCAGAGGGTCAGGGGTCCTGCAACCTTAGAGGACAATCAGGGAAGAATGAAAACTCCTCCTACAAGCTTTAACCAGTGCTCTACTGGGCACTGCTAGAAATCACAAGACTGCTCTAACTGTCGATGAGAAAAGTAGTTAAATATTTACTAAAATAATAGCATTTTCATGTTCTGTGTACTGTGGGAGACCAGATATAGTGAATGCAGAGTCATGGGTTTAGTAACCCTTTCATAAAAATTTTTACTATATTTGAAACATGCTTTTTTGGTGTTTTTCATGCAACACACATAAGGCTGCCTACTGATTTCAGTGGGCTGCCTAACAAGCGGCAGAGCAGCTCATGGAGCTTTTTGTTGCATTCCGGTTTGCGTCTTTTACTGCATTTGTTGAGCATTTTTGAAAATGCGCACCTACTTGTAACGTGTAACAATTAAAGGCATTGCAAGCATGATGCACATTTTTTGCATGTTCCTGAAATAAGAAGATATGAACAGAGCCTACAGAAGCACTCAATAACAGCTGTGAATTCTGGGAGCTGTCATGTCACCTATAGGCTACCATAGCACATCTGTTGTCAGCACTCCCTCATCTCCCCTGCAGCAGCTGCTCACTGACACAGGAGAGCTGGAGCTGCAGAATCATGTTACCAGACCAGAGTGGATTATAAATAGATAAATATGCAGTGCAGGTGTGTTTATACAAGATATGCAGGATAGGTAGGTGGAGGGACAGATTTCTTCTACTTTAGCTCATTCCCAATGGTGACCACTGTTACCAGGACTGAAGGTGAGGGGAAAAATTCAAAAAGCCAAGTTCTGCCTGAACCTTAGCTCATCCTTAGTCACCAAGACACATAAAGAGATAAATCTCCCTAACAGGGACACAGACATCAATCAAAACCTAGGGACTTTTAACTCCTCTCCACTCCATCCAAAATGAATAAATAAAAAATGTTTAATTTTGGTACACATTAATCTTAATAATTTTTTTTTCTAGCATAAAAATATGCACAATACTTTCACTGAGAACTGTAAAATGTTAGCATTAGTTCCAGCCCCACAGGAGTTCAATATAATATCCCTACAACAGGCCGTCATTGAGAGACATAAGACACCAGGATGTGCTAGCCAGCGGCCACAAAAAAAATGAAGTATTCGTTTTAGATGGAGATGGCCTTGAAGGAAATGACTTCTACTGTTGCATCTTGTAGAAATGTGAATTATGAAGCTCAGCGTGCAGCATAAAAAGGATCCTTTTCTAAGAATGAAATCGAGAAGTTTAATGTGTGTTTTGATTTGCTCGGGACACATCACATCGTTAGCAAACAGATAAGTTCTGGAAAATCGATTGATTGTACGGCTGGAAGATGAACTGTTGTGATTGGACGTGGTACAGTAATGAGTGAAGCACGGAGGTAGGTGGGTTCGGGGCTTTGCAGAATATCCCATAACAAGTTCCCTTATTACTGGCGGAGACGGCGCTATTATCAGGGAGATGGAACGTTCTGCACTCACCATGGGACCGGGTTAGGATTGGATGAATATGGATCTGTAATTGCCAGAGGATGCTTCCAAAATATATACCAAGCAGAATCCTGAGACTGGAATGATGTCAGTCATTTACAGAGGAAAAGTGCAAGGAAATAAACTGGAAGTATTTAAAAAGCAACTACAGAAGAAAAGATAATCACTATTATACTTCACAAATCATTTTTTTTTCTTCTACAGCAGTCAGCGCCCCCTCTCCCCACCTGTGGCTGCTTTGTCCTCCTGACTACTGAAGACAGAGACTCCCATTTTGTAAGCTTACAATTATAGGAAGAATCAATTCTGTGTTCTGACATGACTGAACTTTGCCTGAACTCCTTTCACAACCCAACGTTAGAGATTATAGCATATTATGGGAGCCGGAGACACACCACAAATACTATTTTATGTCATCTTTGGACCTTCTTTTTTATTTCAGCAGCTGACCCAGACCATCCACAATGCTGTATACTGTATTTTGTCACTGTTTAATAGAATGTGAATGAAACGTAGTTTTCGTAGATTTAATATCATAAACATGACCATTTAAAAAAATAGGTAATACTGTTTTTACCTTTCTTTGTTGCCTCTTGGTGCTTCTGATCTTCTGCTGTCCCTTTGCAACCACCTCCAGTCTTCACCAGACTTTGACCAGTGGGGGTAGAAGATGCTCCAGCATCCGTGGGCATAAACAATGCTCTATCATTGCTTTGAATGGAAGGAAAAGTGCCCCATTGTTGGTATCAATGGGAAGAATAGTGCCCCATCAATATTGTCAGTTGGGGGAATAGTGTCCAAAGGCCAGTTTAAGGCAAGCCAAGGGCCACATCCGGCCCCCGGGCCGCAGTTTGGAGACCACTGATGTACACCAATGGTGACTGCATTGCATTTCTGAGTTCAAGATTCCTGACAGTGACAACAGTGGACCAAGCTAAACAAATTTAATCCCTAGTGGGGCAGCTGGGAAAATGCCCAGGTCTCCCATATGGTACAGAGGCTGCCAGGCACAAGCACAGTTCCACAATCACCAACAATTTAGGCTCAGTCTAGGGGATGTCTTTTTAGAATTTATTGCTGAATAACTTTAAGGTTTGGTTCACACTGCTTGCATCCCATTTTGATCCTACTTTTAGTGTGATTATGTAGTGGTACTTGGACACTACTCTGATCCTACTTTGAAGTGGCTTGCATATTCTATGGAGCACAAAGTACACAGAAATCATGCCAAAGCAGTACAGGAATCTTTTCCAAAATTGCTCTGTACTGAGTCACATTGATGTGAATGGACACCATTCAAAACAATGTAATTTCCATTGTCATATGATTCTGTGCGACTCTCATGCGACGTCATATCTGAAACTGCACTAGTGTGAACCAGGCCTTACAGGCCTGCAGTGCCCCCAGGTCCCCTGAGAGCCCTCAGCCCTTACAATCAGGGCCATGGATAAGGGGATACCACCAGTCCTCCTCTACAGGGTCCAGGCCAGTAGGGGGCCCAGGCAGCTGGGTAAATGAGATGTGGGCAGGGAGGGTGATCGGCACGGTGGGGGGGCAATTACTGGAACTGATCCCCTGTATGGCGCTCTCTGCAGCAGCTGAAAGCCGGCTTCTTCTTCTTCTTTTCCTCGCACTGGCTTTCAGCTGCTGCAGAGAGAGCCATACAGGGGATTGGTTCCATTAATTGCCCCCTCTCAAGACCCAGCATCCTCCCTGTGCACCATATGTTTCCCCCCGCTGCCCAGGCATCCCCTGTGTGCCCCCACAGTGCTGCCGGCTTCCCTCCTTTCCTTCCCACTGACAGCTACAAGCACACTATAGGACCCTTCAAGATGGAGAGTGGGGGGAAGGGTTTGGTAAATATGTTACATTTACCAGCCCCTTCCTTTCCTAAAGGAACACAATGAGTTTTTGGTACCGATTACTGACTGTGTTCATGCATAACTGAAGCATAGTAAACTGTTTTGGGGGAGAGGCTGTCAGGTTGGCTGTATGAGGTCCCATGGTTTCTAACAGCAGCCCTGCCTATAATGGCTCCCTAACACCTACAGTTCTTCCCAGTCTCCCACAATGCCCCCCAGACTGCTACAGAGCCTCCAGTCCCCACATCATGCCACCAATCTACTACAGTGCCTCTGAACCTTCCACATTCCCTCCTAACCCCCACAGTGCTCCAGACTCCCACAGTGCCCCAGAAAATCTCACAACTGCCCAGAGAGACCCCAGACCTTGCATCCCATCCAGAAACCTCATCCCTCATCCCCTCCAACATTTCAATACATATTTTGTATTCCCATATTTTTATTGTGTGGATATAAACTTTTTTTATTACTGCTAGGGCATTGAATACTTGTGAAGAATTTACCAGGGCATGGTCTCAGAGCACTGTTTTAGACTGTTGCCCTGATGAGTCAGATAAAAATTGGAACTAATGTCACATATGTAACACAGGTGTCCATTTTGATTTTTCTACTACCTTGTGATGGAGGAAAAATGGACTTATGTGATTCAAATTGGTGGTTGGGTCTAGGCAGTTATACACTTGCCTACATCTGATCACATCCGGCTAGGTCAGTAAAAGTGGTCCTGAATGGACTTTTTCCAATTAGTCTGACAAACCTGAATGGACTTGGATGTAGGCAGATGCATCCGACCACCCAAAGGAATACAGTGGAGCCCATCTTTAATCCGTATATTCAATCAAAAACAGACTGACAGAATGCCCTGGAGTGAAAGGGGCCTAAAGGTAGCATCAACCAAAACACTGAAACTTGACTGTTCATTGTTTCAGAATTCCCACATTCCTAACAATACGCACTATTTTTTTTTTCGGTTCTTTCAAAGAAACAAAAAACACAAATCCACAACATATACACCTAACAAAAACTCATACTTCAATTCCACAAAAAGTTTCATATTGACTTTCAGTTCTATCTCAATAAAAAACAGTGATCATTCAGATATTTTTTTAGGCCTGGTTCACACCTATGCATGTTGCAATTTGCCCTCTGCAAAAAAAAAAAGTCCCTGTCCCTTTCCAAAAATGCAGTGGCTGAAAACGCATAGATGTGAATGTGTCCCATAGGAAACCATGTTAAATGGACTGTGATGTGTTTCTGCAAAATGCACTAAATAATGCATACTGTAGGCAGGGGTGGACTGACCATTTGGAAACTCTGGCACTGCCCGAGGGCCTGGGGTCAGTAAGGGGCCCCATGAGATGCCCCTGGTACCTTTTTCATAGGCTTTTTTGAGTTTGGGCAAGGACACATGGGCCCCATGATCCCCTATGGCCCGGGGGCCCCATGAGTTGTCAGTCCGCCCCTGACTGTAGGTGTGAACCAGGCCTTTAAGAGACAATAGACTTCTCTTATTTTACAGCCACAAACCTTTCTACTTGTTCTGCACTTAACTGTGCTGCTCCCCCTGAATGAACAGTAAAAGAACTGAGCTAATTGCAAGCTCTTGTGCATCATTGATTGGCTCAGCAGCCTGTCATGACTCTGAATATTCTGACTGGTCTGGGTAAATGAACATGGCTACCCATTAAATACAAGCAATGATATCCATGAATAACCTCACCGCCCCATAGGAGGAGGGGGGGGGGACACAGAAGGATGGGGATTTGAAAGGCGCTTACAAACACAAAAAAACAAAAAAAATATGAAATATCTTTTTTTACTTAATACAGATAATAAAACTGCTTTATATTTATGAACCCCTCAATAAAAACATATTGTACAGGCTATAGTATAACATATACATATGCTTGAGATTAGAGGAGAGAAACTGCATATGGATTGATGTGTTTCGCCCCAATAAAGGTGTTCTTCAGGATCTGCTTCGTTTTTGCAACATATATACTTTTATAGCCAAAATAAAAGATGTACATATATATCTCTATGTCAAGATGACATGGATACACAGCCACAGCAGCGGATGAGCCTCACATCATATGAATAATATCAGAAGGTATTAAGATAACATGGATAGCTATATACATGATCAAAGCCTGAGTAACCTGTAAGGACACCAATCCCATCAAGGAATCAAAAATAATAGGGTAATGAAGCGAGCGCTAATGTTGAAACCAGTGATGAGCAGCTGAACACACTAAAAGGTAAACCAAAGTGCCTTCAAATCAATCAAAAAATAAAAAATGGTGCAGCGCTAAAAATGATAAAATGATTAATTACATCTACTAAACGCATGTGTATGGTAGGTGCGTTTTCACAATGGCACACACTGAGACAGCAATATTGTACTGAAAATAAGCAGATATAATGAAATGTTAAAAGTGCAAATGTCTATCGGAAACGCATAATCGTGACATGCGTGGTAATTAACAGAAATTGTCCAAAATTTCTTAAATTTCTTTAGACTGATACAATCTTCAAGTAACTTCTATACAGTCCCAGAATACTTATTCCGCTTGGGTGGATGTATTAACATGCAGAGTGCGCACTCACCAGAAGCGCTAATAAAAACCGTGTTGTATCATATGCTCCTGGACATGCCCTGATCCATCGGATGTAGTCAGGTATACAGCCGGGGGTTGGATGGTCTTCCCAATGGTGTTGGAAGTTGATAGCCAGTGCCAATAATCCAACTATTCCAGGATACTGGCGTGTACACTGAAGATGATACTTCCTGATCAGACTCGTTTTTGAAGAAACAACCAGGTTCATCTTTCCTCAGGGCTTGTGCTGCTCCATGTGCTGGCATCCATCTTCAAGATACAACTTGATACAACGCGCTTTTTATTAGCGTTTCTGGTGAGTGCGCACTCTGCATGTTAATACATCCACCCAAGCGGAATAAGTATTCTGGGACTGTATAGAAGTTACTTGAAGATTGTATCAGTCTAAAGAAATTTAAGAAATTTTGGACAATTTCTGTTAATTACCACGCATGTCACGATTATGCGTTTTCGATAGACATTTGCACTTTTAACATTTCATTATATCTGCTTATTTTCAGTACAATATTGCTGTCTCAGTGTGTGCCGTTGTGAAAACGCACCTACCATACACATGCGTTTAGTAGACGTAATTAATCATTTTATCATTTTTAGCGCTGCACCATCAAGGAATCAGTCAATCTCTTGACATGCATGCAAAGAGACATCAGAGAATTAAGCCCAACCTGGAGAACAAATCCTGGATGTAGACCTTATGGTATGCAGCAAGAACCCGACAATTCAACTCCATAAGGAGAGAAATATCCTGTGATGATCCACATACATGACCTGCATCAGCAGCCAAAATGGCGGTGGCTACCCATTAGTCTAATTTTCAAAGGCTAATGACTTTATAAACTAGCCCCCCACCAAGCAAGAGAGGTAAGACCCAACAGACACTCGGCAGCCTTGAAAAGTTGAACGCAGTACAAATCTCTCTCATACTGAAACCTGTGAGTCTGGGAAAAGCATCATAATTTGCGAGATGACATTAACAGATAGTTATCCCCATAATGAGTGCTTGAAAGGTTTTGTTCTAGCAAAACAGATTACAAAGATTGCCTTCGATGAACGTCTAATAATGTATATTTTTCTGTAGCACACAGTGAATATTGGAACACTAGTGCCTATATATTCTATAAATGGAATAGTTCCCTTTGATGTTTTCTATTATCACGGTGAGTAATAATCAGGACTGACTAGATGTTAATTCACTCAGTGCTCCTTTCCACTTGCTTCAGGTCTCTTGGCTGATGTCATTAGGCCGCTTATTACTTTCAGATGCTTGGAGCTGGGATGTGTGCCGCAGATGTGCTCATAGAGGAGGGAGGAGAGGTGCTGACAGGTGCTATTACTTCCCCAAGGAGCCATAATCTTGGGATTCAAGAGGAATCGGACTTCCTCAGACAGACATACCTCCAAATATCTTCCTCCTTATGGTTTGTGTTTTACCACCTTCACAGCCATATTTAGCGTTGCTGTCACCAGAGGCCATTGTAAATGATGTTGTCTTCTGGTACATGTCTTTTACAGGCTCCACTTGTTTGTATTCAACTTGCTGGTTAAAAATATTGTATTCTGATAACAGTATGAGGCTATCACATGTATTATTATTATTTTTTACATAACTGTAATTGTATATTTCTCCACATCTGCATGCAGACCCAACTGTCCAGCAATTAGGGAAAAGCTCATTTTTGGTGGCATGTTCTCTTTATGGAGACATTAGAAGTCCATTAGACCCCCTGCTGCCCCTCTGTGTTGATCAGTTCTATACAAGGCTGGGCCAAAGGGTAGATGGAAGAAGTGAAAACCTTTATCTTTTCATTAAGAGAAGCAGAAGAAAAAGGACATGACCTGCAACTTATACTCCCGAGGTAGGTCACTGTGCAGCTCATAGTGAGTAGCAGACTACCTTCCCTCCTGCTGTAGAGAAACAACCTGCTGATTGAAAGTAATGTTCCACATCATGAACATTTCTTGATATTATCGAGCTGTCTGTGACCAGCATAAGTACACTGAGCACCTGATCTGAATCTCTAGAATTTTAGCTCTGTAAAGGTTCTCGCTGCCAGTTGGGCTGGAAGTTGCCAGTAGACATACAGCCACCGGCCACTTTATTAGGTACACCTTACTAGTACCGAGTTGGATCCCCTTTGCCTTGAGAACTGCCTTCATTCTTTGTTGCATAGACAAGGTGTTGGAAACATTCCTCTGAGATTTTGGTCTATATTGACATGAGTTACTGTTGCCTTTCTATCATCTGGAACAAGTCTGCCCATTCTCCTCTGATCTCTGACATCAACAAGGCATTTTCTTCCAAACAACTGCCACTCACTGGATATTTTCTCTTTTTTGGACCATTCTCTCTAAACCCTAGAGATGGTTGTGTATAAAAATCCCAGTAGATCAGCAGTTTTTGAAATACTCAGAGCAGCCTGTCTGGCACCAACAAACATGCCATGTTCAAAGTCACTTAAATTCCCTTTCTTCTCCATTCTGATGCTCAGTTTGAACTTCAGCAAGTCGTCTTTACCACATCTACATGCCTAACTGTATTGAGTTGCTACCATGCGATTGGCTGATTACCAAACAATTGAACAGGTGTACCTAATAAGTGGTTCAGTCCCTCCTAGAAGTATCAGCAATGGGGTAATAGCCCTCTCACCGGTTCTTAGAAGGCTTGTCTGCTCTATTTGTCTATTGCTGCTTCTGCCCAGGATGGCCAGTCTTTACAAACCAGCTACACGCCTGACCCCTGATCTTACTGTAAAAAAATGCAAAAGGTGGGTAATTATATGCATCTACACTAAGGCTTTATAATGGAGGGGTACTAGTGACTGAGAAGGACATCTGCAGGGAAATTTGTATGCTGGGAACTGAACAAAAATGGATGAGAAGGGTGGTGCGCTTTGGTCTTTTCACCGTGGGTGCTAAAGGACTCTGGCAGTACCAGGGGCGTATCTGCCACGAGGCAAACAAGGCGTTTGCCTAGGGCGGCACTTTACAGGGGGGCAGCATGCCCCCAAGGCAGAAGGGACACTGTGTGTGTCAGCTTCACAAGGAGGATCACCTGGGCCAAGGGACCGGCTGCAGAGGAAAGCGGAGTGGTGGGCGGATCCCCAGTATGCACTCAGAGCGTGTGAGGGCTGGGGCCCGCTGTGTGCGCCAGGATGTGCAGGATGGCCAGAAGGTGCCAGCGGAGGAGGAAGAAGAAGAGGACGAGGTCAGGGTGGAGGAGTCCCCCGCTTTTTTGCAGCCGCCACTGGAGATCCTGGGGGAGATGGTACACAGGTATCCCTCCTGGAGTGATCCTGACACCATCTGGAGGAGCCCCTGCTGGACAGGTAAGTGCTTGGAGGACTGGTGCTTCCCCACTCCTGTCTCACTGTCCCCCCGATACACTGCCCCCCACCTGTTCCACTTCCCCCCTCCTGTCCCCCACATTGTCCCACTACCCCATCTGTCCCCACTGCCCCCCACCTGTCCCTCTGCGCTCCTCCTGTCACGCTGCCCCCCACCTGTCCCTCTGCGCTCCTTTCGCGCTGCCCCCCACCTGTCCCTCTGCGCTTCTCCTGTCCCACTGCCCCTCACCTATCCTTCTGTGCTCCTCCTGTCCTTCTGCGCTCCTTCTCCTGTCCCACTGCGCTTCTCCTGTCCCTCTGCCCCCGATCCTGTCCAATGCCCTCTGTCACGCTGTCCCCTTCCTGTTCCTCTGCGCTCCTCCTGTCCCACTGCCCCTCACCTGTCCCACTGCGCTTCTCCTGTCCTGCCGCCCCAATCCTGTCCCATGCTCCTCGTCAAGCTGCCCCCCACCTGTCCCTCTGTTCTCCTCCTGTCCCACTGCCCCTCATCTCTTCCTTTGCACTCCTTCTGTCCCGCTGCCCTGATCCTGTCCCATGCCCCCCGTCATGCTGCCCCCCACCTGTCCCTCTGCGCTCCTCCTGTCCCACTGCCCCCCACCTGTCCCACTGCGCTCCTCCTGTCCCATTGCCCCAATCCTGTCCCACTGCCCCAATCCTGTCCCATGCCCCCATCATGCTGCCCCCCACCTGTCCCTCTGCCCTCCACCTGTCCCTCTGCCTCCCCACCCATTACGCTGCCCCCCATCATGCTGCCCTCCCCCTGCCATGCTGCCTCCCTCTTCTCCTGCTACCCCCTTACCTGTCCCGATTGCCTACTCCTGTCCTGATAAAATTGGGGGGTGCCCAATTTTAGTCTTGCCTAGGGCAGCACAAAGCCAAAATACACTACTGGCCAGTACTGTGCATGTTTGTGTGTGGAAAGATGCTCAATGAATGGGAATTAACTAACCTCTGCCTGCTCAATATCCTGACAGAAAAGGCTGAAGTGCAGGGCTCATCTTCATTGGTAGCCCACTGCAGGGCGGGGAGGACAAGTGTACCAGCTCTGAAGTTGTACCACCACCTGGAAAGAATTATGAAGCACTTGTGACTCTCCATGCCCTTGCTCTCCTTTTTTGTTTTAACAGAGGCCTTGAGCCCGAGGTGGAAGAGGCCATCCTCATCTCTTCAGACACCTCCACCAGGTAGTGTGTGATACTTCATAGGGCAGAAGAATGGTTGGGAAAGGACCAGAACCTTCCAATACATTGGTTTTGGAAAGTAAAGCAAGAAGATGATGGAAAAGGGGGTTAAAGTGCAGTTTTCCTTTAGGGTCTAATAGCCAGATGGAATTGTGAGAACATTGTTCAGTTGGAATCTCACTTAACTCAAGATTAATTTAGTTAAGAATTGACATGGGATTCTTTCTGGAACTGCTGAACATAATCAGAACGGAGAAACCTGCTAGAACAATAACATAGACAAGCGAGGAAATAGATCAGACAGCAAGAACAGGGCCAGAAATAGACATTGGAGTAATTTATATGTGGGTGTAAAGATGTAAGACACATTTATTGAACTCCATTCTTGTTTTGTGCCTGTAAAATTCACAGCAGGTCATTTCCTGGCAATGAAGGAGCCATTTTGGCTGAATTAAAAAAAAAGTCACAAAGTTTTTGTCCATGAAACTTTATTAGAACTTGATACTGCACAGTGTGTGAACATTTGCTGCGTAGCTATTTGTAAATCATTTTTTTTTTACTCTTTCATGATCAGGGGCCATCGATGTACAGTATCTAAGCCCAGACCAAGGTTAGAAGCATCTTTATGTGTTGGTTAAATTCTGTGACTAATTTGTCTAAAAAAAGATTTTGCACTTTTTTTATATTGGTAAATTGTTTTATAAATGCACTGCTCAAATTATTTGTTGTAAGCTAACAAATGGGGGAAAATAAGTTAGAAAAAATTATTTTAACAGCTTAAAGCAGAACGTCTCCGAAAAGGGGAAGTTCTGCTTTTTCTCCTCCTCCCCTCTCTCTTCCCATATTTGGAATGTTTTTTTTTTTTTCAGGGGGGTGGGCAGTTACTTGATCTTTACAGATACCCACTCTCACTTTCGGTCAGATTGTTGTGGCAATCTGATTGGAAGTTCAGCTGCTCCTCTTTCACCCACAGCCTCTTGGAACACACCACAAGTCTCAGGAGACTGTGGGACGCAGCATGGCTCACGCATGCACAGTGGGTAAGTGGCTGTGAAGCCACAAGGAGTCACGGTCAGCTGACCACAGTTTAGATACTGGTGCCTGGACCTGGAGACTGGCAAATAGTTGACTTGTGTGAGGACATCGCTGGATCCTGGGACAGGTAAGTGTGTGTTTTTAAAAGTCAGTAGCTACAGTATCGGCCTGACGAAGGAGTGAGCATGCTCCGAACGTGCGCCATCTTGGAAACCCAGTCCATGCAGTGACATCATTCCTGTGAGCCTCCCTGCACCCCTCTGCTACTCCCCGAGCCCTGGACACCACCGGAGTGGCAGAAAAACACCCAGGGCGTGGCCAAAGGACCTGATGCTACCACTGGACCACCATTACTTGACATGCCTACCTGTTACCTACCTATGTGAGTGCAATTTTACTAGTAAATCTACCTGATTTTACCCATTTACACTTAGAGTGGCACTGCTGTCTCTCTTCTGCACCTGCATTAGGAGTATCTACAAGCTCTTACAGCCGGCTGCCTCCTCAGAAAAGTCCATACTACTGCAAGCCCCCCACTACAGATGGACTTGGACACCACCTCCACATGGACCTTCCACTAACCCCCGTTGCTGATGGTCCATCCCCAAATGCACACAGGGTAGATGCGTCTTAGCGCTCCCTCCCCCCACTCACCTCTATAGTATATATAACTGCTGACTTTTAAATTTTGGTTTACAGGGTGAAGATTCTCTTTAACGTTTTAAATGAATTAATGCATTTTTTAACAGTCTGTCTTTTACTGTAGAGTAGTAATAAACAATCATATGTATCAGGTCCACCCTGACAATATATATTATTTTTTTTATTTGTTCCCAGTCACTTTTTAAATACTGAGAAGCTGCATCCTCCTTATCCCCCAGCATCACATTCCCGAACTTTCGTTCAGGAGGGCATGAACTGCAAACATCATCAGAAAGTACCATGTCTGTCTCAAGACCCTTAGTGCCATATACACAAGCACATGCGTGACCACCAATGATTTTTAGCTAGTCTTTCAATCTACAACTGCCAATCAATCCTTGAAGGAGGAGCTGGGGAATATCCCATTCACGTTACTCCAAGCTGCCTCAAAAGAGTGGCTTCAGGGGATCCTGCAAGGTAATGGAGCTGCTCTAAAAACAGAAGTAGATAGAGGATAGGGAAATTGTACATGGAAATTGCAAGTTTCTCCACCACGCACGTGACTTCTTCAAAAGGAAAACCCTTTGAAGAAGCCACGCAAGCTGTGATGAAACACATCAGGACAGAGCCTAGTGAAGGCATCATTCTACCTGGAAGGTGCTGCTGGATTGCTTGTCAAGGTGATGCTGAAGTCTTTTTCTTGAAGGAGGCATGAACCTGAATAGCTTGTAGTAATTTTATGGTGGTGCACTGTTGTATTGAGTTCACTTTTCTTGTGACAGGAACTCTTTTAGTTATTTTTTAATAGTGTCTTTTTTTTAAACGGTAAAACACTATGTAAGTTTTTATTTCCTTTGAGCTGAGGAGTCAGTGGAGGAATGTTCAAAGCATTGTGGTCCTCATTGGTACAAGTGGAAGAGGTGGCCAGGCGGTAATCGTCAGAGGCATCGCGAGGAGGTGTATAAGACCCCTTAAAGGGGAATGCACATGGTGACCTATTTGCATACAATAGCTAAACAAATTGAAGTGTGCGCAGTATGTTAATGGTGGTGGAACTCACTGGGGAAAACTATATCAGAAGGATGTAAGCAAGACACAACAGAGTTTGTCTATTTTAAGGACTTGTTTTAATGGACTTTTTGGTGCACAATATCACTTGGGCTATTGGTGTTTATGATGTATTATACACTGAAAGATACAAAAGAAGCACTTATTTATTATTGTTTGTATATGATATATGTTATGGTTATATAGAGTTATTGTTCATAGAGTGGAGATTTAAGTAGTTAATAAATGTTGCTCAGCACTTATAAGTGTGGATATGGGAAACACTGTAGTGTGAGCAGCAATGGATGTTAAATAGATATAATATTGCACTATACATATATGTTGAGGTAACGGGTTGTGCAGCAAATACCTTGCTAAATTATTTGCCATTAACCTGCTGCTGCTAGCAGAGAGTGGACAAATAGGGACTGGTCATCTAACTAGCAACATTATTTACTACATGCAGACTTTACTGGGACTGTACTCATATGCACCATCATAAAGACTGGGCCCCACCACTAGCTGGCTGCAGAAGTAGGGCTAAATACTGTTCACTCAGGTAGCTGCTTTACAAGAACTTTGCTTATGATCTATAATATGAGGTTTAGGGAGTTTTAATATTCTACACTGCCATTCATATAGAATAAACTGTAAAGTGGTTGTAGCCTACTGTTTACAGAGGAGCTATGGCAGTGTTATCATTGATGTTACTGTTTTCTAATGCCATTACCTATTGCTGACTGTGTGGGTTACAGATTTACTGTAATTTAGCTGCATAGAACTCCATTCTATGCTGCTATAGCCTAGTGAACATATTGTCTAGTGAACTGTGATTGACCTAATTCATTACTTACTCATTTATATGCATACTTGTATTTACTACAACCCGTGAGTACTGCTTGGACCTGAAGAAGGGGACACTCTCCGAAAGCTTGTCCTCAAAATTGTTTGTTAGTGCAAATAAAAAAGTATCACGAACAGTACTCAATTGTTTCTGTCGCAAATGCACTAATATGGCTACAATCACCTCTGCAACCCGTGACAATATATTGGATTCATTTACCACTAGCCAGTCTAATGTTTGCTTTTTGTTACTGAACCTTATTTGTATGCAGGGTATCTGTATTTGTGCTCCCAGTGGCAGTGCAGTATCCATTTGCTTAACCTGGTGTGTCAGTGGGGCTGAGGTTGTTCTCAGTGTCGAGACAGAAGAACAGAGCACCCAATCTACTAAGTGGCTCCTGTGGGGGTAGCACTATATAACTATTGTTTGCATTATTATAACAATGCTGATGTTATAAGATGAAAGTGTATGTTCTCACTATAGATAGCTGGTTGAGTCAAGGCTCCCAGCCCTCCTGACAGAACTGAGATGTTGTTTTATGTTTTTACTGCCGTTGAGGCTTAACTCCAAGCTTTCTGTAGGTGTTGGACCGAGAGCTAGGAACACTAGAACTTCCACTGGCCCAATGCTACAGTCTCACACCTGGTGCATAAGCTTCTGTTATATGGAAGCAATTTCAGATGGTTTCAGCATTCGTCTTGGAACTGTTGGTTTTGGGTATTCTGTCTGTTCCTTTACTTCAAAAAAGCCAAGTAAGGGCATCCAATGGCTGGACCGACTTTACTCAGGATATAAAGTGCATAATGACAAGGTGTATGTTTCTGAAGTAGGGGTCCCTCTTGAAATCACAAGGCCCAACTTAGAGCAGGCAGGTACACAGAAAATAACCTCACACCCCCAAATGAGCCAAGGCTCAGGCTTCATTACCATATAGGTGCAATTTATGTTAGTAGTCAAGTGGATGTTTCTGATCAAGTTAGCAAGAGAGCTACGTTACCATTAGACATGTGCACGACAAAAAAATGTGTTTTGTTTTGATTCCTTATTTAAAGTGTTACTAAACCCACAACAGAAAAAGCAGTCTGTATATGCAGTAAAGCATGCTTGTTATACTGACTGTGGCACCTAAGGGGGTAGTCCTCCGCATTCTGTAAAAAGGCTGTTTGATCCTGACTTTTCTGATCCTCCCCTTCTCTCCTGATAAGCCATATTGTGTGGAGTCACTCTGCACATGCTCAGTTTGGTGTGTATTGCTAGACAGGTTGTTTTTTTTTCTTGGGAGAGTGCATGTGATCAGCATAGGGCCAATCAGCACTGTCCAGACAGAGGTCAGGGGTTCTGCATCCTCCTAGAGCAAAATTAAAACTCCTCCTACAAGCTATAACCAGTGCTCTGCTGGACACTGATAGATGTCACAAGACTGCTCTAACCGCTAATGAGAAAAGGTATTTAGCAGTTTATATTTACTAAAATAATAGCATTTCCATGTTCTGTGTACTGTGAGAGGCCAGATATAGTGAATGCAGAGTCCGGGGAGACCAGATATTGTGAATGCAGGGTCCGGGGAGACCTGATATAGTGAATGCAGGGTCCTGGGAGACCAGATATAGTGAATGCAGGGTCCGGGGAGACCAGATATAGTGAATGCAGGGTTCTGGGAGACCGGATATAGTGAATGCAGGGTCCGGGCAGACCGGATATAGTGAATGCAGGGTCCGGGCAGACCGGATATAGTGAATGCAGGGTCCTGGTAGACCAGATATAGTGAATGCAGGGTCCTGGTAGACCAGATATAGTGAATGCAGGGTCCTGGGAGACCAGATATAGTGAATGCAGGGTCCGGGGAGACCAGATATAGTGAATGCAGGGTCCTGGGAGACCAGATATAGTGAATGCAGGGTCCTGGGAGACCAGATATAGTGAATGCAGGGTCCTGGGAGACCAGATATAGTGAATGCAGGGTCCTGGGAGACCAGATATAGTGAATGCAGGGTCCTAGGAGACCAGATATAGTGAATGCGGGGTCCGGGGAGACCAGATATAGTGAATGCGGGGTCCGGGGAGACCAGATATAGTGAATGCAGGGTCTGGGGAGACCAGATACAGTGAATGCAGGGTCTGGGGAGACCAGATACAGTGAATGCAGGGTCCGGGGAGACCAGATATAGTGAATGCAGGGTCCTAGGAGACCAGATATAGTGAATGCAGGGTCAAAAGTTTAGTAACACTTTAAATATTTTGGTTTCGGTAAATTTGTTTAATCAATTTGTTTTCAGAATTTGTTTTGTTTTATTTCATTTTAGAATTTGATTTTATACTATTTGAATTCAATTCGACCGAATTCGAATTCAAATTGGCATTCAAATTCTAATATAGTCTATTTGAAATTAGAATTTCGGAAGATGATTACATTATTTATATTTTATACGATTATATTCTGTTTTATTGTTTTTTTCTATTCTATTCTGTTCTCCTATTTTCTGTTCTTTTCTATTTTATACTAATCTATTTGAATTCAAATTTATTCTATTCGTTTTGGAAGGATGGTTATAGTCTATTTTATTCTATACTATTATGTTTGTTTCTATTCTATTCTCTTATTTTCTTTTTTTTTCTATTTTATTCTAATCTTTTCTGTTCAAATTCATATTTTGGAAGACAATTATATCCTTTCTATTTCATTCTGTTGAATTATATTCTATTTTCTATTCTGTTCTTTTTCAAATTCATTCTATTTGAACTTCGAATTTCGGAAGACAGTTATATTCCATCTATTTTATTCTATTCTATTTGTTTTTGTATTCTATTCTTTATCTATTCTATTCTAATCTATTTTTTTTATACTATTCTTTTCCATTCTATTGGAATTCAAATTTATTCTAATTACAATTCAATACAATACAATTATTTTCTATTTTATTCTATTCTTTTGTTTTTTTTCTGTTCTGTTCTATTCAAATTCAAATTTATTCTGTTTGAAATTTGAGTTTTGGAAGACAGTTATAGTCTATTTTATTCTATTGGTTTTTCTATTCTATTCTATGCATTTCTAATCTATTCTATTCATTTATATTGCATTCTGTTCTATTTTATGCTTTTGTTTTTCTATTCTTTTCCATTCTATTCTTTTATTGTCCATTCTATTCCAATCTATTCTATTCTTTTGTTTTATTTTATTCTTTTTGTATTCGAGTTCGATTAGAGATGAATTTGAATGTCATCTGAATTTAGTTTTGTTATTTCAGATTCGTCACTATTGTAATTCGAAAATGCTGAGACATCTAAATATCCGAATTCAAAATTAAACAAACCGCACGTCTAATTACCATCATGTTTTCTGATTGTGAGATCCAGAAAACATCTCAAGAAATCCTCAGGAAGGATGTGCTTAGTCCTCAGGACTAGGCCCTTAAATCTAAATCTAGCTTAGTCTGTAAATCTAACCTGAAACCTCAACCTAACCTCTATATGGAAGGCTAGCCATACATGCTATTTTCTACTTGCCTCCTTCAATTTTTCCATTTGGAGTTCTAGCCAGGTGATGGGGACAGGGCCACCCATGGTTCAAATTTCAGCTGATTCAGCCAGAACTGGTTAAAATTAGAGCTGTGTTTGACCCTAAACTTCAGCTTCAATCTAATCCTAAATCTCAAGATCAGCCATAACTGTCTCTTTTACAATATCAACACAACAACTACCACAATGAATAGCCAATGCAATAATGTTATGGCTGAAAAGTTCAAGTGCCAAAGTGCTGTATATCTATAACTAGTGTAGTGCTAACTCCAAAAGAGCCGCTGGATTTTGAAGCCTTTTCCCCCACACAGCACCCACAACAGAAATGTTCCAAAAGACTCCAGAAAACAGTCTAGGGGTTTTGGTTTTAAGGTTTATTATAGAACACTGAACTTGGATAGGGATTGGGGTATATGAGATACCCAGAACATGATGAACTGTACATTCCATACAGTAAATGAGGACCTACTAATGTTTCTGGCTACTCTAATCAAAACTGTAGAACTGAGCTGCAACAGTAAGAGTGGCAGTGCAGCAACAGCAAAGCAACAAAGTTCCAAAAACAAAGGTACATTGACAAGACAGAGCCTTGTTGTATTGCATGGCACCTGGCCCAAAGTTGAGGTATAGTGGGGTACTTATGGCTGACTTGCTCTGCGCTTAGGATGTCCACTAGGCTCCAGGCATGTGAGGTATTTCACTTCACTGTCCTCTCTTTGGGTGTAAGGCTGGATTCTACTCACTCAGTCCCCCTCGATGGCTTCCCAAGATCCAGAATAGCTGCTGTCTGCTAAACAGGCTCTTTCTAGCGTGCCTTGATGTCTGCAGCTAAGCCTAGCTGAGACTGGCTGAGTGAATACTGGAAGCTTCCCACTTCTCTCTTTCTTCTGCCCCATGGGCAGAGTCCCCAGCACAGTGGTCTCCTCAAGATGACTGGACTCCAGGCTCTGCACCCAGACTTCTGAGTATTTATGGGTTGTTTCCACCCCTGCTGGGCTCTGCCTCCGCAGGGATTGGTGAAAACCTTATAAATATTCATTCTACAGCCTCTGTACCTCCACCCACTAGATTCTGGAACTATCCACAAAGTTCCAGAAGACAGGGGGATGTAACAGAACCACAACCCTTTGAAACACTGCACAGCCCCTACTCCTCTGTCTACAGGGGAGCCCAACTTAAATTTGCCTAAACTAGTAACAGTGAGGATGCTACACTAGTATATCAGAAACAATCATACATGTGTAGCACCCCTCTAGGTAGCCAGGGAGAGCTAGCTAGATTTTTTAGTTAGAGGCTGGATAGCAGCCTGGTATGAGTCCACCTGGGATGGGCCAGCCAGGTTACTTTTGGTCAGGGCTGAGGGCTCTGCAGGTCAGTTCCCTGATACCTCCCCCTGTTCTAGAAGCTTGAGAAGTTTCTAGAAGGCAGTGCGTGGGGGTGAGGAGGGGCCGATCTGCATATTTAAGGGCTCTAGGCCAATCCTTAAGCAGGAGGCTTGGAGTGGGGCCAGGACAGCCCTTACATATGATTGAGCCTGATCAGCATGGGAGTAGTGTTGGGTGGAAGATGAGTGAAGGCTGGAGTGTGGAGCCTGGGAGGGTGCAGGAGAGGGACCTACCTGCAAGCAGGAGCTGGAAAATAGGATCTCTTTGCCTCATCATCCCCGGAAAGAGGACAGCCTGTGTAGCTGGGAAGGAGCAAGCCCAGCATAAGGCTTGAAGACAGCCACCATCCCACCATGCTCACAGGAGAGACAGAGTGAGTAATCTTAAGCCCCCTGGCCTGGATAAGGGAAGAGGGCAATTATGTGGCAAACCCAACTAGCTTCTCATCTGGGGCTGCTTTGTCAAGTGACAGTTTCTGGGTCCCCTGGGAGGTCTGAGGTGGTGCACCAGAAGGGCTGGAGAGCTCTTCAAAGGTCAGACTTTCTTTCTTTTTGTCCATGGACTTGTACATAGTTGGAGTTTGTCCTCATAGTTCACAGTTCCCTTGGGCATCCCATACACCCCTCAACACCATACAAGTTCAATACCCCTTAAAAAAACTACAAAAACAAGCTCAAGGACTGTTTACTGTCTCAAGTGTGCAACATGTGGAAGAGAATGCATGTTGTCTATCTGTGAAGAGCTGTAGGGGGACCCAAAACTCAGCGACTCCTAAGGGGTAGTGCTACATATGGCTCATATTTACTCATTTACAGAGCTATCTGTTCTGTGCTAAACACGACAGGGGGGGAAATGCAAAGCATTGCAGGCAGGACATATGTATATCCCCATAGGGTTACCTTTGTAGCTTGGGATGGGGTGCTAAGAAATGTGGCTCAACCACCTTTTTTTAACCCCCCCCCCCCCCCCTTCCTTCCAACCACAGGTGTAAACTAAGCCTATATTGCTGACCCACAATTAGGAGGAAAATCTCAGCTCCAAAACACAACAAAGAGCCACACATCAAAGATGGCACCAAATGCAGATGAACCATTATAGAGGATACATAATGGCCTGCAAATGATGGGATCTATGAAAGCTAGGAGGTAAAAATAAATGACATTTAACAAGGGTTTAATCTCCTGGGGTGCCCACATTTGAGATATTACCTGCCTATGGATCTACACTAAGAGGGCAGGATCAATGGCTTTCCAGACTTTACATTTTACGACTTAGGTAATGTCTGCAAACAGCTACACTTCAAGCTGTGAGCTGATTCCTGTACTTGGCCACACTCCGAAGCCAGTGACATCAGCCCTCACAGCTGCATACCTGGTAACTTTGGCTCAACGTTCAAGATGGCTGACTCAGTTTGGTCCATCTGAGGCTCTCACTAACATCCCATGCTGCCTTGAATCCAAAACACAGGCTCAATATAGACATCTCTCCTCTATACCCAGAGGCCTCTTCTACTGCTGGTATTGTCATTCCACGTCAAGGAAGCTGATTTCAAAGCACTGATCTACGGTAGGCCTGTGCAAGCCATTAGCCTCTTTTTTTTTTATATCCCAGCTCCTCTGTCAAAAACAAACACATTAATGATGGATTAAACCTGGCTGGAGTTGCGTATTCCTTAAAAAGCTCATCCAAGGAATGTTCCTGGTTCTTTCTACAAGAACAATGCATGTATTGTTAAACCTACCAAACCGTTCAACATCTTTACTTCCTAGTTTGCCGGCTTAGCAGTATTATTTTTGAATTTAAGGTTGGCTCATATAAAAATGGAAATTCGCCGGAGCTAGGACCCCTAGGTTTGCAAGATAATCACGGTCTGTCTCTCCCAGACTAAACTATTTAATTTAAGTGTTTTCATTTTGTTACGCAGCACTCTAATGAAATAATTCACTTTCAGATCCCAGCAGCAGAATATCCATTTGCAGCCTGTTGGGAGGACTTTTTTTTTTTTTACAAGCCATGTGTAAACACACTGAAAAACGAGTGCCTATCCATTTACATGCCTGTTAGACTTACTGATGTAGGAAAAGGGCTACTGAATTCCAAATGGCTTTACCACCCACATTGATCGCTGGACCGGCTGTACGCTGTATGATGTGGTGTTATATGGGCCCCAAAAGTGTTTAATTCTGGCATCAAGTCGGGGTTTTGAGGAGGAAAAGAAGGACGGGCTTAATTTGGCGGATGATGACGGTGTTCCTAAAGCTATATGTTTTGGCAGGAGCTTTGCCGATAATACAATATTCCTGGCAGATGTATAGAACAGGAGGATAATGCTGTGCAGCTCGGGAAAGTCATTCCAGAACAAATGTTTTGTGAATTAAAGGAAACGGATACCTTGTTTAAAATGTAACTTTTTTTTTGTTGTGGATGAAATAGTATATGTACTGTATGTGCCTATTTAATAAGGCAAACAGCAACATGTAAATTTCAGAAACTTGTAGCAACCAATGAGAATTCATCGATCATTGTTCTGACTGTGCTACACTTATCAAAAGGTGAAATCTGGTTATTAGGGGTCATAGTTTGTGATTAACATCTACGTAGCCGCCCTAGCGGTCCGATTATGTCCATATTTCTGTGCTCAAAGCGGTACATTTTTTTTGCATGGAAATATGTATTATTTTTATTGTAGGCCTGTAATTTTTAGGAATAAATCACTGAAATCTGTCCGAACAAGAGTCTAGTAAACATCCCGGGTATGATAAAATTTGAAACATGAAACCATAAATTATAATTTAATAAATAATCATAAAAAATAATAATAAATTTAATTCATTAATATAATCAAACCAAAAACACTGAAATTTGAAATATAGCGTCAGGTTCGTACATCACTGAGCAAAGTCGCAAAATCGTTTTCAGTGTCTGATGATGAATTTCCCCACGAATCATTATCACTCAATTCTGCAAGTAGTTTTGATTTACTATCACTGTTCTCTAGCTGGTCTAAAACCGCTTTTGACCTAAAGGGACGCTTTTTGGACGCCATGGACGTTTCTCAGTTTCCAGGCAGAAAGAACAGTAAAAATGTAGGCAGGGCACAGGACAAAACACTCGGGACAAAATGTATCTGAAATGGTTTGATACAGGAATGTTTTACTATGTGATTTTAGTGAATTTAGTGAATGTCACTTTTACAACTTTCAAATTTCCCACCAGTTCCGTCCCCCGTCCCTTCCCAACGTCGCAGGGGACGCAACCCAGAAGACAGATGCCGGCATCTGCCGGAGGACATTACAGGGGACACTGCAGGAGGGACATCGCGGGAGCACAGGACAAGGTAAATGAAGAAGAGATCCCGGAGCAGCACTGCAGGGTATTCCCAAGTGTAGCTCGGGGTTACCGCTTGTGGTACTAAAACTTTACCCTGAGCTACACTCGGGAATACCACCAGGGAGGTTAAGGTCCACCCTATAACAGTTTTACTGCTACAGGGCGGCCCTCCTGTGCAAAATCGTGTGTGTGTGTGTGTGTGTGTGTGTGTGTGTGATTTTGCACTTCCGCCATAGGGGGGCACATGTGCACTACCGGCGGATCACTTATGCTGTGAACATTCACAGAAGAAGACAATCTGCGAGTGCCGGTGAACAGATGTCCGCAGGCACCTTCCGATCATCGAGCAGGACACAGACCAGAGCTCTGCCTATGTAAACAAGGCAGAGCTCTGTTCTGACAGGTGGAGGAGTAAAGAATCGTGTGTCTCTTCAAAGCTGGGAACACAATCCTTCACTTCCCCTAGTAAAAGCACCATCTAGTGTACACAAATAACATAGGTAGGCACACAGTTAACCATTTGATATCCCTAGATGTTTAACCCCTTCTCAGCCAGTGTCATTAGTACCATATCAGTGCATATTTATAGAGCTGATCACTGAATTAGTATCCCTGGTTCCCTCAAAGTGTCAGTTAGTGTAAAAATGCCCACCGCAATATCGCAGTCCTCCTATAAGTACTACTAGTTTACTTGTATTAAAAAAAATAAAATAAAACAAATTCATTATAGTTTGTAGACACTAATCAATATACGCTTATTAGGATTTTTTTTTATTGGATATATTTTATAGCAGAAAATGAAAATATTTAGTTTTTTTCAAAATTGTCAGTCTTTTTTTGTTTATAACACAAAAAGTAAAAAACACAAACGTGATCAAATACCACCAAAAGAAAGCTCTATTGGTGGGAAAAAAATGACATACATTTCATTTACATAACCGCGTAATTGTCAGTTAAAATAACGCAGCACCCCGTATCACAAACAATTACCTGGTCAGGAAGAGGGGGGGGGGGGTGAGTAAACTTTCGGAGGTCAAGTGGGTAAACAGTGTCATTGTTTTTTGCCATCCCTTATTAAAGTGATATTAAGGCTTCATTTCCACTAGTGCGACTGGTCACACGACTTTGAAAAAAAAGTTGGCCAACTTGAACATGCATTGCAATATGTGTGAACCAAGTATCCCTATTTCAGGGGCGGACTGACCATTTGGAAACTCGGGCACTGCCCGAGGGCCCGGGGTCAGTAGGAGGCCCCATGAGATGCCCCTGGTACCATTTTTATAGGCTTTTTTGAGTTTGGGCAAGGACACAGGGGCCCCATGATCCCCTATTGCCCGGGGGCCCCATAATCCCCTATTGCCCGGGGGCCCCATGAGTTGTCAGTCCGCCCCTGCCCTATTTATTACAAAGTTTGCTTGAAAGGGTATATAGCAGTGTGCAGAGGGTCTTTCAGAATTTCTGGTCACATGACTTTGGACCCATAAAGTCACATGGCAGTCACAGCCCATTCATTTCAATGGCACCTGCTTAAATTGATGAAACTTAAAGTCGCAGTGACTTTGAAAAGACGCCTGCACTATTTTGATGTGACTTTTGATGCAGCTTTGATCCAGAGACTGTAAAGTTGGATCAAAGTCGCAGTCCAAAGCCGCACTCTAGATCACGCAACTTTGGAGTTGCACTAGTGGGAACGCAGACTAAAGTTGTTTTTTTTTTTTATTAAATAAAAAAGCAGTTCTATTTATCTGCTCTGTGCAACCTCCTCTTTGGCAGTCCCTTACTGGCGCTGTTTCCTCCTCCCTCCTCTGGGTCTCACCTTTGAAAGCCATGTGCTATGGGGATACCCGTGCGTGCATGCTCTCGAGGCTGTGTGCATCCAAAGACACATACAGTGCCGGTAAGACACACCCCCTAAAGGAGTTTGACTGACGATAACAGGAGCCTATGGCTCCCACTGTTCTCAGTGGCTCCTGTGAGACCAGGGAGTGAGGGGAGAGGTGCTTCAGCTGAAACAGTACTGGTGTGGCCAGAGGAGTCAGGTAAGTGTTTAGGAATGGGAAGGGTAAGATAGATAGTAGGGAGAGAATGCGGGTAAAAGAAAATAGACTTTACTACTTTAAAGGTACCCTGTAGTAAAACATGAATCGTTTGAGATGTCCAGTCACATGACCAGCAGACCATAATTCTGGCACTACCTGCTGGGGCCTGCTGGATAGGGGAAAATGCAAGCAGCTAAATACACACACTGATTTACCTACCAAAGTATTTGTAATTCTGTCTGTCAGGTCCAGAGATTTACACAGCCCTGCCAGACAGCAGAGCCAGGTTGGTGACCTGACATTTCTCTACTGCAGTTATTTAAAACAATTTGTCACCTCCCTGTCTCCAGCCTGTGATTGGACATTAAAGAATCAACAGCACACAGATAAAGTTATTCCTCTGCTCTTTTTTTACTGTCAGAATGCTCCTTGTCAGCACACCTGATTGGCTCCTAATGCTTCCGCTCTTTCTCTCCCAGCATGAGTGGTTTATTTAAAAAAGGTTTTCTGTAATAATGTTTCAAGCATTCTCACAGCCATCATGACACATTTCCTGTGATTGTCAGCACCATCTAGTGGTCATAATGTGGTATTTTCCTGAAATAGCTCAATCAGAAAAATAAAATACTTTCTGGCCACTAGATGGAGCTGACAATCATAGGAAATAAATACAGTATATTAGAGAAAATACAGGGAATATTTATGATGGCTGCGCGAATGCTTGTGACATTCATACAGAGAACTTTATTTTTAAATAGACCCCTTTGTGCCACTGTAAAGTGTATTAAAGGCTGAAATCAGGTCAAATGTGCATAATCACATTAGCTGAATTTAGAAATATAGTTTCTTTCCTGAAAATATAACTGAATTAATTGGTTGCCTAGAGTTTAGTTTTTTTCTTGCTTATCTAAAAAAAATAAAACGTTAAACCAGTATGTGTTTCCATTAAACGTGGACTAAAACTTGGACTTAAACTTTACTCCTCTTCGATTGTAAGCTCCAAGGAGCAGGGCCCTCCTATCCCTCTTGTATTGAACTGTATTGTTGCTGTATTGTCTCCCGTTATATTGTAAAGTGCTGAGCAAACTGTTGGCGCTATATAAATCCTGTATAATAATATTATTATACAGGGATCTCTTAGATACTTCTGTACATGTAAGATGCCACAAGCACAGGATACAGACACCACATTCGGACAGAGGGGACCTGTTTTCTTATGGGGTAATTGTTTTATAACCAGCCGTAAGAAGCAGCCAACACTTGTGTGCCAAGCTCAATAATTATAAATATATTTGCACCCAAAATGACACCCAAGAGAGCCATTGTAATGTGAGTAACACTAAAAGAGGCGAGGAAATAAACACCAACGGGACACTAGTCTACAGCAGTCCCCCATCTTGTCTGGAGGGCAGTTTGGGAATGGAAGGGTAGGAGATCATTGCCATGTTGGCTGCAATTAACTGTCCACTCAGCACTGCAATACAAAGGTTCTCTGAATGAGTTATGACTTCAGAGGCAAATGTGTAGTAAATTCAAAATAAAATGTAGTTTGGCTTTTCATCACCCATGCACATGCTAAGGAATATTTAACCCCTTGCCCGCCAGAGGATTTACCCCCCTTCCTGAGCAGGCCATTTTTAGCGATAATGTGCTGCGTTACTTTAACCACCTCCCATCCGGCTGTTGTATATAAACGGCCGGAGGGTGGCAGTGCAGGGTCGGGTGGCCGTTTATAAATGGCCTCTCCACACCCTGCTTGTGTGCGCTCCCTGGGAGCGTGCAGCACCTCGATCCGGTGCCCGCTGTGTCCTCCGGACACAGTGAAACACCGATCATCATACGGGACCTCTGTGCGAGGTCCCGATCATGTGATCACTGATTGGCCAATCGGTGATCACATGAATAGTAGTAAGCAAGATGTCACTTCATGACATCATTGCTTACTACTAGTAAAATTTGTGAATGATCACAGAGGTCACATGGTACAGGGCTATTCACAACAGCCTTGTACCATGTGACAAGATGTGACCAATCACAGCTCTCACAGTATTTCTCAATGGCTGCAAGAATGCAGCTAGAGAGCAGGAGAAATGATTGATTTTACAGCCTTTATGGGTGTAAAAAAAAATTAAAAAAAAAAAATCTTCATCACCGCCCACAAGTAGTACATTGTCACTATGGTGACACTGTACTGCTAGGGATACAGTATGTTAAAAAAAATAATATGAAAATGTAAAAACAAATTAAGAAAAATTATAATATTTGGTTATAAACTAATTTGGGATATTTTTTTTTTTACTAAAAAGATAACCAAATAAATGTTGGCCAAGATTTATAATGAAAGACTATTTATTTGCAAAATGTTATAAGAAAAACACTTTTTTTCAACCTTTTAGGACTTTTTCATTTATATAGCAGAAAAAAAATAAAAATCCCAGTGGTGAATAAATACCACCAAAATAAAGTTTTATCTGTCTCAAAAAAATGCTAAAAAATTCATATGGGTGAAAAAGATGGCCACCGCGTTCCAGCCTGCATTCCAAAAGGCGGAAGTGACGTCGGCGGAAGTTACAGTGAGGAACAGAAGTACAGGTGAAACTCGAAAAATTAGAATATCGTGCAAAAGTTCATTTATTTCAGTAATGCAACTTAAAAGGTGAAACTAATATATGAGATAGACTCATTACATGCAAAGCAAGAAAGTTCAAGCCGTGATTTGTCATAATTGTGAAGTCATAACTCATTCAGGAGCCAAAACTCCGTGTTGCTCAGCGACCGCTCCAAAACCTGACAGATCTAGAGGAGATCTGTGTGGAGGAGTGGGCCAAAATCCCTGTTGCAGTGTGTGCAAACCTGGTCAAGAACTACAGGAAATGTTTGACCTCTGTAATTGCAAACAAAGGCTTCTGTACCAAATATAAACACTAATTTTCTCAGGTGTTCAAATACTTATGTTCAGCAGTGCAAGACAAATTCTTTAAAAATCATACAATGTGATTTCCTGAATTTTTTTTTTAATTCTGTCTCTCAGAGTGGGAATGCACCTACAATGTGAATTTCAGACCCCTCCATGATTTCTAAATGGGAGAACGTGCAAAATCACAGGGTGTTCACTTCTGCTCCTCACTGTACGTCATCAAACCTCGACGCGTTTTGACCAATAGATCGTCATCAGGAAGGAACAAAAAAAGACTGACAATTTTGAAAAAAATCCCAATATTTTTGACCTTTTGCTATAAAACATGTCCAGTAAAAAAAGTTTAAAGATCAAACTTCATCATTTGCGGGACTGCGGCGGGCATTCTGACATGGCGGGGGAAGGAATTAACTGTCACTGATATCCCCAGTGACACTAATACGGTGATCAGTGCTAATAAAAAGCACTGACACCATACTAATGGCACTGGGCAGGAAGGGGTTAACATCTGGGGCGATCAAAGGGTTAACTGTGCTGTGTGTGTTTTACTGTGTGAGCACAATGCTTTGTATTGCTCTGCTATGCAGCGCAATACAAAGCATCGTGCTGGAGCTGACAGGGAAGAGATCTGTATTGTTTACATACAGACCTATCCCGTTAGTGTTCATCGGCGATCGCCGAGTGCCAGTGGGGGAATCTCTGACTGGGACCCGGTGATCGACAGCTGTAGCTGCCAATGGTGTACATATACATGATTTTGCGCAGCCCTTTAGCAGTAGTTATGCTATAGGGTGGTCGGGAAACGTTTAATATACCGAGATCGATACCAGGGGGTACTTAATGAATGCTTGTGTCCAAAGAGATTGAAGACTTTAGGTACACATAAGTGATCACCTCATTCAGTGATGTTTACGGTTTGCCATGCACTTTAACTCCTTGGCGTCGACTGTACACAAATATGCGACCTCTTGGCGGCTGGGTCTTGACAACAAGCGGCCGCATATTTGCGTACCATTTGAAAACACATATGTGCTGAGAGCGTGCGCCCTGTGCGCTCACAGCACGTATGCGGGTGTCTCACAGAAAGTTCCCGATCTCCCCTTATGATCGGGACATTTTCCAATCATGTGACTGCCGTGACAGCGAATCATGGCGGTCACATGACCCTAAAACCCGCCCCGCCTCCCGGCATCTGAAACCCCTTAAAGGGCCCGGAGGCACCAGTGTGAAGAGGTTAAAGACCGCCCTTAATGTTTCGACTATGTACAAACATATCAAAAATTATGTTTTACAATTAATATACAAAAGAGGAAAAGATTCCACATGTGCCTCAAAAGGGGCCTCAGGAAATGCAGATTTTAGTGTGCCCAAACAAAATTCAAAAGAAAAAACATCCATAAAAACACATTTTATTTTTACATTAAAATAAACTGCTCTAACTGCTGATGAGAAAAGATATTTAGCAGTTTATATTTACTAAAATAATTGCACTTCCATGTTGTGTGTACCGTGGGAGACCAGATCGCAGCGGAAGTGGGAGTGGGTACCTGTCAATTTCGGGTGCCTGCTCCCCCCCCCAAAGGTGTCAATCCTTAACGGGGTGCGGGGGACCAGTCCTTAAAGCTGAACTTCCCTTTTTGGGTGGAGCTCCACTTTAAATTGGTTTTCGATTTTGTTTTCAAATTCAAATTTTGTTTTCTAATCAAATTTTGGCCAAATTTAGTTTCATTATTTCGAATTAGTTTAAATTCGTTATTTTTTAAATCGGAATTCTGATACATCCGGATCTCCGAATAATGAAAAAATGTGTCCGACATTTGATTCGGAACTAAATGAACTGCACATGTCTAGACATAGCCTTTTTCTTTTAGTATTGCAGTCATTTTTGGTGATTGGTCTTCATTCCCTCTTCTCCTGTGTGTGGACCAGTGTTTGGCCTGGTCTTTCCCTCCCTCCCCGGTGGTGGGGGTGGACCAATGGGCATGAGGTGACGTCTCCTTCAGGGGGAACAGACATCGATGTACACTGTTTCTTTGAACCTATTATTTTATTTGAACATTGTGGTAAGATTTTCAACAAACATTCATGAATTTCGTATTAATAATTGTAATATTTGTAAATATATATATATTTGCTGTATTGTTAAGCTAAGCATACTGTATGTCTCTGTAGACGATTCCTGCAAAGCCTTTGAAGAAGCCGATGTGGACTTCGAAAAGCGTTGGAGCTAATAGCGGGACATGTAATTGTCAAGATCAATTATATGAACTGTTGGCCATGTTTAAATATGTGTTTACTACCTGGTGGAGCAGTTGGTCCACCTTTTTAATGGACTTTATTAAAGGAATTTTTATATCATATTGAATCTTCCGCCTGGCAGTACTAGGGTCATTGGTTCGAATCCCAGCCACGGCACCACCTGCCTGGAGTTTGCATGTTCTCCCTGTCCCTGCGTGGGTTTCTTCCGGGTACTCCGGTTTCCTACCACCCTTCAAAGACATGCTGGTAGGTTAATTGGCTCCTGTCTAAATTGGCCCTAATATGTGTATGTATGAATGTAAGTTAGGGACCTTAGATTGTACACCCCTTGAGGGTTAGGGACTGATGTGAATGTACAATATATATGTAAAGTGCTGCATAAATTGGCGGCGCAATATAAGTACCTGAAATAAATAAATCTATGTTTATTGTTTAGCTCAAGGCGCATGTAGAAGACTATGGCAGCTCAGCAATGAAGCCTTGAATAACAACCAGGACAGTAATAAAGGCAAACAAAAGGTCAGAGAAAAAAATGTCAGACGCAGACCAAGAACCATGAATTGTAGTGGGAGAAGCCAAAATTTAAGGTGGACAATGGGCAACAAATAGGCAAACATCAGACAGGAGAGTATAGAGATGGGGGACCCCAATTAACTAATGTAAGCACTATAATAAATGCTTGAATAAACAATATGGAGCTGCGTATGCTATGACACACTCATATAAACACTCAGGAGTACAAGAACACAGACACACAAGGAGGATATAAACTTCTATGCATGCCTTAGCACCAGGGAATACACAATGGCAATTACATACCTTATACAGCCATGGCCAAAACTATTGGCACCCCTGCATTTCTGTCAGATAGATAATTCACCAAATCACCCAGAAAATTCTTGCAAATACAAAAGTTTAGGCATTCTCATGTTTATTTCTTTTGTTTGGAAGGGTTCCTTTTCATAAGTGCTGTTTTGAGATCTCTCCACAGATGCTCTATAGGACTCATTGCTGGCCAGTTCAGCACTCTCCAGCGATTTGTCTTAAACCATTTCTGGGTGCTTTTTGATGTGTGCTTTGGGTCATTGTCCTGCTGTAGGACCCATGACCTCTGATGGAGACCCAACTTTCTGACACTGGGCCCTACATTGCACCCCAGAATTCTTTAGAAGACATCTAGTGCCTGAAGCAGTAAAGCAACCCCAAAACATCAGTTAACCTCCACCATGTTTGACTGTACTCTTTTTTTTGACTGTAGTCTTTTCTTTAAAGGCCTCATTTCTTTTTCTGAGAACAGTAGAATGATGGGTTTTACCAAAAAGCTGTAATTTTGTTTCATCTGTCCACATCACATTCTCCCAAAAGGATTTTGGTTTCCTCAGGTAAGTTTTGGCAAACTCCAATCTGGCTTTTTTCTGTTTCTGTGTCAGCAGTGGGGTCCTCCTGGGTCTCCTACACTAGTTTCCCTTTTCATTCAGATGACAACGTATAATGCAAGCTGACACAGTTGTACCCAAGTTGTACTTGAAGATCAGCTTGAATTTGTCTGGAAGTTTATCGAGGTTCTTTATCCACCATTCAAACAATCCTTCGTTACAATCTTTGATCAATTTTTATCTTTCGTCCATGGCCATGGACAATGTTGCACACAGGGACACAGGAACAGTAAGATCTGTTAATTAATACAGGTGAGTTTAATTACAAATTACAGGAGCATCACAAACTTGCAATGCAATTATTTCTTACAATTTTGAGAAAATGCCAATAACTGTGTCCACTACATTTTGGGGGTTTTGTGTGGAATGTGTCAGATTTGGCTTTTTGTTTCTCCACTTTTTTGTGTCATACCAATACAAACAAAAGAAATAAACATGAGAATGCTGAAACATTTGTAAGTGCAACAATATTCTGGGTGACACCCCTCCAAATCATTGGTTTCAGGTGTTCCAGTCACCTCCATGGCCACAGGTGTATAAAATCAAGTACCTAGGCATGCAGACTGCGTCTACAAACATTCTTGAAAGAATGGGTCGCTCTCAGGAGTTCAGTGAATTCAAGTGTGGTACCATGATAGGTTGCTAACCTGTGCAATAAGTCCATCCGTGACATTTCCTGGCTACTAAATAGTCCACGGTCAACTGTTAGTGGTATTATAACAAAGTGGGAACAACAGCAACTCAGCCACAAAGTGGTAGGCCATGTAAAACGGCAGAGCGGGGTCAGTACATGCTGAGGCGCGCCAATTGTCTGCAGAGTCGATAGCTAAAGACCTTCCATGGCCAAGCAGCTGCATCCAACCCTTACATCACCTAGTACAATGCAAAGCATCATATGCAGTGGTGTAAAGCATGCCACCACTGGGCTCTAGAACAGTGGAGCCGTGTTCTATGGAGTGATGAATCTTGCTTCTCTGTCTGGAAATCCAATGGACATGTTTGTGTTTGGCGGTTGCCAGTAGAATGGTACTTGCCTGACTGCATTATGCCAAGTGTAAAGTTTGGTGGAGGGGGGATTATTGTGTGGGGTTGTTTGTCAGGGTTTGGGCTTGGTCCCCTAGTTCCAATGAAGGGAACTCTTGAGGCATCTGCATACCAAGACATTTTGGACAATTTCATGCTCCCAACTTTGTGGGAACAGTTTGAGGATGGCCTCTTCCTGTTCTAACATGACTGCGCACCAGTGCACAAAGCAAGGTCCATAAAGACATGGATGAAGGAGTTTGGGGTGGAGGAACTTGACTGGCCTGCACAGAGTCCTGACCTCAACCCGATAGAACACCTTTGGGATGAATTAGAGCGGAGACTGCAAGCAAGGCCTTCTCATCAGTGCCTGACCTCACAAATGCGCTTAGGGAAGAAAAACATTCCCACAGACACCCTCCTAAACCTTGTGTACAGCCTTACCAGAAGAATTGAATCTGTTATAACTGCAAAGGGTGGGCCAACTCAATATTGAACCCTACGGACTAAGACTGGGATGCCATTAAAGTTCATGTGCGTGTAAAGGCAGGTGTCCCAATACTTTTGGCAATATAGTGTGTGTGTATATATGTGTGTGTGTATAAAGTGCTGCCTAAATTGATGGTGCTATATGTATAAGTACCTGTAATAATAAAATAGTAAATGATAAAATGGAAATATCAGGCCAAGGTTCACCTAAATTCAGACCATCAGGGATGCCATTTCTGCTTCTTATTGGTAGACAGAACAATTCAAACCTTTGTCCCATAATGACTAGGCACTAGGTCTTATAGATAAACCATGTGCAGTCCCACTCTGCTATTAATGTACTTTACATTCAATACAGACCAGTAGGAAGAATAATTCAGCATTAGGTCTCTGTCTATGAGCTTATCTCTCCCTGACCGTCCATTCCCAAAGCTTCTCCTAATGGAATCTAAGTCCATTTGATGTTCCAATAAAGTCTTCTCTTGGCCTGCTATAAAGATGATGCACAGAGGTGTTGTAAAATCTACAAGTCAACTGCAGGCAGCTGTTTGAACTGAATCCCAGTTTCTCATATGACTCATAAACTGGTTACATGGTGAGGAAATTCCCTGAAAGCTTTTTGGCAGGCTGTGCTAGTCTGACCAGTAGCTAAGAAACACATCTACTTCCAGCATGGAAAAAAAGAGAGAGGCTCTAGACATCAGTTTGTACATGTAAGGTCATCGTCAAAGTGTTTTTCTTTTAATTAGGGCTAAATAATTTGTAAATTCTTACTGGGTGTTAAACAAACTCACTCCAGCTTCAGCATCATCACTGCAATGTGTTGGCATGATGCATTAAACCATACAGAGAGTGGACATTAATTAAAGGGCAACTCCATTTAAAATGGAAGAAAAAAAATCAAAATATTCTAACAAAAAAAAAAACAAAGAAAAAGCAAAAGCTGAGAGGTAGGAATAAAGTTTTTTTTAATAAAAATAAAATAATACATTTTATAAAGGTCTATACATTAGATAAAAAGGATAATTAAAATGGAAAGAAGGACTGAAGGATTTGGTTACGAAAGAGGGACAGTCCCCGTAAATGAGGGACAGTCTGGAGCTGTGCTAAATATTTACCTAAAAAAGCTGAATTTGAGGCACATATAAGACAAAAATTAGTGCAACTCAGTATTCAATTAATTTTTACTCCTTCACTACTCCCCCATCCATTTAGAAAATCGCACTAAAAATCTTTTTCTAGCAGAGCGCACCCTGCACTTTTGCCTTTTTCATTTTGGTGAGAATGATGTTTCCTCTACCCCCCCCCCCCCCCCAAGTAAAGACTTCTGAGATACCCACATCACGCATGGAGTCCAGCAGTCATCAGGGCTATAAAGAAAACATTGCGCATGTGCAGTCATCAGGGGGTGTGACTGCTAAGACCCAGAAGAGACAGCCAGCTCCCAAAAAAATGGTAACATGGGGCCCAATGTACAATGGTGCTTAGCGGATTACTGCAGAAAGATGCTGGATTTGCTGGCATGTAAGTATGCTCAACCTATACACCATTAAATGTATTTTTCAAATGTAAGTGCCCAAATTTAACCTGATATCTACATCATGCAGTCTCCTTTACAGCAGTGCAAAGTGGGAGAAGGAGAAGCAGCACAAGGAGCCGATCAATTATTCTGCAGGAATCATGCTGATAGAAGTAGAGAGCAGAGTGAAGGAGAGATGAGCTTAGAAGTCTGCTGCTTCTTCTTCACTGTCCAGTCATAGGCTGGGCGATGGACAAGACCTGTTAGTGTTATTTAAATCCACTGTAGAAATATTAGGTCTTTTGCCTTTCTAGACAGGTCTGTGCTGTGTAGCAGAACAGTGTAAGTCTCAAGACTAGATGAACAGAAATACAAATTCTTTGCCAACTATAACAGCTCTCATAAATGCATTTCATCTAAGTAGTTAGCTGTAAGCCTAAAGCTTAGCTTTACTTTCGTATAGAGTCTAGAATGGTTAGATAGTCAGGTTCCCATTGTTGTATCTACCTTGACGAGGCTTTCCCCCAAATTCTGTCCTGGTATTGATGTGGGCTAAATAACACAGTCTACCACTGCTACCAAAATTGTTGTGGGCACTACAAGGAACTCTAGTAGCATTCCAATGTTTTGCCAAAATGCCCAGTGAATGCATTTGATATTGTGGACTGGGTGAAAACAGGAACCACATTCCTTGCTCCTTGAAAATGGTACCATCCCCAGAGTCAGAGCAATTTAATGACGAAGAACTGCAGGCTTGTAGACCTCAGGGGAAAAAGTGGTGCACTTTTAAAGTGGGAACATCACCCATATTATCCCATTATATCACCAGTGTTTAGTAGAATTAGATAACCAGAGGGCGCACGGGCCTAGTGCATTACCTTAATGCACTAGGCCCGTGCGCCCCGTTTGTCTTTTTGAATGCAGTTCATTTGGATTCCCCTGGTCCGTTGAGGGCAGCAAGGCGTGCATTCCATAGGCAACCTATGTATGGTTACAGTCACTGTGGAGTTCATCGTCCACCGAAGGAATTAAAGCATCTGCTCGTTTTTCTTTTAGTAGAATTAGGAATGCACCTAAGATAGGGAAATTGGGAATTCCAGATAGGAACTATTCCCTGGTGGTTGTATGGTGCTGGAGTGGCTGCAGATAACGATTAAGTAAAACCCAAAGCAAAAAAAAAAAAATAGCGAAGGGCTAGCATGACTGGGAAACAGGGAAACCAGGGAAAGATAGGGGTAATGTTGTTTTAGAAAAGGTACTTACTGCGATTAGTGGTTTCTCAGGGGAGGAGGGGCTGTGGGGGACAGTAATTTCCAGGCATTCAGAGAAGAGCCGTTGAAGAAGAAAATTCCCACCGTCCAGCCCCTTGTCCTGGATCGGGTTTCATTGTTTGGCCATAATGGCATGGTGGCTGGGGTCTTTGGAGGCCTCTTAAAAATCTCATGTGATTATCATATTAGGGACCCATCTAAGGTATGGAGTTCTCTGTGGAATGCCAGTTAATGGTGGCTTAACTGGTAAGTTGAATGGAGAGGTATCTGCAGAGAGTTGTGTTTGCCCCTGAGGCGGTGAAGTGCAGCTGGGGACCGTGGAAGTAGTTGCAGACACAAAGTTGATGTTTGATACTTAGTGCCTCCAAAGATCAGCAACCTTATGTGGATTGTTATTGTTTTATTTATCAGGTTTCTGTTTTAAGGAATGTTTGTTATTTGGTTATTTGTTAATAAATGGCCGCTATGGCCAATTTACTCCAAAAAAATGTGTTGTGGTTATTGCAGTTATGTTGGGGTTAAGGGGCTTAGGGGCAGGATAGTGTCATTATCAGTTGCAATGATGACATCTGTTGTGCCTTAGTCATGTGGATTTATGTTTTTCAATTGCTCTAAAATCATGTGTCTACATAGTCACCACCTTGTCTGTTAGTCCGTGTCTGAGACCGTGGACTAATTTCATTCTGATTCAGTGGCTGGCACTGGTAAAGGAGAAAGCAGATAGGAGAAAGGTGGCTAGTTTTCCACAAACAACATACTGTATATAGGAAACAAAAAGAGGGCGCACAGGCCTAGTGCATTTTCTTTAAAAATGAGATTTATTTTTAAAAAGTAAAATACTCACAAGAGAAATAAAATCAAATGGAAAGCATGTCACAGATGATGCAATGTGGTCCAAAACCATTGAAGGTGGTCTGGTGGGGGACTGTAGACCTCTAGATAGCTGGTGGTTGACGCGTTTTGAGGTTGTACCTCTTCCTCAGAGCCAGTCACAGCATATTGTACCTATCGTAGACAAGTGACTGACACATAAAAAGCCATGACTAAAAGATTTGTCAACTTTGGTCCTTCAACTAATACTTTATTGTATGTGTGTGACGTGTTCAATTGGCCACAGCAGTCCTTTTATTAACAAATTAATAAATAACAATTTCAACAATGCAACCAGGAAGGGGTCTTTGGGTGTCTTTCAGGCACCACACATATCCTCAGCTGCACCCCAACCGGCTCAAAGAAGTTATGACCTTACACATTCTTACATTTTCCCCCAGGGGACCTAGCTCTTGGGATAACCACCAATAACCGACTATACCCTAGATTGGCCCCACATTTTTTGTAACAATATAGTTACACACTAACCCCCAAAGACCCTATGATCTGCTAAACTGATGTGACAATGTTCCCCCCCTTTTTTATATATAATTATGAATTTGCAACCACAAAATAGTACCGCATAACCCAAAAACACCAGGAACCTGGAATTTAGGGTGGGAGGGAGGAGAAGTTTCCTCTTCACCTGAACTTTCTGGAGTCGATAACCAGCATCCCTTGCACAAACCACCCTTGTGGCTCCACCCTGCCCATCTGACCTTAGGCCTCCGATCAGGTAAGAACTACACCACATCACCACTAAACTACCAAAATTGAACTCCTCTTGGACCTTCCCCTCCTTTTAGCCATGCTGACCCTCCGTCCTTTTGTTCTCTCTGGGTTGCACTATATATTGTGCATGAGGCGTAGAAAAGATCTCGTTTTAGATTACAACACCTGTATTTTTTAGCAATTATACACTTAAGATCCTTAAAGTGCATATATTAAAAGGAAGTTAAAGGTAACTATAGATCTTGCAGAGTGAATAGACAAAAGAGGAAAGAGAGAGAAAATTGAGCTATCACCCAAGAATTTCCAATCTACCAGGTAGCCATTTACCAAGCAGCTGAGGGCACTTCCCTATGACTGCTATTCCCAAAAACCAGCCCAGTTACCTCTGAGCTTTCTATATGGGATAACTGGTATCTGATGACTTTGGGCACCTTCTCGCTTGCCCTGAAAAAAAGCCTGTAAAAATGCAGCCTATTGTGTTTACTGGTACATAGCAAGCCCTTTATAGATCGAAAAAGTGAGGGTGCACAGTATGGAAATATAAGCTTGTATGTTCACCTGAAAGTCACATGAGAAGCCCACTGAATATCACTGCAATGAATTATCCACTTAAAGGATAAGTTCAGCTTTTAGACAAAAATAATAAATGCACATTTTTTTGCAGATAAAAAAATGTGCAGTTATTATTTTTGTACAAAGGAGTTTGTAAAGCATTGCACCAGCGATCAGTAGATCACTGATGCCATGCAGGACTCCTGCAGACCTGTCAGAATATCTATAGGATGTACTCTCAAGCAGATATACTGACAAGCAGCTTCAATGAACTACCACCATTTGCTCCACAGTGCTGTGGTAGTTCCCTGAAAACTACAATCCCACATCTGCTAAGTATTTGATCACCACTGGGGTTTTTATTTTTTATTTGAAAGACAAAAAAAAACAAAACGTAAATTTTGAAAATAAAGTACTTTCTGCTTATAAAAAATTAAATTTCTTTATAAATTTATGCAAAAAAGTATTCTGTTACATATTTTTGGTAAAAAAAAAAATCCCAATAAGTGTATCTTAATTGGTTTGTGTGACAGTTATAGTGTCACTGGGGATGTCAGTGGCAGTTAGTCAGTTCCCACCCAGTGTCAGAATTCCAGCCACAGTCCCGCTATAAGTCACTGATCGCTGCCATTACAATGTATAAAAAATAAGTGATCTACTGATGGGATATATACTGGAATATTCACTTATTTTTTATACATTGTAATGGCAGCGATCAGTGACTTATAGCGGGACTGTGGCTGGAATTCTGACACTGGGTGGGAACTGACTAACTGCCACTGACATCCCCAGTGACACTAATACAGTGATCAGTGCTAATAACAAGCACTGTCACTGTACTAATGACACTGGGCAGGAAGGGGTTAATATCTGGGGTGATCAAAGGGTTAACTGTGTGCTGTGTGTGTTTTACATCATGTGCTGTTTTGTTTTTTACTTGGAAGACATGCTACTTTGTATCTCTCTACTGTTTACACACAGATCTCTTCCCTCTCAGCCCTGCTGACAATCACCGAGTCGTGGCCAGCAATCGCCGTCCGGGACCCCGGTGATTAACATATCCACCAGCCAATAGTGGCGTAGGTAGGGCGGTGCGTGTGCTCCCTACCCTGAAATACAAAATCACATATATATGCATGATTTTGTGCAGTGGAGCCGCCCTGTAGCAGTATATCCGCTATGGGGCAGCTCTTAAGTGGTTAAAATCTTTTTTTTGCTGTTGATTATGTCTGATTTGTAATATTGTTTCTGTAAATGATTCTTATGCTGTTTATTTTCAATAAAAGTATATTTTAAAAATTGTTAGGCTGAATCTCGGAATGCTCTTTGACATTCCTGTCTGATCATGGCAGCAAGTGATAAAGACATTTTCTTTGTAATATTGTTTCTGTAAATGATTCTTATGATGTTTATTTCAAGTGTGATGGGAAATCTTGCACTAACTGAAACTTTGTGGGCAACAACTGACACCACCAGTGACGCCAATACAGTGATCAGTGCTAAAAACATACACTGTTACTGTACTAATGACACTGGCTGGGAAGGGGTTAACATCTAGGGGAAATCAAGGGGTTAATTGTGTGCCTAACAAGTGTTAATGTGTTTACTGTGTGCTGCTTTGTACTATAGATCGATTTATTCAAACAAAGGGATTGCTCCCTGTTTAGCAACACAGGGCTCTAGGCTGTGATTTGAAGCAGCTGATCAGCAGGTCCTGGCCATGAATCATTGGCCAGGATCTGTTGCTGAACTCCCACTGTGTCAAATCAGAGGGGAGTAGGTGGGCGGGGGCTCACGAGACCCAAACCAGCAAACAGGCAGAGACATACCAGTACATCATGGTGCCTGTAGCTGTCGCCCCTCTGTGTGAGGTCCCGATCATGTGATCACTGATTGGCTAAATGGTCAGTCCTGGCAAGGACTGATTTCTGACTCTGGATGCAAGTCTTGGTGAAGATGTGTGATACCTGACTATAGGGGGACCCAAATCCTCCAGACTCCTAAGGGGGTAGTGCTACATATATTTTTCTTATTCTAAAACTTTTATGGTGGTCATGTGGCCCACAAGGTTCTCTTCTTCTGATCTTCTCCTAGCAGTTTGCAGTACTGTATGTTGCGGAGAATGCTCTCTGCATCTTTACACTGCACAGGTATGTTATGTATTCACTACTTCCAGGTAAGGAGGAAGAGGAGACTGTTTCAATTGCCTCCCGTGATACTGTCTTAGGTCCCTGATCATTAGTGTCAAGGATTTGATCTTCCAAAGGGCTAAATGTATCTATTCAAAAATTTGCAAACTGTTCCAGTGTAAACCCCATTGAAGTCAATAGGAGATGAATTGTTGTCGGGCACTACTGCAGGAGACCTGTGCTAATACAAAAGAAAAAAGTTTAAAAAAGAAAAACAAAGCATGGGGGAGCTTTTTATGTGGCTTCAATTGCAACATGAAAAAATGCACATATCGTTTAAATTATAGGTTTAGCTGATGACCTCAACAACAGCTTTGGCAGCATATTTTCACTTGTGGATGTACTCCTCTACTTAATGTGGCTGGATTAGTTGGCCACTTTGTGTTCAGCCTCACTGCTGCTTTGTCCTGCAGGACCTGCTTGCTTCCTATTACCTCCCTGCACAGCACTTCTACCTTTTATCTTAGGCCTTATGGGCACAATTCTCTAAGCGGTATCTTACCTCATCCGAGTATGCAGTAGGATACCGCATAGCATTTAGAAAACAAAATGTTGAATTCCCCAAAAAATTTTACTAAAATACCGCATGAGTTATTTTATCAGGTCATGTGGTATTTTAGTAGTGAAAACCATGAGTTAATGTTTCAGCTGTCAGCGGGGTTCCCCACTGACAGCTGCATGTAAAAGAAAGAACTGCTGACAAATATTTTAAAAAATGATGTGGGGTCCCCCCTCCATCCATACAAAGCCCTTCAAGTCTGGTATGGGTTTTCAGGGGAACCTCCATGCCAACATTTTTTAAAAAATGGCGTGGGGGTCCCCCCCCCCCAAAATCCATACCAGACCCTTATCCGAGCATGCAGTTCGGCAGGTCAGGAAAGTGGAGGACGAGTGAGCACCCCCTCCTGAACCATACCAGGCCACATGCCCTCAACATGGGGGGCTGCTTTGGGGCAGGGGACTCCCCCCCCCAAAGCAGCCCCCCATTTTATGGGGACAAGGACCCCTTCCCCACAACCGTGGCCTGTGGTTGTCGGAGTCTGCGAGCGGGGGGCTTATCAGAATCAGGAAGCCCCCAGATCCTGACCCCCCTCCTATGTGAATGAGTATGGGGTACATGGTACTACTACCCATTCACAAAAAAAAAAAAAAACTAGTGTAAAAAAAAGACAGGAGTCAGTCTTTGATAAGTCCTTTCTTGAAAGAAGGAAAATTAAAAAATGCCCCCTGAAGTAAATCCAATGTCAATCATGATGCCCGCCGCCTCCCCTTACCCGAAAAAAGAAAAAGGCTCCCCTCCCGACACTGGATCCCGCTATCTGACTTCTCTGCTGGCTTGACAGTTCTTAAATATGTAAGGGGCGGGGCCACCTGGTGACATCACGCGTGTGACCCCACCCCCTTGTGACAATCAACTGGGGCATGCTGGGTCAATGATGTCACCAGGCATGGGGGTTCCCCTCAAAACCCATACCAGACCCAAAGGGCTTGGTATGGATGGAGGGGGGACCCCACGCTGTTTTTTTATTTTTTAGTTGCCTGCAATTCTGTTTTTACATTCAGCTGTCAGTGGGGAACCCCACTGACAGCTGATTACTCATAGGTTGTCAAGGACTCCGCAGCTACCCATTCCTTAACAACCCATGACAGTACTGACAGATACCAATACATACCACATGCCTGGATCACTACTTAATTGCCGCATGCATTTCATTATTTATTTCCTTTTGTGAATTGACTTTAAGATCTTTTTATGTGGTATTTACTGAGCGTTTTTGCTATTTTTGGTAAATACGGCATACTAGCAATAGTAAATTGACATTTTCAGTATCGCATGCGATATGTGGTCATGTGACTGACTTAACTCATGAGAATAGCTTTAGTGAATTGTGCCCACATGTGTGTCATTGTTTTTGTGGGTGATTGCTTATCTTTATTTAAAATATGGTGACAGGGGTGTGAGCTGCATCCCTACCCCTGCTATTAGGCTAGCTTGTCATTGTGTTAATAGTGGGAGGTGTATGCTTAACTTTTATTTTAGGGGGTACAGTAGTTTTGAAGAGCTACATAAAAAGAGCAGCTCCAACAACAGTTCAGCAACACGTAAATGCTGCACTTTTAGAACCCCAAATTTAAACAGAAGGTTGTAGCAACTCAAGCTAAAAAGTAATATACCCCTATAAAATAGAAAACAGAGAGGCTTTGATATTGAGGGGTCCACCGAAAGAAAGGACTGTGTACCCTTAATGTAAAGCACAAAGAAAATGATATAAATAAAAGACCCCAGAAAAAGATGCAAAGTAAGGTGGGGGGGGGGGGGCAACAGCTAGAAAGCAATGACGCTTATTAAAGCAGCAGTAGTCCTAATAAGGGTTTCTTTGAATACATCTGTGAATGTAGTGGGTCATACAAGACAATGTAGCCCACCACTGATCCACAGCACTGAAAACTACAGTGAAGTAGGAATCTCTCTAAGCTTTTCCTGTACAGATTGTCAGCTCTCCCTATCCTTTCACTAAAAGTTCAAATATACATTGACAATGTGCCAATGAGAGCCGACGCATCCAATTAACCCCATTATCGTCTCTTATAAGCCTGCACACTCACAGTCCCTGTCCTCAAGGAGCTTACAATCTAAGGTCCCTAACTCACATTCAAACATTCTAGGGACAATTTATCTACATGCAAACTCTAGGCAGTTAGTGCCATGGTTGGGATTTGAACCAACGACTCCTGTGCTGCTAGGCAGAAGTGCTAACCACTGTGCTGCCCCTAACATACACTGACAATGCACCAACTGTAAGCACACTCCTTTCATAGTGAGAAGGCTGCTGTATCCAGTTATCCCCATTATTGGCCTTTTAAGTCTCCTGACCATGGTTTGAAAGTCATGCAGTACACAGTTGGGGACACAAAAGACAATGCTGTCCACCATTGCTATCTACAGTGCTGAATACCACAGGTAAAGTGGAGTTCCAGCTGAAAAGAAAAAAAAAAGTAAGCAGCTACAAAAACTGTAGCTGCTGACTCGTAAAATACAGCCACTTACCTGTCCCTCGGTCCAGCGGTGTCCTCACCATGGCTGGTTTCACCGGCCGTCTTCTCTCCCTGAAACCAGTATCTTCAGTGTGGGCACCCGGCTGTGACAGCTTGTGGCTTCACAGCTGGGTGCCCACTGCGCATGTGTGAGAAGTGATGCGCTTTGTCAATGGCCCCATAGTCTTCTGGGACCTGTCACGTGTCCCAAAAAACTACGGGGAGGGAGGGAGAAGGAAGGACAACTTCCGCTTCTAATCACCTTAGGTGATCGCAGCGGAAGTGGGAGTGGGTACCTGTCAAATTCAGGTACCCGTTACCGCCCCCCAAAGGTGCCAATCCTTAACGGGGAATGTGGGACAAAGGCTTAAAGCGGAACTTCCCCTTTTGGGTGGAACTCCGCTTTAAGTACGGATCTCTCTAAGCTTTCCCTATAAATGTTGCCAGCTCTCCCTATCCTCTCCCAAAAAGTTTCAGCATACACTAACAATATGGCTACTGTGAGCCCCCCTTTTATAGCAAGGGCTCCAAGATGGACAGAGTGAAGCGGGCAGTCATGTTTAAGGGGCAGAAAGGATGTGCCCGACATCACCACTCAACTGAGGGAGTTCTTTGCCTGCAACTGCATCCGCAGGACTTTGCTGAACCAGACAATTGACTCTGGTGGAAACTCCATGTTGCGTTTTTTTCCTCCTGCCCCTGTGGAGGTCCATCGGATTGGACAAATGGAACAGTTCCATGCCATACAGCTGGGACACTCTTTGGTATTACTTGGACACTTTTAAGTTTATCAAGGAGCCCAACTTTTGTAAGCCAAAGACTATCTACAAGCTGATTAGAGACAAAGACATTTTGGAGTCAATTCCAGGCCTGCCTTCAGCCACTTGCAAGGTGGTCTGGAAGAATGTTTCTTCAAAGAGACTCACCAGCAGGCGCAAGGACCTGGCATAGATGGCGATCCAAGGGGGATTGCCACTCAGGGCATTTATGCATTCCAGAAACTTGAGCAGATACAGGCACTGCCCATTCTTGCATTATCCATGAGGAAGCTGCTCAGCACATTTTCTGGGAGTGCTCTTTTTACCTGTTGAAGGTAAAACTCAAGTGACCAGAACTCAAGGACTTTGTGCTGCAGGCAGCCATCATACACTTTGGTGCATTGAATGGACTTTTCTGTGGGACTTTTACCCTGGAGGACATTGACGGCGCCTGCTGTGTTGTTTCAAGGACGCTTTATGGTGCGCAGGGAAGCACCTTATCCACCAGTGGGAGAGGATATCCATTGAGGACTGTCCCAGACTGATCCACAGTCTGCTCAGAGACTATAACCTGATGCACTTTAAGGAGGAAGAGGACATCTGAAGATTTCCCCTTGCCCCTACTCTCCGTTGCGTGTCTTAGTCCTTTCAATAAAGCTTCAGGCCTGTGAACTCTGTTTCCCCTCCCTCAGCCTTCCTTCCTACCCCCCATCACACCAGCTGCTTATTTGAATGGTTTTTGTTCATTCTTTTATAGCAAGGTGAGTGGCTTATCCAATTACTCCCATTATTGGCCCAAAGGCTATGCAGTATATTAAGGTTTTAATCAGCTTTAACCTAGCAAAATGGAATATATATTTACAAGCACATGCAAATCTGGTTAATTCACTGCAAAATCATGGTTAGCTTAAATCCAACTCTCATCCCGCATTGACATGTGCAGTCGGGGAAGTCCTGCATAAGCTCGGAGTATGACTTGGAGTTTACCTGGTTGAGCTATTAGTCACCGGCCACACCGATAAGACTTCAGTGAAGTCGCACGATTTCAAAGTTGGATGTCATTCCGACTTCAGGCGTGACTTGCAAGACACAGATGTCTATGCAAGACGCACCTGAAGTAGTGCATGCACTACTTTCAAAATCGGTGCGACTTTACCAAGTCGGAATTGCACCGATATGACCGGTTTAATTGCGGATAATAGGGTGCAACTTGCCATGCGATTTGAAACTCGCATTGTATGGCAAGTCACACCCAGTATGACCGAGCACTTAAACAAACTCCCTCCTTTGCGCTTAATGTCCAAAAAACAGGCCAACTTTAAAGCTATTTCAACAATCATGCCAAGATAAAAAAAAAAAAGAGTAACAGAATTGTTGAAATGCTTTTCCTGGAGCAAATGCTGCTCTGGACACCCTTTTGCATGGGTGATGTGACCACAAATCTAGGCACTTGGTCACATGATCTCTGTGTATGTATTAAAATGGCCTAACATTAATCACATGGCCAGCACGTACTGTAGGAGCACCCACTGTTTCTCCAAGAAAGATGAATATTTCAGTTCTTCTGTTATGCTGTATGCAGGGGCAGACTGACCATTTGGAAACTCGGGCACTGCCAGAGGGCCTGGGGTCAGTAGGGGGCCCCATGAGATGCCCCTGGTACCTTTTTCATAGGCTTTTTTGAGTTTGGGCAAGGACACAGGGGCCCCATGATCCCCTATTGCCAGGGGCCCCATGAGTTGTCAGTCTGCCCCGGCTGTATGTATCCATACGTTTGATAGGTTTAGATCTGCTTTAAATCTCTGCATTGAAGTTTTTTGTTATTTGCTTTAAATGTGTTTTTGTCTACAAGACAATTACTGGGTAGATTTTTTTTTTTGTCTCTTGTTATTTTGGGTCTACCCATCTCCTGTTCCAAGAACTGTAGATCATCATTTTAGATTGTAGGCAAACAAGAAAATCTCTCTTTTATTTTAGCACATACAAACACAGCCTCTCCCGCACACGTTCCATCACACTTTATATAATAACAGCATTACAATGCTTGCCTCTGCCAGGGAATACAAATGCAAAAAGACTCACGTTGAGAAATGCCAAGAGCAACAAGCAAAGTCCGCTCCATCCAGACATTGTGTTTTTCTAGAAGCTGATAGCCCTTCCTATGAAAACATTTTTACCCTCATTTATCGCGCTTTATAGCCGTCATAAATTTAGTGGGGATCTCGAGGTCAGTGACAGCAATGATTGCATTCCTTGGCGCCAAACAAATATTATTGTCTTATGATTTTATTTTTTCTTTACAATAAAGAATAAAAATGTTCATAATTTATACGCCTATGTGTTCCCACTGTAGAATTTTGAGTTTTGAGGCTTTGTGTTGGATTACGAGGAACTGGCACTCCCAGGTTATTTATGGTGCTGTTGCAACACTCTTAAAGCAAACCTGTCATTCAGGGTTGCAGGGCAAAGCAACAGGTCTTCTGTAATGTCCCCCTAACCCTTTCCCCCAGAAATGTACACAGATCAGTCATAACTTTATGACCACTGACAGATTATGTGAATAACATTGATTATCTTGTTACAATGGCATCTTAAAGTTGGTAGGATATATTAGACAGCAAGAAAACATGTTGTCCCTGCAGATAAAATGGGCATCACAGTTTGTTGTATATGGGGCTGTGTAGCCTCAGATTGGTATGGGCGTGCATGCTGACGTGCATGTCCACAGCCAAAATCACCCACAATGGGCACATGTGCATTAGAACTGGTCAGCAGAGCAATGGAAGAGGGTGGCCTGGCCTGATGAATCACGGTTTCTTTTACATCATGTTGATGGCCGGATGCATGTGCATCACTTACCCGGGGAAGAAAGGGCACCAGGATGCACTATGGGAAGAAGGCAAGCTGGCAGAGGCAGTATGGTGCTTTGGGCAGTATTCTGCTGGGAAACCTTGGATCCTGCCATTTATGTGGATGTTACTTGACACGTACCACCTACCTAAACCTTGTTGGTGACCAAGTACACCTTTTCATGGAAACAATATTCCCTGATGGCAGTGGCCTCTTTCAGCGGGATAATGTGCCCTACCACACTGTAAAAATGGTTCAAGAATGGTTTGAGGAACACAACAATGAGTTCAAGTTGTTGGCTTGGCCTCAAAATTCTCCAGATCTCAATCCAATTGCAGCTGTGGGATTTGCTGCAAAAACAAGTCTGATCCATGGAGGCCCCATCTCACAGCTTACAGGAGTTAAAGGGTTTGCTACTGACAGCTTGGTGCCAGATACCACAGCATACCGTCTGGAGGAGTCCATGCCTCAATTGGCCAAGGCTGTTTTTTGCATCAAAAATGTGTAGTTTTGGTAGCAAAAGAGGGATTTACTCAATATTAGGTGGGTGGTAATAAAGTTATGGCTAGCATATACTCAACAGTTAAGCGTGAAGAATATACATGATCAGATACTTCCAAGTATGAAGAAGCATGCAACTCACTCCCCGTTCTCTCAAAAAGGGAGTTGCAGTGCTGATATTTGCTGAGTGGCCACTTACAGGGAAGGACTGGGCTAGGAGGCATTTGCCCTCTGGCCAGTAAAAATCATACATTTTGGCTGGCAGCCCTAAGCGGAGAAACTCCCCCATTCAGAACTCAGTAACAGCGGCACCCATAGTCAGTGACAACTCCTGGGTGTAAGAGTGTATGGGTGTACGCTCCTGGGTGCTGGTTCACATCTGTGAGTTGCATTTTGGATGCATTACCAATAAACATTATATAACGTGTTTTCATGAAGTGCATCAAAGATGTGACAAGCCAGACTTTTTTCAATGTATCAATCCTGAAATTCACATAAACCACACAGGTATCAATGGGACCTTCTGTAATTAGCTGCTCCGTTTAGGCCAGCAATCATTGCACTTGGCAGAATGAAGGCGTTCAGCATCAACTTCCTTTGCAGCAGAAGAATGCAAACTTTGAAAAGTGTTGTACTCATTTGTTAAAGGACGCCGAATGACAAGAAATATTTGTAATGAGGACATTTTTTGTATTCAGAGAAATATGTCCATAGGCATGTAAATGCAAGTACTTGTATTTAGTGTAGATAGTGTATTCTGTATAGGTAAAGGTCATGGTCCTTGCTCTACCTCAGAAGAAGTGCGTGCGCACGAAACGCATCAGCAGGAGCCTGTGGACATCGTTGACACTACGCTGCCGGTGCCATGTGGAGGCCCGGCGGCCACCTATAATTTTAAGAGGGTCAGTGGGTCACTTTCACTTGCCACCTGATTATATATTTTACTTGTTTTTTTTTAATAAATTGAAGTAATATACTACACTATGAGTATCTCTCTGTGTTCTCTGTGAGGGGTCTTTCTCCCATTTTCACAGCCACAGAGTGATTTTAATCCCTGCCCTGGTTCCATTGAAGAGGAATATCCTATCCTGGGAGCTTCCTGACCTGCAGGATTTTGTTTTCCCACTAGAGGGCATTATCGTCATCCATTTCAGCACATATCCATTTTCTGACCAGAGGTAGAGAGGGGAATCTCCAGGATTTCTTACACACATGCGTATTTTAAATGCGCTTCTGGTTAGTTTGCATTCTTTCCATTGGCACTGGGAATTAATGAGCACCTTTTCAGGACTATTATTGTGTTGATTTGCATGATTTGATCATTTTACAGCGCTGCATTTTTATATGTATAAGTGTACTCTGTATCACTTATCTATTGGCAGAATTAAACAACAGCTGTAATGCCCAGGTACCACAAATGAAGGTGTATTATATTCTGTACAACCATATGTCCCTATGTATGCTTGTGCAAAAGCCCTAAACCATGGTCCTTAAGACAACACCCACCTTTCATCATGGCCACCAAGCACAGTAACTCTACAACATACTTGGTGTCGCAAACCTTTAGCTGACAGCAAATAACCATGCCTACTGTGAAGGGCCAGTTGGTTGTGTTTGCTTCTCTGGCTAAAAGCTCCTAGTCTTCCTCTGGCCACTCAGATGCTCGGCCCTGTGACATGGGGGGTGTTGAGAGAATCCTCAGTCTTGCGTATGCTTTATGTCAAAAACTGGAGCTCACATGACCTCTTTTTGATTCAGGTGGGTGAACAGAGCGACAGGGTGAGCAAAAGTATAGTAAGCATGTGTAGCATGTGCGGGGTGGAAGTTAGGTGAACCTGCTGCTTTCCCTTTATGGACAAAGCAAAGGTTCACTTTAAAGCTACAGAATTCTGGCATGCTTTAGGATTGGTGTATGTACCAACTCCAGTGCATGGGTAAGGAGTATACAATGTGCAGTATAGTGTTTATAGTGCAGAGGTCAAAAGTATGAAATGCAAAGAGTACAGAGGTCAGCTGTACATAACATATAGATTGCAGGGGTCAGGAGTATTTAACTTACATTGCTCAGGAGTATGTATCATATAGCTCAGCATACAGAGTACAATGGTTATAATTAGGCAAAGTACAGCAATCCCTACAGAATGCAGGGGCTATCAGTATGCAACTTCCAGTAAACAAGACAAAATATGGCAAACAAGAGTTTGTAACATACAGCATAGGACACAGTATATGGTAGTCAGGGGTATGTAACATACAGTCCAGTGTACAGAGTATGATGGTCAGGAGTTTGAAACACACATTGTGAGTTACATACTACTAACTGCTCCACTCTGTATGATGTGTTGTACTGTACTTTGCATAGTGCAGTGGTCAGGAGTACTTAACACTAAACTTGGAATGCTGCATTTAGGGGTATGTACTGTTTGGTGCTATGCACTTAATATTTTTAACAGCATTTCTTCAGGACCTATTCAGCTACCTAAAAGCTATCTCTCCCTAACAAATTCTTTGCCAAAGCCAAATTTTTGCCCTCCCTGTATTGCATCCTGCAAGCAGAAATTTCCCCTCTTTCCCTGTATGCAAAAATCCTATTAGACCTCATGCAAGCACTCAACATAGAGTGAGGTTAGGACCGCACAGTTATCCTCTCAACTTTGAATCAAGTGACATGTCACAGTCAAGGAGAGCCTTAGAGAGCTTCTCTTAGCTCTGTGCTGCTATGGACAACATGAACCCCAGGTCTGGTAACATATGCACTGTGGTTGATGGGTGGGCCAATTGATCCACTATTGCTGGGGGGTTGTAGGGGTCTGGGGAGAGTTTTGCTGGTGCTTAAGCTGCAGAATGCACCCACTTGGTGCCTCACCAATTATACTTCAACTATGGCTGTCTAAATGATGCCAATCCCTATCTAACCCATAACCTTTAAATGCCTACCCCAGGACCTTATCGTAACCCTTTACCCAAACCCCTAACTTTCAACTCAACCTCTAACCCTTCTTGCAATCCTAAATCCACACCATTAGTGTGGCAATAAAGGTCATATCTAGAGATGAGCGAAGTATTCCAAAATTCGATTTGACTGATTCGGCGAATTCGTGGAAAAATTTCGATTCGAGTCGAATATATTCGCTGTGAATTTAACTTAAAAAAGGGTGTTTCTAGGCTTCAGAGAGACTTAATATTAGTGCAGAACACTGTACCTTTAATTTAAATGCCCTTGGAGTCTGCTGGGGAAGAGAAATAATACTGTCAGTCAGTATGACATGCAGATGAGTGCCGTCGATCTTAGAATCACCGCACACTTCACTCATTTGGGCAGTCACGGGGCCAAAACCAGAGTGTGGAGCCACAGTGTGGCGGTGGAGGCAGCAGCAATGGGAGGCCATACAGCACCCTATGACAAAAATGGAAACCACCAGCAGTGTGAGGAGACCTGAAAGTGGCACATGGCAGAGTGTGGTGATAGAGACAGCAGCAATGGGAGGCCGTACAGGGACCCATGACACACTCTGGACCTGGCAGCAGCATGAGGAGGCGGTACAGGGGCCCATGACAGATTACGGGCCTGGCAGCAGCATGAGGAGTCGGTACGGGGGCCCATGGCAGATTACGGGCCTGGCAGCAGCAATGGGAGGCCGTACAGGGACCCATGACACACTCTGGACCTGGCAGCAGCATGGGGAGGCGGTACAGGGGCCCATGACAGATTACGGGCCTGGCAGCAGCATGAGGAGTCGGTACGGGGGCCCATGACACACTCTGGACCTGGCAGCAGCATGAGGAGGCGGTACAGGGGCGCATGACAGATTACGAGCCTGGCAGCAGCAACTTGGACAGGAGGACGTTCAGCTTCTGCACCATCGGGTGCGTGCTCGCAAACTGTTGTCTCTTGGAAACGGATTCCAAGAAAGACTGCTGACGGAATCCGTGAAGAGGAGTAGCAGGAGAAGGAGCATCTGAACGAGCGGAATATGCCAACAAGCGACAACAGGGGCCCATGACAGATTACGGGCCTGGCAGCAGCATGAGGAGTCGGTACGGGGGCCCATGGCAGATTAGGGGCCTGGCAGCAGCTATGGGAGGCCCGTAATCTGCCAGCACCCTATGACAAAAAATGGAACCCACCAGCAGTGTGAGGAGACCTGAAAGTGGCACATGGCAGAGTGTGGCGATGGAGACAGCAGCAATGGGAGGCCGTACAGGGACCCATGAGAGACTCTGGACCTGGCAGCAGCATGAGGAGGCGGTACAGGGGCCCATGGCAGATTAGGGGCCTGGCAGCAGCTATGGGAGGCCCGTAATCTGCCAGCACCCTATGACAAAAAATGGAACACACCAGCAGTGGGAGGAGACCTGAAAGTGGCACATGGCAGAGTGTGGCGATGGAGACAGCAGCAATGGGAGGCCGTACAGGGACCCATGAGAGACTCTGGACTTGGCAGCAGCATGAGGAGGCGGTATAGGGGCCCATGGCAGATTAGGGGCCTGGCAGCAGCTATGGGAGGCCCGTAATCTGCCAGCACCCTATGACAAAAAATGGAACACACCAGCAGTGTGAGGAGACCTGAAAGTGGCACATGTTTGGGGCATGATTCATGGCGGATTTAGTCAGTTGTGTCAGGAACTGGTGGTTTGAAATCCAGACTAATCCACGCCTGATTCATTTTCACAAACGTGAGTCTCTCCACACTTTGGGTGGACAGTCGTGTCCTCCGCGGAGTTGCAATACCTCCTGCCGCACTAAACACGCGCTCCGATGCCACGCTACTGGCCGGGCATGACAGCCTTTCAAGGGCAAATTCAGCTAGTTGGGGCCAAAGGTCAAGTTTCGTTGCCCAGTAGTCAAGGGGATTGTCTACCTCGGTTGGCAGGGTGCTGTCCAAGTAGGCCTAAGCCTGTTGTTTGAGGTCCTGCTCCAGGTCCACCTGATGCTGCTGCTGCGGCTGCTGCGGCTGGTTAGTAGTTTCCTCACTGCGCTGGTGAAGAAAGCTACTCATCATCGACTGCAGACTGAGGCAGCTGCTGCTGGTGGAGCTGCCACTGCTCCTACCACCCCACCCCTCCCCTGCTGCCATGGCAGCGGAACGCGAGCGCACAGGGCCCACAGTGTCTGAGGATGGACGAAGCGCAGACAGGCAGAGACCAGCTGACTACATAGGTGGTTTTTATAGTACGTTATTTTGGCCTCCCTCTCAGCAGGTGTGAAAAAGGCCACCATTTTTGAACGGTAGCGAGGGTCCAACTAGGTGGACAGCCAAAAGTCATCCCTCTGTCTGATGGTTATTATTCGGCTGTCGCTACGCAAGCAAGCGAGCATGCTATGGGCCATTTGTGCCAAGGAATGCGAGGGACTCCCTGCCTCCATCTCCACAGCATACTGCCACGGTGCGTCTGGGTCCTCTGTCTCCTCTTCCTCCTCCTCTACCAGATGCTCCTGCTCCTCCACTCCTGTCCGCTGAGTGGAAAAACCACCCATTTCACTCAATAATTCCTGAGCACCAATGTCCTCCTCTACCTCCTCCTCTTCTTCCTGTCCTGCCCCCACAGGGGTCATGTGGCGTTGAGATCTGTGCGCCACGTCTACCGCACCCTGACCAGCCATTGTTAACAGCATTTGTTCCAGGACGTGCAACAGAGGAATGACGTCGTTCATCCCATAGTCCTGCCGACTCACGAATAGCGTAGCCTCCTCAAAGGGCCTGAGCAAGCGCAGGTGTCACGCATGAGCTGCCAATGGCTGACATCTAAGTTACACAGGGAGTACCTTTATCCGCTTTTAACATCAGGAAATCTGTGATGGCCTTTTGCTGTTCGTAAAGGCGGTCTAACATATGTAGGGTTGAATTCCACCTTGTTGCAACGTCACAGCATGAGGAGTCGGTACGGGGGACCATGGCAGATTACGGGCCTGGCAGCAGCAATGGGAGGCACGTAATCTGCCAGCACCCTATGTCAAAAAATTCAACACACCAGCAGTGTGTGAGGAGACCTGAAAGTGGCACATGGCAGAGTGTGGCGATGGAGACAGCAGCAATGGGAGGCCGTACAGGGACCCATGACAGACTCTGGACTTGGCAGCAGCATGAGGAGGCGGTATAGGGGCCCATGGCAGATTAGGGGCCTGGCAGCAGCTATAGGAGGCCCGTAATCTGCCAGCACCCTATGTCAAAAAATTCAACACACCAGCAGTGTGTGAGGAGACCTGAAAGTGGCACATGGCAGAGTGTGGCGATGGAGACAGCAGCAATGGGAGGCCGTACAGGGACCCATGAGAGACTCTGGACTTGACAGCAGCATGAGGAGGCGATATATAGGGGCCTATGGCAGATTAGGGGCCTGGCAGCAGCTATGGGAGGCCCGTAATCTGCCAGCACCCTATGTCAAAAAATTCAACACACCAGCAGTGTGAGGAGACCTGAAAGTGGCACATGGCATGAGACACTGTGGACCTGGCAGCAGCATGAGGAGGCGGTACAGGGGCCCATGGCAGATTAGGGGCCTGGCAGCAGCTATAGGAGGCCCGTAATCTGCCAGCACCCTATGTCAAAAAATTGAACACACCAGCAGTGTGTGAGGAGACCTGAAAGTGGCACATGGCAGAGTGTGGCGATGGAGACAGCAGCAATGGGAGGCCGTACAGGGACCCATGAGAGACTCTGGACCTGGCAGCAGCATGAGGAGGCGGTATATAGGGGCCTATGGCAGATTAGGGGCCTGGCAGCAGCTATAGGAGGCCCGTAATCTGCCAGCACCCTATGTCAAAAAATTCAACACACCAGCAGTGTGAGGAGACCTGAAAGTGGCACATGGCAGAGTGTGGCGATGGAGACAGCAGCAATGGGAGGCCGTACAGGGACCCATGACAGACTCTGGACTTGGCAGCAGCATGAGGAGGCGGTATATAGGGGCCTATGGCAGATTAGGGGCCTGGCAGCAGCTATAGGAGGCCCGTAATCTGCCAGCACCCTATGTCAAAAAATTCAACACACCAGCAGTGTGAGGAGACCTGAAAGTGGCACATGGCAGAGTGTGGCGATGGAGACAGCAGCAATGGGAGGCCGTACAGGGACCCATGAGAGACTCTGGACTTGGCAGCAGCATGAGGAGGCGGTATATAGGGGCCTATGGCAGATTAGGGGCCTGGCAGCAGCTATGGGAGGCCCGTAATCTGCCAGCACCCTATGACAAAAAATGGAACACACCAGCAGTGTGTGAGGAGACCTGAAAGTGGCACATGTTTGAGGCATGATTCATGGCGGATTTAGTCAGTTGTGTCAGGAACTGGTGGTTTGAAATCCAGACTAATCCACGCCTGATTCATTTTCACAAACGTGAGTCTCTCCACACTTTGGGTGGACAGTCGTGTCCTCCGCGGAGTTACAATACCTCCTGCCGCACTAAACACGCGCTCCGATGCCACGCTACTGGCCGGGCATGACAGCCTTTCAAGGGCAAATTCAGCTAGTTGGGGCCAAAGGTCAAGTTTCGTTGCCCAGTAGTCAAGGGGATTGTCTACCTCGGTTGGCAGGGTGCTGTCCAAGTAGGCCCAAGCCTGTTGTTTGAGGTCCTGCTCCAGGTCCACCTGATGCTGCTGCGGCTGGTTAGTAGTTTCCTCACTGCGCTGGTGAAGAAAGCTACTCATCATCGACTGCAGACTGAGGCAGCCGCTGCTGGTGGAGCTGCCACTGCTCCTACCACCCCACCCCTCCCCTGCTCATGCACAAGGCATGAGACACTGTGGACCTGGCAGCAGCATGAGGAGGCGGTACAGGGGCCCATGGCAGATTTGGGGCCTGGCAGCAGCTATAGGAGGCCCGTAATCTGCCAGCACCCTATGTCAAAAAATTGAACACACCAGCAGTGTGAGGAGACCTGAAAGTGGCACATGGCAGAGTGTGGCGATGGAGACAGCAGCAATGGGAGGCCGTACAGGGACCCATGAGAGACTCTGGACCTGGCAGCAGCATGAGGAGGCGGTATATAGGGGCCTATGGCAGATTAGGGGCCTGGCAGCAGCTATAGGAGGCCCGTAATCTGCCAGCACCCTATGTCAAAAAATTCAACACACCAGCAGTGTGAGGAGACCTGAAAGTGGCACATGGCAGAGTGTGGCGATGGAGACAGCAGCAATGGGAGGCCGTACAGGGACCCATGACAGACTCTGGACTTGGCAGCAGCATGAGGAGGCGGTATATAGGGGCCTATGGCAGATTAGGGGCCTGGCAGCAGCTATAGGAGGCCCGTAATCTGCCAGCACCCTATGTCAAAAAATTCAACACACCAGCAGTGTGAGGAGACCTGAAAGTGGCACATGGCAGAGTGTGGCGATGGAGACAGCAGCAATGGGAGGCCGTACAGGGACCCATGAGAGACTCTGGACTTGGCAGCAGCATGAGGAGGCGGTATATAGGGGCCTATGGCAGATTAGGGGCCTGGCAGCAGCTATGGGAGGCCCGTAATCTGCCAGCACCCTATGACAAAAAATGGAACACACCAGCAGTGTGTGAGGAGACCTGAAAGTGGCACATGTTTGAGGCATGATTCATGGCGGATTTAGTCAGTTGTGTCAGGAACTGGTGGTTTGAAATCCAGACTAATCCACGCCTGATTCATTTTCACAAACGTGAGTCTCTCCACACTTTGGGTGGACAGTCGTGTCCTCCGCGGAGTTACAATACCTCCTGCCGCACTAAACACGCGCTCCGATGCCACGCTACTGGCCGGGCATGACAGCCTTTCAAGGGCAAATTCAGCTAGTTGGGGCCAAAGGTCAAGTTTCGTTGCCCAGTAGTCAAGGGGATTGTCTACCTCGGTTGGCAGGGTGCTGTCCAAGTAGGCCCAAGCCTGTTGTTTGAGGTCCTGCTCCAGGTCCACCTGATGCTGCTGCGGCTGGTTAGTAGTTTCCTCACTGCGCTGGTGAAGAAAGCTACTCATCATCGACTGCAGACTGAGGCAGCCGCTGCTGGTGGAGCTGCCACTGCTCCTACCACCCCACCCCTCCCCTGCTGCCATGGCAGCGGAAGGCGAGCGCACAGGGCCCACAGTGTCTGAGGATGGACGTTGGCGCACAAAGGCAGAGACCAACTGACTACATAGGTGGTTTTTATAGTACGTTATTTTGGCCTTCCTCTCAGCAGGTGTGAAAAAGGCCACCATTTTTGAACGGTAGCGAGGGTCCAACAAGGTGGACAGCCAAAAGTCATCCCTCTGTCTGATGGTTATTATTCGGCTGTCGCTACGCAAGCAACCGAGCATGCTATGGGCCATTTGTGCCAAGGAATGCGAGGGACTCCCTGCCTCCATCTCCACAGCATACTGCCACGGTGCGTCTGGGTCCTCTGTCTCCTCCTCCTCCTCCTCTACCAGATGCTCCTGCTCCTCCACTCCTGTCCGCTGAGTGGAAAAACCACCCATTTCACTCAATAATTCCTGAGCACAAATGTCCTCCTCTACCTCCTCCTCTTCTTCCTGTCCTGCCCCCACAGGGGTCATGTGGCGTTGAGATCTGTGCGCCACGTCTACCGCACCCTGACCAGCCATTGTTAACAGCATTTGTTCCAGGACGTGCAACAGAGGAATGACGTCGTTCATCTCATAGTCCTGCCGACTCACGAATAGCGTGGCCTCCTCAAAGGGCCTGAGCAAGCGGCAGGTGTCACGCATGAGCTGCCAATGGCTGACATCAAAGTTACACAGGGGAGTACCTTTATCCGCTTGTAACATCAGGAAATCGGTGATGGCCTTTCGCTGTTCGTAAAGGCGGTCTAACATGTGTAGGGTTGAATTCCACCTTGTTGCAACGTCGCAGATCAGGCGATGCTGTGGAATTCCGTTCTGCCGCTGCAGCTCAAGGAGGGTGTGCTTTGCGGTGTAGGAATGGCTGAAATGCATGCAAAGTTCACGTGACATTTTAAGGATGTCTTGCAGTGGGATGGTGGATTTTAGGAACCGCTTGACAACCAGATTGAACACGTGAGTCATGCATGGCGCATGGCACAACCTTCCTTGACGCAGAGCAGACACCATGTTCTTTCCGTTGTCGGTCAACATGGTTCCGATTTTCAGTTTGCGCGGAGACAGCCATCTGTCGATTTCTCTGTTCATTACACTGAGAAGTTCCTCCCCTGTGTGACTACGTTCGCCAAGGCATACCAGGTGCAGCACAGCGTGACACCGTTGCGCCCTGCACATGTGATATGCCGGTCGGGTAATGGGACTTGGCACGGGGGTGGCGGCTGAGGACACGGCGGAAGAAGAGGTGGTAGAGGCGGACATCTTTTGTGGACCAAGGACGTGCAAACGTGGAGGCAAAAGCGGCGTGACCTGTCCAAGTTGCTGGTGCGGCTGTGACGGCACCACGTTCACCCAGTGGGCCGTAAATGACATGTACTGTCCCTGACCGTAGTTACAGCTCCACACGTCGGCGCTGCCGTGCACTTTGGCAGAGACCGACATGCTCAAAGACTGGCCCACCATCTCTTCTACATGTGAATGCAGGGCTGGCACTGCCATTTTGGCGAAGAAATGACGGCTTGGCACTCTCCACCGCGGCGCGGCACAAACCATCATTTCTCGGAAAGGTGCTGAGTCCACCACTTGGAAAGGGAGGGACTGCAGCACCAGCAACTTGGACAGGAGGACGTTCAGCTTTTGCACCGTCAGGTGCATGCTCGCAAACTGTTGTCTCTTGGAAACGGATTCCAAGAAAGACTGCTGACGGAATCCGTGAAGAGGAGTAGCAGGAGAAGGAGCATCTGAATGAGCGGAAGATGCCAACGAGCGACAACTCCCCTCAGCAGAGGTGTTGGAGCCTTGACTGGCTGATGGAGGGCGATTGACGTCGGGTGACGGAGCAAGTAACGGAGCGGGTGATGGAGCGGGGGCTGGGGCGGGCAGAACCGCCGTATCTTTATCACGGTTTTCCCAGGCCACCAAATGGTGACGCTGCATATGCTGCCGCAACGCTGTAGTCCCAACATGGGCCCCCTGGCCACGCTTGACTTTCTGGCCACATAGTCGACATACGGCTACGTTTACTTCCTCGGGCGGCTTGACGAAAAATTGCCACACCGCCGAGTAGGAAACTTTGCCCCCGATACTCCTCACTGGCTGACTGCTGCTTCCTCCGTGCACACCGGCACCACTACTGGCCGTGGTGGTAGGCTGCAGTGGAGCTGGTGCTCTACTCCGTGGCCGTTTGGCTCCACTGACACTGCTACGACCCTGCTGCTGTCTCCTGGGCAACCCACCAACTGTTTCGCTCGCTGCCAAGCTGCCACCCTCTTCTCCTGATGATGCGGAAGAAATTGCCTGATGACGACGAGGCTGCCAAGTGCGATCAACCTCCTCATCATCAATTAGGGTCTCCGCCTCACTACTAGCCCCCTCGGCTGCGTCTGGGTCAGGAGACAGACCTGTCTCTAGACCGGCTACCGAGCCACTCTCCTCGCCACTACTTCTTCGCCTGGCTGCTGAAAAGGCGGATGTCTCCCCCCGTTCCTGACCGCCCTCTGTTAGCTCTTCCTCACTGTACAGTGGGGCTGAGCCCACAGCATGCGATACTTCGCTTGGTGAGGGAACACCAAAGGACAGGGGCAGGTAGAGGACACGTGATTTCAGTGGGCTTGGTCCCGGGCCATGCCAACTAACGGTTGTGTCTGACGTACCCACCGACCGTTGGCTGTAGGTGTCAGAGGTGACCTGGGAAGAGGAAGACGACCGAGCCAACCAATCGACGACGGCAGGGTTGTCGGTGGAGACACGACCGCTGGATGACCCCGGGAGCACTGGCCTCTGGCTGCGAATAGTGCTGCCTCGACCCCTTCCTCTGCTGCCACGTCTGCTCGCTCCTAAAACATTGCCTCCTCTGCCACTCCTCTGCATGTTGTCTGACATACTCTTTAATTCAACGATTCTGTGTCCCTGAGTAACAATTCTGTGTCTGTCCCTGAGTAACAATTCTGTGGCCCTAAGTAACAGTTCTGTGGCCCTCAGTAACAATTCTGTGTCCCTCAGTAACAATTCTGTGTCCCTCAGTAACAATTCTGTGGCCCTGAGTAACAATTCTGTGGCCCTGAGTAACACTTCTGTGGCCCTCAGTAACAATTCTGTGTCCCTGAGTAACAATTCTGTGGCCCTAAGTAACAATTCTGTGGCCCTAAGTAACGGTTCTGTGGCCCTCAGTAACAATTCTGTGTCCCTGAGTAACAATTCTGTGTCTGTCCGAGTAACAATTCTGTGGCCCTAAGTAACAGTTCTGTGGCCCTCAGTAACAATTCTGTGTCCCTAAGTAACAATTCTGTGGCCCTAAGTAACGGTTCTGTTGCCCTCAGTAACAATTCTGTGTCCCTAAGTAACAATTCTGTGGCCCTAAGTAACGGTTCTGTGGCCCTCAGTAACAATTCTGTGTCCCTAAGTAACAGTTCTGTAGCCCTAAGTAACGGTTCTGTGGCCCTAAGTAACGGTTCTGTGGCCCTCAGTAACAATTCTGTGTCCCTCAGTAACAATTCTGTGGCCCTCAGTAACAATTCTGTGTCCCTCAAGAAACAATTGTGTGTCTGTCCGTGAGTAACAATTCTGTGGCCCTAAGTAACGGTTCTGTGGCCCTCAGTAACAATTCTGTGTCCCTGATTAACGTTTATGTGGCCCTAAGTAACGGTTCTGTGGCCCTCAGTAACAATTCTGTGTCCCTGATTAACGTTTCTGTGGCCCTAAGTAACGGTTCTGTGGCCCTCAGTAACAATTCTGTGTCCCTCAGTAACAATTCTGTGTCTGTCCCTGAGTAACAATTCTGTGGCCCTAAGTAACGGTTCTGTGGCCCTCAGTAACAATTCTGTGTCCCTGATTAACTTTTATGTGGCCCTAAGTAACGGTTCTGTGGCCCTCAGTAACAATTCTGTGTCCCTGAGTAACAATTCTGTGGCCCTAAGTAACGGTTGTGGCCCTCAGTAACAATTCTGTGTCCCTCAGTAACAATTCTGTGTCTGTCCCTGAGTAACAATTATGTGGCCCTAAGTAACGGTTCTGTGGCCCTCAGTAACAATTCTGTGTCCCTGAGTAACAATTCTGTGTCTGTCCCTGAGTAACAATTCTGTGGCCCTAAGTAACGGTTCTGTGGCCCTCAGTAACAATTCTGTGTCCCTGAGTAACGTTTCTGTGGCCCTAAGTAACAATTCTGTGGCCCTCAGTAACAATTCTGTGTCTGTCCCTGAGTAACAATTCTGTGGCCCTAACTAACGTTTCTGTGGCCCTAAGTAACAGTTCTGTGGCCCTCAGTAACAATTCTGTGTCCCTGAGTAACGTTTCTGTGGCCCTAAGTAACAATTCTGTGGCCCTCAATAAAAATTCTGTGTCTGTCCCTGAGTAACAATTCTGTGGCCCTAACTAACGTTTCTGTGGCCCTAAGTAACAATTCTCTGGCACTTAGTAACAATTCTGTCTGTCCCTGAGTAACAATTCTGTGGCCCTAACTAACGTTTCTGTGGCCCTAAGTAACAATTCTCTGGCACTCAGTAACAATTCTGTCTGTCCCTGAGTAACAATTCTGTGGCCCTAAGTAACAATTCTGTGGCCCTCAGTAACAATTCTGTGTCTGTCCCTGAGTAACAATTCTGTGGCCCTAACTAACGTTTCTGTGGCCCTAAGTAACGTTTCTGTGGCCCTCAGTAACAATTCTGTGTCGGTCCCCGAGTAACAATTCTGTGGCCCTAACTAACGTTTCTGTGGCCCTAAGTAACAGTTCTGTGGCCCTCAGTAACAATTCTGTGTCTGTCCCTGAGTAACAATTCTGTGGCCCTAACTAACGTTTCTGTGGCCCTAAGTAACAATTCTCTGGCACTCAGTAACAATTCTGTCTGTCCCTGAGTAACAATTCTGTGGCCCTAATAACGTTTCTGTGGCCCTAAGTAACAGTTCTGTGGCCCTCAGTAACAATTCTGTGTCTGTCCCTGAGTAACAATTCTGTGGCCCTAACTAACGTTTCTGTGGCCCTAAGTAACAATTCTCTGGCACTCAGTAACAATTCTGTCTGTCCCTGAGTAACAATTCTGTGGCCCTAACTAGCGTTTCTTTGGCCCTAAGTAACGATTCTGTGGCCCTCATTAACAATTCTGTGTCCCTGAGTAATGCTTCTCTGTCCCTAAGTAACGTTTCTCTGTCCCCAAGTAACGTTTCTGTGGCCCTAACTCTGTCCCTAATACAGAGCGGTCTGCCTCTCTTGAATGACTGGAGGCAAATGAAGAATTCTAAAATGGCCGCTATTTATAGCTCGACCATTACACAGTGCTGGCTGCCTGGCTGCTGATTGGCTAATGCGATCACATGTCATTAAGGAATGCATTATGGGTCAGCGCGCCTTGTCTGTGCGCCTTCCCAGACATCCCTGCTCCGTCGCCGCACATGTCCGCCGCCATTTTAGGAAAAATTTCGATTCGCGCGTCCGAAGTAGGCTATTTTTCGGATTCGGCACGAGTCCAATATTCGACTCGAATTCCACTTCACCTACTTCGATTCGCTCATCTCTAGTCATATCCTATTTTGGTTGTCCATTGTGATCTGTGGACAATTTAGAACTACTGTACCTTAGGAGGCAATATCAAGTGCTCTCAGAGGTTTTCCTACTATTGTAAATTATCTAGGCGATGGGATCAGTTGTGCCTCTAATTGCTGAAAAGATCGAAGGACGTTGTAAAAAGCACACTCATCACTACTACTTAAAGGTGTTACAAGACATACATAAGGAATCACTGTTCTAGGATGGGTAGTGGATGTCTTCCTGTCCATTGTACTTGGGGACATATAGCTACTTTTCAATACATTCAATATATTGCAGCATACCAATCATTGGATGTGGTGGCTTCATTATTTTTCCTTTTTTAGGCTTTTTCTCCTCTGTTTTCATCTGGTGATCTTGCCAGTAAAGCTGGACATAGATCAAATCTCAGCCGGTTTATCAGGGACTGGATTAAATTTGATTCATCTATGGGCAGGCTGGCTGTACTGAAGTGATCGCCTTCACTTTCTGCATGCAATCACTGCCGGTGGCTTTAGCAACAAGCAGTGATTATTGCATTCTGCTGGCAAGGAAGGCTCCCCACCAGCAGAGTACAGTAGCCCAGTGGGAAAGATTCCCCATCAACACTGACTATGTTAATAGGGAAATTGGGCATGTTTTTTCTCTATCAGCGGTGGAAGGAAAGAAAATTGTATAATTTATGGCTTGCCTAACACACCTCCTGTTTATACAGACACTACTCTGGATGAAGGAGCACAGAGGACAGATTTGGACAGCACTATCGTCACTCTGGGGGTAGGATAGTGTTAGATGTACTAGCACATTTAAATACACTAACAAACTGACGCCTACCTCCAACTAAGACTTTCAGTTACAGCAAGTTTCTTTTGGGATAAAGACTTAACATACAAATAAAAGCTGATCATTTAAAGCCCCCATCAGTGTTACATGGTCTTTCTCATTCCTGTAACTGCAGAGTGCTTTTCTGTTGAAACACAACAGATTGGATTACCAGGTGAAAATGAAGGAAAGAAAGTCTAAAAAAAATTAAAACTAATGCAGCTACCACATCTAAGAATTGGTAAGCTGCAATATAAGAAATGCTTCTTTTGGGTTCAATACCACTTTCATCTAACCATTAACTTAAGTCCAACCACTCAACCCCACCCCTCCGCTTAAATGTACAGCAGCCATAACCACAACACATCACAATAATATTGTAAGCTCCAAGGAGCAGGGCCCTCCTATCCCTCTTGTATTGAACTGTATTGTTGCTGTGCTGTCTCGTTATATTGTAAAGCGCTGAGCAAACTGTTGGCGATATATAAATCCTGTATAATAGTAATAATAATAACAACAAGCCAATGCCATAATATTTAGCAACATACATTATTGTACCCAAAATAAAGCAACAAAACCACTGCACACCAGAGGTCCATGACTAAGCCCTGTGGGTGGGGTGAAACGCGTAGGGAGCATCGCCTGGATGGAGCTGGGTTGAAACTGTTTTCATCAATCTTGCACTCGGGCTGAGTTGGTGGGGGGTGTTTTGGTTTCTTTATTTCGGAGTGTGGATATGGAGCCGAGACGGGCACCCGTTAGTGGGAGTCACCAGAATTTGTGGTTGTAATCTGGAGCAGTTATTGGAGAAACACTCCGGTTTCCACAATTACAACATTAATAATTACACCATCAGTGTGGCAATAAAGTTCCTATCCTATTTTGGTTGCCCATTGTGATCTGTTGACAATTTAGAACTACTGTACCTTAGGAGGCAATATCAAGTACCACTTTAATCTAACCATTAACTTAAGTCCAACCCACTCAACCTCCCCCTGGCCTAAATGTACAGCTGCCATAACCACAACACATCACAACAAGCCAATGCCATGATATTTAACAACATACATTTTTGTATCCAAAATAAAGCAACCAAAGCACTGCACACCAGCAGTCCATGACTAAGCCCTGTGGACAGAGTGAAACGCGTAGGAAGCATGGCCTGGATGCAGCTGGGTTGAAACGGTTTTCATCAATCTTGCACTCCGGCTAAGTTGGTGGGGGGTGTTCTGGTTTCTTTATTTTGCAGCGTGGATATGGAGCCAAGAAGGGCACCAATTAGTGGGAGTCACCAGAATTTGGGGTTGTAATCTGGAGCAGTTATTGTAGAAACACTCCAGTTTCCACAACTACAACACTAATAATTACAATAATAATTATTAGTCATCTATATATTTACATCAGTCCTATGCTTTAGATGGTCATACATGTTTGTATCATTCTATACTACACATACATTTGGTACTAAAATTCTTCATGTAAGAGATCCACCTAGGACCCATTTTTAAAGTTACGTAAATACAATGGTCCAGGGGTTTAACTCAAAGAAGCCCCAGCCTGTCAATACAAAGGAAAAAAACAAGAAACATCAATTTCAGGGAATAAAGGAGAGGTCAAAAATCTGAAGTTTACTGACATTTCCCACCTTGATGCATTGAGCTAGTGTAAGCCGTGTACCGGGGTGGGCTCCCCAGGATACAGTGAAGTCACGAACGAGGAAAGCAACCCCAACACCGGCTTTTGCAACAACAGAATTTTACTTAGATGTGGCAAATAAACACAACCACAAATGCTGGAAACATACAATACATTTACATACACCCAGCCCAAAAGCGGAGACCCTTGTGCTGCACAGCACGGCGCCTTCTGATGGATGAAGGTAGAAAGTGTAGTAATTTACCTACTGGCGGGCACAACTAAGCTGCCACACCTTACCTGTTATTACCCTAAAAGAGGAAGAATCAGTGTATGGGTGTATGGTATGGGCTAGCCTGCGGTGCAGCACAACAGCTTACAATCTTACACAAATCTACAGTATTCCCTCTCCCATAACTGGTCCTGTAGCACGTGCCTGAGTATTCCTTCTGAGCAAAACACCATTCTGGCTTGAGTTCGTGGGATTTTATCAGCTCTCCAATGTGAAATGTCACTTTAAGTTGTGGAGTCCTTCCAATGATCAGTAACAACACTTGTGGCCTGACACAATCAGAGACCCTAACTAACTAAAGGTCTGTCTCAGTCTCAAGGCGCCAACACTGAAATGAGGTGCGTGCACGATCTTACCGACCCGTGTCTGCTTTGCATCCACTGGTGACTCTGAACAGAACAAATGTCTCTCCAACAAGCAGCAATCTCATCAGCATTCCTGGCAGCAATATTCCTTTCTCTGAACAGGATCAGCGTCTTGAACACCATCAAATTCACTTAGCTGCATTTATGATTACGGAGGGATGTTCTCACACCTGGATGGCATCGGATTCAGCTCACACACAGCCCCATTCTCCAAAGCATGGCTGCTGTCTCCTCCTTCTGTTCACTCAACTCCTGTGTAAAAACCCCACCTCTTCATGAATATAGCAGTATCTATGCAGTCTGAGGCTGTTAGAAAAACAGTGACATCTTGTGGCTAAACCGCAGAATGTCAGTCAAAACATTTGATTTACTCCAGTGTACAAACAATGAGAGCTGTTTCCCCATCTTACACTAGCAAAATTGAATATATTTTTTCAAAAGGTTATAAAGACATAGGTAAAAAAAAAAAAGTGAAACAAAAATCCCTTTCCTCAAAGATAAACATCCTAAAGCTACATGCCAGAGCTCGCTATATGAAATGAGGACAACCAATCATAATATTCTATGCTGACATGCCTTTGTTGGTTTCCAAGCTCTGGTTTCACATTCAACCAAATAACGATGCCCAGATATGTTTCGGGTCGTGATTTCACCATTGACTTGACAAAGAGAATATTGGGCCAACACGGAGAATGGAAGTCTAGGGGTTTATAGGTACACTTTGCATTCTAGCTGCCTAATTTCCTACGAAGAATCGTTTTATACACTGTGATAATTGCATCCCAAGGAAAATGCAAATTCTTATGAAGGTGTTTTAAAAGCATGCCAATATATTCACGATGCCCAGTGAAAGTAAAACAACATCCTCTTCCAAGCACTGGCTTAAATTATGTGTAATTAAGATGAGATCTGGACCGTGGAAACCAGCAACTGTGTTTCCATGATGTCATTTAATGAACCCTATACTTTTTATAATTGCGTTCTGTTGTTCTTGTTTATTACAGATCTTGAATTTCGGGTAGATACAGTTGCATTGGAAAGAAAAGAGTTCTTTTTCCAGTGGCCTCAAATGCACCTCATTGTACAGCATCTTCAGGTAGAATAAGGGAAAATTGGGAACTGCCATTGTGGACTTATTTCTGATGGTCTGAGATCTGAGGTTAATTTTATCCTTTCAACGTATGCTGGACATACTCATCATGAATTTCAGCCAACTCAGCAGTGAGTTGCCCTGTGGCACCACCTGGCTCGACAAACTTTGATCTGAAAATTGAGGAAACCGGGTGGAAAATCCTCTGCCAGACAGCTCATGCAGTCACTGTTCAGGTATTCAGACAGCCGCAAGAGCAGCAGCTGTCGGAATACTATAGCCAGCAGAGGAGATTCCTCATCCACACTGATTGGATGGCAGAATATTTTGATTGTGCTTGTTCAGTCTGTGTGTTTAATGTTTATGGCTAGCCCTGAAGAGACATTGTTCCAGGACAAATGTATTAAAGTGTATGTTACCAAAATATTTATTTGTTTTCTATGTAAAAGCTAGTACACTTACACAAAATATATATTTTTTTAATTTTTATCAATTTACAAAATGCAAAGTGAGCAAATCAATATTTGGCGTGACTACCCTTTGACTTCAAACCACCATCAATTCCTACACTTGCAAACAAGGTCAGGGACTTGATAGAATTAGAAGTGTATGATTAACCAATTATACCAAGCAGGTGCTAATGATCATCAATTTCATATGAAGGTTGAGACACAGTTATTAACTGAAACAGAAACATCTGTGTAGGAGGCTTAAAACTGGGTGAGAAACAGCCAAACTCTGCTATATAGTTAAGGTTGTTGAAGACTGTTTCATGTGACAGGTTATACATCATGGCAAGACTGAGCACAGCAACAAGACACAAGGTAGTTTTACTGCATCATCAAGGTCTCTGCCAGGCAAAGATTTGCAAGGCAGACTGAGGTTTCAAGATGTGCTGTACAAGGTCTTTTGAAGAAGCCCAAAGAAACAGGCAACGTTCAGGAACGTTAACACAGTGGTTGGCCAAGGAAACAATGCAGCAGATGAAAGTGTCAGGAATGGACTGGCCAGCAATAGTGGGACTCAGCTGCCTTATGAGCTGCAGTACCAGGGCTGGCCAGCGGGTGCTCCCAGCAATCAGAGACTCAACCTTGCAGCCGGTCAAACACCTGGAACTAATTATACTGGTGTATTTAAGGGACATTCAGACCTGCAGACTCTGCCTTGGTGTTGTGTTTCTCCTGGGCCCTGTATCCTGTTCCTGCTCCCTGTTCCCTGTTCCTGTCTGATTCTCTGCTGACCCTGCTCTGATCCCTGGCTTGTCTGACCATTCTCCTCTGCCTGACCCTCTGTACCACGCTGCCCGCTACCTGCTGAACCTGGCCTGTGACCCCGACCATTCTCCGCTTGCTCCCCCTGTACCTACCTGCCCAATTGATATTGACCCGGCCTGCCTGACGATGCTTGCATTGTATGTACTGTTATCTGTGGGTGGTTTGGTTTGGTTCGTTTGCACTGTGTTATGTTTTAGTATTGCACTGCGTTTATGTTTGTATTGTTAGTGTTAATAAATTACATTGTTTATAATATATCTGAAGTCTGCGTTTCCCTGTGTCAGTCACACACCTCTGGTCATACCCGGGAGCCCTGACAGAAAGCCACAGTGTGCTTACTTCCCTTCAACATCAGAAGATGTCTAGCCGTGCTATCAGCACAGAAATGGCAGGAACCAATGACAGTGACCCAGGTACACCCATGTACTGTTCAGAAATCTGGCCAAAAGTGATCATGGAAGAATTGCAGACAAAAAGCCATAACTCTGATGTGGTAACAAGGCTAAGGAACTCAACTATACATGAAAACATAGGAATTAGGGTGCAGAAAAAGGACAGCAGGTGTTCTGGAGTCAAAATTTGAGATATTTGGCTGCAGCGGGAGGCAGTTTGTTTGCCGAAGGGCTGGAGAGCGGTACAATAATGAGTGTCTGCAACAGTGAAGCATTGTGAAGGTTACTTGCAAGTTTGGGGCTGCATTTCTGCAAAATGAGTTGGAGATTTGGTCAGGATCAATTGGTAAGCTGCAATATAATAAATGTTTGCTTTTGAGTTTAAAGAGGTAGTAAACTGCATCTAAAAAAACCCCGAAGCCCTCCAGCGGCGTGCTGCCACTGTTGCAGTATTTCAAATATATTTTTCTTCTATGTGGGAGGGAGAGTGAGTAGGGCAAGAATTTGGAAGAGGGAGGGGGGATGAGAAAGAAACTTACCAAGATGAATAGAAGGGAATGGGGGGAAGCAGAGTTAACACCAGAGCACTGAGCCGTGCAGCGAGAGAATGACAGGAAGCTGTGCATCTGCTGCAAATGTAGCAGAAAGGTAGAGTGTGAGAGCCACTTGTCAGTTGCCCAGGCCCTCTACTGAACTGATAGGGCCCAGGCCCAGTACTGGAGGATCGGTGATACCCCCTTATTAGCAGCCCTTGCTCCAGCCATCTGGCTGGCTGAGCCACGATGATGTCACTTCCACGCATGCGCATGGGAGTCTCGGGACACGGTACAGTGCCCTGAAGGAACGGCATGGGTATGCCATTCCTTCAGAGCACATGCACTGCTGTTAGAAAAATATGAATATTTCCTAAATGATGCACAGTTAGGAGATATTCTTTTTTACCTACAGGTAAGCTTTATTATTAGCTTACCTGTAGGTCCAAAGTAACTTTACTACCACTTTAACCTCCCTAGCGGTCTGATTATGTCAGTATTTCTGTGCTCAAAGCGGTACTTTTTTTGCATGGAAATATGTTTTTTTATTGTAGGCCTGTAATTTTTAGGAATAACTCACTGAAATCTGTCCGAACAAGAGTCTAGTAAACATCCCGGGTAGGTAAAAATTTGAAACACAAAATCATAAATTATAATTTAATAATCATAAAAAATAATAATATAATAATAAATTTAATTCAATATAATCAAACCAAAAACACTAAAATTTGAAATATAGCGCCAAGTTCGCACATCACTGAGTAAAGTCGCAAAATCGTTCTCAGAGTCTGATGACGAATTTCCCCACGAATCATTATCACTCAATTCTGCAAGTAGTTCTGATTTACTATCGCTGTTCTCTAGCTGGTCTAAAACCGCTTTTGACCTAAAGGGACGCTTTTTGGACGCCATGGACATTTCTCAGTTTTAAGGCAGAAAGAACAGTAAAAATGCAGGCAGGGCACAGGACAAAGCACTCGGGACAAAATGTATATGAAATGCTTTGATACAGTAATGTTTTACTATGTGATTTTAGTGTATTTAGTGAATGTCACTTTTTCACATTTTTAAATTTCCTGCCAGTTGTGTCCCCGTACGTCCTGACATCGCAGGGAACGGAACCCGGAAGACAGATGCCGGCATCGGCCAGAGGACATTGCCGGGGACGCTGCAGGGGGGACATCGTGGGAGCGCAGGACAAGGTAAGTGCAGAAGGGATCGCTGAGCAGCACCGCATGGCATTCCCGAGTGTAACTCGGGGTTACCGCTTGTGGTGCTGAAACTTTACCCCGAGCTACACTGAATACCGCCAGGGAGGTTAATACGATGTAAATCTAACCATTAACGTAACTCCAAACACTAAACATCACCCTGGCTTAAATGTACAGCAGCCATAACCACAACACACCACACCAAGGCAATGCCATAATACTTAACCTCTTCCTGTCTGCCCATTCTACATAGATGGCGGATGGGAAGATTTGCAGATGCAGGCTAACGTTCCTGTACGTCAGCTCGCATCGATGGCTCCTGCGCGGCTCACACAGCACGCATCCCGGAACCTGGCGATCGGTGTGTCGTTTGGACACAGCAGATCACATTACAGGTGTATCTGGGTGATCACATGGTGGTTTACCATGTGAATGCTGTGACCAATCAATGGAAAGTGAAAGTAAAGATCACTTCTCTCGGTACAAAATAATAATAAGCTTCTTATTGCCACATCCCAAAAATATAGAAATAAATGCCGGACAAAAATTATACAGCCAAACTGGTGGATTTTTTAGGCACATGGAGAGACCAAACTATGGTCAAAAAATAATTTTATTAGACATTAAAATCATAACAGACAGAATAAAACAAGAAATCTAGGACTCCCTAGCAAGGAGGGAAATAGTTCCTGCCATTGCTGTTTACATCTTATGTGGTACATATAACCTTGTAAAAAAGTTCTTCTCAAAGAGTATCGCTCTACTATGAGAAACGGTCAACGCATGTGTATGGCTTCTTCAGGACCTTGACTTCTACGTAAAAGGAAGAAGCACTACTACAGTGGGGCAAAAAAGTATTTAGTCAGCCACCAATTGTGCAAGTTCTCCCACTTAAAAAGATGAGAGAGGCCTGTAATTGGCATCATAGGTAGACCTCAACTATAAGAGACAAAATGAGAAAAAAAATCCAGACAATCACATTGGCTGCTTTGGAAAGAATTTATTTGCAAATTATGGTGGAAAATAAGTATTTGGTCAATATCAAAAGTTCATCTCAATACTTTGTTATATATCCTTTGTTGGCAATGACAGAGGTCAAACGTTTCCTGTAAGTCTTCACAAGGTTGGCACACACTGTTGCTGGTATGTTGGCCCATTCCTCCATGCAGATCTCCTCTGGAGCAGTGATGTTTTGGGGCTGTCGCTGGGCAACACGGACTTTCAACTCCCTCGAAAGGTTTTCTATGGGGTTGAGATCTGGAGACTGTTTAGGCCACTCCAGGACCTTGAAATGCTTCTTACGAAGCCACTCCTTCATTGCCCGGGCGGTATGTTTGGGATCATTGTCATGTTGGAAAACCCAGCCACGTTTCATCTTCAATGCCCTTGCTGATGGAAGGAGGTTTGCACTCAAAATCTCATGATACATGGCCCCATTCATTCTGTCCTGTACATGGATCAGTCGTCCTGGTCCCTTTGCGGAGAAACAGCCCCAAAGTATGATGTTGCCACCCCCATGCTTCACAGTAGGTATGGTGTTCTTTGGTGTTCAGGGGGACACGTCTGGCACTGCAGGATCTGAGTCCCTGGCGGCGTAGTGTGTTACTGATGGTAGCCTTTGTTACGTTGGTCCCAGCTCTCTGTGGGTCATTCACTAGGTCCCCCCGTGTGGTCCTGGGATTTTTGCTCACCGTTCTTGTGATCATTTTGACCCCACGGGGTGAGATCTTGCGTGGAGCCCCAGATCGAGGGAGATTATCAGTGGTCTTGTATGTCTTCCATTTTCTAGTTATTGCTTCCACAGTTGATAGGCTGCTTGCCTATTGCAAAATTCAGTCTTCCCAGCCTGGTGCAGGTCTGCAATTTTGTTTCTGGTGTCCTTCGACAGCTCTTTGATCTTCACCATAGTGGAGTTTGGAGTGTGACTGTTTGAGGTTGTGGACAGGTGTCTTTTATACTGATAACAAGTTCAAACAGGTGCCATTGATACAGGTAATGAGTGCAGGACAGAGGAGCCTCTTAAAGAAGAAGGTACAGGTCTGTGAGAGCCAGAAATCTTGCTTGTTTGTAGGTGACCAAATATTTATTTTCCACCATAATTTGCAAATAAATTCTTTCCAAATCAGCCAATGTGATTGTCTGGATTGTTTTCTCATTTTGTCTCTCATAGTTGAGGTCTACCTATGATGTCAATTACAGGCCTCTCTCATCTTTTTAAGTGGGAGAACTTGCACAATTGGTGGCTGACTAAATACTTTTTTGCCCCACTGTATATGTAGAATAGAAAAAACAAGAAATATGTGCACAATCAATTGCATAAAGCGAAATAATATAACATATGCATGTAGTATGCAAACAATCATTATTGGGCTCACATTGGGAATCGAGAGCCAGTGATAACCAGTCTGGTGAGCGGACATAGGGGGACTCAAATGTAGATCACTTAGGCAATTAACCAGGGAGCCAATTAGCATGTATCTAGAATCCTATAAAGGGAGCACGATACCTCCAGCAAAATGTAGAAATATAGTATAGATCTACTTGTTACCAAACATTTGAGCCAAATATATTAACTAGTACTCACAATGATCATAAATTGTTCCCACATATAGCGGGAATAATATAAATTGAAAATGTGGAAGCTAGTGGAAGTTCAAGGCAAAGATGCAGCCAAAGAAGTGTAGTTAGGCCTAGAAAGCGTAGTTAGGCCTAGAAATAATACACTGTAGATTAAATATGTGCTAATCAGAAATTAAAGCCATATTTTGTGTACAGAGAAGGCAAACTTACTTGTGTAGCCAAGCAGCAATAAGGGAATGACCTGACGGTTAAACAATATATGCTCCAGTCCATGATCTCCCGAACCGGACAACCAACGTCCCATCAAACAGGGGCCAAGCACATTCAATGGTACATTTTGGAAATAGATGCCACCTATAGTATCACAAGCAAAACAATACACTCAGAAGATATTCTAATAGCTTGTAAAATGTAATACTATATACAAATAATACTTCACCTCCTTCATAAATTCGAGGGTTAATCTGGATTAACCCTCATGTTTATGAAGGAGGTGAAGTATTATATTGAGTGTTACATATAGTGAGTTATTGTAGTGAGGGGATCCTGGATTTCTTGTTTTATTATGTTATGATTTTAATGTCTAATAAAATTGTTATTTTTTAATGCGATAGCTTGGTCTTACACTGTGCCTAACAAAACTGTCAGTTTGATCACTGCCATACACCATACCAGCACCCTGATCACTGCCATACACCATAACAGCGCCCTGATCACTGCCATACACCATACCATCACCCTGATCACCTCCATACACCATACCAGCGCCTTGATCACCGCCATATACCATACCAGTGCTCTCATCACTTCCATACACCATACCAGCACCCTGATCACCTCCATACCAGCGCTCTGATCACTGCCATACACCATACCAGCGCCCTGATCACCACCATACTCCATACCTGCATCTTTATCACGCCATACTCCATACCAGCATCCTGATCACGCCATACCCCATATCAGCATCCTGATCACACCATACCCCATATCAGCATCCTGATCACACCATACCCCATACCAACAGCCTGATCACACCATACCCCATACCAGCATCCTGATCGCCCCATATGCCAAACCAGCGTCCTGATCACCACCATACCAGCATCCTAATCACCCCCTATGCCATATCAGCATCCTGATTACTGCCATACCCAATACCAGCATCCTGATAATTGCCATACCCCAAACCAGCATCCTGATCACTCCCATACCCCAAAGCAGCGTCCTAGATACTGCCATGTCAGTGTCTTGATCACCACAATACCTCATGCTAACATCCTGATCACTGCTATATGTCATACCAGCATCCGGCATTTTAGGGTCTCAACTGATCAATTTTCAAATATATATCCAATAGTTTGTAGACTCTATAGTTTTCACACAGACTAAATAATATACACTGCTTTTGGTTATTTTTACTCTAAAAATGTATCAGAATAAATGTTGGCCTACATTTATGAAGAAAAATTATTTATTTGCAAAATTGTATAATAAAAACTAAGCGCAAAATATTTTTTTTTTAAATTTTTCGGAATTTTTAAATTTATATAGCAAAAAAATAAAAAACCCAGTGGTGATCAAATACCACCAAAAGAAAGCGGTCTCAAAAAAAGATAAAAATTTCATATGGGTACAGTGTTACATGGCTGACAAATTGTCACTCAAAGTGTGACAGTGCTGAAAGCTGAAAATTGGCCTGGACTGGAAGAGGGTGAAGTGTCCGGACTTGAAGTGGTTAACAACACACATTTTTGCATCCAAAATAAAGCACCCAAAGCACGGCACACTGGAGGTCCATGATTACGCCCTGTGGATGGGGTAAAACTTGTGGGCAGCATGGCCTGTGAGGAGCTGAGTTGAAGATGTTTTAATCAATCTGGGCACCCCCGCCAGAGAAAGTCACCAGAGTATGGGATGGTAATCTGGAGTGGCTATTGTGGAAACACTCCTGTTTCCACAACTACAACATTAATATCATTGTACAATAAACATACATGTGGTACTAAAAATCTTAAGATTTTTAAAGTTACTTAAATAAAATGGTCTAGGGGTTTAACACAAAGATGTCCCAGACTATCAATACAAAGGAAAAAGCAAGAAACATCAGTTTCCAGGAAGAAAAGACAGATCAAATATATGCAGTTTACTGAAATTTCCCACCTTGATGCTTTGAGCTAGCAAAATTTTAAATATTTTTTCCTTACTTCCTTTCTAGGAGGTTTCTTAGAAGTCTGGAGCTGCGTTTCTGCTGAGTTGGAGATTTGGTCAGCATAAATGGTGTCCTCAATGTTGAGAAATACAGGTAGATACTTATCCATCATGCCATACCACCGGGGAGCTGTGTGATTGGCCCAAAATTTATTCTGCAACAGGACAAGAACCATAAACATGCAGCCAATGTCAGAAATCCAAAGCTGACCTGTGTCCTGTGCATATTTCCTGTGTTATTTCAAAAAGAGTTTTATGTTAGGACTACAGAATGGTTGTACCAGGCTGAAGGCCCACCAACCCATCCTTAGTTTAGAGTCCTCAGGAAATTTAACATGAATTAAACTGTTCTGCATATCTCATCATTGTGTGGAGTAGGGAGCCATCTCCAGTCTCCCTTTGATACACATACAGTGAAGGAAATAAGTATTTGATCCCATGCTGATTTTGAATGTTTGCCCACTCACAAAGAAATGATCAGTCTAAAAATTAAATGGTAGGTGTATTGTAACACTGAGAAACAGAATAGCAATAAACAATTCAAAAGAAATGCATGTCTAACAAATAATGCACTGATTTGCATGTTCATGAGGGAAATAAGTATTTCATCCCCTTCACAAAACATAACTTAGTACTTGGTGGCAAATCCCTTGTTGGCAATCACAGAGGTCAGACGTTTCCTGTAGTTGGCCACCAGGTTTGCACACATCTCAGGCACACTCCTCTTGGCAGATCCTTTCCAAACCATTAAGGTTTGGTAGCCGATGTGTTTTGGGTCATTGTCATGCTGGAACACCCATCCACGACCCATTTTCCATGCCCTGGCTGAGGAAAGAAGGTTCTCACCCAAGATTTGATGGTACATTGTCCCGTCCATCGTCCCTTTGATGCGGTGCAGTTCTCCTGTCCCTTAGAAGAAAAACACCCCCAAAGCAGAATGTTTCCGCCATCATGTTTGACAGTTGGGATGGTGTTTTTGGGATCATAGGCAGCATTCCTCCTCCTCCAAACACGGCGAGTTGAGTTGATGCCAAAGAGCACGATTTTGGTCTCATCTGACCACATCACTTTCAACCAGTCCTCCTCTGCATCATTCAGATGTTCAGTGGCAAACTTCAGACGGGCCTGGACATGTGCTTTCTTGAGCAGAGGGACCTTTCGAGCACTGCAGGATTTCTATCCTTGTCGGCGTAGTGTGTTACCAATTGTTTTCTTGGTGACTGTAGTCCCAGCTGCCTGGAGATCATTGACAAGATCCTCACGTATAGTTCTGGGATGATTCCTCACTGTTCTCATGATCATTAACACTCCATGAGGCGAGATCTTGCATGGTGCACAAAACCTAGGGAGACTGACAGTTGTTTTGTGTTTCTTCCATTTGCGAATGATTGCACCAACTGTTGTCACCTTCCCACCAAGCTGCTTGGCAATAGTTTGGTAGCCCAGTCCAGCCTTGTGTAGGTCTACAATCTTGTCCCAGACATCCTTGACAGCTCTTTGGTCTTTGCCATGGTGGAGAGTTCGGAATCTGATTGTTTGATTGCTCCTCTGGACAGGTGTCTTTTATACAGGTAACAAAATGAGATTAGCAGCACACCCTTTAAGAGACTGCTTCTGATCTCAGCTTGTTACCTGTATGAAAGACACCTGGTAGCCAGAAAGTCTGCTGAATGATAGAATTTGTTGCTATTCTGTCTCTCAGTGTTACAATACACCTACCATTTGATTTTTAGACTGATCATTTCTTTGTGGGCAAACTTTCAAAATCAGCAGGGGATCAAATACTTATTTCCTTCACTGTATGCCTGTAATTTCTTTTATTGTGTTTGTCAAAGTCATATACTGTACATAGCTAGATCACATTTAAATGTATTCATTGTGATTTGTAGGTAGATGTTTGCAAGAAATGTATTCATTGTGATTTGTAGGTAGCTGTCTGCAAGAAATGTATTCATTGTGAGAGACATGTTTACAACCATATTGTAATTTACGTTTATGTGATTGTATAGCAGTTTTACAGAGCTTTTCACAGAAGTAAATTCAGTTTTTGGAATTAAACACAATGCTGATTCTGTCAGTTTTGTTAGCTAGCTGTGTACTAACTGTTAGTAGGACAGCATACAAGCCAATGAGAAACTACGTTATAGACCAGGGGTGTCACACTGCGGCCCTTTAGCTGTTGCGAAACTACAAGTCCCATCATGCCTCTGAGTTTGGGAGCCATGCTTGTAACTGTCAATCTAGCAATGCTTCATGGGACTTGTAGTTTGGCAACATCTGGAGAGCCGCCAGTTTGACTCCCATGTTATAGACTGTATAAAGTTCAAAGTTCACTGGCCTATCCAATTCCAGACCTAACTTCCAACATATGGAATAGGTATTAATATCATCCAATGGTAATTCTAGTGTGGCAGGTAGCTTCAAACAGACAAAACATCAACAAATCCAGATGTGGTGTAAATTCACCATCACTTCTGAGTCTGCTTATGGCTTTAATATACTTTAGAGATTGAAACATCTGTTGTGAGGATAATTTTTAAACTTCCATGACTGCTATGGCCCTCATACCATACATCCTTGTGTCTCAATCTCCATACACCGTGGGAAGGATAAGTGTTACTCAACCTCAATACTGGTCATCAAATCAAGTTTCAATGTTCTTGTGTCACCAAGTAAAGTCTCAATGGGTCAATCCAATTGACTTATCCTGTCACTGCTTGGTAAGTATCCCGGTTCAACGTTTTTACAAATACACATCCGCTTGTTATTAAAATTGTCCAATATTTTCCACGAATCACTTCAAAATGCGCACTTCCATATCCATTTGCCGACCGCCCGTATATATACGTGGTTCTGCATTTCCGGGTAGGGGGTGCACATGCCCTCCTTCCCAAGCTGTCATTGGCTCCTGTAGGTATCAATTACCAGGTCCTGGCCAGCAATTCATAACTGGGATGCAATGATTGGTGGAGCAGCTGACAGAAGAGAGATCTGTGAGTGTAAACAACACGGATCTCTCTCTTGTCAGAGGGGACCTTCTGGTTTTTATCTCTCTGCAAAGCAGGGAGATAAAAACCAACACATTCCCTAGTAAAACACTACCCAGTATACAGTTAAATCACTTCCAAACACACAGTTAACCCCAGATGTTAACCCCTTCCTTCCCAGTGTCATTACTACAGTGTCAATGAATTTTATTTGCACTGATCACTGTATTAGTGTCAATGGAAATGTCAGTGGCAGTTAGTCAGTTCCCACCTAGTGTGAGAATACCCGCCATACTATCGCAGTTCGGCTATAAGTCGCTGATCACCACCATTACTAGTATAAAACAATAAATAAATACAAATTCCACTACATATACTGCCATGTGTAGCTGTTATAGATTTCATAAAGACCAATAAATATACACTTATTGTTTTTTTTTTTTTTTTTTTTTACCAAAGACATGTAGCAGAATACATTTTGTCCTAAACTTATAAATAATTTTTATTTTTCATTTCAGCTTTTTCCATTTATAGGGAAAAGAATAAAAACCCAGTGATGATCAAATACACCCGAAAGAAAACTCTGTGTGAAAAAATTATATCAATTTAATTTGGGTACAGAGTTGCATGACCGCGCGATTGTCAGTTAAAGTGGCTCAGTGCCGTATAGCAAGACATGGCCTGGTCTCGAAGTGGGGGTAAATCTTTCGAAGGGCGCGTGGATATACTGTATATACTCACATCAGCCATTGCTACCAGAAATATGTGCCACTGTAGGCACAGACAGTACCAGGGAGGCCATGGTGGATGTGTGCAGGTGCCTAATGGGTTTCACCAGAAACACCTGGCTTCATCAGAGGTCCATACAACCCTGGCACATTGCTTTGCAATCTTCCCCATGAGCTGGGCACACTTATGATAGGCAGAATGACACATGATTTAACTTAGAAGCATAAAGATTTTAAGATAACCAGTTGTTGCCCTCCTCTGTTTTATTGCAAGTCTGTAGATATCCATTTTTCCTTTAATGATGTAGTGTGGATGACAGGTCAGAGGCTGTGCTTGGTCCACTTTGCATTTATTAGGATGTAGTAGGTTTCAATTAAGATCTTGAAAAAACAGTATGTGTCGCGCTCCACTTAACAATATACACAAATCAATAAGTGCAAAACCATATACTAAGTCCTTAATACATTTCCATAAGGTGATATTATCAATCACGCTAGAGCTGCATACATATCTTCACATATCAAGTCCTCAGAAGAAATCCTCAAAAAAAATCCGTGATCTTCTAGTGGCTCCTATAGAGTATTGAAAAATAAATAAATAAAATGTAGTCCACCATATTATATATATATATATATATATATATATATATATATACACACATATGCTGTGCTCCTTCACCAGTTGTGCTCTCACCTGATGTATATGACCAAACCATTAAGTGAGGTCATACAAGCTTGTGTCCCTTCAATTGGGCTCAGATGTGGACATATGAATAAATTCCTGTATCCCAGATGGATGGATGGATGAATGGAGTTTTTTTTCTTTTTTTCCAGAAGAAGAAAAAAAAAAAAAACAACAACAAAAAAAAAAACTCCATTCATCCACTACATGGACTGCATTTTAGGTATTTATTTTTCAATATACTATAGAAGACACTATAAGATCACGGATTGTTTTTGAGGATTTCTTCTGAGGACTTGATATGTGAAGATATGTATGCAGGACTAGCGTGATTGAGAATATCACATTAAGGAAATGTATTAAGGACTCAGTATATGGTTTTGCACTTATTGATTTGTGTATATTGTTAAGTGGAGTGCGACACATATTGGTTTTTTAATTGTTAAAGACACATTTGTATGGGTATATGTACGGTGTAGGTGACCCACTGATTTAATTTATAATTTTATTTATTCATTTAGTCACATAAGATATTTTAAAAATAATTTAAATTTATTTTTACACACTTAAATTTAGCAGTTAATTTAAAAAACACCATAGCAGCTCACAAGAATCACACAATTTTCAATTAAGATCTGTTTGCATTGCCGGCAAAGTAGGTCAAATGCAGACTATTACTTTTGCATTTGGGTAGAGCTGAGTTCAAACGCAAATTGGGTCCATTTATTTTGGAGCAAAATGAAAGGATCAAAGTAACACGGGTGCAGGGGCGGACTGACCATTTGGAAACTCGGGCACTGCCCGTGGGCCCGGGGTCAGTAGGGGGCTCCATGAGATGCCCCTGGTACCTTTTTCACAGGCTTTTTTGAGTTTGGGCAAGGACACGGGCCCCATGATCCCCTATTGCCCTGGGGGCCCCATGAGTTGTCAGTCCGCCCCTGCACGGGTGATCTGTGCTCATGTTGAAATGGGTCAGGGGGGAGATATCGCTCCCCATGATGCAGTGGGATTTTTCCCTGATCTGCTCTTCTATAAGTGATGCTTTCAGTCATCATACATAATAGAAAGGGACAGAGACTCATAGTTTATGAAGGTTTTGGTGACTGGGGTTGCATTATAAAGTGCTCTTATATCTCAAGGAGATGATTGATTGTATTTAGCAATTTAATCAGCAACTCCGTTAAACCCATCTCCTGCTTTTCATTTGGACTGGAGTCCTTTGGTGAAAACATCTGGTGGATTAGAGAGGCAGATGAGTACCCCAGTGTGGCTGTGACGGAGACAGTGGAAGTTTATTATCTCAGCAGAACATATACAGCAGTAATTGTAACTATGTGTGGGTATATTTTTACGTTCACATTGTTTGTTTTAGTTATACCGGCTTCTTTATTTTTACTGCACCGTGCCAGGATTCAGTTTCAGCTTAGTGTTTTATGCTGAAATAGCACTGAGTGGCCTGTGCCAAGTTATGCTGATAAATAATTAAAGGGTCGGTCTACCTATAGCTGAAATTTCAGTTAAGGGTGGTCATTGGAGGTCTAGAGTAACCATTTATTTAGGGGCTGCAGTAGCAAGATTTTCCTATTGTGTTCCCGAGCTCTGCACACCCATGGAATGACATTCTCCAGCCACAAGTACAACTTAAAAAAAAGGAGAAAAAACCTGTGCTACACCCCAGACAATACAATGTGTGAATAAATGTGTGAAAAAAATATATATATTCTGAAACAATAGGGAACTGCTGCTACTCTTTCCCTGAACACCAGAAAATACAAAACATATAAAAATGAGTGCACTGTACACTAAATAATCATAAACAATAATCAATCAAATAAATGCTGCTACATAAAAAACATGCATAAATTAATTGAAATGATATAAGTCCACATTCATATATTAAATAATTAAAAGTCCCAAAATCCAACAACACAGTGCTGTGTGCTAAAGAAATCCTCCAACGGAAAGTGCATAGGTGTTCACAAATGCTTGACACAAAAGAAAAAAAAATCAGCCTCTTAGGCTGGCCATACATTATACAATTTTCTTGAGAATTTTGCTTTAGATTTACCAAAAACCATATAATATGAGCTCAAACCTAAACAACACTTTCAATTGTATCCAATTAGGCAGGCCCTTGCACTACATAGTTGAAGGTAACTTGGACAGAAAATTGTAAGAAAATTGTATAGTGTATGGCCAGCCTTGCCAGACACTTTGATCTCCAATGAAGAGATCAAACGAGCAGATGGTGTTCAGATCCCACACTGACACCCTAGTTAGCCATATCAAGGAGATGAATAGGAGATAATAAGACAACTGCAGGTTCACTTGAACGAATCCATCACATCAGACAGCTCTCCACACCATGCAAGGAAAGGTTTAAAACAGAAGAAGAAAAACTTCATAGTGCAACCCGATAAACCAGCAAAAAGTTTATTAAAGTATTGCAAACATTTAAAATTCCCGCGGTGTCAGACCACTGGTGACATCACAGAAAGCTCCCCCCGACACGCATTTCTCCAAAAATGGTGTCCTCTGGGATTGGAGAACAGTCATGCGACGTCAGCCATCACCATATTTATAGGAAAGAGGAGCTCCAGAACATCTTAGCATGCTAGCGAAAACACCTGATGTGAATCAGAATTACTGATATTGCCATCTTGTGGATACACTAGGACACTACAAATGTGTAAAATAAACTAATTCAATGAACATAAAAAATAATAAAAAAAGATGAACTGCGTTACCACAAAAACATGAATACATGTATACATTATACATCTGAAATTTACTAAAACCATTAAAAATAATAATTCAATGATGCAAAGTATTAATATTAAAAATATACCAAAAAGTAATGAATAATGCAAATAAAAATAAATACAAATTAAATTAAAATTGACTCCTGAAATATATATATATATGTGTATAACTATACACAATAAGGCAAATAACTCCCTTCTTATCAATATACACAATAAATAAAAATAATTTTCACAACTCAATTATTATTAATAAAATAATTAATATGCCATTCAACGTTAAGACCTAGGGGTTGATAAGACTTGGGTAAAAAAAATCCAGTGTGTTTCTCTACGAGAAATATGTCTTTTCATGTTACTCCCCCACCAATGGGGAGTGTATTTTTCTATACCTATGATCTTAAGGATAGATGGATCCCTACCATGATATAGATCTTTCCAAGTGCAATACTTTAATAAACTTTTTGCTGGTTTATTGGGTTGCACTATGAAGTTTTCTTCTTCAGTTTTAAACCTTTCCTTGCATGGTGTACAGAGCTATCTGATGTGATGGATTCGTTCAAGTGAACATGCAGTTGTCCATTCATCTTCTTGATACGGCTAACTAGGGTGTCAGGGTGGGATCTGAACACCATCTGCTCGTTTGATCTCTTGATTGGAAATCAAAGTGTCTGGTAAGAGGATGATTTTTTCTTTTGTGGACACCTATGCACTTTCTGTTGGAGGATTTCTTTAGCACACAGCACTTTGCTATTGGATTTTGGGACAAGTAGAACTTAAGCTGGCTATACATGGTTCAGTATTTTCAGTTAGCGGTTTGAATGAAAAAAAGAAAAACAATTCCCCCATCCATACATTCGATGTGGATATCCTCCCTGCTGTGTCATTGTATTCTGACAGTGGGACTCCCCCACTGTCAGCATATGCTTATCAGTGCTGCAGCCTATTGACTGGAAGCACTGATTGAATGGAAATTTTCCAGCAGGACAGTTCATGAGAAGTCGATCGATAGATCAAGTTCTTATGAACAGGAACTGCCATGGAGGAACAGTTGTCATGAACAGGAACAGCCATGGAGGAACAGTTGTCATGAACAGGAACAGCCATGGATGAACAGTTGTCATGAACAGGAACGGCCATGGATGAACAGTTGTCATGAACAGGAACGGCCATGGATGAACAGTTCTCATGAACAGGAACGGCCATAGATGTACAATTCTCATGAACAGGAACGGCCATGGATGAACAGTTCTCATAAACAGGAATGGCCATAGATGGATCAAAAATTCATGACTCGGAAAAATTAAATACACCTGTGTCGCTCTTTGAAGAGAGTGTTGCAGTCATGGCTAACAGTCATTCAGGAGGCAATACTGCCTCGGATGGATTTTTTTAATGGCCAAAGGGGCTTTTCTCATGAACAGGAATGGCCATGGATGAACAGTTCTTATGAACAGGAACGGCCATGGATGAACAGTTCTCATGAACAGGAATGGCCATGGATGAACAGTTCTCATGAACAGGAACGGCCATGGATGAACAGTTCTCATAAACAGGAACGGCCATGGATGAACAGTTCTCATGAACAGGAACGGCCATGGATGAACAGTTCTCATGAACAGGAACGGCCATGGATGAACAGTTCTCATGAACAGGAACGGCCATGGATGAACAGTTCTCATGAACAGGAACGGCCATGGATGAACAGTTCTCATGAACAGGAACGGCCATGGATGAACAGTTCTCATGAACAGGAACGGCCATGAATGAACAGTTCTCATGAAAAAGAACGGCCATGAATGAACAGTTCTCATGAACAGCAACGGCCATGGATGAACAGTTCTCATGAACAGCAACGGCCATGGATGAACAGTTCTCATGAACAGGAATGGCCATGGATGAACAGTTCTCATGAACAAGAACGGCCATGGATGAACAGTTCTCATGAACAAGAACGGCCATGGATGAACAGTTCTCATGAACAAGAACGGCCATGGATGAACAGTTCTCATGAACAGGACCGGCCATGGATGAACAGTTCTCATGAACAGGACCGGCCATGGATGAACAGTTCTCATGAACAGGACCGGCCATGGATGAACAGTTCTCATGAACAGCAACGGCCATGGATGAACAGTTCTCATGAACAGGAATGGCCATAGATGGATCGAAAATTGCTGACCCGGACAAATTAATTACACCTGTATTGCTCTTTGAATAAAGTGTTGCAGCCATGGCTAACAGTCATTCAGGAGGCAATACTGCCTCGGATGGATTTTTCTGATGGCCAAAGGGGCCTGAGGCATGGAAACAAAACACTCCACACCTATGTGGATGTAACCAGCACATGTAAGCCCTGGATGGGGCAGGAGACTTGCAGCAGCAGACCTGCATTCAGGAAGAGTTGGTTGTAGTCATTTGCTTACACAGGTGGAGACAAGGGTGGATTGCAAAAGGTCTTCCCTGTGTGGGCTGTTTCCCTGGAGGATCTCAAGTGATGTGTACTTATGGAGGAGGTGACTGTAGAGAGCACAGTCCTGTGACTACTAATGGTCCTGGGGTCAGGAAAATCTGTTAGAGGGAGATGGTTGCTAAAGGTGCTGCATATGCTTTCACATGTGACTACTACAGACCGTCCACTAAATGTTTTTGACTGAGTAATGTCAGGTGACTCCAGATTGTATGTCAATGTGATGTGACTGTTATGCCATTTCCAGAATTCCATCAGTACAGTGCAGAAAACAACTTTTATGTGTGGGCATTCCATCCTTACAGGATGTAAAGGTCCATGGTCGGGAATGTTATGTGGAGGCCTTTGAATGGAGTACAGCGCAAGATGGCGGAGGGTTCGTCCTCAGCAGGAGGGACAGTGTTCTAGCGGGACAGCAATAGGGGTAGGGACGTGTGCTCCTGGTGCCAATTCTAGCCAACCATGAAGCCCCCCTACACACTTAAAGGGCCAATACCAAATAGCTATGGCATTTTGTCAATGGCATATGGCAGTGCAGCTTACAGGAGCTCACTGACGCCTTAAAATGTTCTTAGTTATACATATTCTTTTGAAATACCCCACACCTATCAGACTGACATTCCTGGACTACTTACCTGTCCACGCTCTGCCCCCCTCTTCAGGAAATCTAGTTCATTATATTGGGCAGGAGATTACTCCATCTGGCATAGTAGCAGGGTGCTAAGAATATGCATGCATCACACATACTAGGGGGGTACAACTGGGGGAATCAATGGTGGAGAAGGATCTGGGGGTTCTGGTAGATCACAACCTTAATAATGGCATGCAATGCCAAGCTGCAGTTTCTAAAGTGAGCAAAATCCTCCCTTGTATTAAAAGAGGTATAGACTCCAGAGAGAGAGATATCATATTACCCCGGTACAAATCATTAGTAAGACCTCATCTGGAATATGCAGTTCAGTTTTGGGCACCAATTCACAAAAAGAACATTGGGGAACTGGAGAAAGTACAGAGAAGGGCAACCAAACTGATAAGAGGCATGGAGGAGCTCAGCTATGAGGAAAGATTAGAGGAACTGAATTTATTCTCTCTTGAGAAGAGGAGATTAAGGGGGGATATGATCAACATGTATAAATACATCAGTGGTTCATATAGTGAACTCGGTGTAGAGCTATTCCCCCTGAGGTCATCACAGAGGACAAGGGGGCACTCTTTACGTCTGGAGGAAAAGAGATTTAATCTCCAAAACACGGAAAGGTTTCTTCACAGTGAGAGCTGTGAAAATGTGGAATAGTCTCCCTCAAGAGTTGGTTCTGGCCAGCTCAGTGGATTATATATATGTGACTTTTCTATGAACAAAATACATCAAATCAAAATGCAAAACCAAAATAATATAAAATATAAAATTATAAAAATTATCTGCAAAAAAATTAACTGCAAAAAAATTATCTGCAAAAATTATGTCCAAAGTCCCACCGTGTCCAAAAATAAAATAAAATCAAAAAGTACCAAAAGAAATCCCCAAAAAAATAATCCTCACAAGTGTAAACACAAAAACTTAAACTTTTTCTTCTTCTTTCATCACCAAAACCTTCTTAATACCCGCAAATTCTGATATTCATATACCTCAAAAAAAGAAAAAAACTCGACATAGTGTCATACCTTAAATAATGAAAACACACGTGCCACTCGCTGTGCAGCATGCAAGATATTAACTAAACGTGTAAACTCAAACCAAGTGTCAAAACACATAAAATAAGTGAAATGACAGTATGAGTGAAAGCACATACAATATGTGAAAAACCACTCCACAAATAACACTCTAATATATAAAAGGGTGATAAATGAAAACCAAATCCCAACTCTCCAACTCTAATATGGATGGGTAATTACCCTATAGCAGAAACAGCAAGGCAGATTAACCACTCTGGGTTACACTCTCCTCTCCTCGATTTTCTCCCAGGACTAGGGTCACTTCCTCCACTTTCCTCCAAAGAACCAGTCAGTGAAACAGATAAGTGAAATGGCAATATGAGTGAAAGCACATTCACCCTATAGTAGAAACAGCAGGGCAGACTAACCACTCTGGGCCACACTCTCCTCTCCTCGACTTTCTCCAAAGACTAGGGTCACTTCCTCCACCTTCCTCCAAAAACCAGTCACAGTGTAAGAGATAATCTTCTTTATTGATAACTCACATAAAATTTGTGGTAACAGCTCCTCCTCACAAGCAGTGTGCACATGGACAGGTTCAGGGAAACATAAACCGCATGTTCCCACTTCCAAAATGGCCGCGATCGCACTTCCGGTCAAACGTCGATGCGTATGACGTCACGTGTGCTGACGCGTTTTGTCACTTCCTTTGACCTTTTGACCCTTCTGAAAAAGTCAAAGGAAGTGACGAAACGCGTCAGGGACACGTGACGTCATACGCATCGACGTTTGACCGGAAGTGCGATCGCGGCCATTTTGGAAGTGGGAACATGCGGTTTATGTTTCCCTGAACCTGTCCATGTGCACACTGCTTGTGAGGAGGAGCTGTTACCACAAATTTTATGTGAGTTATCAATAAAGAAGATTATCTCTTACACTGTGACTGGTTTTTGGAGGAAGGTGGAGGAAGTGACCCTAGTCTTTGGAGAAAGTCGAGGAGAGGAGAGTGTGGCCCAGAGTGGTTAGTCTGCCCTGCTGTTTCTACTATAGGGTGAATGTGCTTTCACTCATATTGCCATTTCAATTATCTGTTTCACTGACTGGTTCTCTGGAGGAAAGTGGAGGAAGTGAACCTAGTCCTGGGAGAAAATCGAGGAGAGGAGAGTGTAACCCAGAGTGGTTAATCTGCCTTGCTGTTTCTGCTATAGGGTAATTACCCATCCATATTAGAGTTGGAGAGTTGGGATTTGGTTTTCATTTATCACCCTTTTATATATTAGAGTGTTATTTGTGGAGTGGTTTTTCACATATTGTATGTGCTTTCACTCATACTGTCATTTCACTTATTTTATGTGTTTTGACACTTGGTTTGAGTTTACACGTTTAGTTAATATCTTGCATGCTGCACAGCGAGTGGCACGTGTGTTTTCATTATTTAAGGTATGACACTATGTCGAGTTTTTTTCCTTTTTTTGAGGTATATGAATATCAGAATTTGCGGGTATTAAGAAGGTTTTGGTGATGAAAGAAGAAGAAAAAGTTTAAGTTTTTGTGTTTACACTTGTGAGGATTATTTTTTTGGGGATTTCTTTTGGTACTTTTTGATTTTATTTTATTTTTGGACACGGTGGGACTTTGGACATAATTTTTGCAGATAATTTTTTTGCAGTTAATTTTTTTGCAGATAATTTTTATAATTTTATATTATTTTGGTTTTGCATTTTGATTTGATGTATTTTGTTCATAGAAAAGTCACATATATATTATTCAGTTGGCCTTCAAGGGTGAAGGCAGATCACTTTTCTGGGATATTATAGGTTGAAGTGTTGTAATATAGAAGTATAACAGCTCAGTGGATTGCTTCAAAAAAGTCCTGGATTATTTCCTAGATACACAGAATATAACTGGATACTAACATTTACAGGTAAAGTTGATCCAGGGAATATCCGATTGCCTCTGGGGGGATCAGGAAGGTTTTTTTTTTTTCCCCTGCAGAAACAAATTGGATCATGCTTTGCTGGAGGTTTTTTGGCCTTCCTCTGGATCAACTGTGGGTGTAGGATAACTTTTTTTTTTTTTTATGGTCGAACTGGATGGACGTTTGTCTTTTTTCAGCCAGACTAACTATAACTATTTAGCAGCAAAGGAGCTGAGCTCAGTGCAGGAATGAGTGTTCCAACACCCAGCCGGCAGCAGGGCTCAGCCTGATTCCATGCCATGACAAAATTATGTTAAAATCTGAAGACAGTCTTGTGGAATCCAGGACTGTTGGGAAGTTTATCCTTTTAAAAATGCTGCAACTACTACAGAGAAATACTCAGTGATCTGCCAGAAGGCCTGTGTTCTTCTAAACTTCTGTTTAGGCTACCAACACAGTGCCTCTGTTGCATTGAAAGTGTTGTCCACCACACGCAGTTCTTCACTCCTGGCCTACAGAACCCCTCACCTGTATGATATGGAGATAAAGAGGGGGTGTTCTGTAGTCTTTTAGCAGAGGACTCAGGTTGGGCTGACAACACTGCTCTCAGTGCAAAGGAGGCACTGCAATGTCAGTTCACTACAGGAAATTGACAGTTCACTGGATTTCTGACAGATTTTTTCTGTACTTACAGGGCTTTTAAAGTGATAAAACATGGGGAAATGTGTATGCAGTCCAGAGATGTACTGATTTTTTTCTCTTAAACCAGAAGTCCAAATGATTAAAAACATAATATATAATACATTAAAGCAGAGCTCTGGGCACAGAACTTTTTATTTAAATATTCCTCAACAGATAGAAACTCACTTTGTGTTTATTAAATTACCTTGCGAACCCAGATTCTACCTTGTAAAATAGCAGTGGCATCATCACTGTGCTGTACATAGCCTGTGCAGATGTGGGAGGGACCCAACAGACCCCTCCCAATACAGGTTGCCTACAGAAAAGTACAGGAGGGGGTGGATACATGACAAGTCTGCACAAGGAGAGAAAGCAGCAGTGACCGGTCTTTAATACATTAAGTTTCTGCACAGAGGGAAAGTCTCACACTGGATTATTATTATTATACAGGATTTATATAGCGCTAACAGTTTACTACAAATCTCAAAAAAATTACACAAAGCAAACCAAGATGCAAGTAAGAATACACAGGACTCTTATATTTAGACAGTATTTGTGTACTTCGGAGTTCAGCTTTAAATAAAAATAGTTTTTGGGGGGAGGGGTTAGAGACTGGAGACCCCCATTTTTATTAGAATAGTTGTAGTTTTGCTGTGGCTGTGATATTTATTTTATTTTTTTCTCATATAACTAATTCAGGAGTGCTGTACAGAGCACTTATTGTAGACCCGTCTGTCCATTACACTGCCATTTCTAATACAAATGGTGCTCAGTGAAATTCACCGATGATGGGAATACTAGAGACTGTGTCCAGAGCTCACAGAATATCAATATACAGCTCATCAGATCACACATAACGGCCCATACATATAGGATGCTCCATTCTAAACAGACATCCAAAAAAACTGATTGACCTAATCCCCGTTATTTTCCTTCCTTACTTAAGCAGAAGAGGACAGGGGAAGAAATAAGGGGGCAACATTTTCCAGCTGTGTTTTCCTTGACAGAAAATCCATCTCTCTCTCTTGGCAGCTAAGAACACATTTCCCGGCCCCGATACAGAGAGTGCCACTGAGCCTCCGCATGGAACAGCAAGTAACACTAGACGGAGCACATTTACTAAGATATGTTCCAGGGAGAGGGAGAATATTCCTTCTAATCTTTGCTGCTATTCCAATTTAGTGTACAAGTCTCGGGGGATACTCACTTTACATTATGAGATGAAGTACTAAAGTCCAACTCAAGCCAAGACCTTTTTTCAGACTTGGATACAGTGTGAAAGGGTAATAACCCCTGCTGACCTTATATTGTTGTCCAAGTTTTCACAGATTTCTTCTAAATTAGAAAACCAGACAGATATCTGTAGCACTTACCCCTGAAAGAGCCGCTTGTCACGATCAGGGTTAAGCTCAGAGACCAGTAGCTATAACAGTAGAGAGGCTTCCACCAACCACCTGGATAAGTACGCAAGCAGGTCTCCCTGGCAGAAGAAGCAGGCTCACCTGAGGTACAGGGTCTAAGTACTGACTGGTATTCACCAGAGCTTCTGATGGTGGAGATGGTTTTTTCTATGGGTTAGTACAAGGTCATGGTCCTCAGGATCGCTCCATCAGGTAAGCAAGCTGGAGTCCAGTAGCAGATATTTCAGATAGGGATCAAGCAGAAGCATAGTCTTTAACCAAGCTAAAGGTTGGTAATAAGTGGTTTCAGGTTTGGATCAAGCGGAAGCATAGTTGAAGAACAAGTCAAAGGTTGGTAACACATGGTAGTAGAAATCAGGACAGTGGCAGGTACACAAAGGAGCAAATATTGGCTGGAGAGAGTACAAAAATCTGGCAAACAATAGGTGAAGAGACATGGCTTAAATCAGGAAGTTGGGAGGAGCAAAGAGTTTAAGGTTCACTAGAAACAAGAGACAAGGCAAGATTGTACTAAGGGGTCAGACAGGGTGCTGTCCATCATCCCAGGTGGCTTAGCAAAAAGAGCTACTGCCAGCCACAGCAGAGGTCATGGGTCCAGATCCTGGTCTTGACACCACTGTTGCTCGGGTCCCCTGTTCCCAGTTCCAACAACCCTTGCACCACACTTTCTGAAACACCAAGGGTGAAGAGGGAATTTTTTTTTTGTGCAACACACTTAACAAAGCAATACCAATTTTGTATGACACCATAAACAATGGGAGGACCAAATGTCTTTGTGCCTGTATGCTGAAACTAGGGAGTTCCCAACTAAGGGGCATTACAGGAAGCTAAAGTCTCTCCATCAGTCTCTCCAAACCTTTTCCACTGACTAGTTTATTTGTAATTGTTGGGGACAAAAATTCCTCCGTTGGAGTGCTCAGACACGCAAAATGAGTGCTCAGATACGCAAACTGTATCCTACAGTAAGACACTGTTTCTTTCGGAAGCCGGCAAGGAAGTTGTGGATAGCAGCCTCTCCCCACCAAACAATCTGTGATTACACCTCCTCCTGCTCTCCATCTGTGAGGAAGATCATGTGCATGGCCATACCCAAAGATATGTGTGCACGTATAACCGTCTGGAAAATTGTGGTCATGGGGCATGCCCAAAGATGTGCCCATGTGCAGAACACAAGTTCATGTTCCTTTACACAGAATCTGGGCTGTACATACGCCAACACGTGTTTGCTAAAAGCACATGCTCATTAATGTGAATGTGCATGTTGGATGCTGGTCTTTTGGCTTCCTGTGGCCTATTTAAGGCTATACAGATGTTAGGAGACTTACTAAGTGATCATCACCTTCTGTGTTCCGTGACCAGTCCTGCTCCTTCCTTTGTGGTTTGACCTGGTTTACCATCTGACTCTGCTTGATCTCCCATTATTTATCCTGGCTTGTGACCCAACTCTTCAGCCTGCTCCACTATACTCCAAGATCTTGCACCTGCAAGTTCCTATGTCAGCCTTGTGCATGGGTTTCAGTCCTGCAGCCGTGGTATTCTTGCATCACCTGCAGCATCTTCTGGCCAGGATCTCCTACAGGTACCCATACCACTCCTTGCCCTGCTATACTCCATCATCAACGCCAGGGGAAATAGGACAGAAGGTGTAAGGGAAGCCCTCACACCAGCTTGGCCTCCACAAAAGACTAGGATCTGGAACCAGTGATGTCGGTGGTGACTCATCACCTGGAAATTACAATCTTTCACAGAACTGATGATGTCAGCAGTAACTCAGGATCTGGGTGTGGTGATATCTTACAGCTCCATGTAGATGTGGGAGCACTCCACTGAACACTCCAGCAGGCAGCTCTCCAGTACAGCAGCCTGCTCTGATGGTCGCCTTGCACTGTCCCCAAGATTGCCTTGAACTTAAGCTACTCTCTCTTTTCCCTCCTACCGTTTCTGGGTACAACATCCCCCACAATTCAAGGTGGATCCCAGTAGTCTTTGCCCTCTCCCAGACTGCACAGCAGCCAACCACATTGTCCTCTGCTGTTCCAGGTGGTGGATGGGGATCTCCTCTAGTTGCACACAGCCTGCAAAGCATCCTGTGTCCTCTCTTTCTCCCCTCCTCTCCCCAAACAACTCTTCCTGTGGCTCTCTGTCAGCTTGGGAGAAAAAGAGAAAATACAGGGGTGACAGCAATACCATCCACTGACAGCCTCGTCCTTGTGGGATGGAGTGGCGCCACGGACTGGGGCTACATATCCATCAAAAATACAGGAAGTGAGGCGAAACCAGCCAAATGGGGACACGGCCAGCAATCAAAGCTTTTCTATTATATCTTTTTGTTGCCTGAGTTCCATTTGGTAGATGTCTTTTTACCCTGATAAAACAGCACGTTAGGGACAAGAGCCTCACTTAAGCTGGCCATACATGGATCGACATTCAGCCAGTTCCACAGGGACCAAACAAATTTTGATCCATGTATGGGCAAGGAGGTTGTAGAGAAGTTCCAGGGTCTCTGGAAAAGTGCACTCTCCTACCTCCTTATACTCAGCTTAACTGCTCCCTACCAGCTCCTTGATACTGCACAGCCATCACTGGAATCACAAGTGTCAGCGACCCATGGAAGCATTGGCATCACTCTCCTTGGGTCATGTGACAGCACTTATCCCTAGTGATTGGCTGCCATCACGGGGGAGTGGGTTACATGCTCTGTTCTGTCTCTCCAATCTAAGCATTGAAAGTATGATCTCTGTAACTTACAGTTGTGATGAGATAGCGATAACTCCAATCTTAGTTGAATATCACAGGCAGTGACTCAATCCAGAAGACATCTTGTAGATCTTGTGAAGTTTATTCCATAAACTGAGAGAATCTTACAACAATGAACATTGGATAGATCAAAAGATCATAATGTGATCTGCTTCATGACATGAGGCTTGAAGCTGAAATGCCTTACTGGGAAAAGGGGTGGGCTATCTATACAGCATGAACTAAACCAAAGGAAAGGGAGGAGCAGAGACAAAATACAAAGAACACTTAAAGGCATATGACAATCGTGTGAAACATGACATGCTCCCCTATTCCCAAAAGTGCCAGGTATTCTCATTGGCTGTGGAGGAGCAAGGAGTTGCAAGGAAGCACAGCTAAGATGACGTTTAATGCACAAGTGGAAAAAAATAATGCAAGGCCTTGCTAATCAATGTAATGTGTTATAGCTTTATCAATAGTAAACAGAACACTTGGTTTTCGTTTTGAACTTGGTGGTCAACACAAAGTATTTTTTTTGCAAATATACTGTAATACATAGACCATTATCTATGGCTGAACTAGTCTATAACCCTGAGGGAATTTTGGTACTAGAAAATAGTTCTGGTAGATCTGATTAAATATTGAATAAAGACATGAACATGTTTTAAGTATAACTAAACCCAAAAAACAAAAATGTAATATACAGCATCTTACCAGTCCTTAGATGTGGTGGCTATATTAGTTTTCTTTTTTCCACTATTTTTAACTGGTGATCCTGCCAGTAGCACACTTCCTGTTCTAACATGACAACGCTCGTTAACTATATTGTTATATGGAAAAGCAATGTTGTCATCCTAGGATGGGACTACAGAACACCCACTTTCTAATCTCTATATCATAGAAAGATGGCATTCTGTAGTCCTCAGGGATAGCTGGGAACAATGAAACTGATAAGATGGTAAGATGAAACTATACATGCATTATTAGTTATGTTTGTCAGCTTATATAATAAAGAGATTTCGCATCAGGGCTGGGTGGGAGTTTTTTCATATTACATGCTGCGCTGTTTGTGTTTCTGTGGTGGATACACATTTTCTATTTACTTGTGTTGTACTTTTTGTAGCATTAACCTAGGCATGTTATGTTCTCCTGGGTCCTTGTAAATGTAGCACTACCCCCAAAGGAGCCGTTGAGTTTACACAGGTTCTTTCCTAAACAGTGAAGAGGCAGCCAGGCACACAGCAACATTCCATTCACTCTGGCTCATTGAACAGTCTAGGACACAAGTATCAAACTGCGGCCCTCCAGCTGTTTAGGAACTACAATTCCCATCATGCCTCTGCCTTTGGGAGCCATGATTTTAACGGTCAACATTGCAATGCCTCATGGTATTTATAGATGTGCAACAGCTGAAAGGTCGCAGTTTGACACCCCTGGTCTAGGAGATGTCTTTTTGAATATGTATTGCTTGAAGAGTCTTACAACAGGAGAGGGTAGAGAGGTGTGGGATACGCCAAAATGCCAAGCACAACTTGCAGAGGACAATTCTCCATCCGTGACAGTAGCACAAGGACAGTTTGACTAGTGATGAAGACTCATTTGACATGCATTGGATGTTGTTCACACAAAAGCTGTATAAGACATCTGAATCAAATATGGGATAAGGAGAACCTATGTACAGTGCCTTTAAAAAGTATTTATACCCCTTTTCCACAGTTTGTCATGTTACAACCAAAAACGTAAATGTATTTTATTTGGATTTTATGTGATAGACCAACACAAAGTGGCACATAATTGTGAAGTGGAAGGAAAATGATAAATAGTTTTCACAATTTTTTACAATTATCTGAAAAGTTTGGCATGCATTTATATACAGCCCCCTTTACTCTGATACCCATAACTAAAACCTAATGGAGCCAATTGCCTTCAGAAATCACCTAATTAGTAAATAGAGTCCACCTCAGTGTAATTTAATCTCAGTATAAATACAGCTGTTCTGTGACGCCCTCAGAGGTTTCTTAGAAAACATTAGTGAACAGATTCATGAAGGCCAAAGAACACACCAGACAAGTCAGGGATAAAGTTGTGGAGAAGTTTAAAGCAGGGTTAGGATATAAAAAATATCCCAAGCTTTGAACATCTCACAGAGCACTGTTCAATCCATCATGTGAAAATGGAAAGAGTCTGGCACAATTGCAAACCTACCAAGACATGGCCATCCACCTAAACTGACAGGCCGGGCAAGGAGAGCATTATTCAGAAAAGCAGCCAAGAGGCCCATGGTAACTCTAGAGGAGCTGCAGAGGTCCACAGCTCAGGTGGGAGAATCTGTCCACAGGACAACTATTAGTCATGCACTCCACAAGTCTGGCCTTTATAGAAGAGTGGAAAGAAGAAAGCCATTGTTGAAAGAAAACCATAAGAAGTCCCATTTGCAGTTTGCGAGAAGCCATGTGGGGACACAGCAAACATGTGGAAGACGTTGCTCTGGTCAGATGAGACCAAAATTGAACATTTTGACCTAAAAGTAAAATGCTATGTGTGGTGGAAAACTAACACTCCACATCACCCTGAACACGCTATCCCCACCGTGAAACACGGTGGTGGCAGCATCATGTTATGGGGATGCCTTTCTTCAGCAGGTACAGGGAAGCTGGTCAGAATTGATGGGAAGATGGATGGAGCCAAATACAGGGCAATCTTAGAAGAAAACCTGTTAGAGTCGGCAAAAGACTTGAGACTGGGGTGGAGGTTCACCTTCCAGCAGGACAACGACCCAAAACATACAGCCAGAGCTACAATGGAATGGTTTAGATCAAAGCACATTCATGTGTTAGAATGGCCCAGTCAAAGTCCAGATCTAAATGCAATTGAAAATCTATGGCAAGACTTGACAACTTCTGTTTTCAGACGCTCTCCATCCAATCTGACAGAGCTTGAGCTATTTTGTAAAGAAGAATGGGCAAAAATGTCCCTCTGTAGATGTGCAAAGCTGGTAGAGACATCCCCAAAAAGACTTGCAGCTGTAATTGCAGTGAAAGGGGGTCCTACAAAGTATTGACTCCGGGGGGCTGAATACAAATGCACTCCACACTTTTCAGATATTTGTAAAAAATGTTGATAACCATTTCTCATTTTCCTTCCACTTCACAATTATGTGCCACTTTGCGTTGGTTTATCACATAAAATCCCAATAAAATACATTTACGCTTTTGGTTGTAACATGACAAAATGTGGAAATTTAAAGGGGTATGAATACTTTTTAAGGCACTGTATAAGGTATGAGTGATACTGAAACTCTGACAGCCAATATTTTTATGTTACGATTTTATTCTGTACCAAGTCCCACATACCCGACTAAACATAAGAAGTTCATTGATAGGGATACTTACCCATTTATATTGCACTTGTTCTGCCTCATGTTTATGTAATATTTCTAACTTGTATTGAACTGTATCAAGTTGTTATTTTTTCGTGGTATGCCGACATTCAGTGGAGATTTTGGGTTACTACAATCTGTTTACATGTGATTTTGGTTTCTCCCTTGAACCTCTCCTCCTGTTTAGTGTAGGTATTTTAGCCTAAGCTATACCCTTCCTGTTTCTTATTATTCCCTCATTCCTATTTATTTACAGAGACATGGGTTAGGAAAGTCGTTTTATACTTCAGAAGACTGGAAAAACATCCTCTGTACTGCAATTATCTGAAGTAAAATTGCGTTGGGTTCAACTTCTGTGTCTTATTGAAGAGTTAAAGCAGAGTTCCAAACTTCCATTAAACGTATTCCCATATCCTTTCGGTATATCTCCATATCCCTCATAAGGTGAAACAGGCAGTTAGAGACTGAGTAATAAGGGTACACTTTTATTACATCCACTTACATAAAAAACTCCAGCTTTTGGCTTGTTTAGCACATGGACAGGCACTTTCCTGGAGAAAATCGCATTTTCCCTAATCAAAGATGGCCGCACACCTACTTCCGGTCTAGCGTAATTGCGTCATACGTCACGTGTCCAGACGCGTTTCGTCACTTCCTGGACTTTGTAGGTGTGCGGCCATCTTTGATTAGGGAAAATGCGATTTTCTCCAGGAAAGTGCCTGTCCATGTGCTAAACAAGCCAAAAGCTGGAGTTTTTTATGTAAGTGGATGTAATAAAAGTGTTGTACCCTTATTACTCAGTCTCTAACTGCCTGTTTCACCTTATGAGGGATATGGAGATATACCGAAAGGATATGGGCATACGTTTAATGGAAGTTTGAGAAAATTGGAGGTGCAGTTATCTACCATTCCAGAAAGCGGATTATTACCTCCAGAGGGTTTTTTCTACTGGATCATTGTATTTGAAATTTCATACAAAATATCACGAGGAGAAGCGATTGAAGTGGAGAAAAAGTGATTTGGACTTGTTGTATATAGAAAAAGGACACTTTTTGGACACTAAGTTAATTTATTTATTTTATTGTGTTTTATTTATTTTATTTTATGTTTGTTGTTGATAGATGTGTATTTGGGGTAATTAAGATTGCACATTTAGGTTTGGATATCTTTATAGATTTAGTTAAGAAAAGGGAAAAGGTATATAGGGGAAATGAAAAGAACATTTTGCTGATTATATCACTTTCAAGGGTGAAAGTAGTTTATCTTTTCCATTGAGGTTATTGTTTATTTTTGGGGGTGTTCGTATTATTCACAAAGCGGAGTTCCACCCACTCTATAAAAAAAATAAAAGTCAGCAGCTACCAAAACTGTAGCTGCTGACTTTTAAAAAACAGCCATTTACCTGTCCCACGATCCCGCGTTGCCCCTGCCGCAGCCCGTTTCACCGGCCGTCCTATATTCCAGGAGGCCAGCATCTCCATATGGGCACCCGGAAGTGGGAGCGGGTACCTGTCAAATTCGGGTACCCATTCCCCCCCCCCCCCCCACTCCCCAAAGGTGCCAATCCTTAATGGGGAGCGGGGGACCAATCTTTAAAGTGGAACTTCCCCTTTTGGGTGGAACTCCGCATTAAGCCGCCTGTAGATGCTGCTAAATCAGCAGGTAACCATACTGTCCAGAGAGACTAGGAATGAGGAGGTATACCAAATGCATAAAGTAGCATTTGAAACAGAACAGTATTTCCCCATTGTTGCTCATTTCCTCCTATCAATTGGGTGTGTAATGGTGGTCTAACACCAAGACGACAGGTGTTTAGAATAGTAAAAACAATCCAACTCAGTGATTCTGAGTTTCCAAAGTACCCAAAGTGAAAAGGCCAGGCCCAGGCAATATTTATGAGCTTTTGGTGAGATCCTGTATGTGTTTATAGATTGAGAATCCCTAACGCCTTTCTCCTTAAATCCTAGAACCCCCAATTGCTTCGGCATATATTCTCTAGAAACAAATTAATAGAAAATAGCTTTACATGTTCATATTTCATTGCACTGAAAAAAAAAGGGGACAGAATAAATGGTGGAGTTGGCGTCTTGCAGCATTTTTGGTCTATTAGCAGTTCAGTAGTCGCAGGACAGGCATATTAAACACCTTGGACTACACGCACAGTCGTCTCGGGTTTCCAACTTGTAGCGGCAGATAATTACGGCATTATCCCCTTGGTTATAGCCAAAGGAAAGACCTGTGATAAAATCCCAGCGTGTTTAATGTGTTTCCTGAAAATTCTTTCTGCCTGGAAAAACTAACATTGTGTGTTTGGACCATATTAATGATTTTTACATTTTAAGGTTTGCAATTTCTTTGGAATTAAGAAAGGAAAAATTCATGCCCACTGTAGCTAGTACCTTAATTAGGTAAGCAGAGAAGCATTATGTGTAAGCCAGTCATGTCGAGTAATGGCATTTTATTAAACTGAAATGCATTGTTTTAGAGGCATTATATTAAAGTTAAACATTTGGTTTAGAGTCACTACATTTCTGTGGGTTCATATATTACAATTCACGGTTTTAAAAAGGCATCTGTGTGCCCCAGTGCAATATATTATATATATATATATATATATATATATATATATATATATATATATATACACACACACACATATATACATACACACATATAAATATACATATACACAGACAGGGGTTGGCACCCCTGCATTTCTGTCAGATAGTGCACCATCTCGCCCAAAAAATTGTTGCAATTACAAATCTTTAGGCATTCTCAGGTTTCTTTTGTTTGTATTGGTATGACACAAAAAAGTGGAGAAACAAAAAGCCACAAATGACACATTCCACGCAAAACCCCAAAAATGAATTGGAAAAAATTATTGGCACCTTCTCAAAATTGTAAAAAAATAATCGCATTCCAAGTTTGTGATGCTCCTGTAATTTGTAATTAAACTCACCTGTATCAATTAACAGATCTTAATGTTCCTGTGTTCACTGTGCGCAACATTGTCAAGAAGTTTACAGCCCGTGGCACTGTAGGTAATCCCCCTGGACGTGGATGAAAGAGAAAAATTTGATCAAAGATTGCAACTTAGGATATTTCCAATGGTGGATAAAGAATCTCGATCAACTTCCAGACAAATTCAAGCCGACCTGCAGGCTGAGGGTACAACTGTGTCAGCTTGCACTATACGCAAACGCACATATTTGCCAGTACACCATGGATCTCCAATATGGTCCAAAAAAAGATTTTTTATTGCAAAAAGATCACATCACAAAAGAAAGTGAAAAGTTTCTGAGCCACACAGGACCCCTTCGTCTAGCATGCCTGATGAAGGGGTCCTGCGCGGCTGTGAAACATTGCACTTTTTCTGATGTGATCTTTTTACAAAAAAAATCTTTTTTGGACCATATTGGAGATCCATGGTGTGTTGGTAAATATATACGTTTGCCTATGATGTTTCTAGTTCCAGCTGGTAGTTGCTACAGCACCCACCATTGATGAGCCGTACTTCCAGGAATGTGTGCGAGGGGAATATAGATAAAGCTTGCACTATATGTCACCATCTGAATGAAAAGGGACGCTATGGTAGGAGACAAGAGAGGACCCCGCTGCTGACACAAACATAAAAAAGCCAGATTGGAGTTTGCCAAAACTTACATAAGGAAGCCAAAATCCTTTTGGGACAGTGTGCTGTGGGGACAGAGGAAACAAAATTCCAGCTTTTTGGTAAATCCTATCATTCTACTGTTTTCAGAAAAAAGGGCCTTTAAAGAAAATAATACAGTCCCTGCAGTCAAACATGGTGGAGGGTCACTGATGTTTTGGGGTTGCTTTGCTGCTTCAGGCACTGGATGTCTTTACCGTGTGCACGGCATTATGAAATCTGAAGACTACCAAAGAATTCTGGGGTGCAATGTAGGGCCCAGTGTCAGAAAGTTGGGTCTCCGTCAGAGGTCATGAGTCTTACAGCAGGACAATGACCCAAAGCACAAGTCAAAAATCACCCAAAAATGGCCACCAAATGAGTCCAGATCTCAGTCCCATAGAGCACCTGTGGAAAGATCTCAGAACAGCCGTTGGGAAAAGGAACCCTTCCAATCTGAGAGACCTGGAGCAGTTGGGGAATAAAAGAGTAGTCCAAAATTCCAGTGGAGAGGTATAAGAAACTCATTGGTGGCTACAGGAAGCAATAGATTTCAGTTATTTTATCCAAGTGGTGTGCTTCCAAATATTAATTTTAGGGTGCCAAAAATTTGTCCAGTCCATTTTTGTGAAATCATGTACGATTTCTGAGCAGTGTGGTCAGGTTCAGGTGCAGTTTACTGGCTATTGACTTCTATAGAAACGGTTTCTAAACCTGACGTGCGCGAACAGGATACAATCCAGAGCTGATTCTTTCCAGAACCTGATGAAAACCTGATCTGAACCAGTGAACAGCTACTGTGTCAATTAGGTGTGAAACACTGCACATGTGTAAATCAGCACTTACCTGAAGTGTTTTGCTTTCACAGCCATCATGCTGCCTTGGGTATTCTTCTGCCAGAAGGGCCATGTTTCTTGTAGTGTTCTGCTGCCACCAATGATTCCATGTAACTTGAGGTGTTCTGCCACCAATGATTCCATGTAACTTGGGGTGTTCTGCCACCAATAATTCCATGTAACTTGGGGTGTTCTGCCACCAATGATTCCATGTAACTTGGGGTGTTCTGCCACCAATGATTCCATGTAACTTGAGGTGTTCTGCCACCAATGATTCCATGTAACTTGAGGTGTTCTGCCATCAATGATTCCATGTAACTTGGGGTGTTCTGCCACCAATAATTCCATGTAACTTGGGGTGTTCTGCCACCAATAATTCCATGTAACTTGGGGTGTTCTGCCACCAATAATTCTATGTAACTTGAGGTGTTCTGCTCTTGGCCTGGGGATCAGACAAGTCCTGTCTGGAGAGTTGAAAGGGCCGTATTTATAAAGCAGTGGCTACGACATTCACCAAACATTCAACCCAGAATTGTAATCTTAACAGGCAATTTTGAGATGCTGAGCTATGTGGAAGATCCTCACATTTAACACATTGCTCTAAGATGAAGTCCGGAAGTGACGAATCGCGTTAGGGGAGTGACGTCATCACGCACACACGCCAACCGGAAGTGTCACCGCGGCCATTTTGTTGGTTGGAAACATATGGTTTTCAACCCAGGATTTGAAAGATTAGTGCTGGAAGCTGGATATCCCTGTTTTATATGTAAGTTTTGATTAAAATCTGTTCCTTTTTATGGATCCTGTCTAAAAGAGCCTTTCTTTACCTGTATGAGGAATACCCCTGGAAAAGAAGGATGGAGAGAGACCTTTTCCTTATGTCAGCTTATGCTTGAAAATATTGGAAGAGGGTAATGGTATTTTGTATCACTTTTGGCTGGAGTTTAAAGGGTACTAGTACCTAGTATCACCATTCACTTGTGGTTGGAGTGATCACGAATTTTCACGCTTTTGGTTTTATTTTTATTTTATTTATTTAAAATTTATTATTTATTTGGATTATTATTTATTTGGATTGATATTTAATTAATTGGATTTGCACAATTTTTTGATGTGTTTTGAGTTGTGCACAGAGTGAAGTATATAAATTTATATTTGTAGGGTAATACACTATGAATTTTTTTCTTTTCTTTGAGGTTATCAAGGAGTATTTTGAATCGTTTTTGCTTCACTGGACTTATAAGAAAATATTTTTGGAAATTATTTTTGGGACTTGGACACTTTTGGGATTTATTAATATATTTTAGATATATATATCTATTCTATTCACTTGGTATTATTATGTGTGGTTTTATTTAATTATGTTATATTTGGAGATATTTTTGGGTGATTTGGATGTGTATCACAAAAAGAATTTAATAAATAATTCTATGTAACTTGAGGTGTTCTGCCACCAACAATTCCATGTAACTTGGGGTGCTCTGCCACAAATGATTCTATGTAACTTGGGGTGTTCTGCCACCAATAATTCCATGTAACTTGGGGTGTTCTGCCACCAATAATTCCATGTAACTTGGGGTGTTCTGCCACCAATGATTCTATGTAACTTGGGGTGTTCTGCCACCAATGATTCCATGTAATTTGGGGTGTTCTGCCACCAATGATTCCATGTAACTTGGGGTGTTCTGCCACCAATGATTCTATGTAACTTGGGGTGTTCTGCAACCAATGATTCCATGTAACTTGGGGTGTTCTGCCACCAATGATTCTATGTAACTTGGGGTGTTCTGCCACCAATGATTCCATGTAACTTGGGGTGTTCTGCCACCAATGATTCCATGTAACTTGGGGTGTTCTGCCACCAATGATTCTATGTAACTTGGGGTGTTCTGCCACCAATGATTCCATGTAACTTGGGGTGTTCTGCCACCAATGATTCCATGTAACTTGGGGTGTTCTGCCACCAATAATTCCATGTAACTTGGGGTGTTCTGCCACCAATGATTCCATGTAACTTGGGGTGTTCTGCCACCAATGATTCTATGTAACTTGGGGTGTTCTGCCACCAATGATTCCATGTAACTTGGAATGTTCTGCCCCCAATGATTCCATGTAACTTGGGGTGTTCTGCTACCACAAGATCCATGTTATTTGAGTTGCCCTGCTGCTGCAGACCAGTTGTGTATTCTTCCACACTACAGAACAGGAGAAAGAAGACCTGAAACCCTTCTTGTCACATGAGTGGCGTTTTAGGTTAGTTTTTTAGGTAAAGGAAAAGGATTTTGTTTTTGTTTTTTTTATCCATAGAGTTCAGCCTACAAACGTGTTCCCTGAAACCACCAGATGAACATGACAGTCAAGCAAATAGCATTTTCATAAGCAGAATTGAGCAATGGCAGCCTTGGTAACTCAGCATATCTCCTGAGCGATTCCTTTGATTTGGCAAAGATCTGTTCAGATTATATAAGCGTCTATACAGATCTATAAGCAATGTATCTTCTATATTCAATAAATTTGAAATGCTCTGTTTGAAAAGGGCCCATCATGGGTTTTTGATAAGGTTAAGATGAAGAAGTGAGTCGATGTTTAATTTTTCTATGTGGTCTCCGTCAATCCTACTATGTCTACAGCAAATCACATTTTCAACAAATATATAGAAACATAAAATAACTGAAATATGTTTTTCTTCACTTTATTTGTTGTTCTTATAAGAAAGAAGCTTGACAGGCTTACATGAAAAAAGTGCATTGGGAAAATCTTCAGACACAATCAGAGCTATGAATCTGATTAAGCCCCGGCCCTTACAGAGCCAGCTATTAACTCATATCTGCATGCCTGAAGGTTCCCGAGATCCTTTAATCATTGTCTACAGAGACTGATTATTAAGGAAGAACAGAGCTTGGCAGCACTATCCCAGCACAATGTCCACGCCGCTGATCTGCTGCGTTTCTACATGATGAGTATAACCTGAGGCTCTGGGCCGAGTTCTGGAATTCACAGATTGGGAATTAATAGATGGACACATAAACATGTGACTGGCAACACGGGTCCAGACAGACAGAGCAAGGAGATAGAATTAACTAGCAGCCTGTAACCTCATTAGCAAATAAATGCCACTGAAATCTAAAATAAATACAGAAGAACTTTCTTGTGGTATCTAAACCAACACATTAAAAGTTAACCTCTTGGTGCCGGCGGGCCCTTTAAGGGTTTCAGAAGCCGGGAGGTGGGGCAGGGTTTAGGGTCATGTGACTACCATGACACGCCGTTACGGCAGTCACATGATCGGGAAAGGTCCCGATCGAAAGAGGAGATTGGGACCTTTCCATGAGTACCGGACATGTGTGCTGGGAGCGTGCAGGGCACGCGCTCTCAGCACATATGTTTTTTCTTAATAGATCACAAATGTGCGGCCACTCAGCATCTAGGCCCAGACGCCAGGAGGCCGCACATTTGCGTTCGGCCGGCGCCAAGAAGTTAAAGTGGTTGTAAACCCTTACACACGGTATATCCAGTGACGTGACTGGCCTCAAGTGATACTTAGAGATAAAACAATTCCTCCTACATAAGTTGTACCTGTCGATCTTCAGTGTTCTCTTCTCTACATCTGCTTAAAGTGCAGAATTTATTCGGCTAGTCTGAGCTTTCAGAAAACAGGGGGTGGAGAGCTGAAATTACATGCTGTGAGGAGAGCACTGAAAGCCGACTTGATGGAAGGGATCCCCCTCCCTTCACAAAACACACAGGAACAGAGCTGATGCTGTCAAATTTTCCTACATATGTGGTACCTGTTTATCTGCAGCCATTTGCCCTCTACAGGCTGAATTAATAAAGCTTGTATAAGGCCGGCCTTACATGGGTTGATTTCCGAACAATTTTTCGTTCGAAAATCGGACCTAAGAATAACTGGTTGATTTTCGCTCTGTTAGTGGGGCAATGGCACCGGCTGATTTTCGTGGTTCCTCCCCATTACGTTTATCGGGCATGCTGGAAAATTTGTGAAAAATTGCAGATTTTCGAAATCATTGGTGGCACCATTGAACTACAGAACGAACAAAGTTTTTGATTTTCAATTGAAGAATCGTTCGGAATTCGACTCATGTATGGCCTACTTTAGCTTTCAGAAAACAGGACAGAGAGCTGAAGTTAAACTCTAGAGAGCTCAGTGAGAAGAGCTGAGAGCTGATTGGAGGGAAGAGACACACCCCCTTTCACGCAGCACACAGAGCTGAGGCTGTCATTCACAGGCTGTGTGTGCTAGAGGTCTGTCTTTTCTTTTGGTGTCAGGAAAACTTGTCAGATGTGACATGTGCTATGCGGATAGCAGAGGAGCAAGGCAGCAGACAGAAATGACACTTAGTGCTCTGGATTGAGACGTAGTACACACTACAGAGGAATGTGCTTTGTTCATATTTCATGTCAGAGGTTTACAAGCACTTTAAACTTAAAATCCAGTAATGCACTGTCTGACCCTGTTCTGCACATGCTTAATCACTCTCTATTCTCTGGACTGAGCCTAAAATCAGAGCCACTAGAGGCCAATTAGCTGACAGCCTGTGGGGGGAGATTGACACAGATTAAGAAGGTAGAAAAGAAAAGCAGGAGAGTGACAGGGCAAACTCTGCTGCCAGAGAGCCTAAAAGTAACAAAAGTTAAAATTTTCTGAAAATAATTCATACACATACACTACTTATATGTTCCTGTAATACATATATGAAATTGTTTTTACTGTGTTTTTCTGCTTCCCTGTAGCATCCACTGTGAGCACCAGAATCTCTCCTTTTCCCTCTCACTACTGTTTGTTTGGAGCAAGCAGTGTACATTAGTTGTTGTCTTGTGCAGGATCGCACGTCCTTTACAAGTCATCTTTTTAGAGTCAACTGTGAATTATGACCCTAGGACAGTGATCGTGAACCTATGGCGCAGTGGGCACTCCGAACCCTCTCTGTCGGCATGTGAGCCAAATCACCCCAGCATCGCTACAGCAGCCGAGCATTAGATAACAGCGCATATAGGGGCCATGCGTACGCCCACAAAGGAGTAGCTGCGCCAGGTGATGATGTCACAAGCCGTGACTTGTCTGAGCTTTCTCATGGCCAGTCAGTGTGCTGCCAAGGATATATATTGGACTGGCTGTGAATTTTAATACATTAGTTTTTATTTACACAAGATTTTAGCTTGTGCTTGTGGTCAGTGGAACTTTGCCCCCCTGTGCTGGTGGTCAGTGGAACTTTGCCCCCCTGTGCTGGTGGTCAGTGGAACTTTGCCCCCTTGTGTGGGTGGTCATTGGAACTTTGCCCCCTTGTGTGGGTGGTCATTGGAACTTTGCCCCCTTGTGTGGGTGGTCATTGGAACCTTGCCCCCTTGTGCTGGTGGTCAGTGGAACTTTGCCCCCTTGTGCTGGTGGTCAGTGGAACTTTGCCCCCTTGTGCTGGTGGTCAGTGGAACTTTGCCCCCTTGTGCTGGTGGTCAGTGGAACATTGCCCCCTTGTGCTGGTGGTCAGTGGAACATTGCCCCCTTGTGCTGGTGGTCAGTGGAACATTGCCCCCTTGTGCGGGTGGTCAGTGGAACTTTGCCCCCTTGTGCGGGTGGTCAGTGGAACTTTGCCCCCTTGTGCGGGTGGTCAGTGGAACTTTGCCCCCTTGTGCGGGTGGTCAGTGGAACTTTGCCCCCTTGTGCGGGTGGTCAGTGGAACTTTGTCCCCTTGTGCTGGTGGTCAGTGGAACTTTGCCCCCTTGTGGTGGAGGTCAGTGGAACTTTGCCCCCTTGTGGTGGAGGTCAGTGGAACTTTGCCCCCTTGTGCTGGTGGTCAGTGGAAATTTGCCCCCTTGTGCTGGTGGTCAGTAGAAGCTCTGTTATTGTATTTTTCTTTTAAGACAAAAGATGTTAATGTATGGGTTGTTTTTTCTAAACTAACACCTCAGTATTCAGGTTTAATTGCAGTGTTGGCACTTTGCGATTAATAAGTGGGTTTTGGGTTGCAGTTTGGGCACTTGGTCTCTAAAAGGTTCACCATCACTGCCCTAGAGTATCTGCTCACACCTCATGTATGGTGAAAGGTGACCTTCCTCTCAGAAATGTCTCATTCTGAGGTCAAAAGCATGCTGATTCTGCCCATCAGCACTGAGCTTCTGAGCCAGCACCCATCAATACCAAGCAGCAGAAGAGTACAGCGATTCCCATCCCTTCTACTGCTGCTTGCTTCTCAGAGTCAGTAAGTGCAATTTGCTTGTAAATTACAATAAACCTTTTGATCTGCTTGTGACAGGTTTACTTAACCACTTGAGTTCCTGAAGGTTTTACCCCCTTCATGAGCATGCCATTTGTTGCTATTCAACACTATGCTACTTTTAATGGGCAATTGCTCAGTCATACGACACTGTACCCAAATAAAATGTATATAATTTTTTTTTTTACACAAATGGAGCTTTCTTTTGGTGGTATTTAATAACCACTGGGTTTTTTTTTTTTTGCTATATAAACAAAAAAAATTTCGTTTATAACATTTTGCAAACAAATAATCTTTCTTCATAAATTTAGGCGAAAATGTGGTCTGCTACACTTTGGTAAAAACAATCCAAATCAGTGTATATTATTTAGTCTGCGTATAAAGTTATAGCTATGCAGAGCAATACAAAGCAGAGTGCTGGAGCTGACAGGGGAGAGATCTGTATTGTTTACATACAAACCTCTCCTCTGTCACTGTTCCTCGCCGATCGCTGGGTGCCTGTGGGGAATTTCCATCCGGGACCTGGTGATCTACAGCTGTAGCTGCCAATGGTGGCGCGTGCACGCACCCCCTACCCGGAAATACAAAATCATGTTTATATACACGTGATTTTGCATAGCCCTGCCGCCCTGTAGCAGTACTTCTGCTATAGGGTGGTCAGGAAGCGGTAAGTATCACTTTAACCTATTCCTGTGAAGATTGGATGTTTAGGAAAGTGGCACTAAGAGATCAGGAGCCAGTAGCATCAAACGTTCTAAACTGCAAAGTGCTGGGGTAAGAATTTTAACAAATAGTATTACCATGGAATGTTTATTTTTTGTGCTGCGTGTATTCAGGTAAAAAAGCTGAGGGTTTATTTAAGGCTGCTTTGACACTAAACACAATAAAGATATATCCCTTCAATTCCTATGGGACACTTCAGGCCACTGTGCTGCAGGTGCTTTTTTGAAACGTCATGCATGCTGTATTTTTGATGCGCTTTTCATGTGCACGAAAAACACAGCTCCCCTTTTAAATGAATGGAAAATGCATAAAAAAAGTGTCAAAAAACGCACCGCAGTTGTGTTTTTGGTGCATTGAGTCACATGTCCATGCTTCACAGGTGCATGCTGGGAGTCAGGCAACCAGAAAATGCACCAGAAATGGGAAAAAAAGGCATATGCGTTTTTACCATGTTTTTCAATGGAACAGCTTGAAAGCAGCCTTATACTACTTTAAACTGACCATACATTGCTCTTTTCTCTCCTTTAGCCCAGTGTCTGAACAAGATTATTATTATTATACAGGATTTATATAGCGCCAACAGTTTGCTCAGTGCTTTACAGTATAACGGGAGACAATACAGCAACAATACAAGAGGCTTAGCTTACAATCTAAGAGGGAGGGGCTAGTGGTAGAAAAGGTAATAACTGTGGGGGAAGGACTGGTAGGAGGAATAGAAGATTCCATTATTAGCCGAGGGCAGGATAGGCTTCCCTGAAGAGATAGGTTTTTAGAGATCGCCTAAAAGTGAGCAGAGTAGGCGATAGTCTGATAAATTGGGGTAGAGAGTTCCAGAGGATGGGGGAAGCTCTGGAGACATCCTGGAGACGAGCATGGGAGGAGGAGACAAGGGAGATTGAGAGCAGGAGGCCCTGCGAGGAGCGGAGAGTACAGTTTGGGTGATATTTGGAGACAAGATTGGTGATGTAATTTGGGGCAGAGTTATAAATGGATTTATATGTTATTATTAATGTTTTGAATTTTATCTGTTGGCCAATGGGAAGCCAGATAAAGTGAGTAGATTCCCCCAACCAGGGTCACAATGTGGATGAAGGAATCTCCACTGCCAGCTATTGTATTCAGCAGTGTCAGCACTTGTGGCTGCTTGAATACAGTGCCGCTGTAGAGCAGGGGTCTCCAGACCTTCTAAACAAAAGGGCCATTATACAGTCCTTCAGGCTGTAAGGGGGCCAGTCTGTGGCCATTGGGAGTGGAAAGTGCCCCAGAATCAGTGGGAGAAAACAATGCCCCATTATTGGTTTCAGTTGGAGGAATATTGCCCCATTGTTTGTCTTAATGGAAGGAATAGTGCGCCATCAATGATGTCAAGTTGAAGGAATAGTCCCCCATGAGCCAGATAAAAGCAAGAAAAGGGCCACAGTTTGGAGACCTATGTTGTAGAGGATGCAGTCGCTCTTTGGCTGATAATTTATAAATCAACTTTTGATAACCACAGTATGCAGGGCCACCCATGGCTGGAATCTCAGCTGATTTCGAGCCGTCTATGGCCACACAGATACCGTCTCCCATTCCCGCATTTGTGGTTTTTGTGTGGCACTCAAGCAATCATATTAGGAGTCCGGAGATGTTGTCCTGAGCAGCTTAGTCATTAATGTCCACCAGACCACCTTTACAATACAGCGATGAGACTGGATTTAAAATCCATGGATCCGTCCTTGTCTCCTGTAAAGGGTGATGCGGCAAACACTGCATCTACGCTTTGCCAGGAACAGCGAGATTAAACAGAATATGATGCACGTACCTTCAAAGGCGAGGCGTGGCCAGTTGGATCCCAAATGGCACGTACCTGTGACGCTCAGCTGGCAAGATGGCTGATGGATGAGCTGCGTAGAAGACAAATGGGCTCCGCACTTCCCCGGACAGCTCGTAAATGCTTTCGCTGCCCGTAAAGGATCTGAGGAGGATGTTTGCTTTGTGTCTCCACCGGGGATATTCACACAATGGCCATTGGCATCCTCCAGAAACGTTGTTATGAGCTGCAAATGTAAAAATGATCTCATGATCCGGCAGGACGAGTCTGGTTTATCGGATTAGGGAAAACCTTTGACATGAACTTGATAGAAGAACTTTCAGATGACCAGAAGTCCCCCTGTGATAGTGTGGTACATGAGAGAATGATTCTACCAATCAAGGGTGAAAAAATACATAATAAAAGGAAAAGAAAAAAGGAGATTTAAAAAGCAGTGATATTCCTTTAAAGGGAACCTAGCGTCACAAATTTGTTTTCATGTTAAAGCAATATTAAATCCAAAAGCAAGCATTTCTTATATTGCAGCTTACCAATTCTGAGATGTGATGGCTACATTTATTTCCTTTTTTTAGGCTTTCATCTGGTGATTCAGTCAGCAAGTCTGGTTTTTTTTCAGAAGCTCAATTCTCCAGCAGAATGTATCAGTTTACATGGATGAGACCAATCACTTAAAACCCACAACAGTAACATCAGCCTGTATATGCAGTAAAGCATGCTTGCTATACTCACTGTGGAACCTAAGGGGTTAATCCTCTGCATTGTGTAAAAAGGCTATTTGATCCTGGCTTCTCTGATCCTCCCCTTCTTCCAGTGTCCCCCTTTCATCTCCTGATAAGATATTGTGTGGAGTCACTTTGCACGTGCACAGTTTGGTGTGTATTGCTAGAGAGGTTTTTGTTTTCTTGGGAGAGTGCATGTGATCAGCACAGGGCCAATCAGCACTGTCCAGACAGAGGGTCCAGGGGTTATGCAGCCTCATAGGACAATCAGGGGAGAATGAAAACTCCTCCTCAAGCTTTAACATGTGCTCTGCTGATACTGATAGAAGTCACAAGTCTGCTATATACTGCTGATGAGAAAAGGTATTTAGCAGTTTATATTTACTAAAATGACTGCATTTCCATGTTGTGTGTACTGTGGGAGACCAGATATAGTTAATGCAGGGTCCGGGGTTTAGTAGCACTAGCAGGAATGATTAAAATGGTCAGCTTTTATGTAAAACCTTTATCCCAAAAAGAAAAACAAACTGCTGTAACCGACTATACAGTTTTAGCTGGAGTTTGGCTTCAATTTGTTATTGTACTTAAATCTGCTAGTACATTTTACACTGCCCTCCCCCCAGACTGAAAATGCTGCTGTCTGATGTGTCTCCTGACACATCAGACATTCTTCCAGAGTTGTGTCTTCCTAATGCAGGAGGCATGTTACTGACCAGATCAACAAGTGAAAACAGAGAGGGAAAAGCCAAACAAACACAAAAAAAACTGATGCAGTCACCACAATTTTTACATTTTTGATTTTGGGTTCAAAGGATACATTTACCTTTTGTAACAGGTTACAGTAAGAATTTGTGAATTATCACTTAAAATGTGTTTTTTATCTGTGTGGGGGAGAGAGATGGGGGGGAAGCTTGAAGTGCCACTGACTATTAATGATTGTGAGATTGTTATTTTTAAAGGCAGGGGGTGTTTGAACCTGAAAGCAAATATTTATCATTTTGCAGCTTAACAATTCTCAGATGAGGTGACTGCATTAGTTGCATTTTTACATTTTCTTTCCTTTTATTTTCACCTTGTAATCCAGCCAGTAAGTCTGTTTTCCAATAGAACAAGCTGTCCTGCAGATGTAGCAGTTACAGGGATGAGACAAACCATTTAACACTGACAGGAGTGCTTAAAATGTTTAGCTTTCATTTATGTTAAACCTTTATCCCAGAAAGAAAAAACTGCTTGCTGTAACTACTTATAAAGTGTTAGCTGGAGTTTGGCTTTAGTTTGTTAGTGTATCCAAATCCTTATGGAGGGCAAGTGGTTAAGAATTAGAGAGTTAGCTCTTAAAATTTCTTGTGTTTTATGCGTGTGGGGAATTAATTTGCACATGTTGGGATTTTTTTTTTAGCAAAGACATGTAGCAGAATAAATTATGGCCTAAATTTATGAATACATTTAATTTTTTTTAATTGATATGTTTTATAGCAAAAAGTCAAAAATATAGGTTTTTTTGTTTCAAATTCGTCAGTTTTTTTTGTTTATAGCACAAAAATAAAATGCAAAGGTGATCAAACACCACTAAAAGAAAGATCTATTTGTGGGAAAAAAAGGACATACATTTAATCTATGTACAGTGTTGCATGACCGCGCAATTGTTAGTTAAAGTAATGCAGCGCTGTATCGCAAAAAATGGCCTGGTCAGGAAGCGGGGTAAATCCTCTGGAAGGCAAGTGGTTAAGAATTAGAGAGTTTGCTCTTAAACTTTCTTGCGTTTTATGTGTGTGGGGAAGAGGGATGGGGGGGGGGGGGGGGGAGGGGAGTTAAAGTGCCGCTGACCACAAGCAATTGTGGGGTTATTTTTTTTAAAGGTAAAGAAATGAGGGGTACAGTAAAATGTAAACAAGTCACTTATTTGGTCTTTTTTTTTCTTTATATATTATATTGGGCAGCACAGTGGCTAAATGGTTAGCACTTCCACCTGGCAGTACTAAGGTCGTTGGTTTGAATCTCAGCCACGGCACCACCTGCCTGGAGTTTGCATGTTCTCCCTGTGCCTGTGTGGGTTTCCACTGGGTACTCCGGTTTCCTCTCACACTCCAAAGACATGCTGGTAGGTTAATTGGCTCCTGTCTAAATTGGCCCTAGTGTGTGTATGTATGAATGAATGTGAGTTAGGGACCTTAGATTATACACCCCCTGAGGGTTAGGGACTGATGTGAATGTACAATATATATGTAAACGCTGCGTAAATTGACGGCGCTATATAAGTACCTGAAATAAATAACAAATACATGGGTTCTAACACAAAAACTAGCCATAGATGTGTAGATTTTTTCATTCAGCCAGTGAAATAATAAAAAAAACAAAAAAACAAACAGATTCCTCCATCCACACATAGGAGGCGGCTGGAGAATTCCCCCCATGCCGGGCCATTGTATTCTGACACTGGGACCTCGCATTGTCAGAATGCGCTGATCAGCAGCTGCAGATCAACAAACGTTTTCCAATTTGAAGTCAATGTAAAGTTTTACTTATGTCAAACAGGGACGGCCAATACATTCATCAAAATTCGACTGATCCCTGCTGAACTGGGCAGATTTCCGTCCATCCAGCTGTATAGATTAAAAAAAAAAAACCAAAAGGTTTGGCTGTAGATACCATTTCAGTTCATTTTACAGTGAACCTGTACATTTTGCATTCGGCACACAGTGTAGGAGAAGGATTGCACCAAATAGAAATACAAGCAGAGTTCCACTTTAAATAGGTGTGTGCTGTTCCCGGCGCAGGTTTCTAATAAATACCAAACTTTTGGCTATGCTTCCAGAACTTTGTAAAGTGTGGAGTGTTCAACAAATACCAGATGTACCTTTCTGTTTCCCAAATACTCTTTAAATTAAATAAAAAATGCAGTTTATGGGAGAAGACTGCAGCGCCACTGACCAATCACAGCAATGTCAGAAGGAATCAGTCAGTGTACAGAAAGGGAAAAAAAAACGTTAGGAGCTATGTATGTCTGGACAGAAACCAAACGCAGATCAGAATAGAGACAAGACTTTGTTCTCACACTGATCCATGTTTAACAATTACTATAGAAAGAGATGGACATCGTCTCCCACCAACTGGAGAAGTCAGACACTGGTAGCTCACCCTCTGTGTGCTGCTCAGCTGCATCCATAAGAGGGCGCCATTCTATTCCTGAATTTATTTTACCAATCCAATCTAAATCTATTACTTAAGGGAGAACTCCAGACAAGATACAATTACCAAGTCAGTTATAAACTGTCCATTTCATGTATTTGGTAATACTTTTTTTTTTTTTTAAATTGTGAAATTACATAAAACCCACATAATTTTCAGACTAAAGTTCTGTTTTAATTACAGTGTTACTAAACCCAGGATTCACTATATCCGCTCTCCCCGGACCCTGCATTCACTATATCCGCTCTCCCCGGACCCTGCATTCACTATATCCGCTCTCCCCGGACCCTGCATTCACTATATCCGCTCTCCCCGGACCCTGCATTCACTATATCCGCTCTCCCCGGACCCTGCATTCACTATATCTGCTCTCCCCAGACCCTGCATTCACTATATCTGCTCTCCCCAGACCCTGCATTCACTATATCTGCTCTCCCCGGACCCTGCATTCACTATATCTGGTCTCCCCGGACCCTGCATTCACTATATCTGGTCTCCCCGGACCCTGCATTCACTATATCTGCTCTCCCCGGACGCTGCATTCACTATATCTGGTCTCCCTGGACCCTACATTCACTATATCTGGTCTCCCAGGTCCCTGCATTCACTATATCTGGTCTCCCAGGACCCTGCATTCACTATATCTGGTCTCCCAGGACCCTACATTCACTATATCCGGTCTCCCAGGACCCTGCATTCACTATATCTGGTCTCCCCGGACCTTGCATTCACTATATCTGGTCTCCCCGGACCCTGCATTCACTATATCTGGTCTCCCACAGTACACAAAACATGGAAATGCAATTATTTTAGTAAATACAAACTGCTAAATACCTTTTCTCATCAGCAGTTAGAGCAGTCTTGTGACTTCTATCAGTGTTCAGCCAAGCACTAGCTAAAGCTTGCAGGAGGAATTTTTCTGATAAAGGAGTATACAAAACCCTGACCTCTACCTGGGCAATGCTGATTGGCCCTGTGCTGATCACATGGTGTCAGGAAAACTTGTTGATAGCTGAGGAACAAGGCAGCAGACAGAAATGACACTTAGTGCTCTGGATTGAGACAAGTACACACTATAAATTAATGTGCTTTATTCATATTTCATGTCTGAGGTTTATAAGCACTTTAAAATAAGTGCCAATACGGTTTAAAATCCAGTAATGCACTGTCTCACCATATTCTGCACATGCTCAGTTGCTCTCTATTCTCTCTGCCAAATATCAGCCACTAGAGGATGATAAGCTGCCAGCTTTAAATTTACAGGTACTGAAGGGGGAATAAAACAGCAAGAATGACATTGACTGTGCAGGGGGAGGGGGGGGGGGGTGACAAGACAAACTCTGCTGCCAGGGAGACACAAGAGTCGAAGTTTCAAGAATGGTGTTTTATCTCATCTCCCTGATATTCTCTCCATCCTCACTCATTGGCAGATCTGTGAACTTCAGTGCTGTAAAGCTTCTGTCGGCCTTCCCCTCTATCTGAGCCAAGACATACAATCAAGGCTGGAAATGTACGTATTTTAATTGAAGAAAGTGACAGTTTTTGAGACCAAGTGGAGGAGGGCTTCCAATAAGGAAGTGACTAATCTGGACTTCTACAAAATGGCGGCCTCCAGCTAGAAGAAACGGGAACAATGCTGGAGGGAATTTACAACATACACGGATTTTGGTAGCATAATTATTCATGTGAAATGTACAGTGGGTATAGAAAAGAATCACATTTTGTTGCTTTGCAGCCTGAAATAAAGACAATTTTTGTTTTATCCACCTGTATTTACTCAGTGCAACTTATAACATCCAATTGAAAGATATACCAACATCTCAGAAAACAAAATTCAAAAACAGAATCACTGAATTGGAAAAAGGATCACCCCCTCCTAAAAACAACTTGTAAAGTCAATCAGGTGTAGCTGATCACCTTCTCAATGGCACACACAGCCATTTGACTTTCAACTGATCAACTGTGGTCATTTTGATTAGCTCAGTATGAAAATAACTTTCTGGAACATTTCAGTCCCTGGTAGTTCAACTGAAGCAAATAATCAACTATGGATGGCAAGGCACTGTCAAAAGATCTCCGTGATTAAGTTGTGGACTGGCACAAGTCAGGAGATGGATACAAGAAAAACCTCAAAAGGCTTTATCAATGCCTAAAAGCACAATGAAATCTAATATTAAGAAGGGGAAGGTATTTAGTACAACACAGACCCTCCCCGGATCAGGACGTCACTCCAAACTGGATGGAAGAGCCAGGAGGAAACTGGTCAGATAGGCTACCAGGAGGCCTATAGCAACTCTGAAGCAGTTACTGGAATTGAAGACAATGAGTGGTATTTGTGTGCATGTGACAACAATATCACAAATTCTCCACAAATGTGGCTTGTATGGGAGGATTGCAAGAAAAATAGCCACTCCTCAAGAAAGGCCACATGCAGTCATGACTGAGCTTTGCCAAAAAATGCCTCAAAATGTAACCTGGAAGATTATGAGGCCACATGGAAAAAGGTTTTATGGTCAGATGAGACTAAAATTGAATTATTTGGCCTCGACACTAAATGATATGTCTGGTAGAAGTCCAATACAGCTCACCATCCATAGAACACCATTCCTACAATAAAGCATGGAGGTGGTAATATCCTGTTATGGGGGGGGGGGGTTCTCTGCAGCAGGGACTGGAGCACTTGTCGAGATAGAAGGAAAAATAGATGGGGCAAAGTACCATCAAATTCTTGAGAAAAATGTGCTGCCCTCTGCTAGAAAGTTGTCAATGGAAAGAAGGTTTACTTTCCAACATGACAATGACCCAAAGCACACAGCAAAAATGACTACACAGTGGTTGGAGGAGAAGGTGGTGAATGGTACATGGCCTATTCAGAGCCCAGACTTGAACCCCATTGAAAATCTGTGGAAGGACTTGAAGAGTGCAGTCCACAAACAGTCACCATCAAATTTAACTGAACTTGAGCAGCACTGCGAAGAAGAGTGGGTAAATATTGCAAAGTCTACATGTGAAAAGTTATTAGAGACACATCCCAACAGACTAAAGCCCGGAAAATACTGTAAAGCAAAAGGTGGTTCAACAAAATACTGACACAAGGGGGTGATTCTTTTTTCCAACTCCGTGATTCTGTTTTAGAATTTGAAAAAAAAAAAATTCTGACATGTTGGTGTTATAAGTTTCAGCGAGTAAATACAGCTGGATAAAACAAAAACTGTGCCTGTCTTCATTTCAGGCTGCAAAGCAACAAAATGATATTCTTTTAAGGGGGGGGGGTGATTCTTTTCTATACCCATTGTAGGCTCATATATTAACCACTTGAGCTCCTGAGGATTTACCCCCCTTAATGACCAGGCCTATTTTTGCTACTTGGCGCTGCACTAATTCAACTGATAATTGCGCGGTCATGCAATGCTGCACCCAAACGAAATTTAAGTCCTTTTTTTCACACAAATAGAGCTTTCTTTCGGTGTAATTTGATCACCTGTGCGCTTTTTATTTTTCACGCTATAAACAAAAAAACACCAAAAATTTTGAAGAAAAACAATATTTTTTATTTTCAGCTATAAAAAATATATAGTAAACTCAAAGTTAGTTATAAATTTAGGCCAAAATGTATTCTGCTCCATGTTTTTGGTAAAAAAAATCCCAATAAGTGTATATTGATTGCTTTGTGTGGAAGTTATAGCGTCTACAAACTATGGTATAAATACTGCAATTTACGCCATTTGTTTGCTATACAGCGCTGCGCTAGTTTAACGGACAATTGCGCGGTCATGTAATATGGTACATAAATTAAATTTACATCCTTTTTTTCCCCACAAATTGAGCTTTCAGTGGTATTTGATCGCCTGCGCGGTTTTAATTTTTTGCGCTATAAAAAAAAAAGGCTGACAATTTTGAGGAAAAAAAAACAATATTTTGGACTTTTTGCTATAAAACATGTCCAGTAAAAAAAAAAATGCAAAAATCAAATTTCGTCATAAATTTCTGCCAAAATGCATTCTGCGACATGTCTTTGCTAAAAAAAACCCCAATATGTGTAAATTAATTGGTTTACGTGAAAGTTATAGCGCTTACAAATGGCGGGAAAGATACTGGGATTTTTAGTTTTTTTTTTATACTAATAATGGCAGCGATCAGCGAATTATGGCGGCGATCAGGGACTTATGGCAGCGATCAGGGACTTATGGCAGCGACCAGGGACTTATGGCAGCGACCAGGGACTTATGGCAGCGACCAGCGACTTATGGCAGGACTGCAGCAGACATTCTGACATTGGGGGGTACTGACTTGGGGTCACTGACATCCCCAAAAACACTAATACAGTGATCAGTGCAAAAAAAAAACAAAACTGGCACTGTACTAATGGCAATGGGGAGGAAGGGGTTAACTTTATTTTGCAGGGAAGGGTTATAGGAGTGAGGGGAGTGTTTTACTAGGGGGCGGGGGGGGGGTGTACTGGACGGGACAAGGCTGATCGAGAAAGTGAAACTATTCTTTCTCAATCAGCTCATCCTCCAGCTGACAGAGAGGTGACAGACAGCACAGCTACTGCAGCTGTGCTCTCTGTCACCGTTTACTGCCGATCGCCGGGACATAGCCGCTAATGAGTGGCTGTGACCCGGCAACTGACATCTGCGGCGGTGATCCACAGGACAAATAGGGCGGCAGCGCGCCTCGCGCGCGCTCCCTATTTGTTTACAAAACGCACGTTTTAAACCGTGGTTTTGCCTGTGAGTGCCGCCCTGCCGCCGTATATGTACAGTGGCTGGGCGGCATGCGGTTAAAGAACATGAATTGTTATCAAACGGTTTTGGGTTCTGCTTAGAGTTTATGTGAATCCTAATTCTATTTTTCAGGCTGTCTGGCATCATGCCTCACTGTATACAGTTTTCTTAAACAAATTGTTTTCTTTTGTGAATCTATTGCAAAGGTTTTAGAAGAAACAGCACTTCCTGGTTCAGACTGACAACGCCAAACCAATGCCTAGCAGTTAGCATAGGTGTTGCCAGCCTGCCATGCAAGCTCCTCCAGTTGCCTGTCCAGTTGCGGTCTAACAGCCAACTAAAGGAGCACACATGGCATACTGACAATGCTGCTAACCGCGAGCCATTTATCAGTAATGGCATGATGTCACACATACCAAATGATAAAGTTAGGGTATATAGGAAGTTTAAAGGGTAACTATGCTAATCCTTACACTCCCCCATTCTAAGTATATCCCCCTTGTACTAACCTTGGAACAGCAGGTAGCCCTGTACTTTTCTCAGCTGAAAGGGTCACCAATTCTCCATGCGCCCCAACGGAAAAGTGGTCTCTGCCCCGCAGGCTTGCTGATAGCTTATCTCAAAACTTTGGGAATGCTTTGTCTTCACACAGGAGTTTACCAAGATAATGCTTGCGTGAGCTTCCATAGCGGATTCTTCCCCCTGAAACTGCCAATGGCTTCAGCTCCTTAGATTGTAGGGCAGCAGAGGTGTGGAAATCAGATTAGAGGTTCTATTAGACTCCAGGTTTGCTTTCATTAAAGCAGAACTTCAGTTGCAAATAAAGAGATAAATAAATGAATAGGCAATTGAAAGATAAAAAAAAAAACAAAATCCAGCTTTTGCTGCAATATTCACCTTCAAACCAGAGATTTTTCCTGTAGTACTTTTTTCTTCCATTAGATGTCAGTCTGGCCAGCATCATTCTAGTCACTTTCTCTGAGCACAGCTCTTCCTGGAGCTGTCCCAGTCTGTGACTGAACAGTGAAAATAGAAGCAGCACAGCGGTGAGCTCATGTCTCTGCTCTCTCCTTCTATCAGCATGCTTCTTGTCAGGACATGAATTGACAGGCTCCTTGCGCTGGTTATCTTCTCACACTCCAGCCCTGCTGTGCAGAGACTGCAAGAGACTAATATCCGGTCAGATTCAATATTTACAGTGCTTGCAATAATATATCATTTTGTACTAACTACTACAGAGCTGCATTTATTTGTATGTTTTATATCTGCCTAGAGTTCAGCTTAAGCCAGCCAGGAAATATCATCGTTTTAGGGAAACCCTAAAAAAGAAAAAAAGAAAAAGCTGTTTTGGGAACATCGAGTGACAAGTGGGAGGATCTTAAAGTTGAACTCCGGGATAAGTAAATATTGTATAAATACAAGCGTCATGTATTTTTCCTTGAATTTTGGTGTTCTTTGTGTGTTTTTTCCAGATCTGTGCAGTAATCCAATGTGAGACTTCCTGTAATAATGCCTAATTACTGCTACTCGCTCTTCTTGTACAAGATATCTGATCTGGTCTCTGCCCCTTCCTGTAGTTCTCTGCAGGCAGCCTGCAGTGGGTGGGGCCTGCCAAGTCACCACATTTACAAAGTAATATCTGCATTTGCAAAGGCATTTAGTGGACACAAGGAAGTTTTATATCTTTGTGGCTAATGAAGAATATATTTAAATGAAACCTTTTGTGCCTGGAATTTAGCTTTAGCCCTGGTTCACACTGATGCAGTGCGGAAATTGCAGCGTTTTCCGCACCGCATCAGAATCGCACCCCGTTCATGCGAACCGTTGTGTGTATGTTAACAACACCCCGAAAACGGTCAGCAAAATGTGGTGTGATGTGTTGAATCAGATCACATACCTATGTGTCAGGGATCCCGGCGCCTCGGCGGTGCGCGCATGCGCAGAGCGCAGACTCGTCCGATCCAGCGAGCACTGAATCCTAGGCGATCGCGGCGGCGCATGCGCACTAGCGATCGCGGCCGCACCAATGAGAGCACAGGGCGGCCTATATAAACCTGCCCTGTGCATCTCCAAATCGCTTTCTGGTCTTGACCTGTTCCTGTGTTCCTGATTACTCCTGTGTTCCTGATACCTTGTTGCCGACCCAAGCCTGTCCTGATACTGCTGCCTTCTCCTGCTCTGACCCCTGGCTACGTCCTGACTATTCTGTACCTGTTCCTGATTGCCTGACCTCCTGTTACTGAACCTGGCTTGTGACCTGTTATTCTTCTGCCTGCCGCTCTGCACTGTCTGCTCCGCTGTTACTGACCCGGCCCGTCTGACCACGCATACCTCTTCACATCTGGCTCTCACCTGCTCTATGCCATTGGCTTCCGCCTCTACCGCAGCTGGTGTCCCTCGGGGGTCGCGACCTGGTCTCAGGCTGCTTCAAGTCCATCCCCACCATCAGGGGTTCCGGTGAACCAGCAGACTGAGGCTTAGACTCCGCGCCCTGAGGGATTCCGGCAAGTGGACTGCTAGAGGCTACCGCCAGTTGGTCGCTGACACTATGCGATCCGATTCTAGTGTGGACCCAAAAAAAGTGTCCTGCATGTTTTTGGTGTGGGTGCAGTGTGAATAGAGCCATACAAAATGTATGGTTCCGATCGCACCGCACACAAATCACACGTGATTTGCACAGGAATTCGGTGCAGTTCCTGTGCAAATCACATGATATACACGGAGCCGCACGTATGTGAACCCAGGCTTAAGGTGGGTGCCAAGCAGACACTGGGTCTCATTTAGAGGTTATGTATTAAAATTGGCATACCAGTGTTTGTGGTAACATGTACAATAAAATTATACACATTTTCATTATATGGACAATAAAGAACCATTAACTGGGACCTGCCCTCTTCTGATTACATTCTTACTCCACCCTACCCTTGAAAAACACACATGAGCTAAACAGCCATCTCACACTGTCTTCCCTCTCCTATAGGCAAATGAGTGATGGGGCCGATGTTTGCATGAGTGTGCCAAGGAAAACCTAATCTAATAAGCAGAATACCTTTCACAAGATGTGACTGGCACATTTTTCAACTGTTTTCCTTGTCCTTTCTTCCAGGCAGGAACTTCAGCTGAATTTCACTGCGTCTGCGAGACATGAAATGTTCCTCCGCGCTCCGTCCATTCTCCATAATGGGAAACAGACATGGTGAAAGCTTCTCTATGAATGGAACTGTTAACAGTTATTCAGCATGCAACAGCCGAGTAGTGGTTTAAAGTTATTGTTAAATATTTTTAATGCATTATTGAACTCAAAAAACTAAAAAATTAACATATTGCAGCTTGCCAATTCTTAAAGTCCAACTCCGGGCAAATTAAAAAATGATCCCTTGCAGTGGGGCAGTGAAAGGATTAATTGCTCAAATATGTTAAGAGGAACAATAAAAGGAAATATACTTAACCAGTCCTCTGCTCCTCCCTGCAGCTTCTGCACCTCCACACTATAGAGTCCTGATGTCATCAGGACCATAGCAAGGCCCATAGCCCTGCTCTGGGCATGAAGACACCAAGGGACAGTCCACCACTAAATCATGGGGGAGCACCATCTGTCGGGGGAAGCAGAGGATCAGGTAAGTAAAACAATTTCTCCTATCCCCAGGACAAAAATAGCAGATACTTGCAGCAAGACCCAGAAATGGGCTTTAAATGTGGTGGCTGCATTTATTTTTCCCTTTATTTTCAACAGGGGATCCTGCCAGTAAATCTGTTTTTTACTTACTTTAACAGACCAAGCTGTCCAGCATAAGTGGACATTAGAGGGTTGAGACAAACATTTTAACACTGACAGAGGTGCTCACAATGGTCAACTTTATTTAGCTTCATTTATGTAAAACCTTTATTCTAAAAAGGAAAAACAAACCTGTTACTGTAATAGTTTAAAAAGTCTAAATCTGCTAGTGCATCTAACACTACCCTCTTCCCAGACTGACAATTCTGCTGTTCAAAAAAGGTTTCTCTATGCTCCCCAATTAAGAGTGGAAACACAATAATGAAAATCACAGGAACCACCAGGTCAAAATAAAGGTCTGGACATTCACCTGGAAGAACTTGGAGAAGGTATGAATTGAAGACCATGTGGCAGTATTATACGTAGATACTTGCTGTCAGAATCCCTAAAGGCCGAAACACAGAAAAACGAATGCAGCCACCACATTTAAAGCTTAAGTTTAGTCAAAAATAAGAAGACAAAATCAGCACAAGGTCATTGCTTATCATCTCAATGTGTTCTTTTTGTTGCTTGCTCCTGGTTTAGTTGAAATCTTCCTCCGATATCCCCAGTGTTGTCATCTTCCACTGTGTCAGAGGTTAATAAAGCTGTTGAGCTGGTCATATGTACTTATCAGAGTAACAATTATATCTGCCCTTTTTGCCCACCTTCATAGGAGAGGCAGTAGAATGATGATTTCAACAAATATGGCAGCCATAAGCAGAAGGGACACATTTCATTCAATGCAAGTACCATCCCTGGTATTAAAAAATGTTAACAAAACACATTACTTACCTGTACAATTAAAATGAAGTTTCAAGCTTAGTCCAAACTAGCTTTAAAAAACTGCCCCCATCCACCTCCAAACACCTAAGTAGCCTCTGTAAGAAAAATGTATATACTTACCAATTTTCAGGCCACTCCGGTCATGTGATCTCTCCTGTGTCAGTGAGAGCTGCTGATGGGGAGAGTATAGTGCTCCAACAATGTGCAGTAAAGCCTAAAGCAGTGGCATCATCCATTAGCGTCAATGGTCCATCCATTGTTGGCGCTCTGTCTGCTCCACCATTTTGCCGTGCTGTCTGACAAGAACCTGTCAGATGCCAACTTGCAGAAATGGGAACACATCTTCATGCAGAAGAGTCTTCTTCAGCTCAAACGGCCTAACAGAGCAAGACTCTTTGGAGGCAGGGTCATGCTCAGAGGCTTTGCAATGGCTAAGATCCTAGAAAGTGCTGTGGCTAACTTTTACCAGTACTCTTAAGGTCTGGAAAGAGACACAGAGCAGGGTCCAGTGCCCATAGGTCACATTCCGGGCTAGCCTCACGCATCCAGTCCAGTGAGGTTTGGGTATGGCACTCTAAAGTAATGCGGAGGAAATGGAAAATGGGAAAGCTGCTAAGTACAGACAAGCAACGGTATACCAATGAGTTCAAAAGGAAGAAAAATCCATGCAGAAAAAAGCTAGATTGCTTGGTAGGAGCAGGATATGTATGGGGGGCTGGCCTACAATTTTCCTGTTTGGCAGTTTCCAATTTCCTGTAGAAAAAGCCACAGTGCAGGGTCCAGTGCCCATAGGTCACATGCCGGGCTAGCTCTACTTTACCAGTCCAGTGGGGTTTGGGTATGGCACTCCAAAGTAATGCGGAAGAAATGGAAAAGCTGCTAAGTACAGACAAGCAACGGTATAGCAAGGAATCTATTTTGAAGAAGAATCCATGCAGAAAAGTGGAAAAAAGCTAGATTTCTTGGTAGGAGCAGGATATATATGGGGGGCTGGCCTACAATTTTCCTGTTTGGCAGTTCCCAATTTCCTGAAGGCAGGAGCATAGCCCAACTGTAGCTGAATTCCTGTGCCCCTCAATGGACAAGAAAGAAAATGTGATCGGTAGCTATACAAGCCAAGGTGTTTTTTCAAAATCTTTCATAAGTTCAGATATAGAAAATAAAAATATAAACTCAAACCGCATTCACTTTATTTTACATTAATATTTATTATACATCAACAACCAGCAGGCAAATAAAACCTCTAAGATTAAAGGATGATCCAACGCTGCCACCATGCACGTTTGGAACGGAATTATGGAATTATCGAATCTTCATCAGTAGAAAAAAAAGACAAAAACAAAAAAACAAAACAAAAAGCAAACAAACATATTCACCTAGTAAAACTGTGTGAGTGACACCAAGATGGAAAGTATCACTGGACTGCAGCCCATCTGTTTATGAGATGAAACGAAAGGGACTCTGGACATAACAAAATAAATGTTCTCTGCCTAATTCATTTCAATTAGTTTCAGGGACAGTCTTTAAACCAGATTTGTCTGATCAGTTTATGGCAAATAAAATGGGTTTAGGCTTTTATGGGCTATTAAAGCACGGCTCCCCACACGATACAGAACAGTCTTCAGGACAAAGCAAACACACACTGTAGCAGTGGGATGTAGCAGGTCTTCACTGATCACAGGTAGCAGGAGCTGTACATGCAAAAAAGGGCCAACATCTGGCTAAACCTTAAGCTGCTAGTATTTGGATACAGAGCCTTCCTTCTCAAGCAGGAGTTCTGCAAATCTCTGCTGAAGTTCCCGTTCTCTCTCCTCTTGCCGCTGAACATCTTCTTTCAGAAACTTAATAAAAAAAAAAAAAAGATTAAACATTCATTTGAAACTGAATTCAGGTATAACATAGTAACATAACTTGTACTTAATGGGAACAAACACTTGCACTATTAAAGTAGATACAAATCTAAAAATTAAAATTTGTATCAAGTTGATGTCATTTCAAAAGCCATTTTCACCATTTTTAAATCTGCAATTTTCATTAAATGCTGAATTAAACTCTGCGAATACTCACCTCTGCTTCAGTGACCCGCAGTAATCTTCTCAATGGCTTCCAAGTCTTCGGGCCATCTTGACTTGCCAGTGCAGGATGATACAACTCCCATGCAGTGCACTCATTCTAACACCAAGACACCATGCCGATAATTTACCCAGGGCTTTTTATATTTTAATTTTACTTAATTATACCTGAAGATCCTGCCATGAAGGACCTTGTTCAGGCACTTCCTGTTACAGAGTGTCCCTGTCTTCCAATTGTGCTCTTGTTGTATGGGTTTCCAATGGAGACTACAAGTGACCGAATTGGACCACATTTTGCAGGCACGGTCCACTGTTGTCACCACCAGGAAACCTACTCTGAGATTTACAATGCAGGCATCAACAGAGTGCATGTCGACAAAAAGAGGCAAAAAGGTAGGAGATCAGCAACATCAAGATGCAACTAAGGAATAAAAAAGTGAAAACAGATATTGTATAAAAAAAAAAAAAAATGAGGACTACATGGGTTATGCTGCCACTTCCAGGCAAAACACGTACAAAACCCAAAAATAAAACAGGGAATCTCACTATAAAGCCACCTGCAAGACCTCATGCCCAAAACTGGTGCCCTCAGAGGTGTGAACATCTACCCCATAAAATTTAGCAAACACGGGAAGACAAGAATAGGTTGCATCCATACAACTGTTAACAGAAGCTTGATGCTAAAGAAGAAAGAAGGAACTTTGCCCTTGATAACATATGCCTGAGAAATGAGCTTACAATTCCACCTATAAATTGTGGCTTGAGAAGCAGCCTGAACATTGCAAGGACCTTCAGGCAGAACAAACTGAGAATCAGATTGTCAAAACAAAAACTATAGACTTCAGGTAATTTTGGACAGCTTTAACATCATCCAAAAACTGAAGCACCTTCTCCTTAAAACTCTACTTAAGCTGCGTACACACAAGAAGATTTCTGTTTTAAAAACATTTGCTCATACTCTCCAATCTTTAATGTGGTCAAATCAATGTTAGGAGCAGGATTAAAATATATTTCTTGAACAAATTTCCAACACTGTATACGTTTATCGTTTGGTAAGGTCCTTTTACTCCAAAATCAAATGTTAAATGCAAATGAAATTTTGATCCACTTTTGAACGAAATCCATAAAGCCATCAAATGTACTGAAAAGTTTCAAAACAAACGTTCATTTGAAAATCTACTAGTGTATGCCCAACTTTAGGATTAGGACAAAAACAATGCTCGGATTCAAGTGAAAAAAAACCAAACTACCATAGAGAAAATGGGATCAATGCCTTAACACCATCTTATTCTGATGAAGAATCAGGAAGGGTTTTTTTTGCAGAAAAATCGAGCCAACTCTGAGGCCCTGTGAGCTGATGTAACAGCAGCCAAAATAACAACCTTGTTGAGTGTTATGCGGATCTCTCGGAGAAGTAAAAAATAAATCAACAAAACAGACAAGATCAAATTACGATCTCACTAAAACAAGGAAGTCTGCAAAGTTAGAACATTCCATGTGACCATTCTGCACGAAGGCTTTTACCACGGAATGAGACACAATAGGTCACTGAAACAGGACGGCTAAAGCGGAGATCTGTTCCTTGATCTGGTGTGGAGACAACTCCACACCAGATTGAAGAAAATCCAGTATATGTTCCATGACATACTGTCAGGAATGAAATTTACGAGCATTACCCAGGGCAAAAAAAGGCTTTCCATGTATGGCGATACACCTTTCAGGAGTTTGACTTTCTTGGCTTGCGGAGGGTATGGGTTAGATGGCCAGAAACAACCCTATCCCACAGAAATTGGGATTTACCAGCTATGCCATCAAAGCTAGCAACCTTAAAGCTGGATGGAAGATTGTATCTGCAACAGCAATTTCAGCTGATTTGGAAGATCCCACAGCTTGACTGCCAAGACATTAACAATGTCTGCAGAAAACAGCCACAATGTACAAAAGACACTGTAGAACAAGATTGCCACCTGCTCCACCTGGCCCAGAGGCACTTACCAGTTCATGCTGCAGGGCCAGCAGGCCAAATCTTCAACCATCAGGTCGAGTGCATCCTCAAAGCCTTTAGAGACTTGACCCGCTGCTCTAGACTCCTGGATCCAGTGTCAGTTGGCAGCATTACAGTCTGTCCCTGCCCTTGCATGCGGGGCCCAGGTACAGTTATCTCTTGGCCTAATGGTTGTAGCAAAAGATCTGAATGAAGCCCTCCACTACCCCCCTCCCGGGGGCTAGAAACAAACCAGGAATTAGGGAAACTAAAGACCACAAAAGAAAATCTTCAAAGAGACATGGGTAGACACATCCATCACCTAGGTACACTAGCTAAAAACTGCCTTTTTAGCCACTGTCCATTCACCTGAATGTGGCAGTGTAACCCAAGTATTCATGAATATGAAGACCTCTGTGTCCTGTGAAGTACGATTAAGAAAGGGAATTATTTATGATACACAATGCTTTAACCAAACTAAATGGCATAGGTTTACAACTACTGCAATACATCTATTTAATGCTGGATTCCAGGCAGATATAAAAATATACAAATTAATGCAGCTCTGTCTTAATGAAGACATTATTAAATTTAATGCATTTTTGACACAATTCGTGTGAGCAGAGGAATTGGACCTGGCATCAACCAGTTACTTGCAGTCCCTGCAGAGCAGAGCTCAGGGGAGGAGGAAAAGCAGCACTAGGAAGCAATAAGTTGTGCTGCAGTGAAAGGAGCATGGTGATAGGAATACAGAGAAGAGTGATACATCTATAAAGTAAGCTTCCTTGCCTTTCATTGTCTAGTCACAGGCTAGGGGAGGGACAAGACCTGTAAAGTGTTAGTGAGCTGCAGCAGAAAAAAATCAAGTCTCCTGCCCCTGCTGGACAGTGTTGCAGAGCTCAAAACAACAAATCCTTTGGCAGGTAAAACATTTCTCAAACGCATTTCATCTGTGTATTTAGTGGTTTGCCTGACGTCCATCTTTACACTGCATTGGAACTTTAGCAATGCTTTAGGATATACTTGACCACTCATACTAGGTAAGGACTATGGCCAATTATCCTGCCAATGTACTCTAAAGCCAAGTGTCAATCAACCTACTGGTCAGAGAAGTGAACAGGACACTAACCAAAGAGCATTTATATGAAATATGTTACTGTCATTCATGGATACATGAATGGATAGATATGATGGGCTATCAAAACTCAAGGCATTAAAAAAAAGAAGGCAGGGAGTGATATTTTCAAACACACAACACTGATAAAAATCGTCTATGATATTCTGTCAACTGCGAACAAATTATGGGGAGGGGACCAAAAGGTCCTCAACTAGAAATTGAAATAACACATTTTATTCTTCTATATTTTTTGTTCTAGAATAGTGAAGGAATGGAGCTTCTGTCCAGTTTATATTTGTCTGTGTCCCCTGTGATAACTAAAAGAGTAGAAACCCCTTAATAGGGACACACACAGCACTAAAACTTTACAGAACCTTGTAAAAGTTCAAAATCCTCTCCTTTTTACCAGTAAACAACTTTTATTGCCGTCTCTGTTCCTGTTAGGAAGATTCTGCTTACTTCCTGGCGTGTTATAAGTTTTAACACTTGTCCCCTCTAATCAAAACAAAATAGTTTTGGCAGGAGCTCCAATAAGAAGAAGATATAAAGAACTCATTACTGGATTATTGCAACTCCTTAAACCTTCATGATATTGTGGAAGGATGAACAAAGCACAATATTTTATCCTGGTCCAGTACTAATTGTAATTCTGCATCCCCCCCGTACATGAGCAATGTTAAGGAAGAGAACTTCGGCGACTCAGACCAGTATCATTTAAACAGTTAGGGGTCTAGGATGTACTTTGCACATCTTAGAGTAACTGCTAGGATCTGCATTAACGCCTGGTTCACCTTATTGTGGCCCGCATTTGCTCAGGCACTGCAGCCCATTCCTTTGAATGGGCTGCTGTGCCACGTGTCCGGCACAAAAAAAGTGCATGCACCTTTTAAAAAACACAGCCACAGGGAAGCCGCATTGTCTTTTTAGCCCTGCGGTTCCCCCACCTGTGATCGAGCTGCAGGCGGAGATGTGTGGGGGTGCCTTTCAGAATGAATGGCAGCCCCACGCATCTAGCAAGACTACTCTTGCGAAATGTGTAGGGCTGCCATGTGGGTGTGGGAACAGGTGTGACTCCTGCACCCGCAGCCAGACTGTGGGCTAGGGTGAACCCTGTGTTAAGTGTGAGAGCCAAGAGTTAGTTCGGTGGCAAAACTGCAGACAGATGTCTTTACTGGTCCCTGTAAACAGGTACTTGTAAAAAGTAAACAAAAAATGATACATTCTAAATAGCTTTGGTGGCTATTAGGAGTAATTAATTATAATTTTTAAAAATATACTTAACAGATCGAAAGAAAAAAAAAAAAATCAGAAATATAATATTCATATGAACTTTTTTTTTGCTTCATTTGTATTATTTTTGTACATAATTTCATGCTTTATATCAGAAATGTACTCTAAAAGTGCAAAAAGCCAGTATGCAGTTTACATAAGATACCAAGACTTCTCTTGTGGTGTGTGTTTGAAGGCTTACTGTATTCGCACAATTAGCAGATAGATGCCAGGCTTCTCCTAGCAGACAGACACAAACTCTTAGGTACAGGAGGGGCAGTCTGCAAACCTGGAGCATACACCCTTAACTGCCTCCCGCCTGCCATATAGTACAATGACAGGCGCAAGGCGGTTCTCTCATTCTGGGAGGACATATGATGTCCTCCCATTCTAACTGCTCATGCACGGCTCCAGGAGCACGCAGTGCCACGATCGGCGGTGCGCTGTGTCCCTCGGACACAGCGGATCAGCGATCAACGGAAAGAGCCGAAAATGTCAGCTCGGTCATGTGATCAGCTGTGTCCAATCACAGCTGATCGCATGTTAATAGGGAAATGCCAGTTATCGGCATTTCTCTCCTCACGAGCTGTCACGTTGACAGCTCGAGAGCAGAGCAGAGCCGGTAATCGGCATTCCTCAGAGGGGACATGTACACTGATCATCAGGGCACTGATGATCAGTGTGCCCTGATGATCTGTGTAGCCCCAGCAGTGCCACCTGTCAGTGCCCATCAGTGCCACCTGCCAGTGCCCATCAGTGCCACATCAATGCCACATAGTGCCTACCAGTGCACATCAATGCCACATATCAGTGCCCATCTGAGCTGCCTTTCAGTGTCACCTATCAGTGCCAGTCAGTGCCACCTATTAATGCTGCCAATCAGTGCCACCTATCAATGCTTCCAATCAGTGCCAGTCAGTGCCGCCTATCAGTGTGCATCAGTGCCGCCTATCAGTGTGCATCAGTGCCACCTATCAGTGCCATATATGAGTGCTGCCTTTCAGTGCCCATCAGTGCCACCTACCAGTACCTCCTCATCAGTGCCACCTATCAGTGCCATATATGAGTGCTGCCTTTCAGTGCCCATCAGTGCCACCTACCAGTACCTCCTCATCAGTGCCACCTATCAGTGTCCATGAGTGTAGCCTATCAGTGCCCATCACTGCAGCCTCATTAGCGCACATCAGTGAAGGAGAAAAATCACTTATTTACAAAATTTTATAACAAACACTAAGAAATTTCAAAATTTTCAGTGGTTTTTGGTTTAAGAAAAAATAAAAAACCCAGAGGTGATTAAATACCACCAAAATAAAGCTCTGTCACAAAAAAATTATAAAAATTTCACATGAGTACAGTGTTGCATGACCGCGCAATTGTCATTCAAAGTGTGACAGCGATGAAAGCTGGAAATTAGCCTGGGGAGGAAGGGGGTATAAGTGCCCTGTAGGCGAGTGGTTAAAAAGTATTATGTGGTGGCATCTCCCCATGTCTGCTTTCAACAGGCTCATTTCCAGTGTCCTACAGCATACTTTGTCACTAAGGATTGGACTTTTCCAGCTTGGAAAATAAACCTTGCTACTGTAACCAAGCCTTACCTATTATCACATGGATGAACAGGACAGGTGGTGGGTACAGATTAATTCCCAAACTTGGGAAGTGGACTGGAATTTATGTCCTGTATGCACTTCCGGCCCAAGCTTTTGGCTCTGGGCTCCGATGTGCGTTCCACTGTATACATCTGCACCCACATAGGTGGATACATTATAGAGAATCCTCCTTTACACCAAAAATAAGGGAACACAGGAACAGTGTTAAAATACTTGATATGTATCATGATTGGTTAATCACTGATGGTGAAAGTCTGTAATTATAGTGGGGATACCTCTCCTTTGGACCCTTCCAGCTTCTGTTACTAATGCAAATCCTTTATTATATATGTCATGAGATGGGTGATTTATATTGATTTCTTACACCGTTTAGTTTTTTAGTTTGCATGGTGGTATTAAATATCTGTCTTTTAATTGGATGCCTGTACTTGGCATATGCTGATTGGGGCATAAAGATTTCTTGGCTGGTACCTCTTTCCCCTTTGGTAGACCCTTTCCTTTTTTGTCAGGGATGTGCTCCAGATCGTCAAGTCAAAATCATGAGTATGTGTGTGTGTGTGTGTGTGTGTGTGTGTATATATAGAACTGAAGGAACTGTAACTGTTTGGCTCTGAGAAAAAAGGTTGATCCTTCAAAACGTGTCAGCCAAATCGAGATCCTGAGGTCCCCTTGGGCTCTGGAGGTTGCTAAGTCACATGTATTTTGTAGCTTGATATGCTTTTTATATCGGATGTCTGTAAATATATTTTTATGTGGTTTTATAATAAAAGTTGTGGGATAATGCACTAGGTTGATTCACCCTCTTTTTGTGTTTTGGGGAAGCCTAGGCCTTAGTCACAGATTTTTTCTATGTTTAGGATAAAAGCAGGCATCTTTGGTCTAAGGCAGGATGTTTGGTGTCAGAAATTTAGCATGGCAGGTTTCCCTTCTTTGGGCAATGGTTTACACCACATAACTCATTCACTTACAGCCATTTGTCCAAAGCTGCGGACACCTTTTCTGGGAGTGAAAACTGGTTATTCACCACTAACCTGTCATGCTGCTGCCACTGGAGATTTTAGGACCTAGGAGAACCCTGAAAATGGGAACTGCTCACTTTACTCGGTAGCTGTGTGGGCTCCCGAAAAAAAAACCCTTCCACTCTGCAGTTCAGAAGACCTGGGACCCAACATGTGACCAAGGAATCAGGTAAATATTGACCCATACAGGTAGGGCTTTTTTTAAACGTGTTCATATTTAGTATGTGTGTGTGTGTGATAAGCCTAGGGATCAGCTTTAACACATTGTTCTGATCTAATGAAACAGCAAGATATTGCCTGCAAACGAGTAGCTGCTGAAATCAACAAAGTAACATACCAAGCTAAAATTTATGTTCAGTTATCTAAGTTGAAGGACTAAATAAAAGCTCAGTTTGAGCTGTAACCACATAAACAAATTCCCACCAGCAATCATAAGGGTACACAGCAGACAAATATTTACCAGTGTATAAAAATAGATACCAAGAAGGGTAGAATCTTAGGTTAATTTGGATAGAAAGCATTTACCTCTATCCGCCTGGGAATAGCGACATCCTCGTGTCTCTTTAGCTCTTCGAATGTCTTAAACTCCAAGTTCGCCTGCTCGTACTGATCCCAGATCTCATTGAGCTGTTTTATAAGTCCCATGGCTCGAGACTGATAACCGCCAAGTAAAATTTTCAGTTTCTTCTCCATCTTAGCCGCTCTTTTGGCTTCTGCAGTCATGTGAGCCCTGTTAATCTGAAAAGATAAAATGACCATTCATTTAGACACCAGTCTTTGAGGAAACCAATATTAACAAGAATTCCTTATCAGAAACTGGAAGGCTGGTGGACATTTCAAAGGAAAAACCCTATAGTGGATTTGGTACTACAAATATTACAAAATGGTTAGGTAAACTAGATATAAATCCAATCACTAAAATCTCAACTAAGCTTTAAAATGTCAAAGAAATTTCAAAAGTGATATGCAGGTTTTTGAATTCTGCAGCTTTCATCAAAATAGCAGCACATGGTCCTGCCATGAAGTTCCTTTTACTAACAATTCTTTTTTAAAAAGCGATGTTTTGTTCTGGTCTCCAAACTGTGTTCCTGTCTTGAAACTAATACAATGATAGTGCTATTACCCATATATCTTGATTCCATAGAGACCAGTGGTGCCCAATCCACAGTTGCTCAGCTGTGTATGATACTTAGTAGAAAAAGGGATCCACACGACCGTAGTTGCTCTTAAGATTCTTGCATTTATTGAGAGAGCACAGAGTAAAAGTTGCAAATACAAAAAGTTGACATATTTCAGCCTACATGGCTTTAGTCATAACTGTTATGAGAAAAGCCATGTAGGCTGAAATGCGACAAGTTTCTGTATTTGCAACTTTTACACTGTGCTCTCTCAATAAATGCAAGAATCTTAAGAGCAACTACAGTTGTGCGGATCCATTTTCTACTGTGTTCCTGCCTTGTCATGTCTCCTTCCAATGGAGACACAAGTGGTCTTTTCAGAATATATTTATCAGAGGTGGTTGTCAGAATGGGAAGGCAACAGAGACACTGTTGTCTTAATCATGAGTGCATGTAGACAGGGTAGAGTTACAAAAGGTGACAGGAGATTAGCAGCTATGAGATGCAACAAAGGATGAGAAAAAAAAAAATAAAACGCATTTGTGATATGCAGTACCAAAACAGAAAATTACATCTCTAGAGGCATTCAGAATACTCATCATCCTACACACAAGATTCTGCTTGTACATGAGCAGTGTGTACAGCAAGCTTCAACAAAGCAATTGCAAAGATTTCAGTAAGCTTCAAGCCGATTTTCTGAAGTCTTTGAAGCAACCTACTGCTCTAGTTTGGGGCTCTTAAGCTAGCCCTAGATGGATCAAAGTTTGGATGTTTCAGCAGGGAACGGCCAAATTTTGATTATATGTGGCTTTTTCCATTTGAAAAGAGTCAAGTTAACCATTAGCCGCCCGGCCAATGGCCGTTTGGTGGCTTCAAAAGTGCTTCGGCATTCCGGGTGCACGCCATTTGGCGTACTCCCGCACATGCGCAGTTTGCGCTCCTGCAGAGCCACGCAGCGGCGTGATCTGTCACCGGCCGTGTACCTCGGACATGGCCGATGACAGATCTGAGTACCGGCTCCCGTTGCTGGTACCATGTGACCTGCTGTGACCAATCACAGCAGGTCACATGACAGTTGTATACAATGGATGGCTTCATTCATGCCCTCCATTGTATTCTAGTGCCTAGCTGTGAATGGTCACAGCTAATCACATGCACATGTCATATGATTAGCTGTGACCAAATCACAGCTAAGCACAAAAAAAAAAACTGGTGACAATATGTAAAAAAAAAAAAAAATAGTGAAAATTTTTTTCATTTTTTCATTTTCCGAAAAATTATGACAAAAAAAATACAACTTCAAAAAACTCGCCATTCCTCTTATGAAGTACGTCGGACTGTCTACTCTGCAAAAAGGGGTCATTTGGGGGATATTTGTACTATTCTGACATTCTTGGACCTCAAGAAATTAGATTGGCTGTCAGTACTTCAGGATTGATCAATATTCAGATCTATACCATAGTTTGTGAACTCTATAACTTTCCTACAAACTAAATAATACATCCTAATTTGGGTTATTTTCACCAAAGACATGTAGTAGAATACATCTCGGCCTAAATTTATGAAGAACAATTATTTATTTGTAAACTTTTATAACAGAAACAAAGAAAAACGTGTTTTTTTTTTTCTAAATTTTTGGTCTTTTTTTGTTAATTTAGCAAAAAATAAAAACCCCAGCGGTGATTAAATACCACCAAAAGAAAGCTCTAGTTGTGTGAAGAAAATGATAAAATTTTAGTTTGGGTACAATGTTGTATGACCGCGCAATTGTCATTCAAAGTGTGAGAGCGCTGAAACCTGAAAAATGGCCTGGGCAGGAAGGTGTAAAATTGCACGGTATTGAAATGGTTAACGATCAACTACTCTCGAATGGGCCGGTTTGTAAATTTTCATTCTATCAACGCCTGCATCCAAACAACTGCAGAGCTGATCAGTGTATTCCAGCAGTGGAGGAGTCCTGGCTGTCAGAATACAATAGCACAATGGGGAAAATTCCTCCATCTATCTTGTTTGTGTGAATGGGGCAAATCCTGGCTGATAAAAATAAAAAAGCGTCATCTATGGCCAGCTTTATTGGAAGTGCTGTCAATTAAAACACGCTGTGAGCAACCTTGTGCACAAGCTCCAGCCATAGAAGCATACACACACACAAAATTGATATAGCTTTATTTACGGCATGCATCATAAGGGGTTAAAGAAAGCATCTTACACATAGCACTGCCCTTGTAAGTCAGAAATCAGTGCTAGAATGCAGACACAGCTTGACATGTTTCAGTCTAATGTTCCATCAAACATCAGACAACAGCAGACAGCCGTGGTCCTGCTGCACATCACAGAAGCCCATTCACAGTACAATTGCACAACTTCTCTGGCATAATAAATGAGGTTTGGTTGTCTGTGGATATTCTGACGAAGGATCGTACGAACAACCGTCAAGCAAGAACACCGAGCCAAATGAAATACAGGGCAAAAGTTCACCGCCATACAATCTGAATATGTTAGGAGTAAAGATGCATTGAGACAGGCACAGGATTGCATAAAGGTCCTTTGTGACTGCTCTATATATGGTTTCACAGAATGCAAATTCATACAGACTGTTATTTTAGAATGAGCATGAGAACGATTCCTGGAGGGTCATCTTCAGAACAAGGCACACTTTCTGGAGCAATACAGAAGATCCAGGCCAGCATCTCTCAACTGCAGTTCTGTGGATCCCTTGGGGATTATTCTAGAGGTTGTTAGAGGTTCCTTGAGCTATGAGTAATTTCTACTTCTCAGACAGAGAAAACGATCATTGTTGTCAGTGGTTGCCTATCTGTAAGGTGAGAGATTCTTCCCAATAACCATCAATGTACAGTACTGTACCATGAGCTGTAATACATATTAAATACCAGCAAGAGCTTACTGAGACCAGAAAGGTTTTCCAGGGTTCCTCCAAGTTAAACAGGTGGAGAAAGACTGCTCTGGGGACATCAAAGTAGACTGGTCTGCTTTCCAATGATGTCCATAACAGTCAAAGCACAGACAGTTTACAGAGTCACTGATGCCTTCCCATTCAGGGCAGAGTGACCATGCCTCCGGACAGCCCACCCCCTCAGCAATGTATATTCACCAAACCACACTCTGCAATTGCCTCACCGCAAAGGGGGTGGGAGCAGCTGGCGCAGGCACTCAGTGGCTCGCTGTGAGGCTGAGCCAGATGCTGGGTAGGAATTTCCAATGCTGCATCTGTCCCTGGCCTCTACACATAGAAATGAGTGATCAAAGACCATTGATCGCTCAGCTCTCAGTCTTCAGTGAGCAGAGAGTGGCAATGGTCAGGCACTGTCTCTCTGCTTTGTCCCTCCAGTGCTCACTGGAGCACATGGCTGTGGAGCGGGTGGGAGCAGCTGGCGCAGGCACTTAGTGGCTCGCTGTGAGGCTGAGCCAGATGCTGGGTAGGAATTTCAATGGAACGCTACTTTAAAATCAGAGTCTCTCCAGAGCCTGGATCATCTCAGTGATGTAAACCGACAGTAAGCTTTAGCCCACTGTCGGCTGAATATGGGTCACAGCCTGAAGTTCAGAACTAAGTGCACTCCTGTGATCCCCAAGAAAAGTAGGGCAAAAATAGCTCTGGCCCCACTTCTCCTTTAAGATTGTTTCACGCAACAGAGGGAGGAAGTCTCTTTAAAAAAATACGCCACCTTTAATCCTATTTTCCAGTCCTTCTATTCTCCAAAATCACTTCATTTTGCGCATTGTGATTAGAATGGTTTTCAAGTGCTGGAGGCCTCCTAACCTGCATTCAAATACAACAATGCTCGAGTTGAGCTCAGCGTTGGATGTCCTACATGGCACCTGACATCTTATGATGTAAAGCAGTATTCCAGTCACACTTTAAAATTAAAATCTGTAAAAAAAACAAAAAAACAAAAGCTACATGGAAGCGCTAGTGCCACTACCTGTCGACTATTGCTTTTTATTTTTTTAGTGTACTGTGCCTACAGCACTAATGCAGAGCAGTATACACTTCAGGCCAGGCCAGTACAATGTAGAGAATGGTGCAGGTACGATGTTAAGTACAGTGCACATGCAAAGGGGTAACATCAGTGGCTGCCCATTGGGTGAAAAGAAGATACCGGAGCAGAAGAAAATTAGAAATCATGAGGTGTTGTCAATGCTGTGGCAATTAACTCTGCCATAATGTGAAACTCAAACTTTCACATTACAGCAATTGCTCCAGAGACCCGCTGTGACTTTAGTTCTGCTTTAGGATTTGTGTGCATACTGGTAGGCTAAATCCCTCACCTCTTTTAGAATCTAGGTGAGATCACTCTGCAGTAGTACATCGCTGCTCCTAACCCAAAGCCACTACTGAATGTATCACTCTCTCACCACAAGAGACATGGAGAGAATCCAGGGGAGGAGCATGACAGCATTATCTACCAAATGAAGGGGAGCAGAGCTGTGAGAATTCACGTTGGGATGCTTTCCGGCTTAAAGAGGAACTTCGGCTGTTTAAAATAAATAAATAAATAAAACTCAGCAGCTACAAATACTGTAGCTGTTGACTTTTAAGAAACAGATACTCACCAGCCCAGGAGTCCAGCGCTACCTTCACCTGGGTCGGTTCTCTTTGCAGGCCCTCAGATCCCTGGTACTGCCATCTTGGCTATGGGAGCCGGCTGTGACTTCCGGCTGTTATACAATTGGATCCCCACTGCGCCTGAGACCACACTGTGCTGATAGATTGGTCCTGCAGCCTCCAGGGATGTGTGGCATGTTCTGCAGGGGTGGGTGGGCCCAACATATGCAATTCTCACCTAGGCGACAATTGTGGGAGTGGGTAACTGTCAGAAAATGTTACCTGTTCCGCTCCTCCCACTTCCCCAAAAGAAAACGTTCAAATGTGGAGCAGGAGGTGGGGGTGGTGAAGAGGCAGATTAGAAGGACTTTCACTTTTAAGTGAAGGTCTGCTTTAAGTCGCCGTGATGTATAACAAGTCAGCATTTGATTCAAACTGCCAGGAAACACATAGAACATAGTAGATTAGGCTTTTAATGCAGAAGCAGTGTTTCCTTTTTCCTCACTGGAGCCTGAAAAGTTCAGTGTCCATCAACTTACAGTCCTTTGCTGTGGGACAAGTCTCAGACTGAAATGGTTTTCCACTGTAAGCAGAGAGCCCCTTTAAGACAATCACCCAGAAGGAACATTTATTGCTGCTCTAGATATTTCCAGGAGACATGAGGACCCTATTTACTGGAAGTCCTCCCTAGGCAGGAGTAAGGAGGAAGATAAGAAGCCTTTGTCTTCATACACGTGAAAGGCACACGATTGTGTGCCAGGCTTCTCTTCTCATAAATTGCTAAAAGTGAAGCCCTTGCCAGATGCAGGATCACACCCGGACTCCAATACCTTCCAGATGCTTCTATAGATCAGCCTGGAAAGCCATTGTGTCAGAACTGGCTGCTGATCCTGGAGTCTTAGGTCTCACCAGCCAGAATAAGGCATGGGCCGCACATAGGATGGGGGAAGGAGAGACACAGCTGTGATTGTACATTCATACAGATGGATTGCTGCTCCTGTTCACCTGCCCAGACTACAGCAGAAACAATGGACAGCATTTTCCAATTTTCCGCTGACAAGCTGGGCAAAGAAAAAGTAATTAAAGTTCACCTTTCAGTAACTTTACAAGCCTGCATACATTTCTTATATATCTCAATAATCACCAAAAGTATCCTTTTCAATAAAGTTGTGCTGTTTTACATTCAAAAGCAGTTTATGAGCTCCATGCAAGTGACTTTGTCTAGGCCAGTGGTCTCCAAACTATGGGCCTGGGGCTGGATGTGGCCCTTTGCCTTTATCTGGCCCTATAGGCACTCTATTACTCCCACTCATACAAAATACTATTCTACAAACGGATACCACCAATGGGGCACCATTTCTCCCGCTGACACCAATAATGGGGCAGTATTCCTCCCAATAATACCAATGATGGGACACTGTTCTTCCCCCCTAATACTGAATATGGTGATGTTTCCTCCTACTGATGCCAGGAAAATTTCCACTAGCAACAGTCTGGCCTCCCACTAAAGTCTGAAAGACAATCAATTTTCCCTTTGTTTAGAAAGTTTGGTGACCCCTGGTCTAGGCTGAGATTATATCAGTTTTCTGCAGACAGGAGAAGGCATTTCCTCAGTCATCTCTGCCCCAGTGATTAGACTGCAACATTGTAACAAGTTATAGGGTGGGAGGTTGCTGCAGGTGCTGATCTGCGCAAGACATTTGAATGTGCAGCCATGTAATACACAGGCATCTGGATTCACATGGTTCTGCTGTCTCTGAGCCAGAAGCTCAGTGCGGGCAATAGATATTGACCCTAGAAGAAAAAAAATGACTTCCTCCTTCTGAGGAGATGAATGCACTGTCAAGGGAATTCGTGTGACCTCTTGGAAATAGGAAGGTTGCCATATTATTGGATTCTACAGGCAAAATGTACTTTTGCCACTTGCAGTCCAATTTGCAAGTCTGTGTCATGCATATTGATCATCCCCCACATAACAGTAGAGGTGTCCCATGGGAGGGCCACCACTGGAGCTCTGCTTTGGGCTGAAAAGTCTACCACTGAATGCTGTCCTAGGATAGACACCAGTGTTAGCAGCGTTTGATGAACTTGTAGAAGAAAAAAAGTAGGTTTATACAAACAGCAAATTCCCTTCTTGTGTCCCTTGTATCAGTCATGGCAATATAAACTTAGGTCCATATACATTTGGACACAGGCACGATTGTAATTTTTTCCATGTATTTACCAAAACATATTCAAGGTATAGTTATATAATGGATATGGGCTGAAAGTGCACACTCTCAGGTTTAATTTAAGGGTATGTACATCCAAATTGCAGGAAGGGTTTAGGAATTACAGCCCTTAAGAGTAGCCATCCCCCCTTTTTCAAGGGACCAAAAATAATTGGACAATTGAATATAATCCTAAATAAAATGTTAATTTGTAATATTTTGTTGAGAATCCTTTACTGGCAATGACAGCCTGAAGTCTGGAACCCATGGACATTACTAAATACTGGGCTTCCTCCTTTCTGATGTTTTGCCAGGCTCTAACTCCAGCTGTCTTCAGTTGTTCTTTGTTTGTGGGTCTTTCTGCCTTTAGTTTTGAATTCAGCAAGTGAAATGCATGCTCAATAGGGATGAGATCAGGTGAGTGACTCGGCCATTAAAGAATATTCCACTTGCTTTCCTTCAAAAGCTCCTGGGGTGCTTTTGCAGTGTGTTTTGGATCATTGTCCATCTGTACTGTGAAAAGCCGTAAAATCAACTTTGCTGCATTTGGCTGAATCTGGGCTGACAGTATATTATTATACAGTATTTATATCGCGCCAACAGTTTGCTCAGCACTTTACAATATAACGGGAGACAATACAGCAAAAATACAGTTCAATACAAGAGGGATAGAAGGGCCTGATCCTTGGAGCTTACATCTCTAAACACTGCAGAATTCATCCAGCTGCCTCTGTCACATCATCAATAAACACCAATGACCCAGTGCCACTGGAAGCCATGCATGCCCATGCCATCACACTGCCTCCACCATGTTTTACAGATGACATTGTGTGCTTTGCATCATGAGATATTCCAAACCTTCTCCACATTTTTTTCTTCCCTTCATTCTGGTACAGATTAATCTTAGTTTCTTTTGTCCAAAGAATGCTTTTCCAGAACTGGTCTGGCTAATTTAGATGTCTTTTGGCAAAGTATAATCTGGCTTTTCTATTCTTCAGGCTTATGAATGGTTTGCACCTTGTGGTGAACCCTCTGTATTTGCGCTCAGTGAAGTCTTCTCTTAATTGTAGACTTTGACAATGATATGCCCACCTCCTGGAGAGTGTCCACTTGTCTGGATGTTGTGAATGGGTTTTTCTTTACCATAGAGAGGATCCTGCGATCATCCACCACTGTTATCTTCTGTGGACATCCATGCATTTTTATGTTGCTGAGCTCACCAGTGCTTTCTTCTTTCCTCAGAATGTACCAAACTGTTGATTTGGCCACTCCTGATGTTACTGCTATCTCTCTGATGGATTTGTTTCATTTTTGAAGCCTTACAATGTCCTGTTTAACTTGCATGAAGAGCTCCTTTGAACACATGATGTAGGTTCACAGCAATAGATTCCAAATGCAAATACCACACTTAGAATCAACTCCAGACCTTTTACCTGCTTAATTGATGAAGAAATAATGAAGGAGTATCCTACACCTGGGCATGAAACAGCTTTTGATTCAATTGTCCAATTACTTTTGGTCCCTTGAAAAAGGGGGGGGTGGCTTCTCTTAAGAGCTGTAATTCTTTAACCCTTCTGCCAATTTGAATGTACATACCCTCAAATTAAACCTGAGAGTGTGCACTTTCAGCCCAAATCCATTATATAACTATAGCTTGAATATGTTTTAGTAAATACCTGAAAAAAAAATAAAATTGTGCCTGTGTCCAAATATATATGGACCTAACTGTAATAATGGGGCAGCTACAAACTCAGTATCTGGTTTGGGGATCAGCTAGTTTGCATATTAGTAACCCAGCTTTAGAGATCCAAATAGTTCTGCTATCAGGAACCACACAAATGATTTTCTCACACTAGAAGGTTTCAAATACATGACCAAATGAGCAGGCAATATTGTTTAAAAAAATGCTTTGTTAATCTGTTAAGAAATATTACAGCTCTCTGTTCACAAACCAAAACAGGCCTGTAGAATTGGGGAGATCAGAGTAAACACACAGCTCAATGATGCATGTAGTAGGGACATACTCCTATTTATCACGGCAGACGGACCTGTCTTAGCCTAACCACCTCCCGCCTGCCATATAGTAGAATGATGGACGCAAGGCGGTTCTCTCATTCTGGGAGGACGTCATATGACCTCCTCCCATTCTAACCGCGCATGTGCTGCTCCGTGAGCTCACGGCGCGGCGATGCGCTGTGTCCCTCGGACACAGCGGATCACCGATCAATGGAAAGAGCTGAAGATGTCGGCTCGGTCATGTGATCAGCTGTGTCCAATCACAGCTGATCAAATGTAAACAGGGAAATGCCGGTTATCGGCATTTCTCTCCTCATGAGCTGTCACGCTGACAGCTCGGGAGGAGAGGAGAGCCGGTTATCGCCATTCCTCAGAGGGGACATGTGGACTGATTATCAGAGCACTGATGATTAGTGTGCCCTGATGATCTGTGTAGCCCCAGCAGCGCCACCTGTCAGTGTCCATCAGTGCCATCTCTCAGTGCTCATCCATGCCACCTGCCAGTGCCCATCAGTGCCACATATCAATGCCCATCTGAGATGCCTTTCAGTGCCACCCATCAGTGCCAGTCAGTGCCGCCTATCAGTGCCAGTCAGTGCCGCCTATCAGTGGCATATATGAGTGCTACCTTTCAGTGCCCATCAGTGATGCCTGTCAATGCCCATCAGTGCCACCTCATCAGTGCGACCTATCAGAGTCCATCAGTGCAGCCTATCAGTGCCCATCAGTGCAGCCTCATTAGCGCACATCAGTGAAGGAGAAAAATCACTTATTTACAAAAGTTTATAACAAAAACTAAGAAAAAAATTTTTTTTTTCAAATTTTTTGGTTTGTTTAAGAAAAAATAAAAAACACAGAGGTGATTAAATACCATCAAAATAAAGCTCTGTCACAAAAAAACTATAAAAAATTCATATGGGTACAGTGTTGCATGAACGCGCAATTGTCATTCAAATTGCAACAGCGCTGTAAGCTGGAAATTAACCTGGGCAGGAAGGGGGTATAAGTGCCCTGTAGGCTAGTGGTTAAAGTGTTACTGAACCCAGGCCCCTGCATTCACTATACAGTGAGGAACCGAAGTATTTGAACACCCTGCAATTCTGCAAGTTCTCCCACTTAGAAATCATGGAGGGGTCTGAAATTCACATTGAAGGTCTGAGAGACAGAATTAAAAAAAAAATTCAGGAAATCCCATTGTATGATTTTTAAAGAATTTATTTGTCTTGCACTGCTGAACATAAGTATTTGAACACCTGAGAAAATCAGTGTTAATATTTGGTACAGAAGCCTTTGTTTGCAATTACAGAGGTCAAACGTTTCCTGTAGTTCTTGACCAGGTTTGCACACATTGCAACAGGAATTTTGGCCCACTCCTCCACACAGATCTCCTCTAGATCTGTCAGGTTTTGGGGCTGTCGCTGAGCAACAAGGAGTTTCAGCTCCCTCCAAAGATGTTCTTTTGGATTTAGGTCTGGAGACTGGCTAGGCCACTCCAGAACCTTGATATGCTTCTTATGGAGACTCTCCTTGGTTATTCTGGCTGTGTGCTTCGGCTCGTTGTCATGCTGGAAGACCCAGCCACGACCCATCTTCAATGCTCTGACTGAGGGAAGGAGGTTGTTGCTCAAAATCTCACAATAAATGGCCCCATTCATCCTCTCCTTAATACAGTGCAGTTGTCCTGTCCCCTTCGCAGAAAAGCACCCCCAAAGCATGATGTTACCACCCCCATGTTTCACAGTAGGGATGGTGTTCTTGGGATGCAACTCATCCTTTTTCCTCCAAACACGACGAGTGAAGTTTAGACCAAAAAGTTCTACTTTGGTTTCATCTGACCACATGACTTTCTCCCATGCCTCCTCTGGATCATCCAGATGGTCATTGGCAAACTTCAGACGGGCCTGGACATGTGATGACTTGAGCAGGGGAATCTCCGTGCAATGCATGATTTGAAACCATGACGGCGTAGTGTTCTACCGACAGTGACTTTTGAAACTGTGGTCCCAGCTCTCTTCATGTCATTGACCAGCTCCTCCCTTGTAGTTCTGGGCTGTTTCCTCACCTTTCTTATCAGTGATACCCCACGAGGTGAGATCTTGCATGGAGCCCCAGTCCCAGGGAGACTGACAGTTGTCTTTAGCCTCTTCCATTTTCTAACAATTGCTCCAACAGTTGATCTATTTTCACCAAGCTGATTGGCAAATGCCCCGTAGCCACTTCCAGCCTTGTGGAGGTCCACAATTTTGTCTCTGGTGTCTTTTGACAGCTCTTTAGTCTTGCCCATGGTAGTAGTTGGCGTCTAACTGACTGTGGGGTGGACAGGTGTCTTTAAAGAGCTCAGACAGGTGCTACTAAGTTAGATTAATGAGTGGAGTAGAGGTGGACTTTTTAAAGGCACAGTAACAGGTCTTTGAGAGACAGAATTCTTGCTGTTTCTTAGGTGTTCAAATACTTATGTTCAGCAGTGCAAGACAAATAAATGCACCTACAATGTGAATTTCAGATCCCTCCATGATTTCTAAGTGGGAGAACTTGCAAAATCGCAGGGTGTTCAAATACTTCTGTTTCTTACTGTATCTGGTCTCTAACAGTACACACAACATGGAAATGCAATTATTTTAGTAAATATAAAAACTGCTAAATACCTTTTCTCATAAGCAGAGCAGTCTGGAGACTTCAGCAGAGCACTGGTTAAAGCTTGTAGGAGGAGTTTTCTTTCAGTTCTAGGAGGATGCAAAACCCCTGACCCTCTCTCTGGACAGTGCTGATAGACCCTGTGCTGATCACATGCACTCTCTTAAGAAAAAAAAAAAAACACTCTAGCAATACACACCAAACTGAGCATGTGGCTACGGGTTCAGTCTGTCTTATCAGGAGATAAGATGTGGACATTTGAACAAGAGGAGGGGCAGAGAAAACAGAATCAAACTGTCTTTTTACACAATGCAGAGGATTAACCCCTTAGGTTACACAGTGAGTATAACAAGCATGCTTTACTGCATATACAGACTGATTCTACTGTTGTGGGTTTAGTAACATTTTAAGCTGGCCACAGAAGGATGAAAATTTGGCCCATTTAGCAGGGACTGGAAGAATTTCAATTCATCTATGGCCATTCCCATTCATGAGACGTTGATCTAATGAAACCGTTACTGGGGTGTTTGGAAACAACCCAGTTTACTTGGCAGATTTACACTCACTCCCGGAGGCTGCAGCCGCCAGCAGTGTGTGTAAAACCCACTCGCTGCCACTGTTGTATGATGTTTGCCGGTAGAGGTAAAAAGGTTAAATGGGAAAAGTAGTCACCCTGTGACATCTGCTCTGCGGTATCTTCATGTGCACCATACTGAACATGCACCAGAGAAAGCAAAAGGAGAGAGTGGTCTGAGGGAATCCGAAATAAAATTCTAAATCAGCATGTTGAAAAGGTAAAGGCTATAAGATCATCCTCCAAGTAGCCTGATTGATGTTCCTCCGATTACAGATGCAAATATTACTAAAAAAATTGAAGGTCTATTGGAGTATAGCCAATCTTCCTGTCACAATAGGAAAATCGACCGCAGAATGAAGAAAAGGGATAGTGTGACTGCTAGACAATGAACAAAGAGATACAAGGGGAACTTCAAGGTCAAGGTACATCAGTGTGATAGCACCATCCATCACATTTTGAGTGATAGTGGGTTCAAAGAAGACAACCCTAGAGGGCTCCACTGTTAAAATAAAAGATATTACCAATCTCTCTTCTGTGAGAATGTCCTTTGGATACATGGGATAAAACTGGAATGTTTGGCAGGTCATATCAGCTCTATGCTCAGAAATGAAAAAATGAAGCTTTCAAAGAAAGCAACCACCTACATGGAGGAGGGATCAGTCACTTTTTGGGGCTTCATGTGGTGTATGGCACAGGGTGCAGGTCACAATGAAATCAACTTTCACAAAATTTTGGAGTGAGATGTGTTGTCCTTTTTTCAGATAGCTCTTTTAGTCACAGGTCATGGGTCCTCCAACAGGACAATGACCCAACCTATTGTCAGGCATCTCATTGGGAGCTACAGAAATCACTTGTTTGCAGCAATTGCCTCTAAAGGTTGTACAACAAAATATTAGCCTATTGGTCCCATCAATTTGATCAATCTTTGATTTGATGTCATTTCCATTTGTTGTATTATTTAAAATATTTGGTTGAATCCGGTTCACAAGGCAATACCTAAAGTGGAGCTTCAGTCTTCAGTGAAAAAATTAAAAGTCAGCAATTACAAAAAATTGCGGGGCGAGAACTTCTGCTTCTAACAGCCTAGGCAGTCAGAGTGGAAGTGGGAGTGGGTACCTGTCAAAATCAGGTAGCCGCTGCCCCCACCCCAACTACACAAAAATGCAAATTCCTAACGGGGAGCAGGGGATGAGTCGTTAAAGCAGGACTTCCATTTTTGGGTGGAGCTCCACTTTAAGATCTTTGACACAACCCTCCAACACCTAAACACATGACCTGTGCATGTCTAGCAGGCATTTACTAACCAAAGACAATGCCCAAGACATACACTAAAGATTTCCATACATGGATTGCTTTCAAGCTGAACAAAAAGAACATCAATCCATTCCCCCATCCATGCCAACCCACTGCTGGCTATGGTATTTAATAGCACAGCTGAACATTGCTTGCCAATAGGCTGAAGTCACCTTTTGGTGGTTAATTTTTCACTGATCAATTTGGGTTGGTGAATAGAGGTCCACCCACAGCTCAAATTTTGGTCGATTCAGCAGCTATCAGCTCAAATTTAAGCATTATATAGGGACCTTAAAAGTTAAGTTCACCTTTAGGAACATGTGACATATTTAGAGTGGAATATGTTGCCAAGCACCCACTTCCTAATCCCCCTCCCACGTACGCGTGTGTGCGTGTGCGTGTGTGTGTGTGTGTGTGTGTAAAAGCTACACAGCTGTGCGGGGCTGGAATGTGAAATACGGTGTATATAAAAAAGTATTAGACCTCATGCACACAGGGCGTTTTTGTAGCCACTTTTAGGGGCGTCAGGTGTTTTATTTTACATCTTCCAAACGCCCCTCCATATTATCCTAGGTGCCCATGTACACATAGACTTTTAGAAGCTATTAGTGGCAGGAGCTTTTAGGAGCTATAAAAAAAACAAAAAACTGTCAGTGCCTTTTGGCAGGAAAAAAAAAAGTTTGATGCGTGTCAGCGCGTCTAAAAAGTTTGATGCGTGTCAGCACATCTAAAAAGTTTCATGCGTGTAAGCGTGTCTAAACATGTGTTAACACTAGATGTGTTTAGTGCTTGAGTGTAAATTCATTACATTGGCCAGAATAATAATTTATTCTGGTCATTGAAATGAATTTAACACCCAAGCGCTTGACGCTTGTAAATGTGTCTAAACGCTTGTAAAAGCATTAGACACTTTCACAAGCATCAGGCATTTTTTCTGCCAAAATGCTGCTGCCAAGAGGAGTGTTTTTAAAACATCCTGTGTGCATGAGGCCTTATGCTTGAAAAAAAAAGAAAAGCACAGCTTATCCAGTAAATAAACTAAATTTGATTTTTAAAAGGTTATTTTTCATATAAATGGAATAACAAGGACTGTATATGATAAGAATATTTTACCAATACATGAGAACAAGTAACCACCCCCTTTCACTCATTATAATTTAATAGATTTACATTTTCAATTATTGATCATGCTGATCCAGGCACTTATACTGCTCTTGTAAGAGCTTGATCAATGTTCTCCTTATTTTCAGGTGTCATTTTACCTATAAGTGAAGAGATTTATATTTTTGGGAGGCCGTGGTTTGCAACACTTCCTTACTTGAAGATGCTGCTGGTGACGAACTGGATCATCACTTTGTGATGATCCAGAAAGAGTAGAAAGAATGTTTCTGGAATGAGAACTCTTGAGGGAAAAAGCTACTTGCACTTTCATTATGGCCCTCATCATTTCATTCCAAAAAATTATTTGTAATGTCTTTAGGGCACCTTTGGCATGGCAGAATGTGTTTTGTCATCCTTGTAGCATTTGGAAAAGAATATTTCTTCTCACAATATTTGCAAATTGCAGCTTTGCTCTCAGCAGAAATTGTAATGTGGAAATGTTTCCAAACTCTAGATGTTGGTCTCACTATTTACAGAGAGAAGGAAAAGAAAAACCAATATACTGACCAGACTATAGGTAAACATTATGCTGTGATAGTGGAGAACATTAATAGGAATCATTTAAAGGTTATAAAGATAAACTAATCTTTCAGACAAATTTACCCTCTTACCTGTCAATTAAGGCCTGAGAGGACAGAAAGCACAGAAGATGGAGCCCACAAGCAAACTAAACTGGAGCCATTCCCCTGCAGTGCCCACTAGTTGCAGAATGAATATTTCTCTAGTATGAGAACTGCATTGAGAAGTACAGTGTTACCTGAACTGTATTCCAGGATTTGCTTGTCTTCAGCTGAGAAAACTTGCCATAATTTACTTTACATAAAGTCTCAGAAATCTTTTATTATGGTCTTCATGTTATATAGTTTGAATGCCATGCCATATATAAATCATTTATCATTGTATAAGATCGTATTCCACACTTTTTTTAATTTTTTCCAGAAAAAAAAAGCAAGTAAAAAAACACTTTAAAAAACACGAAGAAAAAAAACATTTTTCACCCCAATTTTACCATTTTATTCTGGGCCTTCCCATCTCTAATCCTGACCTCTTGTGACTTGCTATAATGTTACAGTGTCTGATCAGAGGAGGCGGAGGCAAGGGACACCAAAGTCACTGGGCAGGAGCTTTTAATGATAAAAGATGTAGCTTTTCGAATAATGATACTTGCTAAAAATAGTGACACATTTCACAGGCTGATCACTGATGTAGAGAAGTCAGAGGGAATGCTTCCGTCTGCTCAATGCAGACTGATGACATCACCTCTGTCTAGGCAAAGTCGCTAAACTGAATCTCAGCTACTACTACTAATGATAAAGGTGAATCTTTTTTGAAAAATTATTCTACCATTTAACTACCAAAGTAACTACCATTTCAGGAATACATGCCAGAGGACATGTTATGCTACTGAAAAGTCTAATTTTAATAATCACAATGGTGTTTGTAGTGTTTTTTGTTACAGTCATTTATGTCTCACCTGCCACTCAAGCCCTAGTGTCACCAAGTCTTAGTTCCCCGTGTGATTTGTTGCGCTTTGGCCGTTACGCAACAATACATGACATCTATGCTACGTGCAACCATGTAGCTTGGCAAAAGATACAGGTGCTTCTTTTGGCCCCATAGCAGTCAGTAGTAGTACATGAGAAATGCATTAAAATGGATGAAGAAAAAAAAAAAAAAAAAGGAAAAAACATGAAAATGCAGATGCACAGATATGCACCTAACCGGTCTACTTTTTGGACAATTCAGGATGTGATGTCATAGTTTGGCATTCAACAGAGCAGCCGGACAGCCATGGAGTACCCGGGAGATACAAGAATCTAGCATGCTACTCACCTTGCTAGCAACCATGCCAGACTGAAATGTCAGTGTTGGGTGGAGTTGGGGCTTTAAAAGACAAAATATTCCCAGGAAACATGCACCCACAATTCCAGAATTGCTAAAGTAAAAATCCTTGGCAGTGCACAGCCAGCACACAAGAGAAAATCTCTGCAGCATAACAGCTGATTGGATCCAACATTCCTGCAAGAGCACGTGACTGCACTGTGCACATCTGTGAGGGTGCCAGCTACGAGTCTTCATGCAGCCAAATTAATAATCATGCAGGATGCCAACGACTTCGGTCTAGAAAAGTCAGTCCTTCAATCAATATGATCCAGTCTCAGGGGGTGATTAATAATACGGGCTCATGCCCAGAGTGGAGTGATGAAAACCAGAGCAGGCAATTCTCTGCCAGTTTATTCAGTAGGACCCTGCCATGCTATCTGCCTGCATCCAGCAAAATATTACCAGCAGCTGCTTTAACCATCCTGCAAACGACACACTCTTATACACAATTTAAAGAGGAATCTGGTCACAAACAATGGCGCAAATCAGTTGTTTTTGATAGTGATGTGACATCCCTCACTCCCATATGTGACATCCCTTACTATGACATCCCTATTTGTGACATCCCTTGCTCCCATGTGTGACATCCCTTGCTCCCATGTGTGACATCCCTTACTATGACATCCCTTGCTCCCATGTGTGACATCCCTTACTATGACATCTTACTATGACATCCCTTGCTCCCATGTGTGACATCCCTTACTATGACATCTTACTATGACATCCCTTGCTCCCATGTGTGACATCCCTTGCTCCCATGTGTGACATCTTACTATGACATCCCTTGCTCCCATGTGTGACATCCCTTGCTCCCATGTGTGACATCCCTTACTATGACATCCCTTGCTCCCATGTGTGACATCCCTTACTATGACATCTTACTATGACATCCCTTGCTCCCATGTGTGACATCCCTTACTATGACATCTTACTATGACATCCCTTGCTCCCATGTGTGACATCCCTTTCTCCCATGTGTGACATCCCTTGCTCCCATTTGTGACATCCCCTTACTCCCATTTGTGACATCCCTGACTTGTTTTCTGAAACTGCAAGAAACTCAACTGTGCCCTGTGAAAGATGCTGAGCTTTACCTGATCTCTTAGCTGTCAAATTATCTTCCACAACCTCTTCCCAATGTAAATACAACCCTGATACAGGGGAAACAGGACATACTACAGATATGATTTTGTGTCATTCAGCCCTGCTCTAAGCTGTTTCTCTAGGATTCTATCAGCCAGTGCAGGTGCTCACACAGTTGTATTACATGACAGTCCATATAATGTGCTTCACATAAAAAATGTTTCCGAGCTAGAAAAGTCCTCCAGCAATTCCCTACCAACCACCCGAGACAACCAGAGGTCATCCACTCTGTATATACACCTAACATCCCCATGGGCAGTACCTGCTTAGCAATAGCAGGCATTTTACAATGGGAATCTTTATATTTAGTTCTACTCTGCAAAGCATATCCGGATTACCAGATGTGTAGCTGTATAAACTCCAAAAAGAAATATATATTTATTTCAGGTACATATATAGCGCCGTTAATTTACGCAGTGCTTTACATATATATTGTACATTCACATCAGTCCCTAACCCTCAAGGGGTGTACAATCTAAGGCCCCTAATTTACATTCATACATACACATATTAGGGCCAATTTTAGACAGGATCCAATTAACCTACCAGCATGTCTTTGGAGTGAGGGAGGAAACCCACACAGGCACAGGGAGAACATGCAAACTCCAGGCAGGTGGTGCCGTGGCTGGGATTCGGACCAACGACCCTAGTACTGCCAGGCGGAAGTGCTAACCATTTAGCCACTGTGCTGCCCGTATCCTCTCTATAGTTCCTGATCAGAAGGAAAATAGTCAGCCTTTTAACGGTGTTACAAAATAATGCTGATTAATGATAATGTAACATGCAGATGATCATTCGTCTTCAACTGTACCTCCAAAGCGGGAAGCAAAAAGCCAGCCAGGCTAGGACGGTGATAGAAGTTTGAAATGACACTACTGCCATCTGCTGGGAAAAGACATGCAAGCGTACAAATACACAAGCATCTCAACATTAAAGCCTAGTATGCACAATGAGAAAATCGGATGAAAAATATCGCTTTCGGAGCGATCGTCTGATAATCTGTTCGTTAGTGCACAGCTTTTGAGAACCGATCACAATGATTAATGCAAAATTATCTGAAGGGAAAAACACAAACGTTTTTCTGGTACGATAACAGAAGATTTTCTTTCAATCAGTACAGTAAACGCCCGTAAAAAAAAAAAAAAAAAAAAATCGAATGACCTAGACAGGGCATGCTCAGAAACTAAAGAAAACATTCCAATACATTACATAATGTGGGGTCATTCTATCTTACAAGAATTTTCATAACCTATGCATTCTCAATATGAGACTAGCATGTAAAACCCCCCCAAAAACGAATGCTCAGTCGTCCAATATTATCATCGTGTAAATCCAGGCTTAAAAGTGCTAGTAAACCTACAACAGTAAAATCAATCTGTATATGCATTAAAGCATGCTTGTTATACTCGCTGTGGAACTTAAGGGGTTAATCCTCTGCATGGTATAAAAAAAAAAAAGATGTTTGATCCTGTCTTCTCTGGTACTCCCCTTCTTCCACAGTCCCCATTTTATAGAAGAGTGAGAAGAGAATGAAAACTCCTCCTACAAGCTTTAACCAGTACTCTGCTGGACACTGAGAATGGGGAGACCAGATATAGTGAATGCGGGGTCCTGGGAGACCAGATATAGTGAATGCGGGGTCCGGGGAGACCAGATATAGTGAATGCGGGGTCCGGGGAGACCAGATACAGTGAATGCGGGGTCCGGGGAGACCGGATACAGTGAATGCGGGGTCCGGGGAGACCGGATACAGTGAATGCGGGGTCCGGGGAGACCGGATACAGTGAATGCAGGGTCCGGGGAGACCGGATACAGTGAATGCAGGGTCCGGGGAGACCGGATACAGTGAATGCGGGGTCCGGGGAGACCGGATACAGTGAATGCGGGGTCCGGGGAGACCGGATACAGTGAATGCGGGGTCCGGGGAGACCGGATACAGTGAATGCGGGGTCCGGGGAGACCGGATACAGTGAATGCGGGGTCCGGGGAGACCGGATACAGTGAATGCGGGGTCCGGGGAGACCGGATACAGTGAATGCGGGGTCCGGGGAGACCGGATACAGTGAATGCGGGGTCCGGGGAGACCGGATACAGTGAATGCGGGGTCCGGGGAGACCGGATACAGTGAATGCGGGGTCCGGGGAGACCGGATACAGTGAATGCGGGGTCCGGGGAGACCGGATACAGTGAATGCAGGGTCCGGGGAGACCGGATACAGTGAATGCAGGGTCCGGGGAGACCGGATACAGTGAATGCAGGGTCCGGGGAGACCGGATACAGTGAATGCAGGGTCCGGGGAGACCGGATACAGTGAATGCAGGGTCCGGGGAGACCGGATACAGTGAATGCAGGGTCCGGGGAGACCGGATACAGTGAATGCAGGGTCCGGGGAGACCGGATACAGTGAATGCAGGGTCCGGGGAGACCGGATACAGTGAATGCAGGGTCCGGGGAGACCGGATACAGTGAATGCAGGGTCCGGGGAGACCGGATACAGTGAATGCAGGGTCCGGGGAGACCGGATACAGTGAATGCAGGGTCCGGGGAGACCGGATACAGTGAATGCAGGGTCCGGGGAGACCGGATACAGTGAATGCAGGGTCCGGGGAGACCGGATACAGTGCATGCAGGGTCCGGGGAGACCGGATACAGTGAATGCAGGGTCCGGGGAGACCGGATACAGTGAATGCAGGGTCCGGGGAGACCGGATACAGTGAATGCAGGGTCCCGGGAAACCAGATATAGTGAATGCAGGGTCCGGGGAGACCAGATATAGTGAATGCAGGGTCCGGGGAGACCAGATATAGTGAATGCAGGGTCCGGGGAGACCAGATATAGTGAATGCAGGGTCCGGGGAGACCAGATATAGTGAATGCAGTGTCTGGGGAGACCAGATATAGTGAATGCAGGGTCCTGGGGAGACCAGATATAGTGAATGCAGGGTCCGGGGAGACCAGATATAGTGAATGCAGGGCCCCGGGAAACCAGATATAATGAATGCAGGGTCCGGGGAGACCAGATATAGTGAATGCAGGGCCCCGGGAAACCAGATATAAAGAATGCAGGGTCCGGGGAGACCAGATACAGACAATACAATTACAATACATTTCAGTACAGAAGGAATATGAGGGCCCTGCTTGTGGAGCTTACAATCTAAAGGGCTTGCCATCCAGAGCGGTAATAAAAAATGCAGACGTGCTGCATTTATCCAAATTGCACCACACATGACCAGCATGGTGGTGTCAACAGGGCACACAGAAAACAGTTGTCCTGCGTTTATCCAGTACAGAAAAAACATAGGTCACTGCATATAGGGTGGACAAGCCTAACTGTATCTCTTGTGGAGGATAAATTACTGAATTCTTTTTTCTTTTTTTTTTTTAAAGACAATGCAGTTTAGTACAACTGGAGTAATTCTGACTTGAATATTCCCAATCTACCTCCTTTATGAATTCCCTTCACTGCCTCTTGCTGTTTTTAGGGTAGAGATATCACTGACAGTGGACTACACAGGCCTGGACCCACCACAAAGCAGACACTTCCACAATTTGGCTTTATTCAGATAGCCAGTAAGGACTTGCCCGAAGGAGAGGAGAACATCCAAAATAGATTTTCCTGCACCGGAAAACACTTCATACAAATTAACCTGACAGGTTCTCTTTAACCGTTTCTAGATTTAGAATGTAAGAGATACACTTTAAAAAACGTCAATGTTTTTAGGATACGTCACTAGCATCCAGCTTCCATCTGACCGGTCTTACCAGAAACTGCCTGACAGTCGGTAATTGCTCTGTATTACGCAACAGAAGCAGCTGTCAAAATAGAGGCTCTCCTGTCTGAAACTAACCTTCCAAACAATCTGCAAATGTCACTGAGCAAATACGATAAATCAAAGTATTATTTCATTGTAGTTACTATTTCATTCATATGTAGAGTAAAGGTTTGATATCACTTAAAGAAACCTTAAGCCCTGGTTCGCATATATGCGATTTGAAATCCGATTTGTGCGATGCGGGTGACATTGGGAATTGCATTTGCATGTGTTTATTGTGAGGGTGTTCATATATGTGTGGTTGATCCGCAGTGCAATTTTCGAAAAGGGTCTTGTGCGATTTTTGGTCAGGGCAATGCGAATTGGTGCTCTGTAGAGGTCAACAGGAAGTGTCAGAAGGCAAGGTGTTTTTGCATAAGAGAGAGACCAAAGACCTCTATGAACATGACAGATCCAAACATGTAGTACCCGGGAGATACAAGAATCTAGCATGCTACTGACCTTGCTAGCAACCATGCCAGACTGAAATGTCAGTGTCAGGTGGAGTTGGGGCTTTAAAGACAGAATATTCCAGAATAGAGAACCAATTCGCATAAGAGAGAGACCAAAAACCTCTATGAACATGACAGATTCAAAAATGGACCTGTTAAAAAATAGCTTCAAATTTCTCAACGCATATGTGTGAACCTAGGCTCTAAGTTATTTTGTTTTTTTGTATTCCTATAGAATTCATTATTAACTTAAGTTAACATTAATATCAACCTTAATTAGCTACTTCCTCCCCTTTGTAAGTGTTTCTGTTGATTTCTTTGCTTTGTTAATTTTTTAGTATTGAATGGCAAGAAAATACAAAGAAAGATTTTTTAAATGTTTTTAAAAACTAGTTAAACCAGGAAAAATACATTTTTAAAAATGTATTTTTGTTTAAAGATTCCATGCAAAATAAAATATATTTTTACAAAAATATTACCCCCCCCCCCCCAAAAAAAAAAAAGAAAAGGAAAGAAAAGTAGAAAAGAAAAGAGAAAAGAAAAGAAAAAAGAAAAGAGAAAGGAAAAAAGAAAAGAAAAGAGAAAAGAAAAGAAAGAAGAAAAGAAGAAAAGAAAAGAGAAAAGAAAAGAAAAGAAGAAAAGAGAAAAGAAAAAAGAAAAGAGAAAAGAAAAGAGAAAAGAGAAAAGAAAAGAAAAGAGAAAAAAAGGAAAGGAAAGAGAAAAAAGAAAAGGAAAGGAAAGGAAAGAAAATTAACTTGTGCTTTAAATTAGAACGAGAACTGAAGTGGTAAACTATCAGTAGAGTAGTAATGCCCAATGACACAAGAGCTCACTCATATCAATGCAACGGTACATCTGTGAGCTAGATTACACTGGTAAGGACAGATCGGTCCTTGTGTAGTATCCTAGGTGCAGTATATACACTGAAGTCTGAGATGATTCTAGTTTGATGAAAACTCCACATCCAACCCACTGTCATGGTACCAAATATTTCACCATATGGGAAGTAAAGTCTATTAAGGTATGGTAAGAATTAAGGTGGACCTTTATCAACATCATCATAAAAATAGGTTAGAGGTACGCTGGGGGAAAAGAAAAGAAAAGGAGAAAAGAAAAGAGAAAAGAAAATAAAAAAGAAAAGAAAAAAGAAAAGAAAATAAAAAAGAAAAGAGAAAAGAAAAGAAAAAAAGAAAAGAAAAAAGAAAAAAGAAAAGAACAGAGAAAAAAGGAAAGGAAAGAAAGGAAGGAATAAAAGAAAATTAACTTGTGCTTTAAATTATAATCATTATAGTTCTGCTTTATGTCCTCCTCCCCTACCACATTCGGCATATAATTTTTGGGGAGGCACCTAGTTTTGAATGCCTAGACAATCCGAGCGAAAGTTGCCCCCATTATACTCCCCCATTTGTCAGCAACTTTCTGGGACACATCAAAGGTTCCAAAATGCTGCGGGACCATTCACAAAGCTCAGCGCAACTCATGCATGCACAGTGGGAAGATGGCTGTGAAACCGCAAGCTGGCATAGCCGCCTTCCCACACTGAGACTCTATGCAAACTGGTGTAAAAATTGTTGCTTCTAAAGGAATTTTGTGTTTTGCTGGTAGAAGCAGCTCAGTGTTATCCTATGTGTCCACGCACATTAGGACGATTAGTGGAATATTTTAAGCGCAACATTTAGAGGCAAGAAAAAAACCCTTGTGGTTTGTGTTTTTGATTGAAGCTTTTTGACAGAAAAATGCTAAACTTTCCTGCACTTGGCTAAACTGTGTACAAAAATGCTCTATATCAGAGTTTTTTTCTGCCAAGGGAACTGGCATTTTTTTTTTAAGCCCAGTGTGCATGGAGCCTCAAGATGCAGTCACCAGGGACCTGAAGACCGGTGAAGAACTGGCCCAGTTAAGGACAGAGTTGGATCCTTGGACAGATAAGTGCCCTTTTGTTAAAAGCCAGCCGCTACAGGATTTGTAGCAGCTTTTTTTTTTCTAGGGTGAAGAACCGCTTTAAGGAATGACAAAATTATTGGCAAACAGGCCCACAGTGAAAATGCAAAAAGGTCTCTGGTCTCAAGATAATACAGGTACGAGAACTGAAGTGGTAAACTATCAGTAGAGTAGTAATGCCCAATGACACAGGAGCTCACTCATATCAATGTAACGGTACATCTGTGAGCTAGATTACACTGGTAAGGACAGATCGGTCCTTGTGTAGTATCCTAGGTGCAGTATATACACTGAAGTCTGAGATGGTTCTAGTTTGAGGAAAACTTCACATCCAACCCACTGTCATGGTACCAAATATTTCACCATATGGGAAGTAAAGTCTATTAAGGTATGGTAAGAATTAAGGTGGACCTTTATCAACATCATCATAAAAATAAGTTATAGGTACGCTGGGGGAAAAAAAAGGGCTTACAGAGTTTGTTGTCCTGGACAAAAATACTGCTTACCCCACCTTCCCCACTTCTGTTCACACATCAAAAGCATGATCTCTGCTGAAGGAGGCGGTTCAGTTCACACTGGCAGACCTCACCTTTAGGAGAGAGATTATGCAACCAGCACCTGAAAGCAGAAGTGATGTAACATTCTTTTGCTTCCGCTGTGTGATGAGACACCTAGCTAACAGGTGGGAAGCTTCACTTTCGTCATTCACTGCATGCGCTAATAAGATGGACTCAAGTCAGAGCTTACTGAGCTTCAAAGAGAGTAAAATTGTTGGTGCCGCTTAGCTGGTGCCTCTGTGATACAAGTTGGCAATTTGTTTGTGGTGTCACGAGGTACAGTATCAAAGGTTATGACGGCATATATAGTTTCCGGGAAAACGTGTTCTGAAAAGCATAAGTGCGGTCAACTGACCGAAAAAGAGAAAAAGGACACCGTGGAGGATTGTGACCTGGAATATGAAAACAACTGCTGCAATGGTGACTGCAGAGCTCAATCTTAGTCTTCACAGAACTGTGACCTATTATAATAGGTCTAATATATATATCTGGACTTGGATATCTTTCTATACACATTTACCGAACATTTTTACATTTTTGTTCTGCATATGTTGCCTTGACAACCCCGAGCAAACACCCAGAGCAGTCAGAATACAGCTGATCTCATGTAATGGCTCAGATTTCACACAGCCAGACATTAAACTCCGGGGAAAAAAATAATTTTTGTTCTTTTTTTGGGGGGGGGGGGGGGGGTTGGAAGCACAATTAAAACAAGCTGTAACCACTTGACCTCCAAAAGATTTATAACTCTTCCCGACCAAACCTTTTTTTGCTATATGGCACTGCGTTACTTTAACTGACAATTGCATGGTCATGTCATTTCCCCCCCCACAAATAGAGCTCTCTTTTGGTGGTATTTGATCACCACTGCGTTTTTTGCACTATCAACAAAAAAAAGACCGACGATTTTGAAAAAACAAAAACAAAAAAAAAAAAAAAACCCCAAAACAATATTTGTTCTCTGCTATAAAACATCAAATAAAAAAAATGTAAAAAAAAAAAAAAATCTAATTTTTTTTCATAAATTTAGGCCAATTTGTATTCTGCTACATATTTTTGGTACACAACATTTCCATACCAGAAATACCAGATAAGGGCAGGGATTTAGAACTAATCTGTACCTTTGGGGAATCACTGCAGGGTGAACTGTGCTTCCTACCTGATAGAGGGATCTGTGAGTCCACACCGTTGCCCCCCAATCCCACCGCTCTGCCTATGTGAAGCCATGGCTTGCTGAGGATCTGTAGGCCTCAATCCCCAAAAGAGAGAAACCACCCAGCTAAGTGGGGTTCAGGCACAAGCCACAATGCCTAAGTAGCAGTCACTCCCTGTGAACCAGTCTCCCCAATACTTGCTGCCCCCTGTGCTAAAGCTGTTGCGCTGTGTGCTCAGACAGAGTAGTTAACCCACTGGCCTTGCCGAGTTGCAGAAGCCTGGAAATGTGTTGATGTGTGAAGGGATGAGCAAAATGCTCAATGATGTCACCTTGCACAGATAGCCAGTCCACCCCTTTTGAAAGTCTCTACTGCAGAGTGGTGCTCCAGTCAAAACTTAACAGCCTCGCAAACCAGAGCACAAAGGGACATTATAGAGGGATACTGCCACCTCTGCCACTTAGCCCAGAGGACAACCGTTCAAAATGCAAACTTCACCCATCATGGCAGGCACCTCCCTTCCCAGAGGGATCACTGCCCTAGACCTGTAGAGAATTCTGCCAAGGTAATTTGGTACAGGGTCATCCTGAAGATCACTGCCTGCAGGATCCAGCAGCATTCCAGGCTGTCTCTGTACTGGCACACGGGTTCCTGATACAGTCCTTTTTGGCCAACTGGCCATAGCTACCAATCCAGATGAAGCTCTCCCCTACCCCATAAGGGATGTGAGCAATAGGTCACAAAGCATAAGGGAACTAAAGCCCATGAAAGAAAATCTTCAAGGAGACAACAGTAGGCATGTGTATCACTAGTTAAAGCTGAGGCCTAGCAAAAAACTAGGGATTCCTGCTTTATTTTGGTCAGTGTTTCAATTCACATGAAGGTAGCAGCACAACCCTAGCAGTCATGAATATGAAGTCCTTTCTATCCTGTAATATTCAATTAAGAAATGACAGTTTAATTTTTACTGAATATTACACACATCGTTCTTCTTCCTGTGCTGCAACTTAAAACAGTCCCAGCGACTCCATTCCAGGTACTTTAGTTAAAAGAATACAAAGCTTTTTGCAAATCAACAAGGTGAGAAGAAAAAGAAAAATGAACAAACAATCCTTCACTGTACTAATCGCCAGAACGGTCAGTTGCACATCCAGAAGAGAAGCAATACATGTAGTATTCACCATGAATAAAACTCATTTTTTTCAGTAAGCAGCAGCCAGACATATGATCATTAGAGGTAGCTTATGATTTTTTTTTAGAAACCGCACAATTTAAATTTTTTCTAGAGTTCCATTCTAATAAGCTGATTGCCATAACCAGCTGATCAGCCTCACTGTGGGAATTAATGGAAATAATGTGATATTTCAATGGAGGGCCCTTTGAATGTTAAGTGATCTGCTCAGTGTTTATGCTTTTTTTTTTAATGGTCATTCGATTAAAATGTGCTATATATGAGATGCATAGTACACATACTATAGACAAACCAAAAGAGGGATCAAGCAGGAGAGGTGCACTTACCTCTAGCTTTTTCTCCAGAGACTCTATCCTGTCCTTCTTGCTTGCCAGGTTGGCTCGGGTGTAACGCCCTTGTCCAGGCAGATACAGCACCTGACTATAACATTCCTCCCACACCTGATTGAAGGCATCCAGAGAGAGGTCTCCATGACCCATACCTTGCTTGACTACCTCCATCTCTTGCTTTAGCAGATCCTCTGCCTGAAATGAAAGGATCAACAAGGGTCAAGAAGAAGCTGTGCAGTCCACCCACTTCACTTATTAAAATGAACCATAGGAGCAGAGTCTGTTGCAGGCAAAGGTAGTGGACATCTCCTTTAAAAGTATAATTTTCATGCAAACTATTATAACAGTGTTCATCATAAAACGACCCTGCTGCTATACTACATTATAGCACCTGTAAAAGAAAAAGAGTACATACTTACATTGCCTGGTGCCCATGCTGCTGACTGTCACTCTGATCCTGAGAAATTTTTTAGTAAAGGCCGTAGGAAAACTTCCAGAAATGGCTTATAAAAAAAAAAAAAAATGGTATAGCCAGAGGGCCACTTTAATTTCTGACATGACTTGCTTATTTTATGTTTGTTCATACGTCTTTATTTTATAAAAGATAGAGCTTTGTACATAAGCCATTACATTTAATGTTGCCTCATTTTTTGATTCATATCTAGCAAGGATATACACATTGTACATACATACATAAATTACAAAACAATACACTTCTTGTGAACTTTGTGGATAAACTGCTCTGCAGTATCTGCAGCTACAGAGGTCAGAGGGGGGCTTTATTAAAAAGCTAGTTTACTGCTTAAGAATATTTAAAGAGAGCAGGTCATCAATTTAAAACAATGTACCGTATATACTCGAGTATAAGCCGACCCGAATATAAGCCGAGGTACCTAATTTTACCACAAAAACTGGGAAAAACTATTGACTCGAGTATAAGCCGAGGGTGGGAAATGAGGCACCTACTAGTCAATGTAAAAAATAAAGACTGTAAATAGTATCATTTGTCTATAAAATTGTTATAAGTAGGAATAGTGCCCCATCATTGGTGTCAGTGGGAGGAATAGTGCCCCATCATTGGTGTCAGTGGGAGGAATAGTGCCCCATCATTAGTATCAGTGGGAGGAATAGTGCCCCATCATTGGTGTCAGTGGGAGGAATAGTGCCCCATCATTGGTGTCAGTGGGAGGAATAGTGCCCCATCATTGGTATCAGTGGGAGGAATAGTGCCCCATCGTTGGTGTCAGTGGGAGGAATAATGCCCCATCATTAGTATCAGTGACACCAATGATGCGGCACTATTCCTCCCAATGACACTTGCTGACCCCTGTTGCAGTATGGTGCTGCTGCAGCCAGCATATGTGGTTGCAGCAGCACCTCTGCACTGCACACTTACCGGCTTTTCCCTCACTCGATTTTCGCAGGTCCGCTCGGCTCCGCCTCCTCGCCAGTGATTGGCCGCCTGTGTACCTTTCCTGAGCTACAGTTCTGGCGGCCAATCACCGGTGAGGAGGCGGAGCCGAGCGGCAGGAGTGAGGGAGTGGCCGGAGTGACGGAAGGAGCAGCGCTTCCTGGATGGATCATCGTGGGAGCCAGGTAAGAGACAGCAGCCCTCTGCCCACCCCTGTACGTGCCCCCCTTGACGGAGCCTCGCGCCAGGTAAGAGACATCTGTAGACGTTGACTCGAGTATAAGCCGAGGGGGCTGTTTTTCAGCACAAAAAATGTGCTGAAAAACTCGGCTTATACTTGAGTATATACGGTAGGTAAAATCACAGAAAAATCAAATATTGTAAATGCTTACTTGCAGTGTTTTCCCTTTCCATAAAGGATTTTTTGTGCCTTTGCAATTGCTAGAAAATGTGACTACTTCAGGGAAAGACAATTCTCTAGCACAGCCCTCCCCTTCCTTCCACATTAAAGCCCTTTGCGCCGGTGGGAGTGTCTAAATACTGTCTGTGCTGGTCCAGCCCCCGTCCCCATGTAACCTTTTATGTAGCTGTGGGAGGAGGCGTGAAGTGATATACTATAGACTTAGAGGGGTTTATTTACTAAAGCTGGAGAGTCCAAAATCAGACTCCCTTCTGCATAGAAACCAATCAGCTTCCAGGTTTCATTGGCAAAGCTTCATTGAACAAGCTGAGGTTAGAAGCTGATTGGTTTCTATGCAGAAGGGAGTCTGATTTTGGACTCTCCAGCTTTAGTAAATAAACCCCAGAGTGTCACTTGAATGACAGCTCTGAGTCTACTGGGGTAGCTGATATCATATCCAATATGACAGTGCCCATCAGCAGTCTCAGGGCTTTTGGAGGTCTGCACAAGGGAAGCTTTTCAAAGCAAAAACATGATTAAACATATTAAATGCACATGTAATCTTATGGGAAGTTTTTTGTTTAAAAGAATGGTCTGGTGACAGGGTCTATTTAAATGTCTGTTCCACTTAAGAACATTTTCAATACCTTGGTGAATTCAAACCACAAACGATATCCAGTAGTTCTTAAAGCAATGGGGGGGGACCCCAATGAAACCAGATAGGTATACCAGATCAGTTAATAAATATTATAGTTCAGTTCACTTCAGGAATTTAAACAACACAGAGGTTTAATGACCAGTTTCCAATACATAAAATGGTATGCAAAGCAATATGATGGACACTTTACAACTCTAACCTGTAGTTTTTCAAGTAAAAGGGTTGATTTATTCAGTATCCCATTATCACCTTTATCTTCACAAATACTAAACTGCAGTTCTACATTTAGTTGTTTGATTGTTTTTCTAGTTCCTATCTTAATATTTTGTTTCTTCCTTATTGTGCTTCCTTTATATTCCCCTCTTGCTGGATATGACATCCTAACTGCAGGGGAATGTACACTTGTGTCTCCTGCTCTACTACAGACACTATTCTATACCCGGCTCTACTATAGACACTATTCTATACCCGGCTCTACTATAGACACTATTCCACACTCGGCTCTACTATAGACACTATTCTATACCCGGCTCTACTATAGACACTATTCTATACCCGGCTCTACTATAGACACTATTCTATACCCGGCTCTACTATAGACACTATTCTATACCCGGCTCTACTATAGACACTATTTCATATCCTGCTCTACTATAGACACTATTCCATATCCAGCTCTGCTATAGACACTATTCTATACCCTACTCTGCTATAGACACTAATGTAGGGAAAAAAATCACAGCAACTTTAATTAAATAAAATACACTATAGTTCCCCTTTTAATACTATAGGGCCTATAGGGTGCTTACAGTACCATTTATTTTTTAAATTGAAAATGGTGCAAGTAATATTTTAGCTTGAAAAGAGTTTGGTGCTTCATTTGCAAAATTCTGTCAAGGAAAAGGCATTGGAGCCAGCTGCACTGGACTGGTTCATTATTGCTGGTATTCTTAGTTAATGCAATATACACTGAAGGAAAAAAGTATTTGCTCCCCTGCTGTTTTTGAATGTTTGCCCACTCACAAAGAAATGATAAGTCTAAAAATCAAATGTTAGGTGTATTGTAACACAGAGATAGAATAGCAACAAATAATTCAAAAGAAATGCATGTCTAACAAATGATGCACTGATTTGCATGTTCATGAGGGAAATAAGTATTTGATCCCCTATCATTCAGCTCATTCAGCAGTCTCTTAAAGGGAGTGCTGCTAATCTCATTTTGTTACCTGTATAAAAGACACCTGTCCACAGGAGCAATCAAACAGATTCCAAACTCTCCACCATGGCAAAGACCAAAGAGCTGTCCAAGGATGTCAGGGACAAGATTGTAGACCTACACAAGGCTGGACTGGGCTACCAAACTATCGCCAAGCAGCTTGGTGAGAAGGTGACAACAGTTGGTGCAATCACTCACAAATGGAAGAAACACAAAACAACTGTCAGTCTCCCTAGGTCTGGTGCACCATGCAAGAGCGTCAATGATCATGAGAACGGTGAGGAATCATCCCAGAACTACACGTGAGGATCTTGCCAATGATCTCCAGGCAGCTGGGACCACAGTCACCAAGAAAACAATTGGTAACACACCACGCCGACAAGGATTGAAATCTTGCAGTGCCTGCAAGGTCCCTCTGCTCAAGAAAGCACATGTCCAGGCCCATCTGAAGTTTGCCACTGAACATCTGAATGATGCAGAGGAGGACTGGTTGAAAGTATTGTGGTCAGATGAGACCAAATTCGAGCTCTTTGGCATCAACTCAACTCGCCATGTTTGGAGGAGGAGGAGGAGGAATGCTGCCTATGACTCCAAGAACACCATCCCAACTGTCAAACACGGTGGTGGAAACATTCTGCTTTGGGGGTGTCTTTCTGCTAAGGGGAGAGGGCAACTGCACCGCATCAAAGGGACGATGGATGGGGCAATGTACAGGCAAATTTTGGGTGAGAACATTCTTCCCTCAGCTAGGGCATTGAAAATGGGTCGTAGATGGGTGTTCCAGCATGACAATGACCCAAAACACACGTCCAAGGCAACAAAGGAGCGGCTCGAGAAGAAGCACATTAAGGTCTTGGAGTGGCCTAGCCAGTCTCCAGACCTTAATCCGATTTTAAATCTGTGGAGGGAGCTGAATGTTCAAGTTGCCAAACGTCAACCACCAAACTTTAATGACTTGGAGAGGATCTGCCAAGAGGAGTGGGCCAAAATCCCTCCTGAGATGTGTGCAAAACTGGTGGCCAACTACAGAAAACGTCTGACCTCTGTGATTGCCAACAAGGGATTTGCCACCAAGTACTAAGTCATGTTTTGTGAAGGGGATCAAATACTTACTTCTCTCATGAACATGCAAATCAGAGCATCATTTGTTAGACATGCATTTCTTTTGAATTTTTTTGTTGCTATTCTGTCTCTCAGTGTTACAATACACCTACCATTTGATTTTTAGACTGATCATTTCTTTGTGAGTGGGCAAACATTTAAAATCAGCAGGGGATCAAATACTTATTTCCTTCACTATATCAAGTATTAGTCACAACAGGTGGACGTGTTTTGTAATGTTAATGACCATTTGTAACTTACTTCACTTCCTAGAGTACCAAAATTAGGGTGTAATAATGTGTGTATATAAATTCTGGGATATCTTACTGACCCGCTAGCAACTGAAGAAGTGACTTGGTAATTTAAAAAACATCTTCAACATTGCAGAACAAGCCCAGAATAGTTACTACTGGATATTCCATGACCTAACATCTGAGCAATAGATAGATACAAAATTCCACAACACTTCCCGCCCTGCTGTAATAAATTCAATAGTTAGCAGAAGCCCTAAAATAGTTTCTTTCATGAAAGAAACCACAGCTCTAGGACACATGACCAAATTATATTTAAAAATGTTATTGGTGCTGTCAGTTTATATTGGCTGACTAGCCTCCTTCCAGTAGACAATACGTGAACAAGTCCTGGGCATGTGGCACCCAACAGATAAAGGAAAACTTGGACAGTGAAGGAAAACTTTCAGTCGTATGATCTGTTACTTACGTATTTTTGCTCTTCTTGAGTTAGTTTTTCATATGGGCTCTGTTCCAAGTAGGTCACATGCTCAGCATTGGTGGTAACAGAGCTGGGCATCTTCCCTTTCCTGTTTGCTGCATTGTCACCGTACGGATTGTGGAGAGAGTCATAATGAAGCATTGTGATTATTTCCTTTTTGATCATCTCTTCAGCTTTCTGCAGATCCGTCAGTGGTGGCTCTACATTAAAAGGTCTCAGTATAGTTTCATTTACCTAGGATACAGAATAAACTGGATGGGAATTCCAAACTTTCAGCAGATAATGCCCAAATAAAACCTCCAAAGACATATAGGCCTAAGCACAGGTTTACAGCCCAGAATTTAGAGTAAAACTGGTATTTTGGGTAATCCCCTTCCCGTTGGCCATAGGCATATATGCAGCCTGACGAAAGTTGGTCTTTTTCAATGGGCCACATATATGCGCATCTCCTTTTGTGCTGGGACCACTCCACATGGTGCACTCCCAGCACAGAGACCGGGATCTCACCGAGAGCCCCGTGTCTCGTACTAAAAATGAGGACCCGGGACTTCTGGTTCTGGGTCACCTGATACTATGAGAACCTCTGACTGGCTATCACAGTAACAGTTACTGTGAGCCTGCCCTTGTGTTTATTTCCTCTTCTGAATGAAGAGAAAGATGCATTGTATCTTTCTATTCTTGCAGGAGAGGAAGATACACACAAAAGTGTGTAAAAAAAATAAAAATAAAATAGAATAAAACATTTAACAAAGAATTAAAAAAAAGAGAAAAATAACAAGATCAAGGTTTGCCAGGGTTAGTGTTAGGGTCCAGGTCAGGGTCAAAGGTCACATTAGCATATTTTAGGTAGAATAAAAAAACAAAACAAAAAAACAGCACATTTTTAAAATGTGTCATTAGCGTTACTGTGCTTTTGGCAGGATAAAAAAAGAAACAAACAAAAAAAAGCGCACCATCGATTCTGGGCCCTACTATGTGTACAAACAACCACTATATACACATGTGGTATCGTTGTGATCGTCAGGAGCAGAATTTATTTATGGTTGTTCTTTGGTGGTAAATTAGAGTAATAGCAAGAAATATGCAGCTAAATTAAAAAAAAAATATTTTACTATTTTGGGCCAGTCTTCCTTAACAAAAGAAAAAACAAACACAAGAGATATTTTACCATTTACCATCAAAGTAAGCCCAATTTGTCCTGAAAAAAACAAGGTATAACATATATATATATATATATATATATATATATATATATATATATGAATAATTGTGCTTAGGCATATTAACATTTGTTTTACCCTCCGGCACTAAGGGGTTAAACAAACCCAAAAGGATTTGCTGGAAAATTTAGGATTTAGGATTTGCAAGTCCTAAAAGATTAAAAAAAAAGAAAAAAAAAGTGGGTAATTAATTCTGACTCTTCCTACGGTCTATGGAAATGCATACTCAATCGTCTAAAGAGGTGTCATATGGATCTTCATTTAGACTGAATGGTTTCTGAATTCTGAAAAAACTGCCTCTGCATAACCAGAATAGTCCATTTTTCACACATCAAGTTTCCTTTAATTTTTATAAGTTTTTTATTCCTCAATTTTTAGAACTCCTTTTGGTGAGTGCAACAAGAAAAAGTACTGGTATTGCTCACCTCTGATGGTCTGGGCAAATCCCTCTGTACTGCTCGGTGCCGTTGTTTTAACTCTTTTGCCCGCTGTGCATCTCTAATTGCCTAAGAAACAATCAATAACAATCAATCACATTATTCAGAGACTATCTTTTTGAAAAATATATTCTCTAATATGAAAAAAGCACATCTTAAAGTTAAAAAAAAAATCAATGATTCATGCAAAATATTTTAGAAAACTTCAGTATACACATATTTATGGAGTTGTAACAACTCAAGGAAAGGCGGTATTAGGGGTGGTAGAGGTCTACCTTGCACAAACAGCATTAACCATAAGGGTAGAGAATTTATGTTACACTCCTGTTGACAATGTTCACAGAAAAGGTGCTCAACATGTGGAAATAAAAGAAAAGGTAAAATATTAAACATGATTCAAAGGAAACGCTAAAAAGAACTCAAAATACACCATACTTTCCCTTTAAAGCGCATGTCCAGTCAAAGCTTTTTAAGTTGTGGATAGAGCGGGGAAAGGTCTCTCCATTTACCCTCACATCCTGTGCTACTTACAAGGTTTCGTCACACAGAGAGGAGATTAAACCTCCAATGGAAACAAATAAAAATGCTTATTGGTAGGGCAGGGGAAGGCTAAAGCCTCTGTTAGGTATTTATTGCTGCACCTTGCAGATTTTTCCCTCACTTCCTGTCTGATAAATCATTGCCAGAACAGGAAGTGAAGGTAAATCTCTTTCAGAGTCCCAGATAGCAGTAAAACTAGACAGGTTTTTTTTTAATTTTTTTTTTTTAAACCTTGCTTGAGGTGATTGCAGTCACGTTAGTGCACTTTTGACAGAAACAATCCAGTGCCGTTTTTTTTTTAAATGCAGTAACATATAATTTTTGATGACAAGTTTTCATGTTGTACACCCGTCTTTAAGGTCTGAGCAGTACTAACACATTCTGCTAAAACTTTTTGTATTATGGACGGTAGTCAATTTTTTTTTTTTTCTTTTAAGTTTTGATTTGAGAAACACCAAGAGGCATCTAATGCAATCTATCCATACACAATGCTAAGCTATTGCCTCATAATTAGCAGCAGGGTTATCCGCCTATGGAAACGCTCCTTCAGTTGGCCTCACTATCAGGCAGGCAGTCAAATAGCCAATTGAAGTAGCTCCCACGGCAGTCTGACAATGCTGCTGCTAATTGCAAGGCAGTGACTTAGCGTTGTCACCTTGAAACAGAAGTGCTACTTTTAGCAGGATGTCATGGTACAGAAGATTCACCAAAAAAAGTTTAAAAGGATAAGTTCACCTTTTTAGGCAAAAACAATAAATGCACATTTTTTTTGCGGTAAAAATAATGTGCATTTATTATTTTTGTCTACAGTTTTCAAGCAGGTCCCCTGCAGACCTGTCAGAATATTTGCTTGCCATACGGGATGCACAAACAAGCAGATATTCTGACAGGAAGCTTCAATGAACTACCACGGCACTCCACAGCACTGTGGTAGATCATTGAAAACTACAAGCCGACAGTCGCTTAGGCTGTCGGGACTTGCAGTTCATTCATTCATGTAAGTTCGTGAATGAATGATCTGGCCGTGTGGGCGGAGCCACGCACGGCCGCACGCTTTTCAAATTTGACATATGGTACGGGGAGTCTTCTCCCATTACTATCTGTCAGAGGGAGGGGGAGGCTGCGGGGGCAGCAGCTGCAGCTATGTTACATGTTCCACCCTAAAAATGGGTGGAACATGTAACATGTTCCCAAACTTAACCTTTAAGAAAAATGTATACAGGGAGACATGATGTCAAAAAAGATACTGAAAAACAGATTTAGGCTTTACATATACCGAGATTTTAAAATGAGTACAAAAAAATTTTAGAGATGGTCCTTTGTGTGAGACAACATTCAATGCCTTTCTTCTAGGCTATACACAGAATGATCCCCACCTGTTTGCGAGACTCTACATCTGCTGCATCTTCTACAAATGTCTCTTCATTGTCGCGCTCTTCTAGTTCCTTCTCAGCATTTTCTGGCAGGACAATCTCAAAGTCATTTTTTGGGGTTGGCAGAGACATTAAACCCAGGCGTAGATGTTCTCGCGATTCTCTTTCCTGTGGACATATAATGAGATGCATTATAGATCTAGCTGGCAAACATTCGATTTACTGAACAGCAAAACAGGTTACAGTGAAGGCCATCAGCTTAGGACCTAAACCAGTGTTTCTCAGTTCTAGAAAAGTATCTACTCCTTTATAAAATCCACTTTTTGCCAAGTACCCCCTTGACTTGTACATTACTAGCATCTTAAATCTGTATAGTTTTCCAAATAATACCTTATGTATTTAAATATCTAAAAGTATTTGTCAAGATCTGATTTATATTATTTCCTGCTAAAACTCTACCCTAGATTCATTTTCTTTTTTTTATTTATTGGGAAGGGACTGACAAGTCTCCAAGTTGATCCTGTAACTCTGTTTTCTGTTGCTTATTACAGTTTTTTTCTTTTAGTAGTAAATCATTAAGTACCTAAATCTCACAACCGACAACCCAAAAAATAAAACAGTCTGTGTTTTCACCACTGGTAGATAAAGGAAAATCAATAAAGTGCCCAACAAAAATGTAATGATGTACACAAAGTTCAAAGAAACGTTTGCTTCCAGTCTTTGCTCTCTTTCAGAGCTAGAACCTCCTATAGAAACAACACTGGTGTGTCGTTACCTGGCTCTTTCCATTGCAGCAACCTCCCATCTGGCCACTACATCACTAACAAGTTACTCAGCAGTAGGGACACAGTGATCTAGCGGTGGTGGAACACACACATTGGGACACAGACATCCATAGATACTGAAGATTCTAGTGGTGGATCTCACTATTCAAGAGAGCAAAGACTGGAATCAACTTGCACGCTAACAATTATGTGTATAGTTTACAATGCTGTGCTTTTATTTATTTATTTTTACAGGAATGACAGTGTCTCATTAATAGTCCATATTGAATGCTAGAAGTGGAGTCATGATGCCAGAATCTGCAGGGTCTGAACAGAGGCTTGATCCTGGGTATATAGCACATCACCTCTAAATATTTCAACTATGTATTTGGCTATTTGGTTAGATTTCAGCTTTAATGTAGAACTATAGGCAAAACTTTTTTTTTCATTTTGGAGAGAGTAAGGGAGGGTTATAACCCGTCAGTTCTTTGCTATCTGTGTCGCATTGGGGAGATTTACTTTCACTTCCTGTCCCATAGCCAAAACAGGAAGAAAATTTCTGCAAATTAAGGTAACTCCTTAGGGACCCCCAGAACTGGTGTCCCTATAGGAAAATTTCCCTTCTACTACTTTTCTGGGTACAGCCCAAAATTTAGGGGTTCTTTTATTTTCACTTTTGATGAGAACGGTAAACGGGACCAATCGAGAGGGAGAATCTTCCTAGTGGGGGCACACACTCTACTCTGTCCAAAACTAAAAAAACTTTTGCCTGTAGTTATACTTTAACCTCTTCCCCACTGCCATATAGTAGAATTACTGCTACAGGGCAGGAGGACTACGCAAAATCACGTATACATATATATATATATACACATACATACACACACACACACACACACACACACACACACACACACACACACATATATATATATATATATACACACACACGTGATTTTGCGTAGTCCTGCTGCCCTGTAGCAGTAATTCTACTATATGGCAGTGGGGAAGAGGTTAAAGTATAACTACAGGCAAAAAAATTTTTAGTTTTGGACAGAGTAGTATAACTACAGGCAAAACTGTATATATATATATATATATATATATATATATATATACACACACACATACACACATACACACACACACACATATATATATAAATATATACACACACACATACATACACACACTTGATTTGCATTTCCGAGTAGGGGGTGCGAGCGCCGCCCTACACGCGCCGCCATTGGACTTAGCCCTCCCTAGGAAAGGGTGATTCTTTAATTGCGGCCTCGGCTGTCAATCACTGGGTCCTGGCTGGAGATTCTCTGCCGGCACCCGGTGGTCACCGAGTTGCACTGACAGAGGAGAGACCTGTGTGTAAACAACAGGTCTCTCTCCTCCCAGCAAGAACATGCTGCTGTGTATGTCTCTGCACAGCAGAGACATACACAGCAGCATGTTTCCCTAGTAAAACACACACAACACAATGTAAAAAAGCACACAGTTAACTCTTTGATTGCCCCAGATGTTAACCCCTTCCTTCCCAGTGTCATTAGTACAGGGTCAGTGCTTTTTATTAGCGCTGATCACTGTATTAGTGTCATTGGGATGTCAGTGGCAGTTAGTTCCCAGTGTCAGAATGCCCACCGCAGTCGCTGATCGCCACCATTACTAGTATAAAAAAACTAAAACTAAAAATCCCAGTATATATACCGCCATTTGTAGACGCTATAGCTTTCACGAAATCCAATTAATTTACACGTATTGGGATTTTTTTTTTTTTTTACCAAAGACACGTCGCAGAATACATTTTGGCCTAAATTTATTACGAAATTTGAATTTTTAAATTCTTTTTTACTGGATATGTTTTATAACAAAAAGTCAAAAATTGTTTTCTTTTTTCAAAATAGTCGGTCTTTTTTTTTTTATAGCGCAAATAAAAAAACCATACAGGTGATCAAATACCATCAAAATAAAGCTCTATTTGTGGGGAAAAAAAGGACAGACATTTCATTTAATGTACAGCGTTGCATGACCACGCAATTGTCAGTCAAAGTAATGCAGCGCTGTATTGCAAAAAATGGCCTGGTCAGGAAGGGGGGTTAATCCTCCGGAGGGCAAGTGATTAAAGATGCAAAAATAAAGTCCTCTGCAGTTAATCCTTTGATCCATCATTCAGAGGACCTTTGTACTTCAGGACCAATTTTTCATTTAAGGATATACTGCAAAGAGCCAAAGTACACTGCAGCAGTTATGCAGCAATGAACATCTGAAGAATAGCATAGGTCAGTGCATAGACAGTGGGGTTGATTTACTGAAACTGAAGAGTGCAAAATCTGGTGCGCGGTGCATGGTAGCCAATCAGCTTCTAACTTCAACTCATTCAATTAAGGTCTGACAAAAAAAAAAAAAAAACCTGTAAGCCGATTGGTTTCTATCCAGAGCTGCACCAGATTATGCATGCTCTTCTTTTAGTAAATTACCTCCAATGTCTTCACAAAAAGTGTGCAAGGTCACTTTAGAAAGGAGCCAGCATGATGCAGAGATCAACCCTTGTGTTCGGTTTCTGGTCTCAATGCATGAAAGTTCCTGACCGCAGAGCTCTAGCTCTGACTCAGCAAACTGTGTGCTGGACCACACAGAGAACAAGTAAAAGTAGAAAGACTTTTCTACTCAGGATGAAAAAAAAGCCAAAAACTTTGCACACCTTTTGGTGAACTTGGAATGTGTTTAGGTAACTTAAACTGAAAGTTAAATTAGGTTTTAACTACAGTCTGGGGAAGAACTTTCCTAAGAATAGACCGCAAACTGTTCTACAGAAAGTCAAAACATAGTGAAACAACAAAAGACATAATACGTGATTTTACCAATTGCTTTATGTAAGCTGGGTCATTATAATCTACCGATCCGTCCTCTGGATTTATGTTCAGCTTGTCTCGCAGTGGTGTTCTACCTGGTGTGGCACCGATAACTGGCTTTGGAGTCATGCCACCACGAGGGGTTAAACCCTCAGAGGTCTGAGAGGGTGTTCTAGAAAAGGAGTACACGAATCATGAAGATGTCTAACAGAGATCAAAAAAAGACTGCAAAATAGTAAGTATAAATTTTAACACATAACCAGAGTGAATACTAGTCAGGATGTTGCTTTGTTTTAAATATTAACGAATCAGGCAAAAACCAATGGGAACCTAGTGGACTGAGTTAGCTCATTGGCTTCTGATTAAGTCTTGAATACTTCAGCAGTGTGATTTCTCTATCCACCTGGGAATTTGAAAGCAAATGCCCACATTTGCATGTCCCATCTCCTATAGTTACATTGTTCAGAATATAAAATTAATACAATTTTAGCAAGGGAAATGGGAACCACTCTCAATGGTTACTGGAGATGTGTAGATCAAGAAACTCAGAATGTGTGAGAGATAAAAAACTATTTAGGGGTTTAACATCTGCCAAAAAAATAAAAAAACAAAATCAGTCTTGGGTGGACTGACTCTTTAAAAGAGAAACTGCAACCAAAACAGTTTTTATCCTGAGCAAAATAAAATGAGAGTTTTTCAATCCAAGGGTCTTTGTGGTTGTCTGGAACACTGAGATCTGCTCCCACAAAAACATTGTATATGATTCAAAGTCCAACTACTACTACTATTATAATATAGAGCCAACAGTTTGAGTGGCATTTTACAACATAAAGCGAGACAAAACAGCAAGAATACAATTCAATACAAGAGGGTTAAGAGGACCCTTATCATGGGAGCTTACAATCTAATAAGGAGGGGCTAGTGAAACAAAATATAAAACAACTAAGGGATTAACTAATGGGAGAAAAAAAAAAAAGATTCAGTTATTCGCTGAAGGCAGGATAGGCTTCCCTGTAGAGGTGAGTTTTCAGGGATTACCTAAAAGTGTATAGAGTTGGAGAAAGCTGGACAGATTGGGGTAGGGAGTTTCAGAGGATGGGAGAGGCTCTAGAAAAGTCCTGGAGACAAGCATAGGAGGAGGAGACAAGGGAGCTTGAGAGCAGGTGGTCTTGGGAGGAGTGGAGATGACAGTTTGGGTGATATTTGGAGACACGATTGGTGATACAGCTCAGGGCAGAGTTACAAATGGCTTTGTATGTTAATATTTGGAATTTTATTTGTTGGGCAATTGGAAGCAGGAGGAGGGACTGGCATAGAGGGGTGGCAGACATTGATAGGTTGATATGGTAGGTGAGTCTGGCAGGAGCATTCATGTTAGACTGAAGAGGGGATAGCATGCGAAGACGTAGGTCTGTGACGAGGGAGTTACAATAGTCAAGGTGAGAGATAAAGGAGTGAATGCTTAGTGGTTTCAACGGTTAAAAATGGGTGTATTTTGGAGATGTTATGGAGATGAATTCAACAAGATTTGGACAGCGATTGGATTTGGGACTTGAAGGACAGGTCATTGCATGATTGATCTTGATGGAGAAGTCAGGAAAGGGGGCACAGGCAGGAGGGAATATTATGAGCTCACTTATAGAAAGATTGAGTTTGAGGAAGTGGTGTGATATCCATGTGATATGTCAGCTAATAATTTTAGTGATGCCAGAGGAGACTGAAGGAGTGAGGCGAGGGGTAGAGAAATAGATTTGGGTGTCATCAGCATAGAGATGGTACTGGCAGCATGGGAGTTTATCAAGTGACCAGGGGAGGACATGTAGATGGAGAAGAATGGGTCCGAGGACAGAACCTTGGGGGACCCCTACAGAAAGAGTAAGTGGAGGTGAGGAGACAGAGTTATAGGTAACATTGACGGAGTGCTGTAATAGGTAGGAGGAGAACCAGGAAAGAACAGAGTATTGAAGGACAAGAGAGTGGAGTTTTTTTGAGGAGGGAAGGGATGGTCAACAGTATCAAAGGCAGCAGAAAGGTATAGTTGTATGAGTATGGAGAGGTGACCATTGGTTTTAGCAGTTAGTAAATCATTAGTGAGTTTTACTAGGGCAGTTTCAGTGCAGTGAGTGCAAACCAGACTGTAAGGGGTCAAAAAGGATGCTGTCAATGAGATAGGAGCTTAGACAGTTGTGGACTAAGCGTTCTTACAGTAGGTACATGTGAGCAAGGAAATGGGTTTTAAGTTGTTCAGACTGGTGGGGTCCAGTAATGTTAAGTATTGGGGTGCTCAGTGTATGTTTCAGTAGGGAGGGAGAAGTGCCAGTAGAGAGGGAGAGATTGAAGATGTGAGTGAGGCAGCATAGAAGAGGAGGGTGGCCATAGTAGTTGTGAGGGAACAGGGTCCAGCAGACAGGTGGTAAGGTGAGCTTCTGAGAAAAGTGTAGCAACCTCTTCAGTAGTAGCAAGGTCAAAAGAGGAAAGTATTGAGTGTGGTTTTATACAGATTATGTTAAGTAGGATAGATATCCGTGTAGTGGAGATCCCCCACAAATTGCATCAGACTTATTTTTTTAAGTGACTGGCAATCTCATGAGCATGGAGTTACTGGGTGGAGGTGATGGTGGTGGAGAAAGTAGAGAGTTAAAAGTAGAGAAGAGACGATGAGGGCAGAATGACAGAGTACTAATGGCAGTGAAAAATTAGGCTTGTTTGGCAGCATGGAGGTAACTACTAGGCTATGTTACACACCTACGCAGAAACCACTAGAGTATGCCCACTGTAACTTCTAGCGTTATAAAGTAACAACCGCAGACCCTAAAAATTCTTTTCTCTTATTTGATTACTTTTGGTCTGTAAAAACACTATTGAAAGTGTACCATTCTGTGATAAGTGCAAAAAATACCTACTGACCTTGCCTAAATAATACCAATTGATCTAGCCTAAAATCTCGTGAGCTAATAACATTTTGAGTTCTCTGACTATGGTGACCTATCAGTTAGCATGGTTCCCATTAGTCCCTGGATTAGAGAACCCCTTCGCCTTGTAACTCTTAAAACACTCTCTGTTCTAGAGTGACCACTACTGTCAATTTTTCAAATGTACAGGCACTATATTAGGGAATTCTAGAACTGCAACACATCATATTGTAAGATTTTGTACTCACCATAAAATGCTTTCCTCAGGTAACATACTGAGCTTTAATATTAACATTTTAGAGCTTAAAAACATTATATTTTGAGAACGTTCAAAGCGTCAGAAACGAAAAATAAAATTTTCGTACTCACCCTTTCTCAGAGACCATTGAGGGACAAATCGAGGGGAGGGACACCACAACACTAGCAAACAAGTCCAACAAGAGTAAACCCAAAAATAGGAAAAACAAGGGCACTAAATAGCTGCTTGCAGAACTTTTTGGCCAAAACTATCATCCACAGTGGCAGATACATCCACCCCACAAAACTTACAGAATATGTGAATAGAAGACCAGATCACAGCCTTGCAGCTAAGTCACAGAGATCTGAGAACTAAAAGTCCAAGAAGTACTCACTGCTTTCGGTGAAGTGGACATTACCAGAAGAAGGAGGCAACTCATATTCCTGCACAAATCCACTTTGGAAGAGTGGACCTGGAAGCAGAGAAACTCTGATTGAACAAAACAGGAATCGGTCTGCTTAAAAGAAGGTAAACCCTGATGGCCCTCACTAAATTCAGACAATAGAGAGAGGTATCCTTGAGGTGAACTGGAACTGGACACAACAAAGGAAACACAATATCCTCATTAAAGCAAAATGTAGAGATGACTTAGAGCAAAAAAGGAGGTCCTTGGCCTCAAAAAAACATTGTCATGTAAAATCAATGCTGATAACTCAGACTCTTCTATCCTAAGTGATGGCCACAAGAAAAGCTACCTTACAGGACAGCGTTAAGGAAGTGTCCTGAATAGGGTTCAAAATAGGGCCACAAAATAGATTGGGGTGAAGATTAAAAAGCGAGTGCAACATGTGCAATTGCTTGAATGAAATCAAGAATCAGTGAACTATTAGAAAGAGGACTTTAAAAAGGAGCATCCAGGGCAGACATGTGACCCTTGATGGTGCTAAGGGCTAAATGTTGTTCTACCCCCAAATGTATGACTCAAGAAAAATACATGTGAAAATCCCTAAAGCCTCATTTTAACATCCCCATTAATGTGAAAAACCCAGCTGCATCCCAACTCTTCAACCTAACCTCATTTGCCTTAACACAATGGACAAAGTCCTCCCAATGCATACCACAGAAAATATTATGGATTAATAATAAACCTGAGTTTTTATTAATCTAGCTTTAGTTGGTTACCCTAACCCAAATGTGAGCCAAGCATGGAAAAATCAAATCAGTAGCTTTTACTGAAGGAGTCCTGGTATGTTGTGGGAATACTTGTTATCCATGGATCCCCCAGGAACAGGAAGGATGGTGTTATTTATCCACCTTGGCACCAGTAATGGATGTTATGGGACACACAGTGATGCTTTACTGGCTAGTAGTCATACCCAATATCCTTTGAAACGTAGGCATGAGTGGAAATTGTTTAAAACAGAAGACCAAGCCTGGTCATGGTTCCCTACATGGACTGGGTGGGGGGTAGAATTGATGAGAAGGTTAAATAATTATTCACATATTATGGATCAGATTATAAATCAAACACAACTAGAAGTGAATCTAGAATCTTTTGAATGTTGAACTTGAAAGCTGAAAACAGATGCTCATGAATTAAATGAAAATAGAACAAATGGGTGCAGCATTGACCAGGCTGTGTGAGTGAGCTATGAGTGTTGTACATGGATACATAACATATCTGCTGAAATTCCAGATTACTATGAAGTCATTGAGAATCATAGAGCCCAGGTAAATGCTTTAGAAGCTTGAGCTCGATCCATAGCCGACGATGGCAGGAACCCTTTTAAAGGGTTGGGAAGTTTTGGAGATATTTTTGGATGGTTTAAGTAGGCATGCTGATTTTGTTATGTCTTTTACTAATATTTATGATTTATGCTGTTGCTAAATTTTGTATGTGTATTTTTGACAAGCTTTTAAAGAACCCGGATGCATATTGGAAACAACTGTGAAATCTGACGTGTTGTCACTAGGTGACAAAAGAGAGGAACTGTAAGTAAATATGTCTTATTAACTGGCATCCATTTTTGCATTTTGTATACTGCAAACCATTTCTAGATGTGTCAACAGTTCGTTTCGGTTTTGAGTTTTGCTTGTAACTTCTCTCTCGTTTCTGGAGTTTAGTTTCTATCCTCAGTAAACGGAACCACCTTATATGGTAGTTATCAACCATTTGCAGTTTCTGTTCTCCACGTAACTATACTGATAAAGAGTGGAATGTTTTATTGGTCATCCTAAAATTAAGCAACACCCACTGAGTTCTGTATAACAGTTCTTGTCTTGCATTAAACTTTCAGAGCTTTAGCTTGCACACTTTGGTGACTGGAGCTTTATTTCTCCTAGGCGTGGTAGGGAAAATAAACAGGGACAGTTTGGGCTACAGACAGGAATTGATCCTTACACATACTCTTAATACTTGACCTCTCTGCGGCTTTTGATACTGTTGACCATCCCCTCTTCATCCAAAAATTCCACTCTCTTGGCCTTCGAGACTCTGCGCTCTCCTGGTTCTCCTCCTACCTATCGCAGCAATCCTTCAGTGTTACCTATAACTCTGTCTCCTCCTCTCCACTTCCTCTTTCTGTAGTGGTCCCTCATGGTTCTATCCTTGGACCCCTTTTCTTCTCAATCTACACCTCCTCCCTTGGTCACTTGATAAACTCTCATGGCTTTAAAGTACAATCTCTATGCTGATGACGCACAAATCTTTCTACTCCTCACCCCTTCAGTCTTCTCTCGCATTACTAACCTACTAAGTCACATATCAGCACGGATGTCACTCTACTTCCTCAAACTAAATCTTTCCAAAATGGAGCTCATACTATTCCCTCCAGCCCATGCCCCCTACCTTGACTTCTCCATCAAGATCAGTAACACAATCATCAGTCCCTCCCCTCATGCCTTGGTACTAGGTGTAATCCTAGACTCCCATCTGCCCTTTCAGGCCCAAATCCAATCACTGTCCAAATCTTGTAGACTTCACCTCCGCAACATCTCCATGATATGCCCATTTTTAACCACCAAAACCACTAAGCATCTTTTTCACTTCCTTGTTATCTCTTGCCTTGACTATTGTAACTCCCTCCTCATTGGCCTACCTTATCACCGGTTATCCCCTCTTCAGTCCATCATGAATGCTGCTGCCAGACTCATCCACCTTACGAACCGTTCCATTATCTGCCATCATTCTCGGACAATCCCTCCACTGGCTTCCCATTGCCCAACGAATAAAATTTAAAACATTAACAAATAACATATAAAGCCATTTAAAACTCTGCCCCAAATGACATCACCAATCTTGTCTCCAAATATCACCCAAACCGTCCTCTCCGCTCATCCCACAACCTCCTGCTCTCTAGCTCCCTTCCTCCCATGCTTGTCTTCAGGACTTCTCCAGAACCTCCCACATCCTCTGGAACGCTCTACCCCAATCTATCTGACTATCGCCTACTCTGACCACTTTTAGGCGATCTCTGAAAACCTCTCTCTTCAGGGAAACCTATCCTGCTTTCAGCTAATAATGGAATCTTGTATTCCTCCTATCAGTTCTTTCTCCCAGTTATTACCTTTTGTACCACCAGCCCTTCCCACTTATATTGTAAGCTCCAAGGAGCAGGGCCCTCCTAGTCCTTTTGTATTGAACTGTATTGTTGCTGTATTGTCCCCCTTTATACTGTAAAGCGCTGAGCAAACTGTTGCTGCTATATAAATCCTGTATAATAATAATAATTGTACGCTCACCCCACTCTGTCATATTATGTGGCCTACCACTTCGTGGTTGAGTTGCTGTTCCCATTTGCTTCCACTTTGATATAATACCACTAACAGTTGACTGTGGAATATTTAGTAACAAGGACATTTCAAGGATGGACTCATTGCACAGGAGGCAACCTATCACGGTACAATGCTTGAATTCACGGAGTTTGACCCATTCTTTCACAAATGTTTGTAGAAGCAGTCTGCATGCCTAGGTGCTTGATTTTATACACTGGTGGCCATGGAGGTGATTGGAACACCAGAATCCAATGATTTGGATCTCCCAATACATTTGGCAATACAGGCGTACCTCGGTTTATGATCGGCTCGGTTAACATCATTTTTGAATTACGGATGAAAATCCATTGAAAATAATGCCTCAGTTTACAAATTGTTTTCGCAATAAGAAGCGTTTATAGCACCGGCCCTTTGCCTTTAAAGTGCACTCTATAAAGAGTTTTGAACAGATAAGACTTTTTTTTTACTTTTTTCTGACCACCGAAACTGATTAATTGGTTTTCAATTAATTTACTAATTGTTTTTTAATGATGTCCCTGTACAGAATTTATGCCTTTAAAGTGCACTTATTAAAGAGTTTTGGACAGATAAAAAGACTTTTTTAAACTTTTTTCTGACCTCTGGAACGGAGTTTTCAATGTATTCCTATGGGAAACCGCATTTCGATTTACAAATTTTTTGCAATATGAAACATCCCGCAGAACGCATTAAATTCGTAAACCCTGGTATGCCTGTATAGTGTATGTTCCAGAACACCTCTCAATGGGGAGACCATTTTTCCAGGTCCAGACCTCATTTGCTAAGAAAAATGTGCCTGCTAGATGTCCACTTTGGGAATGTGCACAGCAGAGATCACTGGAAAATAAAATTCTAACGACAACTGGATAGAATCTACCTCTGTTGCCACAACACTCCTGGTGCCCCTGATTGATGTAGGCCACAACTGTGGCATCGTCTGACTGAACCAGGACCAGATGAGGGGGGAGAGGTCAGAAGGGAAGTCCAGAAAAGTAATGACATCACTAACAACTCCGGGAGTCCTCCAGAGACCAACAACCTTGAAAAGATAGATGGTCCAAAACTCTGCTCCAACCCAGAAGGCTGGAGTCCATTGTGACAATCTTCTAACATAGGGGAATAATAAAAGTTTGCCCTCCAACAATTCCAGAGACAGCAACCACCATGATAGAGGCACCTTGGTTTGAGGATGTAACCAGATCATATCATCCAAAGACTGGACTTGTTCCACTCTATTAGGATGTTTTGCTGTAAAGTTGTGGCACTGAATTAAGCAAAAGGAGCCGCTTCAAAAGTGGATACCTCAATCCCAGAAGTAGCATGAAGCTCCAAGGGGAACACAGACATAGGGATTGAAGCTGCTGAATCTGACTCTGCAGTTTCTCCAGATGTAGGAAGACCTTGGCCTAAAAGGTATCCACAAGGCGGCCCAAGTAAGTACTCCAAACAATATGACAGAATCTATAAATATACAAATGCAGCGCTTCAAAGAGTGATAAACACAGTCCAGTGAAAGAAGTGCTCCGTGATTCCTAGTGCAAATGGTGGAAATTTACACTAACCAGATAGCGTAAAATTATACGCATGTGTGTATATATCCTGTGGAATCCCCTTCTCCACTCAGATCTGGTCAAAAGAATAGCCGGAAAAGGTAGGTATCCTGCGCCCTCGTGTGGTGAAAGAGTGGTCCAGCAGGTCACAGTGATGCCAATCTGAGAAAAGCCTCCCCCGTCTCAGGAGATCCTTAGGGGCTGTGAAAATGGAAGAAGCTCCTCACAGGAGACACAGGGGAGTACTCATAGTGTAGTAGAAAAGGCTTTATTTTAAAACATCTGTGCACAATGAACAGGGTATAGGTGGGTATAGGTGGGACCCAGGACGCCATTGACACTAAGCCGCCGGTGCCACGAGGAGGCCCGGCGGCCATCTGTGATATCAAGGGGTCAGTGTGTTTCATCCATATCTGCCTATACCCTGTTCATTGTGCACAGATGTTTTAAAATAAAGCCTTTTCTACTACACTATGAGTACTCCCCTGTGTCTCCTGTGAGGAGCTTCTTCCATTTTCACAGCCCCTAAGGATCTCCTGAGACGGGGGAGGCTTTTCTCAGATTGGCATCACTCTGACCTGCTGGACCACTCTTTCACCACACGAGGGCGCAGGATACCTACCTTTTCCGGCTATTCTTTTGACCAGATCTGAGTGGAGAAGGGGATTCCACAGGATATATACACACATGCGTATAATTTTATGCTATCTGGTTAGTGTAAATTTCCACCATTTGCACTAGGAATCACGGAGCACTTCTTTCACTGGACTGTGTTTATCACTCTTTGAAGCGCTGCATTTGTATATTTATGTATTGTGGGACTTTATATGCGTTTTCCTTTTATGTTCAGCTGCTGCCACCAGTATTGAGCGCTTACTGTATATTTTTCTTAATATGACAGAATCAAAGATGACTTTGTCAAGTTCAGTATCAATGCAAAGTTCTCCAAGGTCTGCACTGAAACTGACACACTGGCATCCAAGGTCACAGGAGTCTGTTCACGCAGTTGCAGATTATAGAGATATGTGATGACTGGAATACAGAGACAAAGAAATCCCAGAACCAACACAAGGACATTTGTGAACACTCTTGGGGTCAAAGCAAGGTTGAAGAGAAGAGCCACAAACTGTTAACGGTTGTCATCCATGGCAAAGTGAAGAAATCGAAGCGAAAAATACAGCAGAAAGGAAGGCGCCATCCATTCTCCTAAGGACACTAAGCATAACTGAGCAGGTTTGAAGTGGGAGGAGTTATAGCCTCTAGGGGACTGGTCCTCAGATTCTAATTTTGCTAGTGTCCATTTCTCCTATAGATGGCAGGAAATCCTTGGTTGCTTTTGATAATAATGCTGTATCCCTTAAGGGACGATAGAGAGATTTAAATAAGTGCAGTCAGTATACAGATACCATAGACTGGAGTCCCACTTTAAGCAATCAAGAAGAATGATATACGTTTGGTGTATATAATTGTACGTTTTGAGCAGTAATCTACACACAGCATAAATGAGTCATCTGGTTATTAAATGTGTATAACTTTAAAACTTCAACAGCCTTGTAAGTGCCTTGCTACCATGACTACCACTGGGATGAGCTGTTGGATCAGCAAGAAAAGCAACCCTTTAGTCGATTACAAATAAGCAGAATGGGTATTCTCACCTGAATGGTGTGGACAGCACCGTGTTTGGGGTCTGCACCACTTGTCGCTGTGGAGTTACCCCTGAGAAATCACTTTCGTGGAGGGGCGTGTTAAGCCCACCTTTTAAAGGGGTATCAACATTTGTAAGTGCCATCAAGTTCTGGGCTTCCTGCAAAATACATAAAGATCACATCATGTTTACCAAATCCTCAGTTATATTTGATGCTCACTGTAGAATAAACATTTAGATTTGTTAGCACAGAAGAAAAATGCACAGAAACAAGTGCAGTCCAGATAGTGGGCCTGCTGGGTAATTATAGGTTACTGTATACTGCATTACCGGGTCTCAGTGAATATTGTTTAATTGTAATGAATGTTTCATTTTAATAACATATTGAGCCTTGGATATAGGGAATCTGGAGGATGTGTCACTGCAGTGGACAGCACAGAAGCACATATTGGTACAGTGGCAGTGGGTACTGGTGAAAGCAGTGGTGCAGTGACAATTAGCACAGAGGTGGATGCTGGTGCAGTGGCAACTGAAGCTTATGCATGTGGGAGAGGGGGCATGAGGGGGTTGGTATGCAGGTGTGGGGTGGGAAAAGTAGAACGGGGGTCAGCAGAACTGGTGAAGGCATGGGGGGAGGGGGGTGAAAGCACAGCGGTGTGAAGTTTGTTGGCACTGTGGGGAGTGCAAGCACAGTGGTTAGAGGGGTAGAGGTACTAGGGCTGTGGTGGTGAGGGGGTGGTTACAGGAGCTTCCAGCTGTAAATTTATATGCACTCTTCTTGGCCAGCAGCACAGTTCAAGCAGGGAAGTTGGGGGTGTGAGCTGCCAGGCAGGAGATTACATTGCCTACGTAAGTCACAGCAGAAGCGACAGGACCAAAAATAATCCCACTGTAAACACACACCTTCTACAGGGACCACAGTATGTACCTGCAGCTGGGTATGGCTGTTGTGGATGGCACATTCTATTGTGCATGTGTAGTAGCAACAGTGTTATTACCTTCCTGCTGCTATTGTGCATGTGCCAGGTATTGGAACTATTTTGGTTTATCCCAAAGTCTCTTCATTACCCTCAAAGTGGACCTGACATTTAGTGACAAGCCTGACATTGGCTAATCTGCAGCAATTAGCTCCCAGTACAGAAGTCTCCCATCACAAATAAGTTATTAGCAGTTGCAACATGCCACATGATCTACTGAAAGGGATGCAAATAAGTTATTAGCAGTGGGAGACTTTTTATACCAGAAGCCGACTGCCAGTATATATGGAGAATGGAGGTTAAAAGACGGAGGCACCGTCACTAAATATACAGTCACATGTGCAAACAGCAGGATGTACCAACAACAGGTAAATGTTTTGGTGAAAAGCTGGTAGACTCGGTACCAGAACTGTATGTGTATACAGTGGAGGATGGAAAGGGGAAAAGTAACATTCAGAAAATACTGCCTGAAAGTTTTCTTATCTTATAAGTTAAAGTCAATTATAAGGCATTGTGTAATAAATTACATGACGATTCTTTTGGCAACAAACCTAATAAACTCCGCCTCAAAAAATATTTGCCAAGATCTAAAACATATGATATAGCAGTTGAGATTTAATATGCGGGGAGTATCAGAAAAACAAAAGGAAAGCACATACTACCTGCCATTTTGGAAAAGCCCCTCCTAAACCCTCATAATCCACACATGGCCAATAGTGCAGATCAAATACTGCCAACCTGCACCCGACACTGCATTCACACATGATGGAAGGAACACTGCTAGATGCAAACACTACCTAGCCAAGCATTGCTAGTGAAAAGATATACACTATATTGCCAAAAGTATTGGGATGCCTGTCTTTACACGCACATAAACTTTAATGGCATCCCAGTCTTAGTCCGTAGGGTTCAATATTGAGTTGGCCCACCCTTTGCAGCTATAACAGCTTCAACTCTTCTGGGAAGACTGTCCACAAGATTTAGGAGTGTGTCTATGGGAATGTTTGACCATTCTTCCAGAAGCACATCTGAGGTCAGGCACTGATGTCGGACAAGGAGGCCTAGATTGCAATCTCTAATTCATCCCAAAGGTGTTCTATCGGGTAGAGGTCAGGACTCTGTGCAGGTCAGTCAAGTTCCTCCACCCCAAACTCGCTCATCCATGTCTTTATGGACCTTGCTTTGTGCACTGGTGCGCAGTCATGTTGGAACAGGAAGGGGCATTCCTCAAACTCTTCCCACAAAGTAGGGAACATGAAATTGTCTAAAATGTCTTGGTATGCTGATGCCTTAAGAGTTCCCTTCACTGGAACTAAGGTCAAGCCCAACCCCTGAAAAACAACCCCACACCATGATCCCCCCTCCACCAAACTTTACACTTGGCACAGTGCAGTCAGGAGAGTACAGTTGTCCTGGCAACTGCTAAACCTAGACATGTCCATCAGATTGCCAGACAGAGAAGCGTGATTCGTAATTCCAGAGAACACATCTCCACTGCTCTAGAGTCCAGTGGCGGTGCGCTTTACACCACTGGATCTGACGCTTTCCATTGTACTTGGTGGTGTAAGGCTTGGATGCAGCTGCTCGGCCATGGAAACCCATTCCATGAAGTTCTCTACGCACTGTTGTGCTAATCTGAAGGCCACTTGGAGGTCTTCAGCTATTGACTCTGCAGACAGTTAAGCGACTTCTGCTCACTGTGCGCTTCAGCATGTGCTGACCCCGCTCTGTCATTTTATGCGGCCTAACACTTCGTGGCTGAGTTGCTGTTGTTCCCAGTTGCTTGCACTTTGTTATAACACCACTAAACAGCTGATCGCGGAATATTTAGTAACAAGGAAAATTCACAGATGGATGTATTGCACAGGTGGCAACCTATCACGGGACCACGCTTGGAGTCACTGAGCTCCTGAGAGCGACCCATTCTTTCAAAAATGTTTGTAGAAGCAGTCTGCATGCCTAGGTGCTTGATTTTATACACCTGTGGCCATGGAGGTGATTGGAACACCTGAATCCAATGATTTGGAGGGCTGTCCCAATACTTTTGGCAATATAGTGTATGTGTCTGTGACTGAGAATTGAAGTTATATTAAAACATAATGAATTGGGTGATACAAAGCCCAACATTACCTGATGTCTGTTACAAATAAATGTCAGCTTTGCCTTTCAGAACATCCAAGGCTCAGTCATAAAAGCGGTTTATTATATGCTGCATCAATTATTTGCATACACCTCTAGGTGTCTATACTTTATACCAACAAGTATTTTTTTTTAACTTCATACCTTTATTGGGTTTAGTGGTAGATGCATAAGTACTGTGATGGATATGGTAAAATGCCTATCTGGTTTCCTGTTGAATATATACATTTTTCACCTATCTACTTTTATACTTTTTCATATTTATAAATATAAATATAGATGTTGTGTGTATATCTATTGTATGCTGGGCTTTGTAGTCCTCCTTAACTCAAAAATGTTTGTTCAGCAATGTTCTCGACCCCTCCCGTCGAGCTGTGAAGATCTTGCAATTGCACCTTGAATATGTGAGGGAGTGAAGAGATAACGAGCGACAACCAAGCTTCAAGCAACAAGTTCCTGCCTTCTTTCTGTATTTCAGCCAACCAAAATGTGTCTTTTAGATTGTGACTGTTTTTTTATATTATAATGACGTATACCCTATTGTTCTCTGTGTGTAAAGGTTAAGCACCGCCCTGCAATAAACAGAGATGAGGAAGTGGTTAAACTGGACAGTTGTCAGTGTGATCATTTTCCGGCGTGCACGTGCAATCCATTTCTCAAAATTAGGAGAGCAAAATTAGCAGATATCCAAACCTGAACCCGATTGTGGCTCACAACCCCTTCAGTACAACACATCATGAAAGGGTATCACATAATAAAGAAGGTAAATGTCGCAGACCATTTTTGTTTTCTTTTTAAATTGACAGTGTCTAATTCAGGCAGTAAAGAAAATGGGGAGAAGTGAGGTTACAAAATGAAAATTCATGGTTAGATTTCAGATTTGCGATTCAGTGGTCATAATAATTTACATTTCAGTTTGGTCATAATGCACTGCCAATTTAAAAATGTCTAGATTACCTGCAAGATGCGGTCCTGTGCGGCAGGAGTTTTGGGCGTCCTCAAGGCGATGCTGTTATTGGCAACATTATATTCAGAAAGCAAGGTGCTGGATGCAGAGTTTGTGATTCCAGATTCCTCTGCTGTCTGGCGGGCAAGCTCACTGGCCTGGCCAATCTTTACTACTTCCTCCAGCTCTGCGTCCGATATCTGAAGAGAAAAAAAAAAGGTACATTTCCTTAAAGCGCAATTTATATTTCTGCAACAGAAAAAAAGATTCGAATTCCAGTTGCTAGAAGGACTTTCTTTTAAATGAGAGTCCATGTAATACCATTTCCACATACGGAAGTGAAGTGAAACCTACAAGTTCTGGTCCTGGGAATGACACATTCTGGCACAAAGAATTCCGTGCTCAAAAGTGTCACAGTGGGGTTGATTTACTAAAACTGGAGAGTGCAAAATCTGATGCAGCTGGGCATAGAAACCAATTGGCTTCCAGCTTATAATTGTCAAAGCTAAATTGAACATATTGAACATAGAAGCTGACTGGCTACCATGCACAACTGCACTAGCTTTTGCACTCTCCAGTTTGAGTAAGTCAACCCCTGTGTGTAGTCCCTCATAAAGCTGGCAAGATAGCATGACACAAAGGCACAATCTAACCATACGTGTTGAGGTACAGCTCCATGTATAAACATGAATTTGTAGGTCACTAGGCTACATTAAGCCCTCTGTGTACTAGGTGCACCTGAGTTACCAAGCATCCCTACAGAAGGGGTGTTTTGCTCTAAACTGCATGAAGGATGCAGTAAGAGGGATTGTTTTTATGTATTGCTCAACACACCAAAATTCAGAGGTGTGACTGTACCCTTACCCCCTTCCTTAACAAGGGTTAATTGCGAATTAAGTCTGAAGGGTAGAAGAAAAGGCTGCATTACTTACTCCATTCCCTAACCACTGGCATTCTTCTCCCTGAAGATCTGGGTTGTGTGCGGGTCCTCATGTACAAGGCAGGATTATTAGTCCTGCATTGTATTCGATGAAGTCAGAGTGCGACCGCCCACCAGAGCCACAGGGAGGTACCAGTCACACAGCATGGAGGAAGACTTCTGGAGAAATGAATAAGGCTACGTTTTTACCGTGCTTTGCACATGTGAAAAAAGGACATGGGACCCAAAAATGCAACCACAGGTTGGTTTTGGTGCTTTTTTTGTTTTCAGGCACAAAAAATGCAGCAAGCAGGATTTTAAAAAAATGCCATGGATCCGTAACTGACCAGCGTGAAGAGTTCCATAGGACATAATGATCATGAGTTTTTCTTCCACTTTTGTAACGCAAAAGCCTAGAAGTATTACAGCTCATTCCTCTAACTGCAGACTTAAGTATTTAACCCTTGAAGTGTGGGAAGGCCCCACTGTAAGTGTATTTTTTTCTAGTGCCCAGAGATGGGCTTGATGGAAAAGTGACACTCTTTACTGATAACCAGTCGTTCTTCAGCAAGGTATATTCCGCCATCCACACTCCCAATCTGTCTCCCTGCTCCATCAGAGCCCTTGTTGCTATAAGGCAGTAAGGTGTCCCGGTATGCAGGAGCATGTCTTCCCTCATATGACAGTACATTGGTCTGAGCACTGTAATCGGAGACAAGAGGTAGTGAAATCGCCAACCCAGGAAAGCTGTGGCAAAGGAGCTTACTCTGGGTGGACTCCTAGTGCAGAAAGGTAGCAAAGGAGAGTGAATCTGTGGTAGATCTTGATGTTCCAGGGAAATCCACAGGGACATCAAGATTTTAGGACTACCTTGGGGCATAAACATCCCTGTTGTCAATATTATATTAGCACATATGTGTGCTCATTTTATACCTGGGGAGAAGGCAGAACTAATTTGCTTCTCTTCTTTGTCAGCTCAGAGACCCCACCAGTTGTCTGAAGGATGGCAGCAGGTAGATCAGATTCCTTCTTCCTTTTTATGTTCTGCTTGTCCTTTTTCCTCTCTCGTGCTTCTTTTTCACTGCAATTGAAAATTATGTGAGTGAACCAATTTACATTCAAGTGTTACTAAACCCAGGCCCCTGCATTCACTATATCTGGTCTCCCACAGCACACAGAACATAGAAATGCAATTATTTTAGAATATATAAACTGCTAAATACCTTTTCTCTTCAGCAGTTAGTGAAGTCTTGTGATTTCTATCAGTGTTCAGCTCAGCACTAGCTAAAGCTTATAGGAGTTTTCTTTCTGCTCTAGGAGGATGCAGAACCCCTGACCTCTGTCTGACCAGTGCTGATTGGCCCTTTGCTGATCACATGCACTCTCCCAAGAAAAAAAAAACCTCTCTAGCGATACCAAACTGAGCATGTGCAAAATGCCTACAGTTCAGTGTCTTATTAGGAGATAAGTCGTTGCTTAACCCCTTGACGCCGACGTCATACAAATATGCGGCCTTACGGAACTGGGCTTTTTTCCGCGGGGCCGCATATTTGCGTACCTGTCTTTGTGCTGGGAGGGAGCCGCACTGCACGCTCCCAGCACAAAGACCTCGGTGTCACTGAGAGCCCCCGGGTCCTGTTCTAACAATCGGGACCCCCGATTCCGGGTCACATGATCGCTGTGATAGCATCTGATTGGCTATCACAGTGATCAGTCACTGTGCAGCCCAGCCCCCTTGTTTTTTTCTCTCTATGAATGGAGAAGAGAAATAAATTGTATCTCTCTAACTCCTGGCATAGAGAGAAAAAAAAAAAGTTTGTGAAAAAAAAAAAGATAAATAAATATTAAAAAATTATATAAAAAAAATAAAGAAAAAATACCTAGATCAAGGTTTGATCTATTTCCGTGCCAGGATTAGTGTTTGGGTCAAGGTCAAAAGGTCAGGGTTTTTTAAAAAAATGGTATCGGTGTCAGTGTGTTTTAGGTTTAAAAAAAAAAAAAAAAAAAAAAAAAGACAAAAACAAAATGCGTACTATTGTTTCTGGGCAGTATTACGGGTACAAACAACAAATAACATACACATATATAGTATCGATGCGAACATCAAGAGCTGGAGAATTTATTTTGGGTTGTTCTTTGGTTGTAGGTTATGGTAGTAACAAGAAACACACAGCTAAATAAAAAAATTATTATTTTTGTATCATTTTGGGCCAGTTTTCCTTTGATAATAAAAAAAAAAAAATCAGGAGATATCCATTACCATTTACCACCAAATGAAAGCCCAATTTGTCCTGAAAAAAATGCAGTATAATTCACCTGGATGTAGAAAGTAGTTGTGATGATATGTACGGTTTTACTAACACATGTCAACGTTGCAAAATTCTGCCTAGGTATTTAGATTTGTTTTACCCTTAGGCGTAAAGGGGTTAAACAAGGGGAGGAACAGAGCAATCAGGATCAAACAGACTGTTTACACAATGCAGAGGATTAACCCCTTCCACAGTGAGCATGCTTTACTGCATATACAGACTGATTTTACTGTTGTGAGTTTAGTAACACTAAATACATGGCATGGATTCCTGGGTTAACCCTTTCTCTGCCAGAGCTGTTTTTGCATTTTGCACACTTAACCACCTCCCGTCCGGCTGTTGTATATAAACGGCTGGACGGTGGCAGTGCAGGGTCGGGTGGCTGTTTATAAACGGCCTCCCCGCCCCCTGCTTGTGCACGCTCCCTGGGAGCGCGCAGCACCGCGATCCAGTGCCCCCTGTGTGCTTCGGACACAATGGAACACCGATCGTCATACGGGACCTCTCTGATGTCACGATCATGTGATCACTGACTGGCCAATCAGTGATCACATGCAGAGTAGTAAGCAAGATGTCACTTCTGATCACAGAGGTCACATGGTACAAGGCTATTCACAACAGCCTTCTACCATGTGACAAGCTGTGCAAGAATACAGCCAGAGAGAAGGAGAAATTATTGCTTTTACAGCCTTGATGGGTGTAAAAGCAATCAGTGTAAAAAAAAAAAAAAAAAAAAAAAAATCATCACCCCCCACAAGTAGTACAGTGTCACCATGGTGACACTGTACTGCTAGGGTGACAGTATGTAAAAAAAAAACAAATAATCTAAAAAAAAATAAAAATGTAAAAACAAAATGTTTAAAAATTATAATTTTTGGTTATTAACTAATTTGGGCTATTTTTGTTTTACTAAAAATATAACAGAATACATTTTGGCCAAGATTTATGATGAAATATTATTTATTTGCAAAATTTTATAAGAAAAACACTTTTTTCAACATTTTTGGACTTTTTCATTTACATAGAAAAAAAAAATAAAAATCCCAGTGGTAAATAAATACTACCAAAATAAAGCTTTATCTGTCTCCAAAAAATGCTAAAATATTCATATGGTACAGTGTTGCATGACCGCGAAATTGTCATTCAAAGTGGGACAGCACTGAAAGCTGAAAATTGGTTTGGACAGGAAGGGGGTATAAGTGTCCGAACTTGAAGTGGTTAAAAAAAAAAAATAATAATAATTTCATATCAAAAAATTACTTAAAACCCCAAAACATTATATATTTTCTGGAGAATAAAAGGGTGGTCAGTTCAAATGTTTTATGCCACATAGGGGGACAAATGTACTCGGGGTGCGTGCAAGTGATTTACACCTGTACAGCCACCTGTCGGATTACCAGATTTACACATTCTCAGCTACTGTAGCTGTAAACTGGCCAGAAAGCACAAGTCCAGCCCAGCGTTGATATCCCATAGCTGGAAAATAGAGGATGAGGTGGGGGGCAATCATTTAGGCTGGCTGTGAAAGTGAATGTATACATTTTTCACCATGTTATCTAAACATATAAGAAACAGTGTGATGTAAAAAATCGTGTGTGTGTTAAAGAGAATTATAACTACCTTCAAAAAAATCTTAGTGGAATTCTCCAAGGAACCAAGTGTATGTAGTACCTGGTCCTGTTTTGACCCTCGGCCCTGTGATTTGTTATAAGTAAATTTTGCTATTGTGCTGCTTAGTTCCATCCCAAGCTGAAGCCCAAATTGTTAGCATTCCTATATGGAGGGCTACAGCCAAAACTACTTCTGCCGCCTCCTGTGCTGATATGTTTCTCTCTCTCTCCCCTGTCCCTCTCTCTCTCCCCTGTCCTCTACTGTGCAAGAGTGCAGAGCTTAGTAAATGAGCTAAAGTTTAACTTTGCAAAGAATATCCAATCATGTACAAGATGATTGGATGATGAAAGTCAGCAGAGGTTTTGGTCACTGACTAAGCTCTGGAGCAACTCAACTTGCAGAGTATAACTGTACTTTGCAAAGTGCACAGTCTATTTGCCTTTAGTAAATCAAACTGTAAGTTTACAAACAAAGCCTGGATGTACCAGGGATGATACAAAAACTATTCAAACCCACTCAACACTGGCACGGCTGTGATCAGTTGCTAGTATGAAACATAGGCTGCATTTATTGTTGCAGAATAGTTTGTATAAATAATAGTCGTGATCATGGAGCCCCGTACAGCCCTGTGTGTGATCCAATCTGTCCCCTCCCCTACTGAATGACAGTGCTCATTTCCAGCATATGCCTGCTGTACTGACGAGCGCTGTCAATCAACCCTTATTTTGTATTTGTTTCCATGTCAACAGCATGGTCAGACAGCAGAGGAGGGCAAGCTGTCCAATCAGGCTGCTCAGCAACTACCAGGCAGATAGGAATTGGTCCATTGGGGGACATTATTACAATATAATGTAACTTCTTTAAGGATTTAAAAGCCTGGTTTCCTCACATAGATTTTAACTACAAATGTAAATAGGAGTAGCTATATTGGCTTGTTACAAACCCAGGCTCCATTGACTGCCTTACAGCGATTCACAGTGGTTGCCTTTTACTAATAGTTCTTAAAATCCAAGTTTGTAGTGGCTGACTCACTGAGAAAACTGTACTCCCGTGTGACTGATAACTTACCTCAAAGTGTAGGTAAACCAAAAAAATAAATAAAAAGCTTGTGCTCAGAAACAGGCTTTAATAACTTACGATCTCAGCTCCCCATCCAGGTCCTGCTGCCGCAACTTTCTGAAGTCTGCATTCAGAGCATCATAGTTCTCTTCTGAGGTATCATAGAATCCTGGTGCGGGCTTCTTCTCAAATGGGATCTCAGCATTGTAATCCACACCCCGCTTCTTCTTTCTTTTCTTCTGAATCTCAATCCCTGCTGCTCGCAGCTCCCGCCTCTTCTGAAGAGCCGCCAAACGCCTGGGAACAGAAGCATCACAGAACAGAGTCAGCAACCATTATGCAATACACAAATAGACAGCATTGTGTCCACCTGAGATGATAAAGCAACATACCTTGCCTCCTCAAGTTGCTTTTCTCTAGCTTTTCTCTTGGCCTTCTTACCCTGAGTATTGGCTAGACGTGCTCTGGCTTCAGACAACATCTCAAGTTCGTCTGGAAAATAGAACCATTATATGTCTTTTTTTTTTTTTTTTTTTCAAACATGCACTGAATGTGTGACAAGACACAAGCAATGAAAAACACAACCCGAGTGAGAGTTCTGTGTATAATTTAAAGGTGAACTCCAGGAAGATATAAAACAAAAAAAAATGATTATATATATATATATATATATATATATATATATATATATATATATATATATTTATTACACATACATACACACACACACAAACTATAAATCTAGGTATTTATTAATAAATCATTAAAGTGTATCTTAAAAGGCAACTAATTTAAAGTAGAACTCTAATAACTTTTTGCATTTTTCTCCCATATCTTCCAGTTTCCAGTATATATTTAAAAACAAATACCACCACTTTCTACTTACTCTTTTTAAGATCTCTTGTCAGTGTTAGAGGTCCTCAGAGCAGAACGGTGTTTTCATAATTTTGCCCATTTCCTGTGAGCCCAGCTTGTTTACACGCCCTATAGGACCACGTCATCACGTAGGCTGGGCTCACATTACTCCAGAACTATACATACCTTTTTCCTGCAGTCTTTCTAGCTGGTCTGGTGACGTCACAGCAGCATCCACTTCTTCCTTCAGCAACAAAGCATTCTTCCAGGACACTCATGTACTGAGTGCCACTCAGTCCTGGTAGAATGCCCACTCCTTGTTGCCGAAGGAAGAGGAGGAAGCTTCTGTGAAGTTACTAGAACAGATAGAAGACTGCAGGGAAAAAAAAAAACAAAAAAACCTTTGCATAGTTTTTTGGGTTTTTATTTTAATACACACTTTGGGAGGTGGATCACAATGCACCATGTTCTGCTTTAGGTACCTGAAATTGACCTGGTCTTTTGCAGTTCCATACGCAGCTACACTGAGACTGAGAGGGGCAGGACTGTAAGCCAATCAAGTCCACTGCAAGTAAATGTACTCAAAGTAAACAGGCTGATGGGAGGGATACAAAATAATCAGTTTTTTCAACAGCTACTGATTAAATAAGGGAGGCTCTGAAGCTGCAAGGGTGCGGAAAAAAAACAAGCAAAAAAAAAAAAAAAAACACTTTTAAATGGTAATTTGAGATTTGGACATAATGAAAGCCAAGATGTTACTTTAGTTCTACTGCCCGTTGGCCTCTTTTTCAAACAAGACTAAAAGGTCTACATTAGGAAGGAACTGGGGTAAACTCACTACAGTGTATACAACATTATAGTTGTGTATTATGTCATCTTGTCATGATATTCCCATCATAATGTTCAATTCAGACACAAATATTCCATAGGTGTGCAATTATTTCTTCACAATAAGTTATTACACCATTGAAAGTCTTTATTTCATGTCACTGAGTTCCGGAAAAAATATTTTTATACTTTTAGGACTGTTTTAGCAATTTCTGTGAGAAAAAAAAATTTTTACATTGCAATTAGCTGCTCCTGACAGCTACAGAAAACAGTCAAACGCACAGCAGATACTGATATTTACACGCAGTCACATCCCAGGCAAGGTAGGTTTACTAGGCATACAGAGTAGACCCAAGGTCCCTGACTTCTTAAAGCGCATTTATGGTCTAAATAAAAAATCGTATATTCATTTTCACATTGTATTTCAATTAATTTCTACTCTTCTATTCTGAATGGTTTTGGTATTTATAAACTTATTTTGTGAAAATCCCCAAAACACATACATCCTTGAATTTTGTGATACGTAGTCACTATGTCCTGTGAAGGAGGCACTAGTGGTGCACCAAAATGGAAATTCAGGCGCTGAAACCGAAAATTCAGGATGCACTTGGCCGAAAACCAAAAACGGACAGTTTTTAAAAATGAATATATTTTTCGAACGCAATTTTTTTGGAACAAAATACACTTTAAGGATTAAAAAAAAAAAATTTGATAATTGAATATTTGGCACTAAGCACATTTATATTTAGTAAGTAGAAAATCATGAAAGTGGATGTTGAGATATAACACTAAATATTTATTATTAACTATTTGCCGCCCGCCCTATGGCCGAATGGCAGCCGGCAAATGTCATCAGCGTTCCGGGTGGACGCCATATGGTGTCCTCCCGCACATGCGCAGATCGCGCTCCTGCAGAGCCGTGCAGCGGCGCGATCTGTCACCGGCCGTGTACCTCGGACACGGCTGATGACAGATCTGAGTATCGGCCCCGTTGCCGGTACCATGTGATCTGCTGTGACCAATCACAGCAGGTCCCATGACAGTTGTATACAATGGATGGCTTCATTCATGCCATCCATTGTATACTAGTGTCTAGCTGTGAATGGTCACAACTAATCACATGCACATGTCATGTGATTAGCTGTGGCCAAATCACAGCAAAGCACAAAAAAAAAAAAAACCCTGAATGAATCGATGTCATTCAGGTAAATGCTTGCTTATAGCAAAGTAATTCTTTGCTATAAGCAAATCGTGTAAAAAGAAAAAAAAAAAAATACTGATCACTTCCCCAAAGTAGTACAATGTTACTATGGTAACATTGTACTACTTTGGACATAGTGAAATATGAAAAAAAAAATCTTAAAAAAAAAAATATATATTTTTTTTTTTTCATACTGTCACCAGTGTCCCTGATCCCCGCCATGCCAGTTATATGAAGATGCTGTACTGCACTGGTGACAATATGTAAAAAAATAAAAATAAAAGTGAAACTAATTTTTCTAATTTATTCATTTTCCGAAAAATTATGACAAAAAAAATACAACTTAAAAAAACTCGCCATTCCTCTTATGAAGTACATCGGACTGTCTACTCTGCAAAAAGGGATCATTTGGGGGATATCTGTACTGTTCTGACATTCTTGGACCTCAAGAAATTAGATTGGCTGTCAGTACTTCAGGATTGATCAATATTCAGATCTATACCATAGTTTGTGAACTCTATAACTTTCCTACAAACTAAAAAATACATCCTCATTTGGGTTATTTTCACCAAAGACATGTAGCAGAATACATCTTGGCCTAAATTTATGAAGAACAATTATTTATTTGTAAACTTTTATAACAGAAACAAAGAAAAACGTATTTTTTTTCAAAATTTTTGGTCTTTTTTTTGTTAATTTAGCAAAAAATAAAAACCCCAGCGGCAATTAAATACCACCAAAAGAAAGCTCTAGTTGTGTGAAGAAAATGATAAAATTTTAGTTTGGGTACAATGTTGTATGACCGCGCAATTGTCATTCAAAGTGTGAGAGCGCTGAAACGTGAAAAATGGCCTGGGCAGGAAGGTGTAAAATTGCCCGGTATTGGAATGGTTAATTTTGGAGCGCAACATTTTTTTATTTTTTAAAGAAGTATAAATACACATATAATGAGGATGTGAGTAATGTCAGCGAACCTTAGCACTAATTAATTCATACACAAAGTGGCTCACAAGTACTAATTTGCATACTTTAGAAAAAAACCAATATATAGCCCCATTTTTTTTTTTAAATATGAAAGATAATGTTACACTGAGTAAATCGATAACCAACAAGTCATGCTTTAAAATTGCACATGCTCGTGGCATGGCACCAAAACTACGGTACTTAAAAATCTCAATGGGTGACGCGTTAAAAATTTCTATAGGTTACCAGTTTAAAGTTACAGAGGAGGTCTATTGCTAGAATTATTGCTCTTATACCTCACATATGTGGTTTGAACACCATTTACATATGAAGGCATGGCCTACATATGAGTTCACCACTACGCCTGAGCACATGGGGGGGCTTTAAACATTTCAAAAAAAAAATATATTACTTTTTTTTTATATAAACTTTTTATATGCTCGGGTCCTCCAAAGGCATAGAGATGAGTGGATGTCATCTTTTCCTCACCGATCTCTATGCCCAGCGCTGGGATCGTTGGATGGGTTCTCAGGTAAGGCTGAGAACAACTAGGCGTTTGTGGCGGCGAAGGCGGGGTTATTTTCAGCACCTGCATCAGTACTTACTCTCATGTTGGCCGAAGGCCGATAGGGGTATTTTCAGCCGAAACGGTGCATCCCTAGTAAGCACTGCTGTGTCACACATTTCACAGAGCCTGAATTCTGAACTACAGAGGTGCTGAGAGGAGGAGTTTTAGAAAGTGGAATCATTACGGGAATCACTGCTTGCAGCAACACCATAGGATATGTTCTCCTTAGAAATCAAAACTAAAAAGCAACAGAAAATATGCAAGGCACACAAGGAATCCAGAAGTTGTGGAAAGAGATGGCCAGCAGATATACAGCACTACTGAACTGTCAAATAGAACTACTGTTAGCATTTCGAACCCCTTCCCCCCTGTTCCCTCTCCATACCACCTCCAAGTCTCAGGTCATAACCGACTCTATTGCAGATAGTACTCACTTGACAGAAAGACCAGGTCTGTATCGCCAAGGAGTCTACCATTGCATAGTAGCCTGGAAGCTGGCAAAGTCGTCCTACCATGGCAGATAAATGCATGTGCTTGGGGGGTGGGGCAGAGGGGTTCAAGACTAGTTTTGTAACACGCCAACAGACAACAGAACAAGGCTGCACGCAGTCACGGGGAACACCAACCTTCATAAGTCAGTGTTCCAAAAGACATTGTTCTGTGTACATTGGGAGCTGTACAACTGGTGCTAGTTTAACCCTGTGCATTACTATGTCTGCTATTTCATCAGGGACAGTTAGAACAAATGAGCAGACGTGAAATTTTGTGTGAAACCTGTATACCCAAGTTTACAGGACCCTTATAGTCTGTCATGCTTACAGCCCCTCTCTTTTGTTAATGATATCGTCCTTTTATGAAAGTTTTTTTTTTTTTTTTTTACTACAACTCTCTGTAAGAAAACACTGATTGTAAATACTGCACATATCCTTTCATTAGAATGTTATTGTTGCATGTCTATAGCCATATAAACCACTACCATCAGGCCGCTTGAGTACATATGTTATTTTCCATCGGCTTGCTGGTTTCATGCTCGCCCTCACTGCCCATATAAGCCTCACTCATGATGGCCAACTGATTGGCCTGAGGAAGGAGAGCGCATGCTCCGAACGCGCACCATATGTGGAGTTTTGGTCACGGGCTGCGTCACAACCCAGAGCCTCCCTGCTACCCCCCCCGAGCCCTGGAATCCACTGGAACGGCAAGAACAAGGAAGATTGCACAGGCTACCACACCATCACCAGACCACACAAACCCACTTACCAAGACATGCCTGTTTTTACTTCACACGTGAGTGTTTTATTCATTAAAATTTGCCTGGTTTTAAATGTTCTCTCTCTCCTTATCACTTTCGTCATTCACTGTGTGCACTGCTAGTAATTCAGTCGTGTCAGAGCTTACGGTGTTTCAAAGAGGGCAAGTTGCTGGTGCCCGATTAGCTGGTGCCTCTGTGACTGAAGTTGCTAATTTATTTGCCATGTTGCGAGGTACAGTATCAAAAAGGTTATGGCGGCATATATAGTTTCTGGGAAAACCTCATCTGCTAAGCATACACGCAGTCAACTGACCAAAAGAGGTATCAGATTCCATTATCCACCATCCAAGACTTATATTTGTCAATTCCCAGGAGAATTCAAGCAGTCTTGGATGGCAAAGGTGGTCCTACAATTTTGTTCTTTTATCATACTTTTACTTGTTTCCATAATTTTGTCCAACACACACACACCTCTATCTATCTGGTCTATCATCCAGCACCACAGTTGATTGCGGTCAAGGAAGAATCAAATCAACAGAGAAAAAAAAAACACTTGAAAAAAAATATGGGAAAAGAAAATATTAGTCCTAAGGCCTTTTTCACACAGGTGCTACAATCCAGTCTGCTTGTCAGTTTATCAGGCAGACCTGCTCAGAAGGTCCATAATTGTGTGGCCATTTATACCTGCCTACATCCAGGTCTCCTAAAAGAAACTTTGAGAACTGCATCCTCTTCCAATTCTGGCAGACCAGACCAGAAGTAGTAGAGTGTAAACAAATAGTAGAGTCCTTTTACATCAGGCTGCCCATAGAGCACAGCAGGGTCTGTCTATGTCCGCTCTGCAGAAACTGAGAAGACACAGATGTGACATCCACCCCATTCTGCTCTGATAAGCAGGGGATCATCACACAAAACCCATGCTGATTGAAACAGAATCCGCCCCATATGAAAGGATCCTAAATCCTATGCACTAGCCAAAAAACTAAGCTGTGTGTTGCAGGTGTGGGGGGGTTAGTTTGGTCACCAACAGGGGGCCGATCCTAGGGTGTGTTTTCTAGCTTTGGTTACACCTAGGGTCCTGCTCCTGCAGGTAGGGACATCAAACCCATCCATCATGAAGATCTGACTGTGTTCTTCAACGAACAGAGGAGAAAGAACTATTGTTTGTTTTGCTATTACAATGCTAATGTTGTAAAATAATAAGGGACCATAGAATTCCTTTAAAAAGGTACACAGTTCCTAACAATTAACTTTTCTTATTTACTCCCTTTTAGACCGTTAAACAATTAAAAGACTTCTGTTATAATCGGTTTCATAAGTCCAAAACAAAAACAAAAAAATCCTGGTAGGAACCTTGTCATCTTATAATTTGTTACCTTTAGAGCATTTATATTTATGTGTTTCTATTTTTTCCTCTTTGGACTAAGGAACCCCTCCCTTCCTACTTTATTTTACTTTCAACAATTCAGGCATCCTTTATGTTCTGACACCCACTCACCAAACTAAAGTAATGGAGTATTCACTCATGCAGTGGGTGATTGAACAAAAAAAAAAAAGGTTAAGTTCAGTCCTCACCAGCTGAGGGCGCTGAACCTCCTAATGAAATTTATGTTCACATGGGATTACAGAAGCAGACATCTGGATTTGTGTACATAGAACATCCTAGGGAAAATCCCCTTATGCAAATATATTTTTGCAATTAACGCCCTTATTAATATATATGTAAAGCCAAAACTTTTTTTTTTTTTCTCATTTTGGTTTGAGTAAGGGAGGGTTTTCTTTTTGCCATCAGTGCCTTGCTAGGGAGATTTATCTTCACTTCCTGCTCTGTAGACTCAATAGAAGCGAGGGAAATCCCTTCTTAGACATTTGTCATTGGAACTATTCCTGTTCTGGAGTCAACTCAATGCTGGATTTGAACGCACTGTCACTCTCTGCGGCATTGTGGTCAGGAAAATCAGAGAATGAATCTTCATAACAGAAGCCTAGATAGCAATAAAAACCCTAACAGAGGTTCTAACCCTTCACCACTCTATATAAATCTAAAAAGAGTTTTGACTTTATACTTTTAATTGTGCACATTTTCTGCCTGTAGCTCAACTTTAAAACAAAGGGACCTTAAAACTGGACTCCAGACAAACATATAAATACATAAAGTAGAAACGTATATGGAAGCTGTTTTATCCAACAAATGATTTGTATTTATACCCATAGAGTTCTGAAATGTACTAATTATATAAACACAGTCAGGAGGATGTTCCTTGTAACAAAGTGTTACTAAACCCACAACAGTAAAATCAGTCTGTATATGCAGTAAAGCATGCTTGTTATGCCCACTGAGGAACCTAAGGGGTTAATCCTCTGCATTGTGTAAAAAGGCTGTTTGATCCTGTCTTCTCTTATCCTCCTCTTCTTCCACTGTCCCCAATCCATCTGCTGCTGGTACAGAGCCCTAGGAGGCACTCTGCACATGCTCAGTTTGGTGTGTATTGCTCTTAGATTGTAAGCTCCAAGGAGCAGGGCCCTCCTAACCCTCTTGTATTGAACAGTATTGTCTCCCTTTATGTTGTAATGTGCTGAGCAAACTGTTGCCACTATATAAATCCTGCATAATAATAATATAGAGGTTTTGTGTGGAGGGTGCATGTGATCAGGGCCAATCAGCACTGTCCCACACAGAGGGTCAGGGGTCATGCAGACTTTTAAGACAGGCATGGGAGAATGAAAACTCCTCCTACAAGATTACCTAGTGCTCAGCCAGCCACTGATAAAAGTCACAGGACTGCCATATTCTGCTGATAAGAAATGGTATCTAGCAGTTTTTAGATTTACTAAAATAATTGCACTTCCATGTTGTGTGTATTGTAAGAGACCAGATATAGTGAATGCAGGGTCCAGGGTTTAGTAACATTTTATGGAATGGTAACACCAACCTACCCCTGGCTTGCTGTTTGGACAGTAAAGTAGCTGCTGACAGCTTATTGATTGTCAGCATATTCACATACCTGACTGTCTCCCAGTTTGGCCACAGTCTTTCCCAGTCTAAGCTCTATGGTACAGGGGACTGCAAGAAGCCGATACCAGGTCAAATTCAGTTACTCACAATGGTTACATATACAAAAAAAAAAAATGCATCACTGTATCAATGATTAAAGAGCTGCACTCAGTTGTGCTTTATATTGGCCTGGAGTTTAGCTTTAAAATGTGTTGAATGAAGCACCTTCATCCATGTCCACCGGGTCTGGTCTGGCAGGTTTTGTTTCTGGATTTGGGTCAATTTCTCCAGGTTTAAGCTTCCTGGGGTCATCTGCGGCCTCCTCTTCATTATCTCTCTGTGCAGCTTTATCTCTGATTTAAAAAACAGAAAAAAAAACATATCCTTACACATATGCAAACACTGAAATTGCCTGCTGCAGCCTGACAAAACAGATTCAACAACCATGGAATAAAAGAAAACTCTTACCAGCTACATGCATGCAGAGGCAAATGGCACATTTTGTTTTCAATGTCTGCATTAGTTGTGTATCTATACATACATGTTGTAATGGACTCTAAGGTTGCCAGTGTGGTATAACCAAATATCAAAATTATACAAGTCAGGAATCTCCTTTAAAGAATTTATAGGGACATTTAAAAAAAAAAAAAAAAAGGGGATCCTTGGCTGTCACCAGGGTCACTAGATCTTGTATCCCCACTGAAAGATTTCTCCTTTATTACTTTTCTTGGGACAATCCAAAATTTGGAATTTTCTTTAGCTTTAATTTTCAATGATCTAGTATATGGTACAAATAGAGAGGGTGAATTTCCCTGATGGGGGCACATACAGCAACACACAGCAGATTCTGGCAGGTACAGACACAACAATATGCACATGCGAGAAGCAGCATATGAGACATCAGACTTTGACAAACCTTCACTGGCACCACTAATCAGTACTTACAATAAGTATTCATAATGTTCCAGACACTGAGCTGCTGTGCGGCCTATGATTGGGGCAATAGTTCTCCATTGTGTAGGCATCAGCTTGGCCAAGTGCAGCAGCTTCTCTTCCTCCTCACGAGACCATTCTGTCTTCTTAATACTAGGGTCCAGCCATTCATACCTGTCATTGAGGAATACAACTGTGAGCATTCTTGCAGCAGAATGAACATTACACTTAAACTCAACTCCAGCCAACATTTCCCAGTCCATTCCAATGAAAAGGCCATCTATTATTTGCTGCAATAGTGGAAGACCTTGTCATAAGAATGAATAGAGATTCTTCTGCGCATGTCTGTACTGAGAATAAAACACAGATTTAGCCTCTGCTAACCATGGCTTACCAGTACAAAGTTCCAGCCTGCAGTCTCCTATTCAAAATCAACAAATGAATGTTATGAAATGCAGCACTCTACAACTTGCACTATATATCTGAACTTTTACTGAGATCATTTAGCAGCTCAGTGCGGTTTAAAGCTACATTGTGACCCAGATAGATGTGCGACCTCAACGAATGTGCATTAGACACAACTCTCCACTGACTGCAATGTTTTCCCACAGCCTACACTATCCACCTGTGACTGCATTGCCAGTCAAATGTTTTAAAGGAAACACAGGACAGAAACCAAAGGAAGTGGCTATAAAGGCAAAAAGGTTTTTTTCTTACCTTGATGCATTTTCTGCATTAAGGTAAACAGAAGCTTCAGGTGTCTGTGCCTTCTTCCTCCATGCCAAACACTTACCTGACACCACTCTTGATCCAATGCTGTCCCACCAGCAGCCCTGCTCTCCTCTCTTCCTACATTCACATGCCTTACTGAGAGCAACAGTTGCCATTGGATCCTTCTGTCAGTCAAATCGTGTGATGAGTGAGTGGGGAAAGGGCCAAGCAGCACTATGTGTGTGTCTATGGATGCACAAAGCCTGGCTTGGAAGCAGCTTCCTATGGTGGCACACTGAGAAGAGAAGAATCCAAGAGTGTCGATGGGGGACCCAAGAAGAGGAGGTTCGGGCAGCTCTGTGCACCATTAAACAGAGCAGGTAGGTATGTTTGTTATGATAATAATACTAAAAAATAGAAGCTTTACAATCACTCTAAGGCTACTTTCACACTGAGGAGTTTTTGAAGCGTTTTTCCATTAAAAAAAGTGCCTGAAAAGCTCAAGAAAAATGCTTCCCCATGTATGTGAATGTATGTCTATGTTTGTTTTCACAGTGAGGCGTTGAGCTTGCGGTGTGGTGTAAAAACTCCTGCTAGCAGCATCTTTGGGGCATGTTTCGTGAGTTAAAAAAAAAAAAAACACACCCCATAAATGCCTCTTCCCATTGAAATCAATGGAAAACGCTTGAATACCTGAGAAGTGTTTTTGGTGCAGTTTTTAAGTCACGAGTCCTTTAAAAAATGCTTAGAAACCGCGGCAAAACTGCCTATGCGTTTTTGCTTTGGATCAGTGTGAAAGTAGCCTAAGGATTATTACATTATTATTTATTACAGGTACTTACATAGCGCCATCAATTTATGCAGTGCTTTACATATAGATTGTACATTCACATCAGTCCCTAAGCCTCAAGGAGTGTACAATCTAAGGTTCTTAACTCACATTCATACATATACATACAAGGGCCAATTTAGACAGGATCCAATTAACCTACCAGCATGTATTTGGAGTGTGGAAGGAAACCGGAGTACTCGGAGGAAACCCACGCAGGCACAGGGAGAACATGCAAACTCCAGGCAGGTGATGCCATGGTCGGGATTTGAACCAACAACCCTAGTACTGCCAAATGGAGGTACTAACCATTCAGCCACTGTGCTGCCCTGGATGCATGGAAGCAACTACTGCTGTTCTCTCCTTCTGACATTACTGATTTTTTGACTTTCATACTAATCAAATAACTTCAAATATTAAATATTGTGAACCGATTCTGACCCAGGAAAAAAAAAAAGGATGCATATCAAAAGTTTGGGTTTCACAGGATGCATGCTTCCTCTTGATCAGTAAATCTGAATCAAAGTGACTTTTTATTCTTAATCAGCTGATGCACTTGCAGTGTTTTAAAAAGGAAAGTTGCAGGATCTGCATCCCTTTAGAAGTAATTAACCCTTTGGGAGTATGACATTTGTGTTCCAGAGGATGCCTAAAATCTGACTTGTATCTTGCTGCAGACTTCTGGGAAAATTAGTGAGCCTATCACACAAGCAGAAAATGACATTTCTAGCAAAGTTCTATACACCAACTATGTACAGAAGGCCTCCAGATTTTCATATTGCATTGAATTTTACAGAGAATTACAGCGACTGTGGCTTGAAAAGGAAAAGTAGTTTTTAAAAACATTAAATTACATATTGGCTTGTGAAGAAAATGCTGTTTTTTTTTTCTTTTGGGGGGGGGTTGCTATGCACTTGCTCTTGAAAGTGGAGTGGAGTTACCCTTTAAATAGTGCTGTTACGGAGTTCTGCAGAGCCATCTTAAAAACAGACCCCAGTGAGGAAATCAGGCACTTCTATTAGATGTGTTCACCTTTTGCAATATTCTGCATGAATTTTCAGAGCCAGACTTACCATCGGGCTTTGCATTGTTTGGCAGATTTCCTGTGTAGCAAAGATGCAATACGAGACCACTGGTTTTTGCCATATTTCATAACCGCAGCTTTGAGAATTTCATCCTGTGAGGAGAAAGGCAGCAAAATTTACCTTGTATAACCGACAACAGAAGAAACAACCATTCTGAAGCGATCACATTAAAAATGAACTTCTATTAAAAGTATGTGCTTCATGTGCCCTGACAGTTTTCTTTTGGCCCTTCTGCAAAGTTCCACAAATACTTGTTGAAACCCCCCATGTAGGCTGTGGCTGCTTGAACTACAGCTGGATGGCAAGACTTAATAGGGGGCAACGACCCCGTCTGTAGCTTGTCATTCAGCACCTGACCTCACACAGTCCTTCCCACTGCCTTCTGGATTGACAGCACTGCTCTGCTGCTGAAACCCTCCCACTGTGAGCTGCAGTGTCTGGGAGGGGGAATGTGGGAGACACAGATGAAGGAGGATTTGGCTTTATGAGGCTTATACATTGCACAATAACTCAATATGAGATACATTTAGACTGCTAAACAAGAGCCTTTAGATGTACTTCACCTTCTCTAGTACACCTGACACACTTTACTGAACACCGGCCTTTCAAAAGGTTTGCTTATACCATTTAGGGCCATATTTGACTGACCCAACATTCATCATGTATGCTGAACATCTGGAATATGCAGAAGATAAATGTAGTTGTCATTTAATAACTATATTCTTGCACTGAGGAAACAGAAAATTGTGGGAAGATAATATAAAGATAGACCTTGGGTAGATATTAGAAATGCTTCAAACACATTTAATTAGTTTTAAATAGATACCTGGAATGGGTATTTGTCTGGAGTTTTGCAATGACATTTAGAAACAGAATGGTCAGCACTGATTTTGTTAGAGTTTACTACCCATTTAAAAGTCAAAGCAGTAGTAAAGTGTCGGGGGAAAAAAAATAAATAAATAATAAATAAATTTCCCCCTGCAGACAATGTCATAATGTGCTAGTATGCATTGCATACTGGCACATAAGAGACTTGCCTTAAACCAAAGCCCTTCAGTGGTGCGCTGTCACCACTGACAGGGCTTCCATCTTCTCTTGGCCTTCCTTCTGTGTTCGCAGACTCCCGTTGTTGGAATTTCAGGGCCACGATGATGTCGCTCTTGTGCATGGAAGCCACGTCCGCAACGCACAGCTCTGAAGGGACGACATGCTATCCCTTCAGAGCGCAGTGTGCATGCGTCAGTGAGGTCAAAGTAGTGAATATCTCCGAAGCAGTGAATATTTAGCAGATATTTCTTGTGCCAACAGGTAAGCTTTATTATAAACTTACCTGTAGGTACAAGTGAGCAAGCGGTGTTTACTACCACTTTAACCACTTCCAGACCGGACACTTTTACCCCCTTCCTGACCAGGGCAATTTTCAGCTTTCAGCGCTATCACACTTTGAATGACAAATGCGCAGTCATGCAACACTGTACCCAAATTAATTTTTTACCATTTTTTTGAGACAGATAAAGCTTTATTTTGGTGGTATTTATTCACCGCTGCGATTTTTATTTTTTTTGCTATGTAAATGAAAAAGTCCAAACATTTTGAACAAAAGTGTTTTTTTAATAAAATTTTGCAAATAAATAATATTTCATCATAAATCTTTGCCAAAATGTATTCCGTTATATTTTTAGTAAAAAAAAACAAAAAAAAAAATTAGTTTATAACCAAAAATTATAATTTTTAAACATTTTTATATTATTTTTTATTTATTTATTTTTTTTTAAATACTGTCACCCTAGCAGTACAGTGTCACCATGGTGACACTGTACTACTTGTGGGGGGTGATGAAGATTTTCTTTTTTTTTTTACTGATTGCTTTTACACCCATATAGGATGTAAAAGCAATCATTTCTCTTTCTCTGTGTGCATTCCTGCACTCATTGAGAAGTACTGAGTGAGCTGTGATTGGTCACAGCTTGTCACATGGTACAAGGCTTTTGTGAATAGGCTTGTACCATGTGACCTCTGTGATCATTCACAGATTTCACACGTAGTAAGCAATGATGTCACAAGTGACAATTGCTTACTACTTTGCATGTGATCACTGATTGGCCAATCAGTGATCACATGATCGGGACCTCGTACAGAGGTCCCGTCCGACAATCGGTGTTTCACTGTGTCCGGAGGACACAGCGGGCACCGGATCACGGTGCTGCGCGCTCCCAGGGCCACCCGACCCTGTACTGCCACCGTCCGGCCGTTTATATACAACGGCCGGTCGGGAAGTGGTTAACCACCTCCTGCCTGCCATATAGTCCAATGACGGGCGCAAGGTGGTTCTCTCGTTCTGGGAGGACATCATATGACGTCCTCCCATTCTCAGCGCGCATGTGCGGCTCCGGGAGCGTGCAGCGTGGCGATAGGCGGTCCGTTGTGTCCCTCGGACACAGCAGATCACTGATCCACGGAAAGAGCCGAAGATGTCGGCTCAGTCATGTGATCAGCTGTGTCCAATCACAGCTGATCGCATGTAAACAGCATGGTGACAGCTCGAGAGGAGAGCCGGTAATCGGCATTCCTCGGAGGGGACATGTACACAGATCATCAGAGCACTGATGATCAGTGTGCCCTGATGATCTGTGTAGCCCCAGCAGTGCCACCTGTCAGTGTCCATCAGTGCCAGCTCTCAGTGCTCATCCATGCCACATATCAGTGCCTACCAGTGCACATCAATGCCACATATCTGGGCCCATCTGAGCTGCCTTTCAGTGTCACCCATCAATGCCAATCAGTGCCCATCAGTGATGCCTGTCAATGCCCATCAGTGCCACCTACCAGTGCCTCCTCATCAGGGCCCATCAGCCCCACCTATCAGTGCCCATCACTGCAGCCTCATTAGCGCACATCAGTGAAGGAGAAAAATCACTTATTTACAAATTTTTATAACAAAAACTAAGAAAAAAAATTTTTTTTCCCCCAAAATTTTCAGTGGTTTTTGGTTTAAGAAAAAAAAACCCAGAGGTGATTAAATACCACCAAAATAAAGCTGTGTCACGAAACAAATTTCATATGGGTACAGTGTTGCATGACCGCGCAATTGTCAAAGTGTGACAGCGCTAAAAGCTGGAAGTTGTCCTGGGCAGGAAGGGGGTATAAGTGCCCGGTAGGCTAGTGGTTAAAGAAGAGCATGAAGAAGGAAGTGATGGAGGTTAGAAAGATTAATTTATAGATTTCAGTCTGCAGGGACCTCGATTACTTTGTAGGAGAGCTGGAGAGAAAGTAGTTGTTGGCTTGTGTCATTGTGCTGGAGATGAACAGTCACAACAAATGCCAGTTACTACACTGGTGTCTCTCAGACCCACCTACCTGCTATTCTGGGAAGGGAGCCTAATGTAGTAGCTGACATGTGTTGTTGTGAATAATGATGCTTTCCAGTGCACCGTCATTTAACACGTGTCGTTATTTACTATCTTAGTGTCTCTTTTCTAACAGGTGGATGGGTCTGGGCTCAGTCATCGATCCATTCTGTGTACAGGGAAGATGGTCAAGGGGTTGGGGCAGGGCTCGACTATTTTGCTTTGAAGCTAAAAGCCCGCTAAGAAAATTAGGAGCCATGGGTTGTCAGCGCACGGGCCAAGGCAACAGCTTTGTGCGTTGCGATTTACTGTGCAGCAATCACAGCAAAACAATATCATGTTTTAGGTGCCACTGAAAATAAAGGCACCTGAACCTGCGATCACAGCAATCCCAAAATGCCCAGGTGTGAATGGAGCCACCCTGATTCACACATATGCAATTCTGGATGTGTTTTCAAACTCAGAGATTAACATGACAGACTAGATATCATGTGTTCCTATTGAGGTGGTTTACACAGATGCGATCCATACGAGTGCCATTACTTAAAGGGTCCTGTGCGAGTTTGTAGCGGTTCGTTCCAGACTCGCCAGTGATAAAGTGGCATGCAGAGATAAATGTTCACATAGGATTCCTATTGACAGGAGTTTTTGCACTGAAGTCTACGGGAGGCAGTGTGTGAACCCAGGTCTGAATCCAAAGAACAGAGGTATACCGCTCAGGCAAACAATCCAGATCAATCCACGACAGGTGCAGGCTCTGGCTCGCCACCACACACGATGCAATAGGAAGAAGGATCAGATACACACCGGAGGATTGATGAATATAGTGTTTCGCTTTTTATTCCACTTCACTTTCCTTCTTCTTTTCCTCCTTTCTTGTTGTTCTCTGAGATCAGTTTTTGATACAATGGTTTTTATATGTTTTGTTACAATGCATTAGTAGGTGTTTCCTCAGGATTCAGGAATTCTGATTAGGACAGGTGCTCTTTATTAACTAATACCTATATAAGACAGCACTTTTGTTGTTTTCTGTGTTATGATTAAGCATGAGATCGTGTGAAACGCGTTGGCAGGTCCTGTACTCATGTCCTGGTGTTTTGTGTGTCCTATGGATCAAAAAATATACACTATATTCATCAATCCTCCAGTGTACGGCCGACCCTTCTTCCTGTGAACCCAGGTGCCAGGACGCAATTTCTAGTTGCCATGGCGACCTGGCGCCTGGGATTTGTCGGGCCCTGGGTTAGAACATAAAGAGGCACAGGGCTGAATGATTAGATAACAAGAGGTGCAAAAATGTAGAGGTCAGTAACGTCCCCATATCCACTTCCATAAATTGGTCGATAGACTGGGGTGAAGCTACAGCCAGCTCAAACAGTAAAGAAAAGCATTTTAATATTCACGTCAAGTATCTGAACATGGCCAATAGCTAGGTACATCGGGCCCCAAGGGATATTCAACAAGGTTTTTTAACTTGTGGTGATACTTCAAGTATGTATAGTGCACAGCACATCCCCGCATAGGTTTGCTTGTACCTGTGCAGCCTGCATGGTGCCAGCAGTCCCCATTTCCCTGGGAATTCAATGGTGACACCAGTTGAGTATTTGTCGCCCAAAAGAAATTCTTGTTTGGGCAGTAAGTTTAGCATGATTTTGAAACTCGCATTTTGTTGCGATCGCCATGTGACAATCAGAGCAGAATCACACCGCACTGAGGGTACCATTAAGAATAATGCCACCCAATTAAGCATGGTGTGATTTGGAATCGTGGGCAGAATCGTGGCAATTCTAATGTGAACAGGACCTTAAGGAGATTCACCCCATTTGTCCTGTTAACTCACATCACCAAGAGTTAAATTTGTGTTGTCACCAAAGAGAAATAAAAGGGAAATCTTCCAATGGGGTCACTAATGCAGGCCATAGACAGATCATTTATTGGCCAAATTTTAACCCGAAAGAATAATCGGGCCAGTAGTGGGGCAATGTCATTGGCCGATCTTCGTAGTTCCTCCTCATTTCTTTTATCGGTCATGCTAGAAAATTTACAAAAAACAGCCGATTTTCGTAATTATTGGTGGCAACAGAATGAGCGATGTTTTGTTTTTTGGCCGATAAACGAACCGCCTATGGCCTGCATAGTTTTCAGGAATCCCTCACTTTGGAGAAATTTCCACTCACTTCCTGTTTTGACTATGGGACAGGATGTGAAGGGAAATCTCACAATGGGATACATATGGCAAAAGAAAAATAGCATGGATATACCCTCCATTACATAAAACAAAATAAAAAAAAGAATTGCCTTCAATCATACTGAAAATAAAAAAAAAAGAAAAAAATGAGATGTGTTATACCAACACAAATCATCAACACAATCACACCAAAAATTGTGCATGCGGTAACTTTACACAGACACCCACTGCAGTGCATTTTGAACGTGGTGTAGGAAACACAGAGTTAGGGGGTTTCCCACATTGTGTTCCAGTGGGACCTGGCACTGAACGGGCCCGGTGTTTACGCAGCCTGAGCCCCCTGGTGCTCTGTGCAGGGAGCCCATGTTACTTTATGGTGATGCAGAGTCTTCATAGACACAGACGCTCAGCCTAATTTAATGGGGGGATAAGCCTCTGAACACAGACAGCGTGCATTCAGGGGTCACTCACCTGCACCAATTTACCTGTCAATTTAGGGCGAGTGGCTGTTTCCGTGCAGACGCAGCATCACCATAAAGTAACATGGAATCCCTGCACACAGCACTGGGCGGCTCAGGCTGTATAAACACCGGACCCCTTCATGGACTATGGACCTCAGCGATGCCTAATACAGGACAGAACACCTGCTGGTGTGACCAGACCCTGTCCTGATAGAACTATAGAGGCCGATATGTTCTTCGGGTCACTGACCTCGTCATCTACAGTATCTCACAGAAGTAAGGACACCCCTCACATTTCGGTAAATATTTTATTCTATCTTTTCATGTGACAACACTGAAGAAATGACACCTTGCTACAATGTGACGTAGTGAGTGTACAGCTTGTATAACAGTGTAAATTTGCTTTCCCTCAAAATAACTCAACACACAGCCATTAATGTCTAAACCGCTGGCAACAAAAGTGAGTACACCCCTAAGTGACAAGGTCCAAATTGGGCCCAAAGTGTCAATATTTTGTGTGGCCACCATTATTTTCCAGCACTGCCTTAACCCTCTTGGGCATGGAGGTCACCAGAGCTTCACAGGTTGCCACTGGAGTCCTCTTCCACTCCTCCATGACATCACGGAGCTGGTGGATGTTAGAGACCTTGCGCTCCTCCACCTTCCATTTGAGAATGCCCCACAGATGCTCAATAGGGTTTAGGTCTGGAGACATGCTTGGTCAGTCCATCACCTTTACCCTCAGCTTCTTTAGCAAGACAGTGGTCATCTTGGAGGTGTGTTTGGGGTCATTATTTTGGAATACTGCCCTGCGGCCCAGTCTCTGAAGGGAGGGGATCATGCTCTGCTTCCGTATGTCACAGTACATGTTGGCATTCATGGTTCCCTCAATGAATTGTAGCTCCCCAGTGCCGGCAGCACTCATGCAGCCCCAGACCATGACACTCCCACCACCATGCTTGACTGTAGGCAAGACACACTTGTCTTTGTACTCCTCACCTGGTTGCCACCACACCCGCTTGACACCATCTGAACCAAATACAGTAATACCTCGGTTTACAAATTTAATTCGTTCTGCAGGACTTTTCATATAGCGAAACAAATTGTAAACCGAAACGCCGTTTCCCATAGGAATGCATTCAAAACCAATTAATCCTTTCCGAAGGTCAGAAAAAAGTAAACGCTACTACAATACCGCAAGAGCTATTTTATCAAGTCATGCGGTATTTTAGTAGTGACAACCATGTGTTAATATTTCCCCACTGACAGCGGAAAGCAAAAGAATTGCCGTCAATTAAAAAAATAATTTAAAAAATAATTTAAAAAACGGCGTGTTTTTTTGTGAATGAGTAGTTGTACCATGTACCCTATATTCATTCACAAAAGGGGGGCAAGGATCTGGGGGCCCCCTTGTTAAAGGGGGCTTCAAGATCCCGATAAGCACCCTGCCTGCAGACCCCCACAATCGCTGGCCATGGTTGTGGGGAAGAGGCCCTCGTCCCCATCAAAATGGAGCCAAGGTGCTTTGGGGGCATGTGGCCTGGTATGGTTCGGGGGGAGGGGGGGGGCACTCACTCGCACCACACTGCCACCTCTCCCCCCCCCCCCCTTTTCCTGACCTGCCAGGCTGCATACTCGGATAAAAGTCTGGTATGGATTTTGGTGGGACCCTACGCCATTTTTTAAAAAAAGTTTGGAGTGGGATTTCCCCTCAAAATCCATACCAGACCTGAAGGGCTTGGATTGGATGCGAGGGGGGACCCCATGCCGTTTTTTTAAATTATTTATTTATTATGGTGCTGATTTTTAAATGTAATTACCGCTTTTTTTTTTTTTTTTCTTCACTACAGCTCAGAAATTCAGCTGTCACTTTTGCCCAGCTAAAAGAAAGGACGTTTTCTTTTAGTTTATTTCCCTGGAGTTAAGAGAAACAATGCTTCCTTTTAGTTTCTTAAAAGAAACAGTCTCCATTAACACCGGGGAAATTGACAGCCAATTCCGTCAGATATAGTGAAGAAAAAAGAAAAAAAGCCGGAAAGTGCATTTAAAAATCAACACTGATATACAGTTCGTATTGCGAAAAAAAAATTGTAAACCGAGAAATTATTTACAATGGATTTTCATTCGTAAACCGAAAATTACATTAACCGTGGCGTTTGAAAACCGAGGTATTACCGTAAGTTTATCTCATCAGACCACAGGACATGGTTCCAGTAATCCATGTCCTTAGTCTGCTTGTCTTCAGCAAACTGTTTGCGGGCTTTCTTGTGCATCATCTTTAGAAGAGGCTTCCTTCTGGAATGACAGCCATGCAGACCAATTAGATGCAGTGTCCGGCGTATGGTCTGAGCACTGACAGGCTGACTCCCCCCCCACCCCTCCAACTTCTGCAGCAATGCTGGCAATACTCATACATCTAATTCCCAAAGACAACCTCTGGATATGACGCGGAGCACGTGCACGCGACTTCTTTGGTTGACCATGGCGAGGCCTGTTCTGAGTGGAATCTGTCCAGTTAAACCACTGTATGGTCTTGGCTACCATGCTGCAGCTCAGTTTCAGGGTCTTGGCAATCTTCTTATAGCCTAAGCCACCTTTATGTAGAGCAACAATTCTTTTTTTCAGATCCTCAGAATTTTTTGCCATGAGGTGCCATGTGGAACTTCCAGTGACCAGTATGAGAGAGTGAAAGCGATAACACCAAATTTAACACACCTGCTCCCCATTCACACCTGAGACCTTGTAACACTAGCGAGTCACATGACACCGGGGAGGGAAAATGGCTAATTGGGCCCAACTTGGACCTTGTCGCTTAGAGGTGGACTCACTTTTGTTGCCAGCGCTTTAGACATTAATGGCTGTGTGTTGAGCTATTTTGAGGGGACAGCAAATTTACATGTTATACAAGCTGTACACTCACTACGTCACATTTTAGTGTCATTTCTTCAGTGTTGTCACATGAAAAGCTAGAATAAAATATTAACAAAAATGTGAGGGGTGTACTCACTTCTGGGAGATACTGTATATATCTATAATTATTATTATACAGTATTTATATAGAGCTAAAAGGTTTGCTCAGCGCTGTACAATATAATGCACCTTTCTCACGGGGTGAACCTGTCAGCGGATCCACTTGCCCAGAGGGGAATCTGTCCGCTGAGCAAGTGGATGACAGGTTCAAGTCGCTCCACTTCTGCAGAGCAAACGCAGCCCGCTGTCCCCTATGGGCTGTTTCCATGTGACTGTCATCTGATCGGCGGATGGAGAACAGATCCACACCCGTTTGTTTTTAGCAGACAGGATTGGTTTGGATGTGGGTGGGAGTAAACCAACATGTCCATTTACACCCGCTGCTACATAGACATTGATGCAGCGTCCGATCGGGGCCACTCGAAAAACGGACAGACGGACCTGATTGATCCACTCATGTGAAAGGGGCTTACTATAGCGCTGAGAATCGGGGCAGAATTGCCGCATTTCTGCCCTTGATTTAAACGCTCTGCATAAAAAAAAAAAAAAAAATATCGCAGAACCAGGTGTTCAAGAGCCATTCATTTTACTGCCACCTCAAAACACTGCGATTTACTGCGATTGAAGCTCAGTTTATCAATGCAGGACTGCACAAAGCATGTAGCCCACAGTTCAAGAACTACTTTTGAACAACACGGATTGCTGCGACTTACTGCGTGGAAAACACACAGCGCATTTTAATGTACCATTACAAAGAATGGCTCCTGAACACACGGTTCTGTGATTTATCATTTAAACGTTTGGAGATTGCGGTGATTCTGCCCGTGATTCACAATGCCGTAATGTGATTGGAGCCTGACTTTCTGATCTGCAGACCTGTCCTGGCCCTGCCTGCCAAACAGCACTGAGACCGGAGAATCTTCAGAAGAGCCAGGCAATGAGCATTTCCAGTAATAGCAACCACTATAGACAGTTGTGGCTCTCCTGCATCAGTGCCATTCCCAGGGGGGATTCCACACAGTATAGAGGGAGAAAACTCGGCACCCATCCCCAGGGGGGAGTCCATACAGGGAGAAAACTCGGCACCCATCCCCAGGGGGGAGTCCATACAGGGAGAAGACTCGGCACCCATCCCCAGGGGGGAGTCCATACAGGGAGAAAACTCGGCACCCATCCCCAGGGGGGAGTCCATACAGGGAGAAGACTCGGCACCCATCCCCAGGGGGGAGTCCATACAGGGAGAAGACTCGGCACCCATCCCCAGGGGGGAGTCCATACAGGGAGAAGACTCGGCACCCATCCCCAGGGGGGAGTCCATACAGGGAGAAGACTCGGCACCCATCCCCAGGGGGGAGTCCATACAGGGAGAAGACTCGGCACCCATCCCCAGGGGGGAGTCCATACAGGGAGAAGACTCGGCACCCATCCCCAGGGGGGAGTCCATACAGGGAGAAGACTCGGCACCCATCCCCAGGGGGGAGTCCATACAGGGAGAAGACTCGGCACCCATCCCCAGGGGGGAGTCCATACAGGGAGAAGACTCGGCACCCATCCCCAGGGGGGAGTCCATACAGGGAGAAGACTCGGCACCCATCCCCAGGGGGGAGTCCATACAGGGAGAAGACTCGGCACCCATCCCCAGGGGGGAGTCCATACAGGGAGAAGACTCGGCACCCATCCCCAGGGGGGAGTCCATACAGGGAGAAGACTCGGCACCCATCCCCAGGGGGGAGTCCATACAGGGAGAAGACTCGGCACCCATCCCCAGGGGGGAGTCCATACAGGGAGAAGACTCGGCACCCATCCCCAGGGGGGGTCCATACAGGGAGAAGACTCGGCACCCATCCCCAGGGGGGGGTCCATACAGGGAGAAGACTCGGCACCCATCCCCAGGGGGGGGTCCACACAGGGAGAAGACTCGGCACCCATCCCCAGGGGGGAGTCCACACAGGGAGAAGACTCGGCACCCATCCCCAGGGGGGAGTCCACACAGGGAGAAGACTCGGCACCCATCCCCAGGGGGGAGTCCACACAGGGAGAAGACTCGGCACCCATCCCCAGGGGGGAGTCCACACAGGGAGAAGACTCGGCACCCATCCCCAGGGGGGAGTCCACACAGGGAGAAGACTCGGCACCCACCCCCAGGGGGGAGTCCACACAGGGAGAAGACTCGGCACCCATCCCCAGGGGGGAGTCCACACAGGGAGAAGACTCGGCACCCATCCCCAGGGGGGAGTCCACACAGGGAGAAGACTCGGCACCCATCCCCAGGGGGGAGTCCACACAGGGAGAAGACTCGGCACCCATCCCCAGGGGGGATTCCACACAGTATAGAGGGAGAAGACTCGGCACCCATCCCCAGGGGGGAGTCCATACAGGGAGAAGACTCGGCACCCATCCCCAGGGGGGAGTCCATACAGGGAGAAGACTCGGCACCCATCCCCAGGGGGGAGTCCATACAGGGAGAAGACTCGGCACCCATCCCCAGGGGGGAGTCCATACAGGGAGAAGACTCGGCACCCATCCCCAGGGGGGAGTCCATACAGGGAGAAGACTCGGCACCCATCCCCAGGGGGGGGTCCATACAGGGAGAAGACTCGGCACCCATCCCCAGGGGGGGGTCCATACAGGGAGAAGACTCGGCACCCACCCCCAGGGGGGGTCCACACAGGGAGAAGACTCGGCACCCATCCCCAGGGGGGAGTCCATACAGGGAGAAGACTCGGCACCCATCCCCAGGGGGGAGTCCACACAGTATACAGGGAGAAGACTCGGCACCCATCACCAGGGGGGAGTCCACACAGTACACAGGGAGAAGACTCGGCACCCATCCCCAGGGGGGAGTCCACACAGTATAGAGGGAGAAGCCTCGGCACCCATCCCCAGGGGGGATTCCACACAGTATAGAGGGAGAAGCCTCGGCACCCATCCCCAGGGGGGATTCCACACAGTATAGAGGGAGAAGACTCGGCACCCATCACCAGGGGGGAGTCCACACAGTATAGAGGGAGAAGACTCGGCACCCATCCCCAGGGGGGAGTCCACACAGTATACAGGGAGAAGACTCGGCACCCATCACCAGGGTAACCAGCTAACAGCACACCTGACCGCTCTAGCCCCTCCTCACCTCGGTGTTCCTCCACACCCCGCCCTTTATCATAATCCGCGGCATGTTGGCGGTGTTTCTGTCACGTGGTGCACCGAGGACTCTCTACACACGCAGGCGGCGGGGACACGCACGATCCAGGCCCGCTTGTTGTGACTGCCGGTGACGCGCGCTACGTCCGACACCAGTGAGAAGAGACACTTTGGGTAGATGGGGGTCACTGTTCCGAGGAGCGACATCTACCTTCCGGAGGTCACAGGCACACAGGAAAAGCCCCTGACAGAGCGCGTGTATGTGCTTATAGTGCGCCCTCTGCTGGCCTGATGTCACATTCACACAGGCGAGCCCATGACCACACGTATATGTGTTTATAGTGCGCCCTCTGCTGGCTAGATGTCACATTCACACAGCACGCATCAAGGACAGAGCGAGTAGATGTTCACGTGGGCAGCCCGCAGTGTCCTACAGCCTGCATGGGGTGGGTACAGATGGAGGAGGGGAGTGAGGAAGACACTGATAGAAGGAGAAAGTCTGCAGATTCTGGTATAAAGGGGAACTCTGATGTAAGGTTTCCTGGTCATTTGTGTTCCTCCTTACATGAGAGTTCCCAGCATTCTCCCTTAAATCAAGGTTCCTAGCGCCTCTAGTGTAAGGGGGCACTCTGCGGACTCTGATGTGGTGGTGGGGTGGGGGCATGGGGGCTCTGATGTGAGGAGAAACTCTGGGGACCCTAAGTTAAGGGGGGACTAGGGGGTGAGGAAGACACTGATAGAAGGAGAAAGTCTGCAGATTCTGGTATAAAGGGGAACTCTGATGTAAGGTTTCCTGGTCATTTGTGTCCCTCCTTACATGAGAGTTCCCAGCATTCTCCCTTAAATTAGGGTTCCTAGCTCCCCCAGTGTAAGGGGAGAACTCTGTGGACTCATGTGGGGGACCGTGGGGACTCGGATGTGAGGAGGAACTCTGTGGACCCTATGTCAAGGGGGCACTAGGGAGTGAGGAGGACACTGATATAAGGGGAAAATCTGCAGATTCTGGTATAAAGGGTAACTCTGTGTTCCCAGCATTCTCCCTTAAATCAAGGTTCCTAGCGCCTCTAGTGTAAGGGGGCACTCTGCGGACTCTGATGTGGTGGTGGGGTGGGGGCATGGGGGCTCTGATGTGAGGAGAAACTCTGGGGACCCTAAGTTAAGGGGGGACTAGGGGGTGAGGAAGACACTGATAGAAGGAGAAAGTCTGCAGATTCTGGTATAAAGGGGAACTCTGATGTAAGGTTTCCTGGTCATTTGTGTCCCTCCTTACATGAGAGTTCCCAGCATTCTCCCTTAAATTAGGGTTCCTAGCTCCCCCAGTGTAAGGGGAGAACTCTGTGGACTCATGTGGGGGACCGTGGGGACTCGGATGTGAGGAGGAACTCTGTGGACCCTATGTCAAGGGGGCACTAGGGAGTGAGGAGGACACTGATATAAGGGGAAAATCTGCAGATTCTGGTATAAAGGGTAACTCTGTGTTCCCAGCATTCTCCCTTAAATCAGAGTTTCTAGCGCCCCCAGTGTAAGGGGGAACTCTGCAGACTCTGATGTGGGGGGGAGGCATGGGGACTCTGATTAGAGGAGAAACTCTGAGGACTCTAAGTTAAGGGGGGACTAGGGGGTGAGGAGGACACTGATAGAAGGACAAAGTCTGCAGATTCTGGTATAAAGGGGTCTCTGATGTAAGGTTTCTTGGTCATTTGTGTCCCTCCTTACATCAGAGTTCCCAGCATTCTCCCTTAAATTAGGGTTCCTAGCACCCCCAGCGTAAAGGGGGAACTCTGATTTGGGGGGGGGGGGCATGGGGACTCTGATTAGAGGAGAAACTCTGAGGACTCTAAGTTAAGGGGGGGCTAGGGGGTGAGGAGGACACTGATATAAGGGGAAAGTTTGCAGATTCTGGTATAAAGGGGAACTCTGATTTAAGGTTTCTTGGTCATTTGTGTTCCTCCTTACATCAGAGTTCCCAGCATTCTCCCTTAAATTAGGGTTCCTAGCGCCCTCAGCGTAAAGGGGAAACTCTGATTTGGGGGGGGGGATGGGGACTCTGATGTGAGGAAAAACTCTGAGGACTCTAAGTTAAGGGGGGCTAGGGGGTGAGGAGGACACTGAAATAAGGGGAAAGTTTGCAGATTCTGGTATAAAGGGGAACTCTGATTTAAGGTTTCTTGGTCATTTGTGTTCCTCCTTACATCAGAGTTCCCAGCATTCTCCCTTAAATTAGGGTTCCTAGCACCCCCAGCGTAAGGGGGGAACTCTGATGTGGGGGGGCGGGGGGGGCATGGGGACTCTGATTAGAGGAGAAACTCTGAGGACTCTAAGTTAAGGGGGGGGCTAGGGGGTGAGGAGGACACTGATATAAGGGGAAAGTTTGCAGATTCTGGTATAAAGGGGAACTCTGATTTAAGGTTTCTTGGTCATTTGTGTTCCTCCTTACATCAGAGTTCCCAGCATTCTCCCTTAAATTAGGGTTCCTAGCGTCCCCAGCGTAAAGGGGGAACTCTGATTTGGGGGGGGGGGGGCATGGGGACTCTGATGTGAGGAAAAACTCTGGGGACCCTAAGTCAAGGGGGCACTAGGGGTGAGGACACTGATATGAGGGGAAAGTCTGCAAATTCTGGTATAAAGGGGATCTCTGATATAAGGTTTCTTGGTCATTTGTGTCCCTCCTTACATGAGAGTTCCCAGCATTCCCCCTTAAATCAGGGTTCCTAGCTCCCCCAGTGTAAGGGGGGAAATCTATGGACTCTGATGTGGGGGGGAGGGGGGCTCTGATGTGAAGAAAACTCTGTGGACCGTAAGTTAAGGGGGGACTAGGGGGTGAGGAGGACACTGATAGAAGAGGAAAGTCTGCAGATTCTAGTATAAAGGGGAACTCTGATGTAAGGTTTCTTGGTCATTTGTGTCCCTCTTTACATCAGAGTTCCCAGCATACCCCCTTAAATCAGGGTTCCTATCTCTCCCAATGTAAGGGGCATCTCTGCAGGTTCTGATGTGGGGGGGGGGGCTCTGATGTGAGGAGAAACTCTGGGGACCCTAAGTTACGGGGGCACTAGGGGATGAGGAGGGCACTGATATAAGGGGAAAGTCTGCAGATTTTGGTATAAAGGGGAACTCTGATGTAATGTTTCTTGGTCATTTGTGTCCATCCTTACATGAGAGTTCCCAGCATTCCCCCTTAATTCAGGGTTCCTAGCTCCCGTAGTGTAAGGGGGGAACTCTGCGGACTCTGATGTGGGGGGGGGGGGTATTCTGATGTGAGGAAAAACTCTAATCCACATTGGCTCACAATTGATATGATCCAGCAATATTTAGACAGAATAAAGGTGAATAAAGCACCTGGACCGGATGGCATACACCCACGGGTCTTTAAAGAATTGAGCTCTGTCATTTCAAAGCCATTGTTTCTATTTAATGTATGGCATAGTACCACTGGATTGTTGTAAGACTAATGCAGTGCCTATATTCAAAAAGGGGTCAAAATCTTTACCAAGTAATTATAGATCTGTTAGTTTAACTTCTATAGTTGGGAAGATACTGGAGAGTTTAATAAAAGACCACATAGATGAGCTCTTGCTGGAAAAAAATATTTTAAGCAACAGACAGCATGGATTCATGGAAGACAGAAGTTGTCAAACTAATCTGATTTCTTTTTATGAGGGGGTGAACAAAACCTTGGACAGAGGGGTGGTTGTGGACGTGGTATACTTGGACAGAGGGGTGGCGGTGGACGTGGTATACTTGGACAGATGGGTGGCGGTGGATGTGGTATACTTGGACAGAGGGGTGGCGGTGGATGTGGTATACTTGGACATAGGGGTGGCGGTGGATGTGGTATACTTGGACAGAGGGGTGGTGGTAGACGTAGTATACTTGGACAGAGGGGTGGCGGTAGACGTAGTATACTTGGACAGAGGGGTGTCGGTGGATGTGGTATACTTGGACAGAGGGGTGGCGGTAGACGTAGTATACTTGGACAGAGGGGTGGCGGTAGACGTAGTATACTTGGACAGAGGGGTGGCGGTAGACGTGGTATACTTGGACAGAGGGGTGGCGGTGGACGTGGTATACTTGGACAGAGGGGTGGCGGTAGACGTAGTATACTTGGACAGAGGGGTGGCGGTGGACGTGGTATACTTGGACAGAGGGGTGGCGGTAGACGTAGTATACTTGGACAGAGGGGTGGCGGTAGACGTAGTATACTTGGACAGAGGGGTGGCGGTAGACGTAGTATACTTGGACAGAGGGGTGGCGGTGGACGTGGTATACTTGGACAGAGGGGTGGCGATGGACGTGGTATACTTGGACAGAGGGGTGGCGGTGGACGTGGTATACTTGGACAGAGGGGTGGCGGTAGACGTAGTATACTTGGACAGAGGGGTGGCGGTAGACGTAGTATACTTGGACAGAGGGGTGGCGGTGGACGTGGTATACTTGGACAGAGGGGTGGCGATGGACGTGGTATACTTGGACAGAGGGGTGGCGGTGGACGTGGTATACTTGGACAAAGGGGTGGTGGTGGACGTGGTATACTTGGATTTAGCAAAAGCGTTTGCCACAGTTCCCCACACATGGCTAATGTGTAAGGTAAAGTCTACAGGCTTGGAAAAATCTGTATGTAAATGGATAGAAAACTGGCTAAAAGATTGTATTCAGAGAGTAGTGGTTAATGATTCATACTCTGAATGGTCTAGGGGTGTCAGTGGTGTACCCCAAGGTTCAGTGTTGGGATTATTACTTTTTAATATATTTATAAACAATATAGGGTCTGGGATTAAAAATCCCATTTCAGTCTTTGCAGATGACATCAAGCTGTGCAGTGGAATAACGTCCTTACAGGATGTCTCCAATTTACAAGCCGACCTCAATGCTCTGTGTAATTGGGCAACTATGTGGCAAATGAGGTTTAATGATGATAAATGTAAGGTTCTGCACTTGGGGGCTAAGAATATGCATACATCATACATACTGGGGGGGTACAACTGGGGGAATCAATGGTGGAGAAGGATCTGGGGGTTCTGGTATATCACAAGCTTAATAATGGCATGCAATGCCAAGCTGTGGGTTCTAAAGCGAGCAAAATCCTCTCTTGTATTAAAAGAGGTATAGACTCCAGAGAGAGAGATATCATATTTCCCCGGTACAAATCATTAGTAAGACCTCATCTGGAATATGCAGTTAAGTTTTGGGCACCAATTCACAAAAAGAACATTGGGGAACTGGAGAAAGTACAGAGAAGGGCAACCAAACTGATAAGAGGCATGGAGGAGCTCAGCTATGAGGAAAGATTAGAGGAACGGAATTTATTCTCTCTTGAGAAGAGGAGATTAAGGGGGGATATGATCAACATGTATAAATACATCAGTGGTTCATATAGTGAACTCGGTGTAGAGTTATTCACCCTGAGGTCATCACAGAGGACAAGAGGGCACGCTTTACATCTGGAGGAAAAGAAATTTAATCTTCAAACATGGAAAGGTTTCTTCACAGTGAGAGCTGTGAAAATGTGGAATAGACTCCCTCAAGAGTTGGTTCTGGCCAGCTCAGTGGAGTGCTTTAAAAAAGGCCTGGATTCTTTCTTGGATACACAGAATATAACTCGATACTAACATTTATAGGTAAAGTTGATCCAGGGAATATCTGATTGCCTCTCGGGGGATCAGGAAGGATTTCTTTCCCCTGCAGGAGCAAATTGGATCATGCTTTGCTGGGGTTTTTTTGTCTTCCTCTGGATCAACTGTGGGTGTAGGATTATAACTTTTTTTTTTAAATGGTTGAACTGGATGGATTTTTGTCTTTTTTTCAGCCAGACTAACTATGTAATCTTGGAGGTGTCTTGACCTTTAGAATCATGGGTGCTATGCAGAGCTTCTGCAGACTTTCAGTGTAGGTTAGATCAAATAATTAATCAGCGGCTGAGGAGTTTTAAAGAGAATTCTCAGCTGCTGGAAAAATTATGTATACTACCCCTCTGGGTAAGTAAGATCTACATTATATAGGTAACCAGTGCTTAGTGGTACAGTCCACTGGAATGTACTACTAAGCTCATGTTACCTATATAATATATGTCAGTGTAAGCTGTCTGCTCGTACCTCGTATGGGCAGGCAGTTAAAAAATGAAAGGAAGCATCAATGAACTACCTTGAGTGCTACAAGCCGTTAGCTGAAAAGGCTGGCAGTAGTTGTAGTTTACCATTCACAGAACTCTTTGATTGAATGACGCGGTCTTTTGGGACGTTTTTTAAATGTGACAGTAGGCACGTGGAAAAGATCCCCAGCCTGCTGTCACAGCGAGGACTTGGAGGGGGGGGGAGTTCGTAGGGGCAGCTGCAGCAGTAACATGTTATAAAAGGTGAACGTACCCTTTAAGAGTGCTTAACATCAAATTCTCATCAAATCCCGACTATAGGAAGGCCAAGATATGAGGCACATAGAAATAGCTGGAATTGAAATGCCTGTGTTCAGACCAGACAAAAAAGGATTTCCAGTGGTGATAGCATCTTTTTTTCTGGAAGTCACTTTTTTGGTTCTGGACAATATGGGAATAACAGAACTATAAACACCCCTGTCCTTCAAGACGTGGGTTTCAACAGCTATACCATTTAAGCCAGTGACTGAGAAGCAGAATGAAAAAGGGGGCCCAGAGCAAGAAGGTCTAGCCTGCTTGGAAAAGGCCAGGGATCATCTCCTAGAGTATGTCTGTATGTGTACCAGGTTCTTATGGGCCAGTTTGGTGCAATGAAAACCACCGTTTTCTTCCTTTGCTGTATTTTGCAGAGCAGTTAAGGCAGATTTTGCACTGGAGGAATGATTTATATTAAATGGAATAGGGTTCAGGGAATTATGAGAACATCCAATCTCAGTGCTAGAGGTTCCTTAGACTTGGCTACACATGATAGTTATACCTGGAGTAAAGGATGTGATGTGAACAGCAGAGGGGGCTACACAGTGTGTTTCTGTCCGTGAGATGATCAGACTTATTCCTTTAAGGCTGCCTAAATCCTTTTACCCCTTTGGTAGTTGATATAAGCCACAGTCATGGCATTGAGTGATTGTACCCTAATCGGGTGACTCTGAAGAAGGGGGTCCAGTGATTCAGAGCTAGTTTTATCACTCTGAGCTTCAGGATGTTGACAAGGAGCTGAGCTTCCTTGGGTGGCTATGTTCCCTGAACTTTGAGGGACTGGAACACTGCTCCTCAGCCTGTGAGGCTGGCATTTGTTTTCACCCTCCACGGATGCAATATAAATGACTTCCCCCTTGTCAAGGCTGAACTGGAAATTCACCATGCTAGGGAGTTACTTGCTTGGCTGGAGAGGCACAAAGGCAGGTTGAGAGGCGGAGCAAGCTTTTTCCAGGCCAACAAAATGTTGTGTTGGAAAAGCCTTGAAAGGAATGGAGTAAAGGGTACTTCCTCAAATGAGACTACCATGAAGCCCTGAACTCCCAGAGAATCTCATGGAGGGATGTGTCTTTGATCTTAAGATCTGAGCATGACATGCTATAGAGAAAATTTTGCTTTCTGGAAGAAAGACCTTATCTTGGGCTGTGTCCAGAGTGAGATCTAAGTATTCTAGGTGATAGGAAGGTTGGAGAGCAGACTTTTGAAATGTGATTACCCAACCGAAGGTCTGAAGCATCTAAATAGTCCTTTTGGATGTTAGCATCCAGTTGATGGGAAGAGGAGGCCATTGGGAGAAGGTTGCCTGGGTACCATGTTATCTGAATAGCCATGGGACGAAGAAGCTCAATTACCTTTGTGAATACTCTAAGCTTCTTGGATGTTTACTGATGCCTAGTATTTGTTAAGTACCAGGTAGGGGAGCCTGACGTGGAGATGAGGGTATCCGCTTGCACCGCCTGCTCGTTGCTTCTGATAGAGCAGACAGAGAGCACGGGAACCCGAAGTGGTACTAGTGCCTGGTAAGTCTATAATGTCAGCTGACAGGTGGGTACTCCGGACGACCAGGATGCAGGTGAGTGGAGGATGCAGATTAGCAGGAGCACCGGCTGGCAGGTTCTAGCAGAAACTGCGGATAGCAAGGCACAGGCTGGAGAAGAAGCAGAGTCAGACAAGCCAGGTCGGGATCTATCAGGTACAGGGAGCAGGTAAGTGGATAGTCGAAGTTCAAGCCAGAAGTCAGTAATCATAGGTAGATAGCAGGGGGGAGCAGGCAGGGCATCGTCAGAATCAAGGCGGAGTTCAAGCGAAGTCAGGACAGATCAGGTCAGCAACAGGATCAGGATACAAGAGACAGCAGATAAGGGAATGTGGTAGACCAGAAGGCAAGGATTCCTAGTGCAGCAGCAGTTGAAATAGTCCGTCTGGTAACCGGCACTGGCGCATAGCTGTGCGCCTAGGTATACTTTGTTTTCCCTGACAGTATTCCCCTTTTCTCAGAGGCAACTGCCCTTGTCGTTTCTATGTGAAAATTTAGAGCATGTAGGTATTTGTTTTGGGATTTTAGGTCTAGGCTAGAATGAATACCCTTGTTGGGTTTTGGCACCGTGGACAGGTTTGGGACAACCGATGGTTCAGGGCAGTCTGCAAATTTAAATGCCCATGAGAAAGATTTTGGTTGGTTTGAGAGAAGAAAATAATGAGAGGGTAGAGTTTTAACTACTTGCCAACCGCAGATAGCCGACAGCTACACTGCGGCCGGCCAGTTCTGGGAGGGCATCATATGACGTCCTCCCAGAACGCACTCTCTTGCGTGCCCCCCCGGTGACCTCCGTGATCGCTGTGTCCTACGGACACAGCTGATCGCGTATTGTGGTAAAAGGCCAATCACAGCGGCCTTTTACCACATGATCAGCCGTGTCCAATGACACGCTGATCACCGGGAAATGCAATTGCTGGCTCTCGGCTGGACTTTCCTCACGCTGTCAGAGCGTGAGGAAAGTACTACCGAGAACCGGCATTTGTCAGAGCAGGGATTGGCACCGATCATCAGGGCACTGATGATCAGCACCCTGATGATCGATGCCCAGCAGTGCCACCCACCAGTTCCGCCCACCTGTGCCCAGCAGTGCACCCTCCTGTGTCCAGCAGTGTACCCACCTGTGCCACCCAGCAGTGCCACCTACCTGTGCCCAGAAGTGCCACCTATCTGTGCCCAGCAGTGCCACCCACCTGTGCCCACCAATGCCACCCACCAGTGCAGCACAGCAGTGCTGCCAGTCAGTGCCACCAGTCAGTGCCCAGTGGTTGTGCCAGTCAATGCCTATCAGTGCCGCCAGTCAGTGCCCAGCAGCGATGCCAGTAAGTGCCACCTATCAGTGTTGTCTATCAGTGCCGCCTATCCGTGACACATCATTAGCGCTGCCTATCAGTGCCGCCTATCCGTGCCACCTCATTAGTGCTGCCTATCATTGCTGCCTATCATTGCTTCCTAACAGTGCACATCAGTGCTGCCCATCAGTGCCGCCTATTAGTGCCCATCAGTGCTGCCTCATCAATGCACATCAGTGAAGGAGAAAAATTTCCTGTTTGAAAAATTTTATAATAGAAACAAAGAAACGTTTTTTTTCACATTTTTTGCATTTGTTTTGTTTATAGCGCAAAAAGTAAAGTGCCCAGCGGCGATTAAATACCACCAAAAGAAAGCTCTATTTGTGAGAAAAAAATTATAAAAATTTCATATGGGTACAATGTTGCATGACCACGCAATTGTCAATCAAAGTGCGACAGCGCTGAAAGCTGTCAATTGGCCTGGTAAAGAAGGGGGTATAAGTGCCCGGTAGGCAAGTGGTTAAGCTGTATTTTGTATCCTTTGAAACAACTGATTGAACCCACAGAAGTGGGATGTCGGTAACCCAGAGAAATGCAAATTGTAACAGACATCCCTCCCAACTCGAGGGTGCTCTTTCCTTGCAAAGAGGGTTTTAGGGTGGTAGGTTTTGTGTTTTAAGTTTTGTGCTAATAGGAAGGACTACATTTTTGGCTTTGAAGATGAAGCCTGAGAAGAGCAATGGACAAATACTTTTTTTTGTGGAGGTAGAAGCTTCCCAAGGATGATGGTTTAGGAACCTTCCATTGTGGAAGAAGTACTTTTCTCCTGTGAATTGTCAAGTGCCTCTCTATAATCACATCCTTCTTCAAAAAGTATACGTGAGAAGTGACATTTGCAATCACCTTCAGCTCTCCAGGCTTTTAGCCATAAGATTATGCACATACAGAATCTTTAAAGGAAGGAACATCTTATATAGGCACAATAAAATGTTTAAGACTACTATTGGAACAGACCACTTCTTGGAGAACTTTTCCATTGGATAGCATTCAGCAATGATTCTTGGAGCGGTCAAAATATTTTCAGGGATAACCAAATTGTCATAAATTTCCCAATCTAGTTGTACCTCATCTAGGCAGAAGTGGTGGTAATTGTGTGACCCGTGGAGTGATGTGACACCTATTTTTCACCTGTGATTACAATCTGAAAGGTGGAATTTTACCACCAAATATTCAAACATAATTCTCCTGATAGCTTTAACATAGAACAAATACTATTTGGGAAACCTGTAATAAGTGAGACTACAGTATCAGTCTAGTATAGGGCAACCCTATCTTACCAATTCATGTCACTGGTTCCTAGTGAGGGTCCAGGCTTAACATGTCATGGTGGGTATAACCCCAGAGTGGTCTGTAGGGTCTTGGTTCCATAGGGATGAACCGCTAGTAGGCTTATATTTTCTGCCATCTACAGCCTAACTGTCCATTGTGTTTTCTGTATGTTCTTACATTGATTGTATGTATTTCTCATCTGATTTTTCTTAATAGCTTTACCCACCCTGTTTTGTTAATAAAGCTTCAAGATTACACTCAGTCTGGCATTTTGCAGTATAGGAGGGTTTAGCTGCATGCTGAGTTACACACAGAGAAACATAGCGTGGACAGAACAATGAACAAGAGTCGACATGTGCGGTGACCTTTCCCATCTCCCACATTTCTGTCCTTACTTTCACCCCTTCTACCCACCTCTGCCCACCTTCTCCCCAAGCCCACTTTCATGCTCAATAGACTGCCATTGCAGCACAATGGCCTCAAAATCGGATGTGCCAAAAAAATTTGTACGACAATGCACTAGGGTACATTGCTGCACCCCATGTGTTGGCTCAGTGACTTGGGGTGCCAAAGCAAAGATGTAAATGGGCCCTAAATGAGAAGAGTTAATACTCAGAGAACATTTGATCAGGAGAGAGAATACCCAAAGAACTTTTGATTTTGCCTGATTTGCACAACAGCCACAGTGTGTTACAAATCCCTAAAACTAATGAGAAAAGTGTATAATTGTTGGGAATGCAACAGCATGTACTATAATGTACTATATATAGTATTGTGTGTTAATATCACTTGACCAGTAGATGGCACTGTACACTAAAGGTTACTTGTTGTATATATGTGAAAACTTGTTGGTTTCTCTCTATCATCTTCAGGAAGTAATATATGTCTGCTGAGAAATGTGCTCTGTATGTTTGCAACTTAAGCCACACAAGTAAAGTCTGAATTCTGCTATCACTACCAGTGTCTTCTCTAACACATAACCAACAATAATTAAACAATATTGCTGCGCTCCCGTGCTAATTAATTATTATACTAAAGAATTACGAAACATTTTTTTACCATACAATTGTGTCAAAAAAACAAAAATTATTTATATCATCCTCCTAAAATAAATGAAATGTATTAATGACCAAAACCAATAAATTCCCTCAATCCATAAGCAATATATCCCATCATCATGTGTCCAGAAACATAATAAAGAAAAGTCCTCCTTTCATGAAATATTATAAAAACAAACAAATGGATTTGTTCCAACACGTGGATGGCTGTGGAATAAATAATGCTCTCTTGTGCGCTCACCTCCTTTTCTAGCCCAATATATAGGCTAAAATAGCTGTTTATCCTAAAAGGATAGATGAGTACAATGTTGCTCTTAACTTCCTTTGGATGGTTCCACGCTGTGATTTTCTAATCATCCACCTGGTGTCTCTCCTCTTTATACTATCCTATGTTGGTCTGAGGATAAATGGATGGATGGATTTTTCTCCTTCTCTCCTCCAGGGGTCTATTCCTCCTTGTATTAACTCCAAAACTCCACATAAAAGAATAAATTCAAAAAGCACATCACAAAAATGACAGCATGGTCCAATCTCCCTAGATGATGGCTGTTGGGGACTGTAGGCCTCCAAATGTCTGACGAGTTTCAATGATGATATAAATAATTTTTGTTTTTTTGACACAATTGTATGGTAAAAAATTTTTTTCGTAATTCTTTAGTATAATAATTAATTAGCACGGGAGCGCAGCACTATTGTTTGATTATATTCAGTTATTAACACTGTTCATGAGTTGGTGTAGGGTGTTAGCGAACCAATTTGTGCATATTTAAAAGATTGTTGTTTTGTTTAATTTGGTTTATAATATTTTTGAATTTCACCATATTAGCTCACGAGTAATAATTAGCACTTAATGAGAAAAGTGTGATTATTTCACATAGAAAGTATTACATGCAGTTTTGCTGCACAAATAGTTATGTGATTTTTAAAATCTCTTTTTGGAGTAGGCCACAAAGTGTTCTAAGTATATTGTGACACTGAATGACCGTATGTACTGAATGACCATATGTACTGAACTGTATGTACGTCCTCCACATAGGTACAAGCTGATTACCCTGACATTTTATTATCTTTACCTAGCACACAGGTCAGCTAAGGACACCTGCCACTGAGCTATTCATGAGTATAATGTATTGCTGAATGAATGGATTTTATTGAATGCTGAATTATTGAAAATAATGTCACCCTTTCATAATGTAACTATTTCAAAACAAACAATAAATTCAATTAGAGTACAGTAGGCAAAGAATTTCAGATGTGCCAGCTGCAGGTACATGAAGGATACAAAGATTATAAGAGGTTATATTTTCAGAAACAATCATTAAAAGCTGTATTGGACTGTTTGATAGTTGACACTGGAAACAATAATAGGCAAACTACTGTAAAAAGGCATGGGAAGCATGTTCTAATAAACATGTACTATGCAAAGGGGAACATGTACCAACAGGCAGTCCCTGTTCTTGCTTATGCAAAACTGTCAAGCTCTCATTGGGAATTAGGAGACCACAGATACAGCAGTGCAAAATTGGACAGCAACAGGACATTTTTCTTGGGGAAGAATTGACTGAAATGTACTAGAGAAAAGAGTACAGATAATTGTTTTGCTACAAGAATTAAGAGACCACAGATGACAAATCGGTGTAAAATTGGCCAGCAGCAGGACAATTTTAAAATGTAAAGGCTAGGCCCTGGCCCGGCAGCTGACTCCTGAAAGCCTGTCCTGCATTCCAGCGCTATATTCGGCCCCGCCGTTTTCACCCTGGGTGTCTATCCCTGGCGCCGGGATCTTTACTATGGACACCTGGCTGTGACAGCTTGCAGATTCACAGCTGGGTGCCCTCTGCACATGTGCGAATGGCGCTGTGCACTGTAAATGGTCCTGCACTCTTCTGTGATCTGTCACTTGTCCCAGGAGACTGTGGGAGGGAGGGGGGGAAGGAGAACAGCTATCAGAATGGAAGTCGGAGTGGGTACCTGTTGAAATCGGTTACCCACTCCCCCTCCTCCCCAAAAGCCCCATTTCACAAACAGTAGTTGGGGAGGAGGCCTTAAGCAGAACTTCCCCTTTTGGGTGAAGGTCTGCTTTAATAAACAGAAACGATCATTATCATATGAAAGAGACTAAACATGATATGTATCCTATAATAGGCATACCCCTTTTGACAATGAACTTGTAGTACGAAACGTGCCAAGGAGGAGCCCCTGCAAGCCGTTGACGTCAAGCCGCCGGATCACACCCTATGACACCAGCTGGTTAGTTCGTATTTCATGCAATTGTCATTATATTGCTCCTGTCTTACACTGCAATTTTTGTACGTTTTTTTTTATGTATCCTTTCTTAACCATTACGATTAAAGTACTATTGAAATACTAGACTATGGGATTATCCCTATTCTTTGCTCTGTACCGAGCACTTTAAATCCCCTAGCGATCCCCGGTGAACTTCCCAGTGCCTGGAAGAGGCTGAACCACATATACTGGCTTATCTAACATCCTGTTACCTAAGGAAGGCCATCCACCCCTAGGCTACATCCCGGACCACCCTTAGAAGGGACCTGTGACTGATCTACCTTATATGATACAACGCGCTTTTTATTAGCACATCTGGTGAGTGCGCATTTTATATATTTATCGGCACACCCACCTGAGGACTATCTACACACTGAGATTTAATTAAATCACCTGGCGATCCGTTTTTTAAGATTTAATGACATTTATGAGTTGAACGCTTTTCACGTATATGCGTTTGGTATCAGTATTGTTACCCAGAGTTGGACTCACCATTTTATACATTTTATGAATTTTATATGGTCATTACACACCTATCACCATACTGTGTGAATTCTATATGGTAAAAACGCACCTATCATTTATGTGCGTTTTTTTTATCTAATTAGTCTGTTGTTTACGTATCAATTTATCAATTTTAGTGCTGCACTACCACTTTTTATGCAGATGATGCACTGGTAAATTTGGATGGCTCTGCAAAGTCATTTTTCTGGTCTGATGTGTGTGGTGGAGGAGTTTGGGGAGGTGTCAGGCCTTCGAGTTCGTTGGGACAAGTCTTTAGCCTTTCCTATAGGCCTCATGGTCCCCTATGATTTTTCATCTACTTCTAAGTTACAACTTTCAAACCAATTTCGCTAAATAGGTATTCAAATTCACTCTGATCTCACTGCCTTTGAATCTCTCAATGTGACGCCCCTTGTTACACACATGGAAACTAGAGTCCATACCTGGGCTATGTTACCCCTTATTTTAATTGGAAGGATTAACATTTTCAAGATGATATATTTACCCAAACTTTTATATGTATTCAGGGCCTCGCCAATTTTTCTCCCTAGAAAATTATGTTAAAAAATTGACTCCATTTTGACGTCTATTCTTTGGAATGGATCACACTCATGAGTAGCCAGGTCCTCACTTCAGGCACCCAAAGTGGATGGGGGCTTGGCGTGTCCTAACTTCCATAACAATTTTATTGCCTCCCAGCTTGCCTATGTGTATCATTGGTTTCGTGGCTCCTCTCCTGCCTCATCCACTATTCTCCTATCTGCCCAGTATGGTTCTGCAGCCTCTCTTTGGGACACTTTTCACAGGTCTGTTGTTTCTCAGTGCTCCCACCATTCTCCGATAGATACTAGCTGGCTGGCCAGGGGAGCAAGGTGCTATCCCCATCTCCTAGAGTGTCCCTACAATCTCTCCTGTGGCACAACCCTAATATCCCTGAGCTTCTAGGTCACCCTGTCTCAAGTTGATGGAGTTGTCTTGGTGTTACTCATCTCTCACATGTTTTTATTGATGGTTGCTTTATATCTTTTGATCACGTAAAGACCCGGAATAAAGTGACTAACAAATTTTGTTTTATACATTTTTGCTGCTATGCCATGCTATACGGGTACAATTTGGGACTCTGGCCCTCGAGCTCTTTGAAACATCCCTTGAAATGTTACTGTCAGACCCAGATATTGTTAAGTTGGTCAGTACCTTCTATTCCCATCTCCAGGCAGCCAGAACTAACCCTTTTCATGATGCTCATCATAAGTGGAAGGCGGTGCTTCCTAGGCTGCTTGAGGAGGGTTGAGAGAAGGCAGTGGAGGTTTGTTTCCAAGATCTCATCAGCACTGCTGATAGGTTTACTCCATTCAAGTTCATCCACCATCTTCATTACACCCCGGCTGGGTTGGCCCATATGGGCTTCGGATCTGTGGCCTCTTGTCCTCATTGTGGCCTTGGGTGTGCAGATCTGTTGCACATGTTTTGGGCTTCTCCGGCTCTTGCTTCATACTGGCAGAACCTCTTTACTTTTTTTGAAAAAAACTCTACATTTGCTGGTTCCACATACACTGGAAGTTGGCCTTTTGGGTATTTTGAATGATTTTGTACCTCAAACTCAGCCTAGAATATTAATATGTATGCTGTTTTATGCTACAAAACTTGTCTTGTTAAATTGGAAAAGTGCCAATCCGCCCTCTATACAGAGATTCTACTGAATGGTTAATCTTGATCTGCCTAAATACAAGCTGATCTACAAAGGTCAGGCCTGCTCTAAAAAGTTTACAAAAATATGGCAACCCTGGCTTGACATTTCAGACTCTTTCTGGGAGGATATTCCACTATCATGGTCACTGTCACAGGGTTCCGCAACCTGAAAGAGGTTGTTATTTACTGTAGTGGCGGCTATGGGCTTTTTATCTCTCATGTCATTTATGAGGAATAGGTGGCGCATGTGTGGATGCGTGGTTGTGTGAGTTTGTGTTTGTTTGTGACTGTATGCGTTTGTTTTTTTGGTTTCTCTTTTTATTATGGAATATTTCTATATGTAACTGTCACCATTCTTTTAGATGGGCTCAAGGCAGCCCTGGCAATAACCTGTTTACTGTTTTTTTCCCCTTTTTTATGTAACCCTTATTCTTATGTCCTTAGTTCGGGGGTGCTGTTGTTGTTTGTTTTTCTTTCTTTGTTATTGTAACTGTTTTATGAAAATAAACTAAATAAACACCTTTATAAAAAAGAAAAGAAATATGAAAACAATTTTACTGTACTTTAGATATTAGCAATATTCAATTTAGCAAGAATCACACATCAGCAAAACATCCAGTGAATGTATGATTAATACAGCCCTATATACTTTCCAAAATATTTTGCTTTGTTTTTATATTTTTTGAAATTGCTGCCTCTGCTGGGTTCCCACTAACATGTGCAGGGCTGTATTTGTCATTGTGTTACAAATGGGCTAATGTCTAGGGGAGCAGAGTTGTGATAACTTTATAATTATTTTGCTTCCTTCTTGTGGCCATCTCTGGACATTAGTGGCTAAATCCAACAACAGAACGGTAGGGGAAAGGGGCGCAGGGAATGTTGAAAGGAGTCAAAAGGCCTTTTTTTGATCAGGAAACATGAAATGATCTCTCCATTCCTTTATTTGCTGGTTAAACCGTAAACTTTATTAAAAGATTAGATAGCATATTTCCTCCAATAGTGCTTTCAAGGTACAAAAGGGGAACTTGTACAAAACAGTGTTTCCTGGATATGAGCCTTATATATATGGTTATAATAAAATGCATCTAAATTCAAGACAAAAAGTGTACTATATTCCAGCTTACCAGTCCTTAGATGTGGTGGCTGCATTCACATGATTTTTTTCATTTTTTTCAGGCTTGTTTTCCTTCCTGTTGATCCTACCAACAGGGGCGGACTGACCATTTGGAAACTCGGGCACTGCCCGAGGGCCCGGGGTCAGTAGGGGGCCCCATGAGATGCCCTTGGTACCTATTTCATAGGCTTTTTTGAGTTTGGGCAAGGACACAGGGGCCCCATGATCCCCTATTGCCCGGGGGCCCCATGAGTTGTCAGTCCGCCCCTGCCTACCAATAACATACTTCTGGTTCTAGGGTGACAATGCTCACTCACTCTACTAAAGAGTACTAACAGGGTCACTCTTGGACAGGAAGGACTACAGAACACCTCTCCCTTTCCATTCTCCATAAAATGGAGAATGGGTTTTGTAGTTTGCAGAGATGAGCTAGGCAGGGCTAGTAAACATTGCTCGTGCTAACACTGGAGAGTGCTAGGGTAGCTTGGAGTTTGCTCGATTTCTGGCACAATCAAAATTTATTTTTTTTTCTCTTATCAAACAGGTATAACAAAACACTTTTATCTTGAACTGAAACACAAACGAGAATGTAATTGGTAGAACTCACATACACTTTATTCACTTACACCATTAATGGACATTGTTTACATTGTGGGACCACCAACAGAGACTGTAACAGAGTATGAACAGTGACACAGCCAGGTAGGCAGGTATTCACTAGCTTCAATCAAGTGATGACCATCTGAATAATGCTGCCAGGTAAGAACCACTGAAATGCTACTACTAGAACTCAGAACTGAACAAAATCTGTTACCATTGCAGACTACTTGGGAAAATGTTTGCTTGAGAAAACAAAATCACATGGCTTGTTTTGTCAACAAAGCCATGACAGTGCCAATTGCCACTAAAACAAGCCATTAACCACCTTACAAAAAAAACAAACTAAAATAAAATTTTAATTAAGAATTAAAAGGGGCTTATGTAATCATCAGAAGCCGATAAATTAAATCCAACTGAAATCTTAAAAAGTACCACCTTGATTTTACTTTCCCTATTGACTCCAATACATTTCAGTGAAACAGTGTCAGGAAACCTGAGCTCATGCTCATAGAAATGTGCATGAGCAAAGAACAGTCCACAGAACTGTGTACAGGACCAGGGCTGTGCGTGCATCTACACATGCGCATGAGCACTCATGAGCATGCACACTCGAATGGACTGTGACGCCCAGTGGCACCACAAGACTCAGGATCTTTGCTCTGACTCCACTCCTGGGTCCCGATCCTGTGCCCCTGCTCAGGGATGTAGATAAGGGAGGGTCTGGGGGGTCTGATCCCCCCCTCCCCCAGAATAGCGTTTCCAACCAACCAGTAAGGTTCACTCAGTGGGAACATTCTCAAAGGATGCAGTGCATGCTCTCACACACTACACCCAGTGAGCACTCCTGCATGCCTGCGCTCTCTGCCTCTCCCGCTATCCCTTCCATGTCAACCCTCCTTTCAGTCATTGGTTGCTAGGACCACCAGTGTCTTAGCAACTGATGACGTGCTTTGCAAGCACACACTAGGAAGGAACTACCTTTGTCTAAGCCGCTTCAGGACCTCCCAGCTCTGCCCCCCAACTCCGGATCCCGCTTCATACTTTTCAGAGGCTCAACACTTGACCCACTCTCCTCTTCTCAGCCACCTTTTCAGACGTTCAAGAGCTGTAAGTAAACCCCACTGATCCACCTGTGCTCAGACAGCCACCACCTTCCTGGACTCTGTCAGCCTCTCCAGTGCCGCTCCTTGCATCTTTCCTGGTCTCTCTTCTAAGCTGCAAAGTATACAAGCCCACAGCCATGGCTCCTTGCTTTTCTGCAGCACCAGATCTCACATCAGCTCCTGCTTCCCGTCTGCACACACACCCTAGTGACTTTTATTCTAGTCCTCTCCTCCTCTCCTGATCTGAGCTGCAGTGGAAGGCAGCTCATAACCAGGGCCAGTGCTTCCACTAGGCAAACTAGGCAGCAGCCTAGGGCACACTGCCACGTAGGGGCAGCACAGGCCGGCACTCTCTCTGTGTGGCCTATGGACCTCTTGTATGAATTTTTCATTCTCTGCAGAGTCCCCCTCTCCTCATACACAGGGAATGATGGTATCTTTACTCTGCACAATTGTCTCACAGGCTGTTCACACACGACCATTTAGAATATATATCAGTATTCAATGTAGCAGTGAAGTGTTGGCTCCCCCTAGGATGGGAAGTGATGACATTAGCCCAGGACCCCAAGCAGTCAGCAGTCTCTGATCAGAGGATCGGTCCGTACATCTCCAGTACACACGCTGGCACACACAATCCTCCAGCTGTAACAGGAAGTTGGCTCGTGACCACATAGGGCGTGCCCAGTGATGCCTCCACCTTCTTCTAAACAGCTGGAGCCAATCAATAGGTGGGGGTGTGCTCTGGTTGCAGGGTTAACCCTATGTTAGTAGGATGATCGGGATCCAATTGTATGAGAGGGAAGCAGTGTAGTGCTGGGAGGCTGCCTGTCCTCACTGAGAGCCGCAGCCAGGACTCCACACCTCAGCAGAAGCCATCAGAGGTGACATGATCCCTAAACCACGCCCCACCCACCCCGCCTCCCAGCGTCTGAAACTCTTAGAGGGCCGGGAGGCACCGGTGGGAAGGGGTTAATTGAGTTCATTTATATTTGGTTAATATATACCGTATTTTCCGGCGTATAAGACAACTTTTTAACCCATGAAAATCTTCTGAAAAGTCGGGGGTAGTCTTATACGCCGAAATACAGCGAGCCGGTGTCAGGGCAGCACTTTTTCGGGGGGCGGCGCGGTGCCGCCCCCCCCTTCCATTGGAAGGGACACTAAGTACAGGGGCGGGCAGGGGGCTGCTGTTTTTTACCTGGTCCCAGTCCCACAACGATCCAGTCCAGGAAGCGCGGCTGCTCCTTCATTCAGTTCAGCCGCTCGATGTTTGCGTGGCCGCTCGGCTCCGCCTCCTCACGGTGATTGGGCGTCAGAACTGTAGCTCAGGAAAGGCACACAGGCGGCCAATCACCAGCGAGGAGGCGGAGCCAAGCGGCCCTGCGAAAATCGAGTGAGGGAGTGGCCGGTAAGTGTGCAGCAGCACCATGCTGGAACACTATTGGCACTATTCCCCCCCCACTGACAACAACGATGGGGCACTATTCCTCCCCCACTGACACCAACGATGAGGCACTATTCCTCCTCCCCACTGACACCAACGATGGGGCACTATTCCTCCCCCCCACTGACACCAACGATGGGGCACTATTCCTCCCCCTACTGACACCAACGATGGGGCACTATTCCTCCTCCGCACTGACACCAACGATGGGGCACTATCCCCCCCCCACTGACACCAACGATGGGGCACTATTCCACCCCCCACTGACACCAACAATGGAACACTATTCCTTCCCCCACTGACACCAATGATGGGGTACTATTCCTCCCACTGACACCAATGATGGGGCACTATTCCTCCCACTGACACCAATGATGGGGCACGATTCCTCCCACTGACACCAAAGATGGGGCACTATTCCCCCCACTGATACCAATGATGGGGCACGATTCCTGCCACTGATACCAATGATGGGGCACTATTCCTCCTACTGACACCAATGATGTGGTGCTATTCCTCCCACTGACACCAATGATGGGACACTATTCCTCCCACTGGCACCAATGATGGGGCACTATTCCTCCCACTGACACCAATGATGGGGCACAATTCTTCCTACTGACACCAATGATGGGGCACTATTCCTCCCACTGACACCATCATTGGTGTCAGTGGGAGGAATAGTGTCCCATCATTGGTATCAGTGGGAGGAATAGTGCCCCATCATTGGTGTCAGAGCGAGGACTCGTGCCCCATCATTGGTGTCAGTGGGAGGAATAGCACCCCATCATTGGAATACCATACTGAAATACCATACCATATTGAAATCAAATCTGATGTTTTTTAATTTTTATTTGGTGTGCGTTGGAAGAGGGGTAGTCTTATACGGCGAGTATAGCCCAAACACTATATTTTAACAGGAAAAGTAGGGGGTCGTCTTATACGCCGGAAAATACGGTATGTTGTCTAGTGGTGGTGCTGGTGGCATCTAATGGCACTTATTCTTGGAAATGAAAATAAATTTAGTAGATTCATGTTTTGTTGATTTAATATTTTCTACTGTTTTTAAAAACGTTTTTTTTGAGGGGGGGGGGGTGATGCAAGTAGTTAGTCTTGCCTAGGGCAATAGTCTAGCACCGGTCCTGCTCACAACTCCTCTATGTGCGCTCCAGACTGCCAGCCCTGCTGTCCACACGAGTTGAAGAGCAGCACTGCTCCTTACCTCTCCAAAATCCCGCTCTGCCACTGCCTTTCCTGACTTCACTAGCTCCAAGAGTGCATCCCAAATTCTATCATGTCTCTGTCTGTCTGCACAGTGAAATATGTAGTAGCAAGGAAATTTGCACAGGTGGCAACCTATCCCTGTACCACGCTTGAATTTACTGAGCTCCTGAGAGCAACTCATTCTTTCACAAATGTTTGGAGAAGCAGTCTGCATGCCTAGGTGCTTGATTTTATACACCTGTGGCCATGGAGGTGATTGGAACACCTGAATCCAATGATTTGGAGGGGTGTTCCAATACATTTGGCAATATAGTTTGTGTGTGCGTGTGTGTGTATATGTATATATGTATGTATATATATATATATACAGTTGCAAGAAAAAGTATGTGAACCCCTTGGGATTACGTGGAATTTTGCATGAATTGGGCATAAAATGTGCTCTGAACGTCATCTAAGTCACAACAATAGAAGAACACAGTCTGCTGAACAAAATACTACACAAACATTAGATGTTGCCATGGTTTAATTGCACATAACATGTAAACATTCACAGTGCAGGGAGGAAAAAGTATGTGAACCTTTGGACTTAATAACTGGTTGACCCTCCTTTGGCAGCAATAACCTCAACCAAACATTTCCTGTAGTTGCAGATCAGACCTGCACAACGATCTGGAGTAATTTTGGACCACTCCCCTTCACAAAACTGTTTTAGTGTAGCAATATTCTTGGGATGTCTAGTGTGAATCGCTCTCTTAAGGTCATGCCACAGCATTTCAATCGGGTTGAGGTCAGGACTCTGACTGGGCCAGTCCAGAAGGCATATTCTGTGCTGTTGCAGCCATTGGTTTGTTGAATTACTTGTATGCTTTGGGTCATTGTCCTGTTGCATCAGCCATCCTCTACGAGGCTTCAGTTGGTGGACAGATGGTCGTACGTTTTCCTGCAAAATGTCTCGATAAACTCTGGAATTCATTTTCCCATCAATGACAACAATCCGTCCAGGCCCTGAGGCAGCAAAGCAGCCCCAAACCATGATGCTCCCTCCTCCATGTTTTACAGTGGGGATGAGGTTTTGATGTTGGTGTGCTGTGCCTTTTTTTTCTCCACACATAGTGTTGTGTGTTCTTCCCAAACAACTAAATCTTGGTTTCATATGTCCACAGTATATTTTGCCAGTAGTGCTGTGGAACATCCAGGTGCTCTTTTGCAAACTTCAAACATGCTGCAATATTCTTTTTGGACAGCAATGGCTTCCTCCGTGGTGTCCTCCCATGTACTCCATTCTTGTTTAATGTTTTCCTTATTGTAGATGTGTCAACAAAAATGTTAGCATGTGCCAGAGATTTCTGTAGGTCTTTAGCTGACACTCTGGGATTCTTCTTTACCTCATGCAGCATTCTGCACTGTGCTCTTGCAGTCATTTTTACAGGACGACCGCGCCTAGGGAGAGTAGCAACAGTGCTAAACTTTCTCCATTTGTAGACAGTCTGTCTTACTGTGGACACATGAACATCAAGGCTTTTGGAGATACTTTTGTAACCCTTTCCAGCTTCATGCAAGTCAACAATTCTTGATCGTAGGTCTTCTGAGAGCTCTTTTCTGCGAGGCATGGTTCACATCAGACAGTGCTTCTTGAAACCAGTAAACCCAGAACAGGTGTGTGTTTTTTAAGGGCAGGACAGCTGTCAGCAACACATCCAATATCATCACACTGATTGGAGTCAAGGTTGGCTCACTCCTGGCTCCAATTAGCTCTGGGAGAAGTCATTAAGCTAGGGCCTCACATACTTTTTCCTCCCTGCACTGTGAATGTTTACATGTTATGTGCAATTAAACCATGGCAACATCTAATGTTTGTGTAGTATTATGTTCAGCAGACTGTGTTCTTCTATTGTTGTGACTTAGATGACGTTCAGAGCACATTTTATGCCCAATTCATGCAAAACTCCACGTAATCCCAAGGGGTTCACATACTTTTTCTTGCAACTGTATATATATATATATATATATATATATACACACTGGACCACTTGGTCTTTTTTCTGCCAACACTCTTCTATGTTTTTATAACAACATGGTTTGACGTGTTTAGTTTGGAGATACTTAAGTGGTCTGCACAGACCCTTGACCTTAACCCATTAGAACACATTTGGGAAGAATTGAAATGCATACTGTGATCAGGTCCTCTGATCCACCATCGACACCTGACCTTATACATGCTCTTTTACTGAATGCCTACAGACACAATACAAAATCCTGTGGGAAGGCTTCCCTGAGGAGTGGAGTCTGTTGTAGCTGCGAAGGGCGTACAACTCCAAATAATGCCCATGGTATTTGCAATGTGATGTCCAATAGGCTTATATGGTTGTGATGGTCAGGTATTCACAAAGCTTTACCCATCTAGTGTACATTAATAAATCAACTCTATGGCATCTATTTTTCATCTCTGTAATTTGGGTAATTCTGTATTGCCCTGACTGATTTATCACATGATCTTTGACTACATACTGTATTAAACATTTTAGAAGTTAATCTTGTTAACTATAATTCAATTAAACAATCTTGATTTTACACAGTTTGTAAAATTTTGAATGTATTACCGTTCATTTCATGCTATATTTATATTTTTAGTATCACTTTATAATTAATCACAATTCTCAGCTTACAGTTGCAAGAAAAAGTATGTGAACCCCTTGGGATTACGTGGAGTTTTGCATGAATTGGGCATAAAATGTGCTCTGAACGTCATCTAAGTCACAACAATAGAAGAACACAGTCTGCTGAACATAATACTACACAAACATTAGATGTTGCCATGGTTTAATTGCACATAACATGTAAACATTCACAGTGCAGGGAGGAAAAAGTATGTGAGGCCCTAGCTTAATGACTTCTCCCAGAGCTAATTGGAGCCAGGAGTGAGCCAACCTTGACTCCAATCAGTGTGATGATATTGTATGTGTTGCTGACAGCTGTCCTGCCCTTAAAAAACACACACCTGTTTTGGGTTTACTGGTTTCAAGAAGCACTGTCTGATGTGAACCATGCCTCGCAGAAAAGAGCTCTCAGAAGACCTACGATCAAGAATTGTTGACTTGCATGAAGCTGGAAAGGGTTACAAAAGTATCTCCAAAAGCCTTGATGTTCATGTGTCCACGGTAAGACAGACTGTCTACAAATGGAGAAAGTTTAGCACTGTTGCTACTCTCCCTAGGCGTGGTCGTCCTGTAAAAATGACTGCAAGAGCACAGCGCAGAATGCTGCATGAGGTAAAGAAGAATCCCAGAGTGTCAGCTAAAGACCTACAGAAATCTCTGGCACATATGCTAACATTTTTGTTGACACATCTACAATAAGGAAAACATTAAACAAGAATGGAGTACATGGGAGAACACCACGGAGGAAGCCATTGCTGTCCAAAAAGAATATTGCAGCACGTTTGAAGTTTGCAAAAGAGCACCTGGATGTTCCACAGCACTACTGGCAAACTATACTGTGGACAGATGAAACCAAGATTGAGTTGTTTGGGAAGAACACACAACACTATGTGTGGAGAAAAAAAGGCACAGCACACCAACATCAAAACCTCGTCCGCACTGTAAAACATGGCGGAGGGAGCATCATGGTTTGGGGCTGCTTTGCTGCCTCAGGGCCTGGACGGATTGTTGTCATTGATGGGAAAATGAATTCCAGAGTTTATCAAGACATTTTGCAGGAAAACGTACGACCATCTGTCCGCCAACTGAAGCTCCGCAGAGGATGGGTGATGCAACAGGACAATAACCCAAAGCATAAAAGTAATTCAACAAAACAATGGCTGCAACAGCACAGAATACGCCTTCTGGAGTGGCCCAGTCAGAGTCCTGACCTCAACCCGATTGAAATGCTGTGGCATGACCTTAAGAAAGCGATTCACACCAGACATCCCAAGAATATTGCTACACTGAAACAGTTTTGTGAAGAGGAGTGGTCCAAAATTACTCCAGATCGTTGTGCAGGTCTGATCTGCAACTACAGGAAACGTTTGGTTGAGGTTATTGCTGCCAAAGGAAGGTCAACCAGTTATTAAGTCCAAAGGTTCACATACTTTTTCCTTCCTGCACTGTGAATGTTTACATGTTATGTGCAATTAAACCATGGTAACATCTAATGTTTGCGTAGTATTATGTTCAGCAGACTGTGTTCTTCTATTGTTGTGACCTAGATGACGTTCAGAGCACATTTTATGCCCAATTCATGCAAAACTCCACGTAATCCCAAGGGGTTCACATACTTTTTCTTGCAACTGTATATACTGTACATTTAGTCATATTTTCTCGTTATAGTGGTTTAGTTAGAATTTCCCTCAAGTCATGTAATGCAGAAAATGCTGCCTTTTATATCTGCCAGGAGTTATCTTTGAGCGCTGTTCTACATTAAACCTAAATATAACTAAAGACAAAACTTTTTTTTAGTTCTGAATAGAATGGAGAATGGTAAAAAAAAAAGGAGTTTGAACCTTTTAACCTACTTTAACATTTGCTAACATAGGAGTCAAAGTAACTGTGTTAAAATACAGGTCTGCTACTAGTGGCCTCTATAGATCTCATAATAGAAATATGAAAGCATGTAAGCATTCAAATGTCACTTTGGCTTGAAGGTTAATACTACAATCAAAAGCATACACGCAAAAACCGTTCGGTGCTGGGAGATACTACACTGCTCAAAAAAAATTAAAGGAACACTCTGAAAACACATCAGATCTCAGTGGGGAAAAATATCATGCTGGATATCTATACTGATATGAACTGGGTAATGTGTTAGGAATGTAAGGATGCCCCATCGTTTGATGGATATGAAAATTATTAACCTACAGAGGTAGGTAGGAACACCCCGAAAATCAAAGTAAAAAAATGACACAGTAGGCAAGTCCATTTTGCTGAAATGTCATTGCAGCAACTCAAAATGGTCCTCAGTAGTTTGTATGGCCCCCACGTGCTTGTATGCATGCTTGACAAAGTCAGGGCATACTCCTAATGAGATGACGGATGGTGTGCTGGGGGATTTCCTTGCAGATCTGGACCAGGGCATTACTGAGCTCCTGGACAGTCTGAGGTACAACCTGGCGGCATCGAATGGACTGAAATATGATATCTCAGAGGTGCTCTATTGGATTTAGGACAGGCAGTTGTGCGGGTCATTCAATGGTATTAATTCCTTCATCCTCCAGAAACCTGCTGCATACTCTCACCACATGAGGTTGAGCATTATGGTGCACCAGGAGGAACCCAGGACCCGCTGCACCAGCGAAGGATCTGACAATGGGTCCAGGGATTTCATCCCGATATATAATGGAAGTCAGTGTGCCATTGTCTAGCCTGTAGAGGTCTATGTGTCCCTCCATTGACATGCCTCCCCAGACCATCACTGACCCACTACCAAAACAGTCATACTGAATGATTTTACAGACAGCATAACGTTCTACACGGCTTCTCCAGACCCTTTCACGTCTGTCACATGTGCTCAGAGTGAACCTGCTCTCATCTGTCAAAAGCACAGGGCGCCAGTGGCGGACCTGCCAATTCTGGTGCTAATTCTGGTGTTCAATGGCAAATGCTAATCGAGCTCTATGGTGTCGGGCAGTGAGCACAGAGGACATCGGGCCCTCAGGCCACCCTCATGAAGTCTGTTTCTTGGTCAGAGACACTCACACCAGTGGCCTGCTGCAGGTCCTTTTGTAGGGCTCTGGCAGTGCTCATCCTGTTCCTCCTTGCACAAAGGAGCAGACACCAGTCCTGCTGATGGATTTACTGACCTTCTACGGCCCTGTCTAGCTCTCCTAGAGTAAGTGCCTGTCTCCTGGAATCTCCTCCATGCTCTTGAGACTGTGCTGGGAGACACAGCAAACCTTCTGGCAATGGCATGTATTGATGTGCCATCCTGGAGGAGTCGGAATGCCATTGTAACCTCTGTAGGGTCCAGGTATCGCCTCATGCTACCAGTAGTGACACTGACCCTAACTAAATGCAAAACTAATGAGAAACAGTCAGAAAAGATGAGTAGGGAAAAAAAGGTCAGTGACCTCTACCTATAAAAGCATTCCATTTTCGGGGATTGCCTCATTGTTGCCCATCTAGTGCACCTGTTAATTTCATTAACACCACAGCAGCTGAAAATGATTAACAACCCCCTCTGCTACTTAACTGAACTGATCAATATCCCAGGAGTTTAATTGACTTGATGCTATACTCCAGTGCATATTAGGTCCAGTGGCTTGTAGATATATTGAAAGAGATTAAAAATCCACAATAGGATGTTCTCCCTGACTGCTATACATGGAACCATCTGGAGTGGTGGTGCTTAGAAACTATACCAAAATGCATAAATTTAGTCAGGATGACTTGAGAAGGGGCCATGGCCTTAAACGCATTGTCGTGGAGACGTCCTATGTCACTCTTCTGGCATGCAGTGCCCCACTGTGTGTCCCGATTATGTGGCTTTCTTTCTACGTGACTCTTTCCACCAGAGGCTGGAATTTTTCATTGTGAGGAGTTCTTCAGTTTGGCACAGTGCCTTGTACATCAGTCATTCCTTATAGCCACCATGGCCACTGTTTTTCTGCTATTACCTCCAGCATGCACACAGGACCTAGGGACAATGTAAGCTTGGACTCCCTATTTTTTAACCTGTTCATTGCCACTGTCATTTTTATCTAGCATATTTTTGCTAGCCTTGTTTGTATCAACCAAATGGATTTTTGCAGTGTAAGACTTTGGTTGAATGGAGATCCTTGAGGTATTATTGTATGACATTGAACAATCTTAGACAACATCCACTTTGTACATAGGCACATTCAACTTTCTAGGGTGACCTATGAGCGCTGGATTGGTATTCTTTTGTAAGAATACTATAATCAAGCAGTCCATAGATGAATCAATTTTTTCCATTTAACCAGCGAGTTGAAAGAAAGAATAAAATGACTTGATTCTTCCATGTGGATGGGGGAATCCTCCCCACTGTGCTATTGTATTCTAAAAATGGGAAGACTTCCCCACCACCAGAATACACTGATCAGTGCTGCCAGCTATAGCCAGCAGCACTGATCGAGGAGCAAAAATCTGGCAGGGCAGTTGTACAAAATCAACCGGTAGATCAACTTCTGTACAACTGCCCTGCCCATACATGGATCAAAATATGACCAGTCCCTGCTGAATCGGCCAAATTTCAATCATTGTATGGGCGGCTTTATGATTTGCAGTATGTGCTCAGTGAAAAAACATTATCATTTCCCTGAAAGGAATTAATTTTAACCACCTCCCACCCACCATATAAGGAAATGATGGGCGCAAGGTGGTTCTCTCATTCTAGGAGGACATCATATGACGTCCTCCCACTCTAACCATGTATGCGCGCCCCTGGCGGCGCACAGTGCGGCAATTGGTGGAGCGCTGTGTCCCTGGGACACAGCGGATCACCGATCAACAGAAAGAGCCGAAGACGTTGGCCCGGTCATGTGATCAGCTGTGTCCAATCATAGCTGATCACATGTAAATAAGGAAATGCCGGTTATCTGCATTTCTTTCCTCACGAGCTGTCACGCTGACATTACTCAGAGGGGACATCTACACTGATCATCAGGGCATTCATGATCAATGTGCCCTGATGATCAGTGTAGCCCCAGCAGTGCCACCTGTCAGTGTCCATCAATGCCACCTGTCATTGCCCATTAGTGCCATCTGCCAGTGCCACATCAATGCCACATATCAGTGCCTACCAGTGCACATCAATGCCACCTATCAGTGCTCATCTCAGATCCCTTTCAGTGCTACCTATCAATGCCAGTCAGCGCCGCCTATCAGTGTTGCCAATCAGTGCTGCCTATCAGTGCCAGTAAGTGCCGCCTATCAGTGCCAGTCAGTGCTGCCTATCAATGCCGCATATCAGTGCCACCTATCAGTGCCATATATGAGTGCTGCCTTTCAGTGCCCATCAGTGATGCCTGTCAATGCCCATCAGTGCCACGTACCAGTGCCTCCTCATCAGTGCCGCCTATAAGTACTCATCAGTGCAGCCTCATTAGCGCACATCAGTAAAGGAGAAAAATCACTTATTTACAAAATGTTATAACAGAAACTAAGATAAAACATTTTTTTTTCAAAATTTTCAGTTGTTTTTGGTTTGTTTAGCAAAGAATAAAACCCAGAGGTGATTAACCCCTTCACGCTGGCCGCACGCAAATGTGCGTTTGGGCCAAGACACCGAGCGGCTGCACATTTGCGTTGATGTAACAAAAAACATATGTGCTGAGAGAGCGCGCACTGCGTGCTCCCAGCACACATGTGCAATACTCACGGAAAGGTCCCGGTCTGCTCTTTCAATCGGGACCTTTCTCGATCATGTGACTGGCCGTGACATGACGTCACGCTGGCCACATAACACTAAGCCTTGCCCCATCCCGCCCACCTCCCAGCGCAGGAACTCCTCTTCACACCGGGACGATTCGGCGTGAAAGGGTTAAATACCACCAAAAGAAAGCTCTATCTGTCTCAAAAAAATTATAACAATTTAATATGGGTAAAGTGTTGCATGACCGTGCAATTGTCATTCAAAGTGTGACAGTGCTGAAAGCTTATAATTGGCCTGGGCAGGAAGGGGGTATAAGTGCCCTGTAGGCAAGTGGTTAAATGTTAATTCTGAAGCGGATTTCTTTGTGTCCTAGTAAAAAGGTTATAAGAAAACACATTGCACGACTCAACAAAGAATGGTGGAGTGGATCATCATGCACAAAACAATGCATTAAGTGAACACTAATTTCTTCAGGTCAGGAAGGAAAATGTCTGAACCATCTGAAGTGTGCATTGTCATGGCCTTGCATTGTGAGTTATACAAACGCACATTTTAGAATTCCAAAGTAACAGCCGCACTGCGTGTAAGGTTCAGAGATGTTACCAATTACTTTATAAATGTGGAATTTGATTAGTGAATGGTAGACATACTAGGTGACATTCTAGTTTGAGGTTTGCTGATAAAGAGCTTTTATTCGGTATGGTTACTTCACCTAGGTGCTTTGTACCCGGAATCAGGATCACAATAAACAGGGCTTATGTAAGGATTGTTTTCAAGAAAACTGTACTACATTTTCAATAAACATATTTTAGGTTGTTATTCCACCAGATGTGACTTTCACGTTTTTATGTACTTGCATTTTTTTTTCTAGCTTTCATTTTAACCACTTCAAGTCCAAACACTTTCTTCTCCTTCCTGTCCAGGCCAATTTTCAGCTTTCAGTGCTTTCACACTTTGAATGACAATTGAGCAGTCATGCAACACTGTACCCATATGAATTTTTTAGCATTGTTTTGAGACAGATAAAACTTTATTTTGGTGGTATTTATTCACCACTGGGATTTTTTATTTTTTTTGCTATATATATGAAAAAGTCCAAAAATTTTGAAAAAAAGTGTTTTTCTTTTGCAAATAAATAATCTTTCTTCATAAATCTTGGCCAAAATGTATTCAGTTATCTTTTTAGTAAAAAAAAAGAAAAATAACCCGGATTAGTTTATAACCAAAAATTATAATTTTTCAAACTTTTTTTAACATTTATATATATATATATATATATATATAAATTTTTACACACGGACACCCTAGCAGTACAATTTCACCATAGTGACACTGTACTACTTGTGGGAGGTGATGAAGATTTTTTTTTTTTTTTACACTGATTGCTTTTACATCCCTAAAGGCTGTAAAAGCAATAATGTCTCCTTCTCTCTGGCTGCATTCCTGCAGCCATTGAGAAACACTGTGTGAGCTGTGATTGGTCACAGCTTGTCACATGGTACAAGGCTGTTGTGAATAGCCTCGTACCATGTGACCTCTGTGATCATTCACAGATTTCAGAAGTGACATCTTGCTTACTAGTACTATTATTGGCTAATCAGTGATCACATGATCGGGACCTCACACAGGGGTCCCGTACAATGATCGGTGTTCCTCTTTGTCCAGAGGACACAGCGGGCACTGGGTCGCGGTGATGCATGCCAGAGGCATAGCTGGGGGGGGGGGGGGGGCAGGGGGCTACATATGTACCCGGGCGCCAAGGTACAGGGGCACCAAAACCAACCAAGGGTGTATTTGCCGCAAGGCAAACAAGGCATTTGCCTAGGGAGGCACTTTTTAGGGGGGAGGAACGGTGCCGCCGCCCCCCCTTCCAGCAGAAGGGACACTTAGTACAGGGGCGGGCAGCGGGCTGCTGTGTCTTACCTGGCTCCGTGTCCCAGTCCCACGACGATCCAGTCCAGGAGGCGCTGCTGGATGAGGGGTAGTGAGGTCCACAGGTCCGGTGTCTTCTTTTCCCTGGACGCGATGTGTGCTGCCCCTGTCATCTGGCCACACCCTCGGAATCACTGGACAGCCTATGGCAGCTTGTACCTCCCTCTGCAAGCTCTGCCTCCTCACCGGTGATTGGGCACCAGAACTGTAGCTCAGGAAAGGCACACAGGCGGCCAATCACCTGCGAGGAGGCGGAGCTTGGTGAGGAGGAGCCGAGCGGCAGCGCGAAGATCGAGTGAGGGAGCGGTCAGAACAAGTGAAGAAAACAGCTGACAGGTAAGTGTGCTGTGCAGATGGTGCTGCTACAACCAGGTATGCTGGCTGTGGATGGGAGAGGGAAGGAGACTATGCTGGAGCAGGGGTCAGCAAGGTAAGTGTCATTGGTGTCAGTGGGAGGAATAGTGCCCCATCATTGGTGTCACTGATGTGATTAAATGGGGAGGGGGGCTGGGGCGCCAATTTTATAGTTTGTCCCCGGGCACAAAATATCCTAGCTACGCCTCTGATGCACGCTCCCAGGGAGCGGGCACAAGCAGGGAGCGGGGAGGCCGTTTATAAATGGCCACCCACCCCTGCACTGCTCCCGTTCGGCCGATTATATACATGGGCCAGACGGGAAGTGGTTAAAATAGTGATGTACAGTATAAATACTTAAAGCAATATATTGCAGTGTACTTTACTAGTCCTTAGATGTAGTGGCTACATTATTTTTCTTATGTCCCTTTATGTTCACCTGGGGATCCTGCCAGTACGGTGGCTACAATCACTTGGAGGGGATTTACTAAAACCGGTGCACTCAGAAGGCGGCATGGTAGCCAGTGAGCTTCTAACTTTAGCTTGTTCAATTAGGGTTCATTCACACCTATGCAGTTTAATTTTTGTCCGTTTTGCAGTGCTTTTTGCAGTTCGTTTAGCGTTTTTCTACATGCGTTTTTGATTTGTTTTTGATGCGCTTTTGATGTGTTTTACCGTGTTTTGTTCAGCTTTTTTTTTTTTTTGTTAAAGTGGATTTGTTTTTTTGCTGGGCAGAATAAAAATTCAAAACGCAGCAAAAACCCACTACCATGGATTTCAGCAAATTCTCCATTGAACTCTATTGTAGCAAAAACCTTGCTTTTTGCTTTTAGAAAAGTCCCTGACCCTTTCCAAAAATGCAGCAGCTCAAAAAGATAGATAGATGCGAACACATTCCATAGGAAATGGAAATGTTAAATGAACTGTAGTGTGTTTCTGCAATAAGCACTAAAAAACGCCTTGGTGTGAATGGAGCCTTGAACTTTGGCAATAAAACCCAGAAGGAATCTCCCCAGCCTGCTATTGCATTGTGACAGCTGGCACCTACCCACATGGAAGAAAAATATATCTGAAATATATTTTAAAAATATTGTTCCCAAATATATTGCCATATATTTAAAATGCTACAATTTTGTCCGTATTCAATATATTTGAAAAAAAATAATAATATATACACTGCATGTTGAAATGCATTTTTATTACAAAATATATGAAAAATATTTTTTAAAATACATTTCAAATATACTGTATGTCTTTCAAAATAGAAATCTACATTTTTGGAATGCATTTACTAATATATGTAAAAATATATGTTAAAATGACTTCTTTTATGTCTAAAACAAAAAAATCTGAAGAATATATTTAAAAAAATATATATTTTTAAAAATATATTGTTTTAAAATATATTCTTCAAGATTTTTTTAACATATAAAAGAAGTCATTTTAACATATTTTTACATATATTTGTAAATGCATTCCAAAAATGTAGATTTCCATTTTTAAAGACATACAGTATATTTGAAATGTGTTTTTAAAAATATTTTTCATATATTTTGTAATAAAAATGCATTTCAACATGCAGTATACAGTTGCAAGAAAAAGTATGTGAACCCCTTGGGATTATGTGGAGTTTTGCATGAATTGGGCATAAAATGTGCTCTGAACGTCATCTAAGTCACAACAATAGAAGAACACAGTCTGCTGAACATAATACTAAACAAACATTAGATGTTGCCATGGTTTAATTGCACATAACATGTAAACATTCACAGTGCAGGGAGGAAAAGTATGTGAGGCCCTAGCTTAATGACTTCTCCCAGAGCTAATTGGAGCCAGGAGTGAGCCAACCTTGACTCCAATCAGTGTGATGATATTGGATGTGTTGCTGACAGCTGTCCTGCCCTTAAAAAACACACACCTGTTTTGGGTTTGCTGGTTTCAAGAAGCACTGTCTGATATGAACCATGCCTCGCAGAAAAGAGCTCTCAGAAGACCTACAATCAAGAATTGTTGACTTGCATGAAGCTGGAAAGGGTTACAAAAGTATCTCCAAAAGCCTTGATGTTTATGTGTCCACGGTAAGACAGACTGTCTACAAATGGAGAAGGTTTAGCACTGTTGCTACTCTCCCTAGGCTTGGTCGTCCTGTAAAAATGACTGCAAGAGCACAGCGCAAAATGCTGCATGAGGTAAAGAAGAATCCCAGAGTGTCAGCTAAAGACCTACAGAAATCTCTGGCACATGCTAACATTTTTGTTGACACATCTACAATAAGGAAAACATTAAACAAGAATGACGTACATGGGAGGACACCACAGAGGAAGCCATTGCTGTCCAAAAAGAATATTGCAGCACGTTTGAAGTTTGCAAAAGAGCACCTGGAAGTTCCACAGCACTACTGGCAAAATATACTGTGGACAGATGAAACCAAGATTGAGTTGTTTGGGAAGAACACACAACACTATGGTGTCCTTTTATGAACCAGCGGTAATAGATCGCTGCTCAGTTCTCCGGCATTCTCAGAGAACACAGTTCTCCTGTGAATGCAGTTTATGAAGCAGTTCTCCAAACGAAGGGAGAACGGTCTCCAAACGCTGGAGAACGGTCTACAAACTCTGGAAAACGGCTGATTTTACTATAATCTCGCGAGATTACAGTAAAAGATCAGTTTACTAAACAGAGGTAAATTATCTCTGCTTAGTTTGCGGTCCCTCTGATTCTCCAGCTCTGGGCTGGAGAATCTGCAGGGAGAACACAGATCTCCAGTGAAGGGCTGACATGATCTCCTGAGTGTCATAAACTGTGAATGACCAGAGAATAGCTGAGATCCGTTGAATCGCAGCTATTCCCTGTGTCATAAACAGACACCTATGTGTGGAGAAAAAAAGGCACAGCACACCAACATCAAAACCTCATCCCCACTGTAAAACATGGCGGAGGGAGCATCATGGTTTGGGGTTGCTTTGCTGCCTCAGGGCCTGGACGGATTGTTGTCATTGATGGGAAAATGAATTCCAGAGTTTATCAAAACATTTTGCAGGAAAACGTACGACCATCTGTCCGCCAACTGAAGCTCTGCAGAGTATGGGTGATGCAACAGGACAATGACCCAAAGCATACAAGTAATTCAACAAAACAATGGCTGCAACAGCACAGAATACGCCTTCTGGAGTGGCCCAGTCAGAGTCCTGACCTCAACCCGATTGAAATGCTGTGGCATGACCTTAAGAGAGCGATTCACACCAGACATCCCAAGAATATTGCTACACTGAAACAGTTTTGTGAAGAGGAGTGGTCCAAAATTACTCCAGATTGTTGTGCAGGTCTGATCTGCAACTACAGGAAACGTTTGGTTGAGGTTATTGCTGCCAAAGGAGGGTCAACCAGTTATTAAGTCCAAAGGTTCACATACTTTTTCCTCCCTGCACTGTGAATGTTTACATGTTATGTGCAATTAAACCATGGCAACATCTAATGTTTGTGTAGCATTATGTTCAGCAGACTGTGTTCTTCTATTGCTGTGACTTAGATGACGTTCAGAGCACATTTTATGCCCAATTCATGCAAAACTCCACGTAATCCCAAGGGGTTCACATACTTTTTCTTGCAACTGTATATATATATATATATATACAGTTGCAAGAAAAAGTATGTGAACCCCTTGGGATTACGTGGAGTTTTGCATGAATTGGGCATAAAATGTGCTCTGAATGTCATCTAAGGCACAACAATAGAAGAACACAGTCTTCTGAACATAATACTACACAAACATTAGATGTTGCCATGGTTTAATTGCACATAACATGTAAGCATTCACAGTGCAGGGAGGAAAAAGTATGTGAGGCCCTAGCTTAATGACTTCTCCCAGAGCTAATTGGAGCCAGGAGTGAGCCAACCTTGACTCCAATCAGTGTGATGATATTGGATGTGTTGCTGACAGCTGTCCTGCCCTTAAAAAACACACACCTGTTTTGGGTTTACTGGTTTCAAGAAGCACTGTCTGATGTGAACCATGCCTAGCAGAAAAGAGCTCTCAGAAGACCTACGATCAAGAATTGTTGACTTGCATGAAGCTGGAAAGGGTTACAAAAGTATCTCCAAAAGCCTTGATGTTCATGTGTCCACGGTAAGACAGACTGTCTACAAATGGAGAAAGTTTAGCACTGTTGCTACTCTCCCTAGGCTTGGTCGTCCTGTAAAAATGACTGCAAGAGCACAGCGCAGAATGCTGCATGAGGTAAAGAAGAATCCCAGAGTGTCAGCTAAAGACCTACAGAAATCTCTGGCACATATGCTAACATTTTTGTTGACACATCTACAATAAGGAAAACATTAAACAAGAATGGAGTACATGGGAGGACACCACGGAGGAAGCCATTGCTGTCCAAAAAGAATATTGCAGCACGTTTGAAGTTTGCAAAAGAGCACCTGGATGTTCCACAGCACTACTGGCAAAATATACTGTGGACAGATGAAACCAAGATTGAGTTGTTTGGGAAGAACACACAACACTATGTGTGGAGAAAAAAAGGCACAGCACACCAACATCAAAACCTCATCCCCACTGTAAAACATGGCGGAGGGAGCATCATGGTTTGGGGCTGCTTTGCTGCCTCAGGGCCTGGACGGCTTGTCGTCATTGATGGGAAAATGAATTCCAGAGTTTATCAAGACATTTTGCAGGAAAACGTACGACCATCTGTCTGCCAACTGAAGCTCCGCAGAGGATGGGTGATGCAACAGGACAATGACCCAAAGCATACAAGTAATTCAACAAAACAATGGCTGCAACAGCACAGAATACGCCTTCTGGAGTGGCCCAGTCAGAGTCCTGACCTCAACCCGATTGAAATGCTGTGGCATGACCTTAAGAGAGCGATTCACACCAGACATCCCAAGAATATTGCTACACTGAAACAGTTTTGTGAAGAGGAGTGGTCCAAAATTACTCCAGATCGTTGTGCAGGTCTGATCTGCAACTACAGGAAACGTTTGGTTGAGGTTATTGCTGCCAAAGGAGGGTCAACCAGTTATTAAGTCCAAAGGTTCACATACTTTTTCCTCACTGCACTGTGATTGTTTACTTGTTATGTGCAATTAAACCATGGCAACATCTAATGTTTGTGTAGCATTATGTTCAGCAGACTGTGTTCTTCTATTGTTGTGACTTAGATGACGTTCAGAGCACATTTTATGCCCAATTCATGCAAAACTCCACGTAATCCCAAGGGGTTCACATACTTTTTCTTGCAACTGTATATATATATATACTGAATATGGCCAAAATTGTAGCATTTCAAATATATGGCAATATATTTGGGAAGAATATTTTTAAAATATATTTCAAATATATTTTTCTTCCATATGGGTATGGCTGTCAGAATACCTGAACAAGCTGTGTATTGCCAGCAAAAGATAACATAAAATGTTCAGTTCATCTGACAAGAAGTAACAAGGACACTGAATTTCTGCCAAGAGCAGCAGTTATTTTCTGTGCTCGTGGAAAATGTTCCTAGCTGGGAAAATGAAAACATACAGTCTCTATACCTAAGAACAGGTAAGCTGCAATATATTACATTTTAGTTCTTGTATTTAGATATTCTTTAATATAGTGGTCAGCTGTATATCAGGAAATGTAAATAGAATTAATGCTAAAAGTTAGTGTGAGAGGAAGAAAATAAAGGAATATCAAGGAAAAGGTGAAATTCCTGGGAACCTTGCTAATTGACCAATGCTGATAAGAGATTGTTCATGTTATATAGGATTCAACAGATATTAATGGTCTCCAGAGTCCAGACCCTTTAAAGTGGAACAAAAATATATTTTTTTAAACTTTTACCTATAAGTGAGCCTGTAACAAGGCTTACCTTTAGGTACAGTAAATACCTCCTAAACTTGCATGGTTTTAGAGGTATTCACAATGCATGCAGCCGGTGAGGTCAGCGGGGTATGCGCTTAAAGGGACGGCATACCTGTGCCTTCCCTTCAGAGCTCTGTGTCATGGCCAAAACTCTCGCCAGCTTACGCGGGAGTGACGTCATTGTGGCTCAGCCAGTCAGATGGCTAGAGCACATGAACCCGAAAGGAAGACAGCGTGAAAATGGAAGCCCTGCCAGCTGTGACAGCACACCATTGGAGGGCTTCATTCTAAGGTAAGCACTTCATAATGTGCTAGTATCAGTGCACATTATGCCATTGTCTTGCAGGTTTTTTTTTTTTAAATTTTAGTTTGCTACCACTTTAAATTCCAAATAGTAGAACCAAACTTTCTAAAAGATGTCCGATGTATCTCTGATACTGGATATAAATTCTTCCATGTGCATAATGCTACATAGCCACAGGCTCATCAGAGAAGGATCAGCTTGCAGGCAGGAGTTAGTACCCCTTTTAGTGAGGGTCCTCCTCTGGGTGGTGCTAGTTGGTGGAGTCTTGAACCCTTTATGAGCTAGTATGGGAGGAGTTCTAGTCATAAAGAGTAATGGGAATCGGCTACTCCTGACACTTTGTAAATCTATAGCCTGGGAGACAGTATCCTTTGGGGTAGACCAAAGAGACTTTGGAGGAGATTCCACAGAGAGGGGGGACCTACATTGAGGAATATGGAAGAGATGGCTGGACATTCATTGTTCAAGTACTACTACTCTGTTTTGTCCTGTACCATTGGAACTGGAAATATGGCAATGAAGGTGCTGAGTCATTGATATGTTATTTCTTCATTAAAACATTATTAGGCTGCTGGTGTGGACATTCATTTATTCATGAACGTGGGTCGCATTCCAGGAGAATGTGAGTACTACAAGGCAGGTGGCCCTCAGGCCAGAAGAATGTAAGAAAATGGTGGAGTTTCTCATTTTACAGCTGTGTGTGTGTGTACCCTAACTCATGAAGAAAAAAGTGAGGTGCCCTTGGACAGCTTGGTGGGAGCTGGTGGCAAATCAAGGCTGCCAACAAGCTTTTTTCAAATATAAACAGATGCAAGATCTAGCTGCATTGACCAGGTGAATTAATACTGATTGTTTTTCTTTGGAGCCTGACTATTGTTGTTGGAAGAAGACTTATTAGGATTAAGTTACTTTTTTAATAACTTTCTATACTCTTTTCATGTTCTGGACAATCCCAATGCTGTACAGAATGGGAAGTGTGAGATAAAGAAAGCAGGACAAATCTAGTAATTGACAGTACCACTCTTCAGTAGAGTAGTAGTGCATCAATTTGTACCTCAACCTCAGACATCATGCAAGGTGCCTTAAAGCAATCACTTGATTTGCCAGGAAGACTTTATCTGTAACACCTCTAGGTACCCAGAGGTGACATTTGAACACTATAGTCCTACAAAGCAAGGTCATTTATTCACTGACTTTTTGTTGCAGAAGTTCTCAGTGTCATGAGTTGCAAGTCAATGGTTCTGCACAGAGTGGCGCCTCCCCCTTGACCAGTGCCCCCAATAACTTGCTATGGTGGCACTAGTATGTGCTTGGTCCCAAGCCTTGCTCTATGAGTCCATAAGACACATAGAGCCATGGCTTGGCTGTACCCTACCCCCTGCTCTCTCCTCATTGGCTCACTGGCTGTGATTGACACCAGTGGGAGCCAATGGCTCCCAGTGCTGGCTAAGTCAATGAGGAGCCAGTTGCTGACTTTGGCTTGTGTCTCAGCCTTGCCTCATCAGCAAACCACATCTCTTTGTCACTTGGAACCCCTGACGACAGAGCTTAAGAGGTTCTGAGACTCCATCATCACCCACTGGTACTCATGACACTCTATTCCAGGGCAGCTTGGACTGGAGACCACCTTGGTCCGTTCAGACTTCCTATTAAGGTACTGTATGTGACACAAACAGTGAAAAGAGGAGCAGCATATCGATGAGCTCATCCTACTGTCATTCTGCTCCCTCTTATCAGCTTGCTAGGACACGAGCACTGTATTAGATCTGATTGCGCTGCTTCATCCTCTGCCGGTCTGAGCACTTCTGTGCACTGGATTGAAAATGGCTAATACCAAGTCAAATTCAGGTTTTTACACTGCTTTCATTCTAAATTTAAATGTATAATTTATTCACAAATGAAGAGCTGAAATAATTTGTAATAATTTATCTTTAATATTTGCTGTGAATTCAATTTTTTAAAGAAGTGTTTCGGGCAAAATTATTATTTTTCTATGCAGTGGGACTGTGGCTCATTTGTCTGGGGGCTCAGAAAGCAATGATATACTTACCTAATTAGTTGATCTTTCGAGGGCAAGAGTAGTCCTTGCCACTCCTGCCCCCCCCTAGCTGTCTTGTGAATGGGCTGTTCCTGAGGTCATCATGCCCTTAGACCAGCTCCGGACATAAGGACATCAGGGACAGTCCACTGCTGGACATGAGGGAGCGAGGTTTTCCAGAAGATCTGAGGAATGGGTAAGTACAACTTTTCCCTGAGCCCCTGGACAAAATGAGCACTAAACCCATGCAGTGCTGGCACAACCCCACTGCATGAGAAAATAAACGTTTTGACCAGAGTTCTGCTTTAATAGTACATAAGACTTTTCTGCTTTCATGAAGTAGAATCAGAATCATATACAGTACTACAGATTAATGCATGTGGCACACTATGCACTACCAATCAAAAACCTGAAGAGAAAGCGAAGATAGTTACCTGAGCTACAGAGAGTCTTATGACTTGTCTCATAAACTCTGCTTTATCCATCTCTTTCACTTCAGGTCCAGCTCTAGTTGTGAGTAACAATGAAGTGTATCTTGGTATTCACGAGCAATGAAACGGGAGCACTTGGACAAATTATTGTATTTCACTTTCATAAATGTTGTACCTAGAAAATGACCTCTTTTGACAGTGTATTTAGATATGTTAGTGCTGGTATTTAATATCCTCCTGGCCTTTGTCTGTAAACACCTTTCCAGGATGCACAATGAATATAGTGGATCCAAGATCAATAGCTCACACATGCAGTTCAGTTTATCTTATTCCAGCTGACCAAATGTCCTCCCGCATTGATAAGCCTTGATGTTTTCAGACTAATTAAACTTGGATCAATTATCTCCTGCTATCTTGAAAGAGAAAAATTGATCAGTTACCAATTCATCATGACAGGTTGATGCAGAGAAGTCTACAAATGATTCCATTTATGGATGCATTGTCTGATGCTAACTGACAGCTGTATATCTTGGTTGCATGTTTGTACAAGGTCATGACATTGTACTTTAGCCAAAGCACAAAATCAAAAAGTTATGTAATTAATTTCTGAGACTAAAGTTTACTTTTTATTAGTTTATTGGTGTTATTTTTTTAAAGTACACATGCTACAATTCTCCTGTATGTTACATTTTGTGACTTTTATTGTTAATTGCTTTGTAGACAACCATGAAACAGTATAAATACTGTATATGCCAGCACCTTTGCAGGCGCCCATATACAGTACATGAAGAAAGGACTACTTGAATCAATTTGTACTTGGAAATAGTAGGTTAGCTTTGGCTATATGTTACCAAAAGTGTGATCTGGCGGAACCAGATTTCTGAGCTACATGCAGGGGCGGACTGACAACTCATGGGGCCCCCGGGCAATAAGAGATCATGGGGCCCCTGTGTCTTTGCCCAAACTCAAAAAAGCCTATGAAAAAGGTACCAGGGGCATCTCATGGGGCCCCCTACTGACCCCGGGCCCTCGGGCAGTGCCCGAGTTTCCAAATGGTCAGCCCGCGCCTAGCTACATGGCTGTATTGCGGTCAGTAAACTGGAAGAAAAGGTGTCAAGACTGCATACCACATGGACATATCATACAATTATCATACACACCAGAAATTTCTAAACAACCCAGTTAAAGTGTATGTCCAGGTATTATTCAAACTTACCTCCAAGCCTCTATTTCTTCCTTTAGCACCTGTAGCACCTTTCATTTTTTCTTTTAGCTTTTTATTCTAATGAGAACAAGGGTTTTATTATTCTTATCAGGTCATTACCAGCCTTTTAAAATTCTTTCAGGGGTGGCTGCTAGGAGCTCAGTTCCTATTGATGAAGGTAACCTCATACAAAATTACATCACAAGAGCCCTTTCCCTATACACAGTGTGCAGGGAGGCTCTTTGAAGTAAATGCAACATCGTTCTTTTCTGGAAAAGGAAATCAAGTAGGCATATGGAGTAGGACAAAGAAGGTTGGTAAGGCCCCTTTCACACGGTGTGGGATCCATTTAGATCAGCAGAGGATCTGTCCTCTAATCCCCTATTGATCAGAGCTGACCGGGGAGATAACAGCTCCATGTCCACTCAATTTATGCAGAGTGGACACGGACAGAGCCGTTCTTCTCTATGGGCAGCTGGGTATAAATGGACATAGATTGGAGGTAGGCAGGTGTAAATGGACACAGATTAGAGGTAGGCGGGTGTAAACAGACACAAGTCCCTTTACATCCACTGGTCCATAGGGGTGAAGGAGGGTCTGATCAGGTCTGCCTGAAAAACGGACAAGTGAACCTGATCAGACCCTTCGTGTGAAAGGGGCCTAAATAAGGAGATTTTGTATTCCAGATATTGCTTGGGATTTCAGTGTAGAAATTCCATCATGATTACTATTGCTTTGTTTTGCATTAAGTACTGGAGGGTTTAAACTTCTTACAGGAATTATGTCATAATTTTCACCTGGGGGAAAATATCCAATAGAGGAGTGTAGCCTTCCTGTACTCCACCTCTACCTCCAGTGATCATTGTGTTCTGTCGGCAGGGACGCTCCCCACCAGTAGAGCACAACAGCGCTGCTGGAAGGATTCCCCCATCTACACTGTGTTGATAGGGGAAACAAGCTATTTTCTTTCCTTCCATCTGTGGTTTGATCGGTTGGTATTCTAAGAGTCTGATATATTCCAACAGTGGGTCTAACTTTTGAAATAAAGAGTAAGAAAGATGGTATAGAGAATGGAAGGTAGAACTGGTTGAAGTAGGAAGTGGGTAGGGAAGTCTGACCTGTCAAGATCCCTTGAAGTCAATACTACATAACCTTTAATTGATACTGTACCTGCTGTAACCAGCTTGTTTATAAAAATCACAGCTGGAACTACAAGGGCTGGTAATGGTCAATCAATTGGGTGGCCCAGGACTTCCTGAAATCACAATCCAGTCCTGACACTGATGCAAATATTACTCACTCTTCACCTAGAGACAGTTTTTGTGCTCTGCAACAGCACAGAATACAATGAAGGTGGGATGTACAATTTCCCTGCTTTTATTTTTTTGGCATTCAGTGGAATATGTTAATCCTGACTTCTGCTGATTTGCTCTGAAATGTGTTTTTGTGTGGAGGAAGCCATCTTGGTAGTGACAGGGCTTTTCCCATGTGGAAGAAAAATATATTTGAAATATATTTAAAAAATCTTCTTCTCAAATATATTGACATATATTTGAAATGCTACAGTTTTGGCCATATTCAATATATTTATATATACATACTGTATGTTGAAATGCGTTTTTATTACAAAATCTATGAAAAATATTTTTTACAATACATTTTCACATATACTGTATGTCTTTAAAAATACAAATCTACATTTTTGGAATGCATGTACAAATATATGTAAATATATATATATATATATATATATATATACAGTTGCAAGAAAAAGTATGTGAACCCCTTGGGATTACGTGGAGTTTTGCATGAATTGGGCATAAAATGTGTTCTGAACGTCATCTAAGTCACAAAAATAGAAGAACACAGTCTGCTGAACATAATACTACACAAACATTAGATGTTGCCATGGTTTAATTGCACATAACATGTAAACATTCACAGTGCAGGGAGGAAAAAGTATGTGAACCTTTGGACTTAATAACTGGTTGACCCTCCTTTGGCAGCAATAACCTCAACCAAACGTTTCCTGTAGTTGCAGATCAGACCTGCACAACGATCTGGAGTCATTTTGGACCACTCCTCTTCACAAAACTGTTTCAGTGTAGCAATATTCTTGGGATGTCTGGTGTGAATCGCTCTCTTAAGGTCATGCCACAGCATTTCAATCGGGTTGAGGTCAGGACTCTGACTGGGCCACTCCAGAAGGCGTATTCTGCGCTGTTGCAGCCATTGTTTTGTTGAATTACTTGTATGCTTTGGGTCATTGTCCTGTTGCATCACCCATCCTTTGCGGAGCTTCAGTTGGAGGACAGATGGTCGTACGTTTTCCTGCAAAATGTCTTGATAAAGTCTGGAATTCATTTTCCCATCAATGACAACAATCCGTCCAGGCCCTGAGGCAGCAAAGCAGCCCCAAACCATGATGCTCCCTCCGCCATGTTTTACAGTGGAGATGAGGTTTTGATGTTGGTGTGCTGTGCCTTTTTTTCTCCACACATAGTGTTGTGTGTTCTTCCCAAACAACTCAATCTTGGTTTCATCTGTCCACAGTATATTTTGCCAGTAGTGCTGTGGAACATCCAGGTGCTCTTTTGCAAACTTCAAACGTGCTGCAATCTTCTTTTTGGACAGCAATGGCTTCCTCCGTGGTGTCCTCCCATGTACTCCATTCTTGTTTAATGTTTTCCTTATTGTAGATGTGTCAACAAAAATGTTAGCATGTGCCAGAGATTTCTGTAGATCTTTAGCTGACACTCTGGGATTCTTCTTTACCTCATGCAGCATTCTGCGCTGTGCTCTTGCAGTCATTTTTACAGGACGACCACGCCTAGGGAGAGTAGCAACAGTGCTAAACTTTCTCCATTTGTAGACAGCCTGTCTTATCGTGGACACATGAACATCAAGGCTTTTGGAGATACTTTTGTAACCCTTTCCAGCTTCATGCAAGTCAACAATTCTTGATCGTAGGTCTTCTGAGAGCTCTTTTCTGCGAGGCACGGTTCACATCAGACAGTGCTTCTTGAAACCAGTAAACCCAAAACAGGTGTGTGTTTTTTAAGGGCAGGACAGCTGTCAGCAACACATCCAATATCATCACACTGATTGGAGTCAAGGCTGGCTCACTCCTGGTTCCAATTAGCTCTGGGACAAGTCATTAATCTAGGGCCTCACATACTTTTTCCTCCCTGCACTGTGAATGTTTACATGTTATGTGCAATTAAACCATGGCAACATCTAATGTTTGTGTAGTATTATGTTCAGCGTACTGTGTTCTTCTATTGTTGTGACTTAGATGACGTTCAGAGCACATTTTATGCCCAATTCATGCAAAACTCAACGTAATCCCAAGGGGTTCACATACTTTTTCTTGCAACTGTATATATATATATATATAAATGTATATATATATACATTTTGTAATATATAAAAAACGCATTTCAACATGCAGTATATATATACTGCATGCTGCATGTTGTATATACTGCATGCTGCATGTCAACATACTTCATGTTGAAGTGCTGTGTTTATATATTACAAAATATATGAAATATATTTTTTAAAATATATTTTTGTTTAAATATATTCTTCAGATTTTTTTTAACATATAAAAAAGTCATTTTAACATATACTTGTACATATATTTGTAAATGCATTCCAAAAATGTAGATTTGTATTTTTAAAGACATATAGTATACTTGAAAATGTATTTTTAAAAATATTTTTTACAGTGTGTATATATATATATATTGAAATATTTTGAATATGGCCAAAATTGTAGTATTTTAAATATATGTCAATATATTTGGGAAGAATATTTTAAAAATATATTTCAAATATATTTTTCTTCCATGTGGGTTACTTTCCTCAAGCCAGGGCCTCCAGCAAGAAGAACAGGAAGTCTTACAGTAGTGACATCACCAAATCTCAATCCAAATCTCCAGGGCTAGGAGTCAGAGGCAGTAGTGCCTAATAGTGGCCTTAGGTGCTTCGATCATTATTATCCTATTCATGTACAGTCCAATCAACAAGATCAAATCTGCAAACAATCAATAAGGCAATTACTCTGAGAGATATGGTTCAACACCTGCATTATTATATTCTGTATACTTTCTAACAGCAATTAACAAAACTAAACTGCATTTATCTAGCAACAGTGTATAAGACAATCCTACCTTGCTCTAACAGTCCCAGTATTATTCCACTGGCCGGTTTAATGAAAAAATAAGAAAACCATTGGCCCCTTGAAAAAAGCACAACGGTTCCTAGCAGACAAGAGATTGACTTCTGCAATGTTAGTCTTCTACTAAACCAAGAGCACCCTCCTCTGGGTCGCTGGACATGTGCTCTGGTTGAGTTCAAAGTCCTAATAGAGATAGGAATTGCTGTGATGTCTCTCTTTCAATTCTGCTCCCCAGTACAGTCTGATCTCACCAGGTGTCCAAATAACACCTCACACCCTCCCTGGGGGGGGAAGGTTCTCACTCGAGTAAAAAAGGAAGAAGTTCTACAGCAAATATCAGCTACAACCCAGGCTACAGGTCCATTTTCAGGGTAGTGCTTAGGCACAAGCAGGGGCGGACTGACAACTCATGGGGCCCCTGGGCAATAGGGGATCATGGGGCCCCTGTGTCCTTGCCCAAACTCAAAAAAGCCTATGAAAAAGGTACCGGGGGCATCTCATGGGGCCCCCTACTGACCCCGGGCCCTCGGTCAGTGCCCGAGTTTCCAAATGGTCAGTACGCCCCTGGGCACAAGTAATATTTCTATGTTTCCTCATAACATAGTAAACCATAAATTGTTGAGTTCAGTTCCACGTTAAATCACCTCTCTCTTGCAGAGTTATGGCAGTCATTGTTATTTGACAATTCCAGGTATGTTGGATACTTGGTCCCTCCTGTTGGCTCCTACATTCACAAAAAGAAAAAATACAATGTTTAAAAAAGTAAAAAAGTCAAAGCGACTACTTTAAAATAGTGGGAAAAAACTCAAATATGAAAAATACTAAATGAAAAAAGGTAACCCATCCCAACTACACCCTCCACCTGCTTTGCGTAAGCAGTTCAGTGAAATTATGAGTTTCTGCTTTGGTGAAATCTATGATTTTTCAACGAAATGAATCTTGCCAAAATAACTCCACACATCCTTGGGCAAATGCCATTGTGTTAAGGTATATGTGAACCTTTGTAAAACAACCCATTCCATTTAAAATAGAAATAAAAAATAAAACATTGGTGTATAAATAGAAAACAAATGATAAATATCTCTTTTTTTCTTTTTTTATGAGCTGCATAAGGAAGCAATATAAAGAGAACAGGATACTTTTTCATACAATACATGATACAACTAGCACATATCAGGAATATGAAATGTTAAGGTAATATACTCTTTAAAATATATATATTTATTTGCTGTTGTCCCCAGTGAAGAATAATTCCTTAAATCATTTCTTTAACTGACCACCAGGGCAGGAAACAAAGAAAGGGCTCACAGACAGCAAAATTTACTTTTCCTAATGCTATCCAAAACTAAAGAAAATGGTTTTGGTAGGTTTTCCACTTTAAGTGTATTGTAGCACACCCCCTTAGGAGCCACTGGTGAGCTTAGTCCTATTCCTAGTCAAAGCACTCATATCCAGGAACACAGTATTTTCTTCACCCTTCCACTGGCTCAAAGGAACAATTTAGGAGTGTCTTTTTAGGGTTTTGTTGGAACAAAGAACTTGGATAGGGAAAGGGGAAGCATGGGATACTCCAAAACTGAAAAACTGGACAGTTTGTGTAATCTTTAACCTTCTTGCTGAATTGTGAATAGGAATGTCCCACAGAATCTCTAGGCTGATGGTGGCTAGTACTCTTTCAGAGATTAAAAGCTACACTCACTGTTTTTTCAGCACTGGGGTCACTTACTCACACAGACATAGAATCATCAGTTGTCTCCTTCAGGCTCATCTCATTGAGGGAGATGAGGATTCACTTCACCATAGGACAGCTGGACTCTTTCCCACCAACTTCCTCCTGGATCTCTCCAGCAAGCTTCTCCAGACCCAACTTGATTTCAGGATTTAAACTTGGTTCCTAGCTGGAACCTCGGTGTCTTCCTGATGATTCCTTCTAATAGTCTTCCCCAGGGCAGAACCCCTACACAGGGGTCTCCTCTAGCAGAATTGTACCCAGGAACTCTGCACCTGCTGCCTCAGGCCTCAGACTATTTAAAGGCTCTCCAACCACCTACTGGGCACACCTCCCCAGGAATTGGCTGGAGTCTCATAAATATTCAGGCTGCATACTCTGTTCTTCCTTCCACTATAATTCTAGAATCCTCTAGAAGACAGGGGGAAGTAACAGAGCAGCAGCCACTGAGCAGCCCGGTATAATCAACACCTGCTCCTCTAACTACAGAGGAGCCAACTCATTTTACTTATCAACCTGCACTAGGAGGGAGCTACAGTAATATAAACCTTCAGATCTATGTATCATACATAGGAAAAGATGAATTAGAGAGCAAAAAGGGACAGAGGGGAATTGGTCCAAAATGGAACTGTCCCTCCAAATCAGGGATGGTTGGAAGCTATGTAGTTTTGACCCTAAATACAATAATTTGTATTTCAGAGTATTGATATCTGATTGCACCACTTGTACATTTTCTCTGAAGCAGGAACCCTTAATATCACTTTTATGCAGCTGTTTGAAAGAAATTTGCTTAAAAAAATCATATTTTTTAAAAAAATTGTTTTTTGGATGTAATAAGGGTAGTGTAGTTTTTTCTTCATTTAGTGTTCTTTTTATTTGCTTTTCTTTCTTTTTTTAATTGTGTATTTGATTGTTATTTGTGTAAGGTCCATAAAACATAACTCTGTTATAACTTTAAACACACACACACAAATGTTTTGCCTTTAATTTCTATTTTAAACTAAATGGGTTGTTTTACAAGGTTAGGGTTCACATATACTTTAAAGCCTAAGTGAGCTAAAGTCAAAAACATCAAAATCAGCACAAACAAAACATCAAAATCTTCTGTTAGTAGAAATCCTCCTCTCTATCCCCTCCTCATGTACAACCTCTCCTCTGTAATCTTCTGGTCTGGCAAGGGTTAATATAACTAAAGCCCGGGACACATGATGAGACTATTGGACAAATGATCGTCTGTTTTTTTTTTTGCACGTTAGTATCATATCGAAAGTGAAAAGGTTACAAAATTTACAAAAATTTTTGTATGACAAAAGAAAATTCAGATGTGATGTAGTGTATTTATATTGCATTTTTGGATGAACACTGTACTGATTGTCGTACAAGAAACATTTTTGTGCTTGTCCCTTCAAATAATTTTGGACAAAAGCTGTGTACAATCAGATTATCGCATGATCACTTTGAAAGTGCTATTTTTCGTATGATTTTCTGATCGTGTGTACTAGGCTTGAGCAGGGGCGGACTGACAACTCATGGGGCCCCCAGGCAATAGGGGATCATGGGGCCCCTGTGTCCTTGCCCAAACTCAAAAAAGCCTATGAAAAAGGTACCAGGAGCATCTCATGGGGCCCCCTACTGACCCAGGGCCCTCGGGCAGTGCCCGAGTTTCCAAATGGTCAGTCCGCCCCTGGGCTTGAGGGACTGTCACAGGCTGTCATCAAGACCACCACAGAGTATGAATGGAGGACAGCCAGATGATCAATAGGCCTGCCCCTCCATTTCTAGATCTTTTTTCATACATAGAAGCTACAGTATATATGACTTGAAACTAAGCAGCTGGGCAGAAAGAGTGGGCATTGTTGGGCTCTCTTGGTGAAATTTCGAAAAAATGGCCTGATTTTCTGTGAAATTCTACATTTGGCTCATCCATAGTGTACATTACACCACTTAGTACAAATCATCTTTGGATGTCACGTATTGACCTTCTCTACAACAAACCCAAGTACAGGCAGAAATGTAGAAAAAGAAAAAGGGAGGAATTCCTGGAATGAATTAATGTATGTGTTTAAATGAAGGCAGGTTGCTAAGATACTCTCCTTTATTAGATTTGTAAAGCCAGTTAATGGTTATTATCCCTTAATGAGAACAAAATGTAATGATACTACACTTGAGGAATGCTGCAAAACACAAAAAGTTTCCGATTACTGACCTTGCTTACGTAATTTAGCCTTGATGCTCATTTCGTAGACAAAGTATTCAACTTCTCCTTTAATATCCGACTAACGAATGACCATGAATGTATGGATGTAGCTCCAGGGTATGCATGATTATTTAAACTGAACCCAACCTGAAAAGGTTTAGCTTGCAGGTGGTCTACATAACGGTTATTAGTTTCATGAAATACTTATTAAGCCATAAGTATTAATTATTATTAATATATATATATATATATATATATATATATATATACATATACAGTCATGGCCGAAATTGTTGGCACCCTTGATATTTCTCCAGGAAATCATGTATTTCTCACGAAACGTATTGCATTAACACATGTTTTGCTATACACATGTTTATTCCCTTTGTGTGTATTGGGACAAAACAAAAAAAGGGAGGAAAGAAAGCAAATTCGACATAATGTCACACAAACCTCCAAAAATGGGCTGGACAAAAGTATTGGCACCCTTTCACAACTGCGGATAAATAAGAATGTTACAAGCATGTGATGCTCCTGTAAACTCACCTGGGGCAAGTAACAGGTGTGGGCAATATAGAAATCACACCTGAAAGCAGATAAAAAGGAGAGACGTTCACTTAACCTTTGCATTGTGTGTCTGTCTGTGCCACACTAAGCATGGACAACAGAAAGAGGAGACGAGAACTGTCTGAGGACCTGAGAACCAAAATTGTGGCAAAATATCAACAATCTCAAGGTTACAAGTCCATCTCCAGAGAACTAGATTTGCCTTTGTCCACAGTGCGCAACATTATCAAGAAGTTTGCAACCCATGGCACTGTAGCTAATCTCCCTGGTCGTGGACGGATGAGGAAAATTGATGAAAGATTGCAACGCAGAATAGTCCGGATGGTGGATAAGCAGCCCCAAACATGTTCCAAAGACATTCAAGCTGTCCTGCAGGCTCAGGGAGCATCAGTGTCAGCGCGAACTATCCGTCGACATTTAAATGAAATGAAACGCTATGGCAGGAGACCCAGGAGGACCCCACTGCTGACACAGAGACATAAAAAAGCAAGACTACAGTTTGCCAAAATGTACTTGAGTAAGCCAAAAGCCTTCTGGGAAAACGTCTTGTGGACAGATGAGACCAAGATAGAGCTTTTCGGTAAAGCACATCATTCTACTGTTTACCGAAAACGGAATGAGGCCTACAAAGAACAAAACACAGTACCTACGGTAAAATATGGTGGAGGTTCAATGATGTTTTGGGGTTGTTTTGCTGCCTCTGGCACTGGGTGCCTTGACTGTGTGCAAGGCATCATGAAATCTGAGGATTACCAAAGGATTTTGGGTCGCACTGTAGGGCCCAGTGTCAGAAAGCTGGGTTTGCGTCCAAGATCCTGGGTCTTCCAGCAGGACAATGACCCCAAACATACGTCAAAAAGCACTCAGAAATGGATGGCAAAGAAGCGCTGGAGAGTTCTGAAGTGGCCAGCAATGAGCCCAGATCTAAATCCCATTGAACACCTGTGGAGAGATCTTAAAATTGCTGTTGGGAAAAGGTGTCCTTCCAATAAGAGAGACCTGGAGCTGTTTGCAAAGGAAGAGTGGTCCAAAATTCCGGGTGAGAGGTGTCAGAAGCTTATTGATGGTTATAGGAAGCGACTGATTTCAGTTATGTTTTCCAAAGGGTGTGCAACCAAATATTAAGTTAAGGGTGCCAATACTTTTGTCCAGCCCATTTTTGGGGTTTTGTGTGACATTATGTCATATTTGCTTTTCTGCCTCTGTTTTATATTTGTTCCAATACATACAAAGGGAATAAACATGTGTATAGCAAAACATGTGTTAATGCAATACCTTTTTTGTGTGAAATACTTGATTTTCAGGAAAAATATCAAGGGTGCCAACAATTTCGGCCATGACTGTATATTAGTAAGACTTACACTTCTGCATATTAAATGGCAAGTTCACCTTCACAGTTTGCAGTGGACTTTGGGGGATTCAATGAACTGCCTGGCAGCCCTTAGTTTACTGGTGAAGAAATCTCACCTACAGAAGTGCTCAAAAAACAAATATCCCAACCTGGCCCTTGTAGTGCTTATATATACTGCATATATACACCGTACACTCCATGGGTAGGTTCATAATCTATGACGCATCAACTCGCGTTATGCCGCACATTGAAAGTGTATTGCACTAAAACAGACCATCTAATTAGGGGGTCAGCAACCCATCAATCGCGTTCTACCGGTTGACTGCAGCAGGAGACAGGTAGGTCACTATCGAGTCCCTGCCCTGCTGACCTGCAAGTCCTCCTCCTCTCTTCCCCACATTGATTGACTGCACAGGTAGCTGTGATACAGCAGCCTTCTTGACCCTCTAGTACTGTTCCCTCTAGACCCCCCTGTACAATGCCCTCCAGACCCCCCTGCACTGTGTCCTGAAGACCCCCCTGTACCATGCCCTCTAGACCTCCCTGCACTGTGCCCTCCAGACCCAGCTGTACCAGGCCCTTCTAACCCGTCCTGTATTATGCCTTTACACTACCATGCTGTCCCCTTGTTATTTGCCCTGCAAACCTGGTCAGCCCTTGTCCTTTGCCCTTTAGATGCCCTGTTCTCTGCCTTTCTGTTGTCTCTCCTGCTCACCCCTGCCTACTTACCCCTGTACACTACCATATATCCTAATGACCTCAGTACACTTTGGGGGTCGATTGTTATCGAAAAAAAAAGTCTGCTGTACCCTGGTGATATTTGATCTCTTCCATGTTGTCATGGAAGATCTCCACCTCTCAAAGGTTGCCTACCCTTGATCTAATTGAATGTACCAAGAAGCACCAAAAAAAAGTGTATGTACTACTGTATGTACTGTGTGCTGAAACTCCTACCCCTTTCTCAAGGTGACAGACAAATGTGTCTCCAAAATGTCAATGGAGTCATGCTTTTCATATGTAGAGCTACACCTGAAGGAGCCACTGGAAATTGCTCAGGTTATTTTCCCAGTAGATTGCCCCGCAGTCAGGCAAGCACAATCACAGTCTCTCTTTGGCTCAAAAACCAGTCTAGGGTTCTTCTTTTTGTTGTTATTGGAGTAACTGGAATAGGGTTAAGGGAATTGAATGAGATTATTATTATTATTATACAGTATTTATAAAGCACCAATAGTTCACTCAGCACTGTACATTACGATGGGAGACAATACATGAGACAGTACAATAACAATACAATGCGATACACGAGGGGTTCGAGGGCCCTGCTCCTTGGAGCTTACAATCTAGGAGGGGGGGATAGTGGTACAGGAGGAAAAGCTGTGGGGGATAGAGTGGTAGGAAGAGTGGAGGAGATCGGCAATTAGCAGGGGGCGGGGTAGGCTTCCCTGAAGAGGTGGGTTTTCAGGGTGCACCTAAAGGAGAGGAGAGTAGGTGATAGTCTGATGGATTGGGGTAGGGAGTTCCAAAGGATGGGTGATGCCCTGGAGAAGTCCTGGAGGCGGGCATGGGAGGAGGAGACCAGGGAACTAGAGAGAAGGAGGTCTTGTGAGGAGCAGAGAGTGGGTGGTATTTGATATTAGGTCAGTGATGTAGTTTGGGGCAGTATTATGGACAGCTTTGTACGTCAGTGTAAGCATTTTAAATTTGATCCGTTGGGCAATCGGAAGCCAGTGGAGGGATTGGCAGAGGGGGGTGGCAGAAACGGAGCGGTTGGTAAGGTGGATGAGTCTGGCAGCCGTATTCAGGATTGACTGAAGCGGGGATAGTCTGTGGTAAGGGAGGCCAGTGAGGAGGGAGTTGCAGTAATAGAGCCGTGATATGATGAGGGAGTGGATAAGTTGTTTAGTGGTTTCTGGGGTTAGGAATGGGCGTATTTTGGCAATGTTGCGGAGGTGGAGTCTCCATGAGTTTGTTAGCGATTGGACTTGGGGCAGGAAGGATAGATTGGAGTCAAGAATGACACCAAGTACTCTGGCTTGCGGGGTGGGCCTGATGGTGGCATTGTTGGACGTGGGGGGGGGGAGTGCGCGGGCTGGGGGGAAGACTAGGAGCTCGGTTTTGGAGAGGTTCAGTTTAAGGAAATGGAGCAACATCCAATCTGATATGTCATTCAGCAGGCTAGTGATTTGGGCGGAGACTGAAGGAGTGAGGCGAGGGGTCGAGAGATAGATTTGCGTGTCGTCGGCATAGAGGTGGTAGTTGAAGCCGTGAGAGTGTATCAGTTGGCCAAGGGAGGAGGTGTAGAAGGAGAAGAGAAGGGGCCTGAAGACAGAACCTTGAGGTACCCTGACAGAGAGGGGGAGTGGTTGGGAGGCGGTAGCGTTATAGGTAACGCTGAAGGAGCATTGTGATAGGTAGGACGAGAGCCAGGAGAGAGCGGAGTCTCTGAGGCCGAGGTAGTGTAGTTTGTTGAGGAGGAGGGGGTGGTCAACTGTGTCGAAAGCCGCAGAGATACACCAAAAAGAGATCTATGTACAGGTTGAGGACAGTAAACTCCTTTCTGAAAAACTGAAGCAGAAGTCCTTGCAATACCATACTATGGATATATATATTGAATATGGCCAAAATTGTAGCATTTCAAATATATGTCAATATATTTTGGGAAGAATATATTTAAAATATATTCAAATATATTTTTCTTCCATGTTAGTCTTCAGATGACAGCCCTCAGTCAGCTCTCTGTAGCTCTAACATCCAAGCCATCAGGTCACCCACTTGAGGCCTCACAAACAGCAAACACATGGCAGCGCAGTCCAGTGAGCAGCAAGCCCTACAGCAGCTCTGTGTCTCAGAGTATTTGTACAGACTCCCAGCAGCCTTCAGGGCCACTCTTCTGGGGTTTGGCTAGGCCTGTATAAATTTTCATACTGCTATTTATATTGCTCCACACTAATCTTCCAGACGATTCTACCACTCTCTGGAAAACAGAAGAAACAATCAAACGGGCAGCAGCTGAAACACTGAGCAGACCTAACTAATCATCTGCAGCTGCACTGATTACAGTGAGCACAACTAAATTTATCTAACACAACAATTAAAGCCACACTGGTTACAGTGAGACAAGCTAAACAAAAATACAGCTCCACCAAACACTGTGAGCCAGCATTAAATCTAACTAATCCTAGAACCTACCTAGGAGGTTGCTGCATTTACTTGAACATTTGCATTTAGGACCTCAGAAAAAGATTGAGGTTTTATCCATGGTGTGTTGGCCAGCTCTCTAGAAGAAATAAAATGAGGACTGAGGTTCTGATTTTTTCTTACTCTATCCAAAACAAAATCAAAGCATTTTGGCTTTTGATACTCTAAGTAAATTTCAAGCCAGTTTTCTAGTTTTAGATGTTGTTGGGTTTTTACTGCTATCTGAGACTCTGTTGGAGAGATTTACATTGACTTTTTGTCCTGCGGACAATGGTTTACAAGAAGCATTGAGGGAAAATCTGCAGTAGGGACACAGACAGCAATAAAATTCTGACAAGGGTTTTAGCTAGAGATGAGCGAATCGAAGTATCCGAAGTGGAATTCGAGTCGAATATCGGAAAAATTTCGATTCGTGCCGAATCCGAAAAACAGCCTAATTCGGACGCGCGAATCGAAATTTTTCCGAAAATGGCGGCTGACATGTGCGGCGACGGAGCGGGGATGTCGGGGAAGGCGCGCAGACAAGGCGCGCTGCCCCATAATGCATTCCTCAACGACATGTGATCGCATCAGCCAATCAGCAGCCAGCCAGCCAGCACTGTGTAATGGTCGAGGTATATATAGCGGCCATTTTGGAAATCTTCATTTGCCTGCAGTCATTGAACAGAGGCAGACCGCTCTGTACTAGGGACAGGGACAGAGTTAGGGCCACAGAAACGAGAATTGGGGACAGAGAGAAGTTACTTAGGGACAGAGAACCATTACTCAGGGACACAGACTTGTTAATGAGGGCCACAGAATCGTTATTTAGGGACAAAGAAACGCTAGTTAGGGCCACAGAATTCATACTCAGGGACAGACAGAATTGTTACTCAGTGCCAGAGAATTGTTACTTAGGGCCACAGAAACGTTATTAGGGCCACAGAATTTTTACTCAGGGACAGACAGAATTGTTACTGAGTGCCAGAGAATTGTTACTCAGGGACAGACAGAATTGTTACTGAGTGCCAGAGAATTCTTACTCAGGGCCACAGAATTCATTCTCAGGGACAGACAGAATTGTTACTCAGGGACAGACAGAATTGTTACTGAGTGCCAGAGAATTGTTACTCAGGGACAGACAGAATTGTTACTGAGTGCCAGAGAATTGTTACTCAGGGACAGACAGAATTGTTACTGAGTGCCAGAGAATTGTTACTCAGGGACAGACAGAATTGTTACTGAGTGCCAGAGAATTGTTACTCTCACAGACACAAAATTGTTACTTGCACAGACACAGAATTGTTACTTGCACAGACACACAATTGTTACTCAGGGCCACTGAATTCATACTCAGGGACAGACAGAATTGTTACTGAGTGCCAGAGAATTCTTACTCAGGGCCACAGAATTCATACTCAGGGACAGACAGAATTGTTACTCAGGGACAGACAGAATTGTTACTGAGTGCCAGAGAATTGTTACTCAGGGACAGACAGAATTGTTACTGAGTGCCAGAGAATTCTTACTCAGGGACAGACAGAATTGTTACTGAGTGCCAGAGAATTGTTACTCTCACAGACACAAAATTGTTACTTGCACAGACACAGAATTGTTACTCGCACAGAGACAGAATTGTTACTCAGGGCCACAGAATTCATACTCAGGGACAGACAGAATTGTTACTGAGTGCCAGAGAATTGTTACTCAGGGACAGACAGAATTGTTACTGAGTGCCAGAGAATTGTTACTCTCACAGACACAAAATTGTTACTTGCACAGACACAGAATTGTTACTTGCACAGACACACAATTGTTACTCAGGGCCACAGAATTCATACTCAGGGACAGACAGAATTGTTACTGAGTGCCAGAGAATTCTTACTCAGGGCCACAGAATTCATACTCAGGGACAGACAGAATTGTTACTCAGGGACAGACAGAATTGTTACTGAGTGCCAGAGAATTGTTACTCAGGGACAGACAGAATTGTTACTGAGTGCCAGAGAATTGTTACTCTCACAGACACAAAATTGTTACTTGCACAGACACAGAATTGTTACTTGCACAGACACACAATTGTTACTCAGGGCCACAGAATTCATACTCAGGGACAGACAGAATTGTTACTGAGTGCCAGAGAATTGTTACTCAGGGACAGACAGAATTGTTACTGAGTGCCAGAGAATTCTTACTCAGGGCCACAGAATTCATTCTCAGGGACAGACAGAATTGTTACTCAGGGACAGACAGAATTGTTACTGAGTGCCAGAGAATTGTTACTCAGGGACAGACAGAATTGTTACTGAGTGCCAGAGAATTGTTACTCAGGGACAGACAGAATTGTTACTGAGTGCCAGAGAATTGTTACTCAGGGACAGACAGAATTGTTACTGAGTGCCAGAGAATTGTTACTCTCACAGACACAAAATTGTTACTTGCACAGACACAGAATTGTTACTTGCACAGACACACAATTGTTACTCAGGGCCACAGAATTCATACTCAGGGACAGACAGAATTGTTACTGAGTGCCAGAGAATTCTTACTCAGGGCCACAGAATTCATACTCAGGGACAGACAGAATTGTTACTCAGGGACAGACAGAATTGTTACTGAGTGCCAGAGAATTGTTACTCAGGGACAGACAGAATTGTTACTGAGTGCCAGAGAATTCTTACTCAGGGACAGACAGAATTGTTACTGAGTGCCAGAGAATTGTTACTCTCACAGACACAAAATTGTTACTTGCACAGACACAGAATTGTTACTCGCACAGAGACAGAATTGTTACTCGCACAGAGACAGAATTGTTACTCAGGGCCACAGAATTCATACTCAGGGACAGACAGAATTGTTACTGAGTGCCAGAGAATTGTTACTCAGGGACAGACAGAATTGTTACTGAGTGCCAGAGAATTGTTACTCTCACAGACACAAAATTGTTACTTGCACAGACACAGAATTGTTACTTGCACAGACACACAATTGTTACTCAGGGCCACAGAATTCATACTCAGGGACAGACAGAATTGTTACTGAGTGCCAGAGAATTCTTACTCAGGGCCACAGAATTCATACTCAGGGACAGACAGAATTGTTACTCAGGGACAGACAGAATTGTTACTGAGTGCCAGAGAATTGTTACTCAGGGACAGACAGAATTGTTACTGAGTGCCAGAGAATTGTTACTCTCACAGACACAAAATTGTTACTTGCACAGACACAGAATTGTTACTTGCACAGACACACAATTGTTACTCAGGGCCACAGAATTCATACTCAGGGACAGACAGAATTGTTACTGAGTGCCAGAGAATTGTTACTCAGGGACAGACAGAATTGTTACTGAGTGCCAGAGAATTGTTACTCTCACAGACACAAAATTGTTACTTGCACAGACACAGAATTGTTACTCGCACAGAGACAGAATTGTTACTCAGGGCCACAGAATTCATACTCAGGGACAGACAGAATTGTTACTGAGTGCCAGAGAATTGTTACTCAGGGAAGACAGAATTGTTACTGAGTGCCAGAGAATTGTTACTCAGGGACAGACAGAATTGTTACTGAGTGCCAGAGAATTGTTACTCTCACAGACACAAAATTGTTACTTGCACAGACACAGAATTGTTACTCGCACAGAGACAGAATTGTTACTCAGGGCCACAGAATTCATACTCAGGGACAGACAGAATTGTTACTGAGTGCCAGAGAATTGTTACTCAGGGACAGACAGAATTGTTACTGAGTGCCAGAGAATTGTTACTCTCACAGACACAAAATTGTTACTTGCACAGACACAGAATTGTTACTTGCACAGACACACAATTGTTACTGAGTGCCAGAGAATTGTTACTCAGGGACAGACAGAATTGTTACTGAGTGCCAGAGAATTGTTACTCAGGGACAGACAGAATTGTTACTGAGTGCCAGAGAATTGTTACTCAGGGACAGACAGAATTGTTACTGAGTGCCAGAGAATTGTTACTCGCACAGACACAAAATTGTTACTTGCACAGACACAAAATTGTTACTTGCACAGACACAGAATTGTTACTCGCGCAGACACAGAATTGTTACTCAGGGCCACAGAATTCATACTCAGGGACAGACAGAATTGTTACTGAGTGCCAGAGAATTGTTACTCAGGGACAGACAGAATTGTTACTGAGTGCCAGAGAATTGTTACTCAGGGACAGACAGAATTGTTACTGAGTGCCAGAGAATTGTTACTCAGGGACAGACAGAATTGTTACTGAGTGCCAGAGAATTGTTACTCGCACAGACACAAAATTGTTACTTGCACAGACACAGAATTGTTACTCGCACAGACACAGAATTGTTACTCGCACAGACACAGAATTGTTACTCAGGGCCACAGAATTCATACTCAGGGACAGACAGAATTGTTACTGAGTGCCAGAGAATTGTTACTCAGGGACACCTAATCGTTGAATTAAATAGTATGTCAGACAACATGCAGAGGAGTGGCAGAGGAGGCAATGTTTTAGGAGCGAGCAGACGTGGCAGCAGAGGAAGGGGTCGAGGCAGCAGTATTCGCAGCCAGAGGCCAGTGCTCCCGGTGTCATCCAGCGGTCGTGTCTCCACCGACAACCCTGCCGTCATTGATTGGTTGGCTCGGTCGTCTTCCTCTTCCCAGGTCACCTCTGACACCTACAGCCAACGGTCGGTGGGTACGTCAGACACAACCGTTAGTTGGCATGGCCCGGGACCAAGCCCACTGAAATCACGTGTCCTCTACCTGCCCCTGTCCTTTGCTGTTCCCTCACCAAGCGAAGTATCGCATGCTGTGGGCTCAGCCCCACTGTACAGTGAGGAAGAGCTAACAGAGGGCGGTCAGGAACGGGGGGAGACATCGGCCTTTTCAGCAGCCAAGCGAACAAGTACTGGCGAGGAGAGTGGCTCGGTAGCCGGTCTAGAGACAGGTCTGTCTCCTGACCCAGACGCAGCCGAGGGGGCTAGTAGTGAGGCGGAGACCCTACTTGATGATGAGGAGGTTGATCGCACTTGGCAGCCTCGTCGTCATCAGGCAATTTCTTCCGCATCATCAGGAGAAGAGGGTGGCAGCTTGGCAGCGAGCAAAACAGTCGGTGGGTTGCCCAGGAGACAGCAGCAGGGTCGCATCAGTGTCAGTGGAGCCAAACGTCCACGGAGTAGAGCACCAGCTCCACTGCAGCCTACCACCACGGCCAGTAGTGGTGCCGGTGCGCACGGAGGAAGTAGCAGTCAGCCAGTGAAGAGTAGCGGGGGCAAAGTTTCCTACTCGGTGGTGTGGCAATTTTTCCTCAAGCCGCCCGAGGAAGTAAATGTAGCCGTATGTCGACTATGTGGCCAGAAATGCAAGCGTGGCCAGGGGGCCCATGTTGGGACTACAGCGTTGCGTCAGCATATGCAGCGTCACCATTCGGTGGCCTGGGAAAACCGTGATAAACATACGGCGGTTCTGCCTGCCCCAGCCCCCGCTCCATCACCCGCTCCGTTACTTGCTCCGTCACCCGACGTCGTCAATCGCCCTCTATCAGCCAGTCAAGGCTCCAACACCTCTGCTGAGGGGAGTTGTCGCTCATTGGCATCTTCCGCTCGTTCAGATGCTCCTTCTCCTGCTACTCCTCTTCTCGGATTCCGTCAACAGTCTTTCTTGGAATCCGTATCCAAGAGACAACAGTTTGCGAGCACGCACCCGACGGTGCAAAAGCTGAACGTCCTCCTGTCCAAGTTGCTGGTGCTGCAGTCCCTCCCTTTCCAACTGGTGGACTCAGCACCTTTCCGAGAAATGATGGCTTGTGCCGCGCCGCGGTGGAGAGTGCCAAGCCGTCATTTCTTTGCCCAAAAGGCAGTGCCAGCCCTGCATTCACATGTAGAAGAGATGGTGGGCCAGTCTTTGAGCATGTCGGTCTCTGCCAAAGTGCACGGCAGCGCCGACGTGTGGAGCTGTAACTACGGTCAGGGACAGTACATGTCATTTACGGCCCACTGGGTGAACGTGGTGCCGGCACAGCCGCACCAGCAACTTGGACAGGTCACGACGCTTTTGCCTCCACGTTTGCACGTCCTTGGTCCAGCAAGCATGTCCGCCTCTACCACCTCTTTTTCCGCCGTGTCCTCAGCCGCCACCCCCGTGCCAAGTCCCATTACCCGACCGGCATATCACATGTGCAGGGCGCAACGGTGTCACGCTGTGCTGCACCTGGTATGCCTTGGCGAACGTAGTCACACAGGGGAGGAACTGCTGAGTGTAATGAACAGAGAAATCGACAGATGGCTGTCTCCGCGCAAACTAAAAATCGGAACCATGTTGACTGACAACGGAAAGAACATGGTGTCTGCTCTGCGTCAAGGAAGGTTGTGCCATGCGCCATGCATGGCTCACGTGTTCAATCTGGTTGTCAAGCGGTTCCTAAAATCCACCATCCCACTGCAAGACATCCTTAAAATGTCACGTAAACTGTGCATGCATTTCAGCCATTCCTACACCGCAAAGAACACCCTCATTGAGCTGCAGCGGCAGAACGGAATTCCACAGCATCGCCTGATCTGCGACGTTGCAACAAGGTGGAATTCAACCCTACACATGTTAGACCGCCTTTACGAGCAGCGAAAGGCCATCACCGATTTCCTGATGTTACAAGCGGATAAAGGTACTCCCCTGTGTAACTTAGATGTCAGCCATTGGCAGCTCATGCGTGACACCTGCCGCTTGCTCAGGCCCTTTGAGGAGGCCACGCTATTCGTGAGTCGGCAGGACTATGGGATGAACGACGTCATTCCTCTGTTGCACGTCCTGGAACAAATGCTGTTAACAATGGCTGGTCAGGGTGCGGTAGACGTGGCGCACAGATCTCAACGCCACATGACCCCTGTGGGGGCAGGACAGGAAGAAGAGGAGGAGGTAGAGGAGGACATTTGTGCTCAGGAATTATTGAGTGAAATGGGTGGTTTTTCCACTCAGCGGACAGGAGTGGAGGAGCAGGAGCATCTGGTAGAGGAGGAGGAGGAGGAGACAGAGGACCCAGACGCACCGTGGCAGTATGCTGTGGAGATGGAGGCAGGGAGTCCCTCGCATTCCTTGGCACAAATGGCCCATAGCATGCTCGGTTGCTTGCGTAGCGACAGCCGAATAATAACCATCAGACAGAGGGATGACTTTTGGCTGTCCACCTTGTTGGACCCTCGCTACCGGTCCAAAATGGTGGCCTTTTTCACACCTGCTGAGAGGGAGGCCAAAATTACGTACTATAAAAACCACCTATGTAGTCAGTTGGTCTCTGCCTTTGTGCGCCATCGTCCATCCTCAGACACTGTGGGCCCTGTGCGCTCGCGTTCCGCTGGCATGGCAGCAGGGGAGGGGTGGGGTGGTAGGAGCAGTGGCAGCTCCACCAGCAGCGGCTGCCTCAGTCTGCAGTCGATGATGAGTAGCTTTCTTCACCAGCGCAGTGAGGAAACTACTAACCAGCCGCAGCAGCAGCAGCAGCATCAGGTGGACCTGGAGCAGGAGCTCAAACAACAGGCTTGGGCCTACTTGGACAGCACCCTGCCAACCGAGGTAGACAATCCCCTTGACTACTGGGCAACGAAACTTGACCTTTGGCCCCAACTAGCTGAATTTGCCCTTGAAAGGCTGTCATGCCCGGCCAGTAGCGTGGCATCGGAGCGCGTGTTTAGTGCGGCAGGAGGTATTGTAACTCCGCGGAGGACACGACTGTCCACCCAAAGTGTGGAGAGACTCACGTTTGTGAAAATGAATCAGGCGTGGATTAGTCTGGATTTCAAACCACCAGTTCCTGACACAACTGACTAAATCCGCCATGAATCATGCCTCAAACATGTGCCACTTTCAGGTCTCCTCACACTGCTGGTGTGTTGAATTTTTTGACATAGGGTGCTGGCAGATTACGGGCCTCCTATAGCTGCTGCCAGGCCCCTAATCTGCCATAGGCCCCTATATACCACCTCCTCCTGCTGCTGCCAGGTCCAGAGTCTCTCATGGGTCCCTGTACGGCCTCCCATTGCTGCTGTCTCCATCGCCACACTCTGCTGCCATGTGCCACTTTCAGGTCTCTTCACACTGCTGGTGTGTTAAATTTTTTGACATAGGGTGCTGGCAGATTACGGGCCTCCTATAGCTGCTGCCAGGCCCCTAATCTGCCATAGGCCCCTATATACCACCTCCTCCTGCTGCTGCCAGGTCCAGAGTCTCTCATGGGTCCCTGTACGGCCTCCCATTGCTGCTGTCTCCATCGCCACACTCTGCTGCCATGTGCCACTTTCAGGTCTCTTCACACTGCTGGTGTGTTAAATTTTTTGACATAGGGTGCAGGCAGATTACGGGCCTCACATAGCTGCTGCCAGGCCCCTAATCTGCCATGGGCCCCTATATACCACCTCCTCCTGCTGCTGCCAGGTCCAGAGTCTCTCATGGGTCCCTGTACGGCCTCCCATTGCTGCTGTCTCCATCGCCACACTCTGCTGCCATGTGCCACTTTCAGGTCTCTTCACACTGCTGGTGTGTTAAATTTTTTGACATAGGGTGCTGCAAGATAACGGGCCTCACATAGCTGCTGCCAGGCCCCTAATCAGCCATGGGCCCCTATACCGCCTCCTCCTGCTGCTGCCAGGTCCAGAGTCTCTCATGCCATGTGCCACTTTCAGGTCTCTTCACACTGCTGGTGTGTTAAATTTTTTGACATAGGGTGCAGGCAGATTACGGGCCTCACATAGCTGCTGCCAGGCCCCTAATCTGCCATAGGCCCCTATATACCGCCTCCTCATGCTGCTGCCAGGTCCAGAGTCTCTCATGGGTCCCTGTACGGCCTCCCATTGCTGCTTTCTCCATCGCCACACTCTGCTGCCATGTGCCACTTTCAGGTCTCTTCACACTGCTGGTGTGTTAAATTTTTTGACATAGGGTGCAGGCAGATTACGGGCCTCACATAGCTGCTGCCAGGCCCCTAATCTGCCATGGGCCCCTATATACCGCCTCCTCATGCTGCTGCCAAGTCCAGAGTCTGTCATGGTCCCTGTACGGCCTCCCATTGCTGCTGTCTCCATCGCCACACTCTGCTGCCATGTGCCACTTTCAGGTCTCTTCACACTGCTGGTGTGTTAAATTTTTTGACATAGGGTGCAGGCAGATTACGGGCCTCACATAGCTGCTGCCAGGCCCCTAATCTGCCATGGGCCCCTATATACCGCCTCCTCATGCTGCTGCCAAGTCCAGAGTCTGTCATGGTCCCTGTACGGCCTCCCATTGCTGCTGTCTCCATCGCCACACTCTGCTGCCATGTGCCACTTTCAGGTCTCTTCACACTGCTGGTGTGTTTAATTTTTTGACATAGGGTGCAGGCAGATTACGGGCCTCACATAGCTGCTGCCAGGCCCCTAATCTGCCATGGGCCCCTATATACCGCCTCCTCATGCTGCTGCCAAGTCCAGAGTCTGTCATGGTCCCTGTACGGCCTCCCATTGCTGCTGTCTCCATCGCCACACTCTGCTGCCATGTGCCACTTTCAGGTCTCTTCACACTGCTGGTGTGTTAAATTTTTTGACATAGGGTGCAGGCAGATTACGGGCCTCACATAGCTGCTGCCAGGCCCCTAATCTGCCATGGGCCCCTATATACCGCCTCCTCATGCTGCTGCCAAGTCCAGAGTCTGTCATGGTCCCTGTACGGCCTCCCATTGCTGCTGTCTCCATCGCCACACTCTGCTGCCATGTGCCACTTTCAGGTCTCTTCACACTGCTGGTGTGTTAAATTTTTTGACATAGGGTGCAGGCAGATTACGGGCCTCACATAGCTGCTGCCAGGCCCCTAATCTGCCATGGGCCCCTATATACCGCCTCCTCATGCTGCTGCCAAGTCCAGAGTCTGTCATGGTCCCTGTACGGCCTCCCATTGCTGCTGTCTCCATCGCCACACTCTGCTGCCATGTGCCACTTTCAGGTCTCTTCACACTGCTGGTGTGTTAAATTTTTTGACATAGGGTGCAGGCAGATTACGGGCCTCACATAGCTGCTGCCAGGCCCCTAATCTGCCATAGGCCCCTATATACCGCCTCCTCATGCTGCTGCCAAGTCCAGAGTCTGTCATGGTCCCTGTACGGCCTCCCATTGCTGCTGTCTCCATCGCCACACTCTGCTGCCATGTGCCACTTTCAGGTCTCTTCACACTGCTGGTGTGTTAAATTTTTTGACATAGGGTGCAGGCAGATTACGGGCCTCACATAGCTGCTGCCAGGCCCCTAATCTGCCATGGGCCCCTATATACCACCTCCTCCTGCTGCTGCCAGGTCCAGAGTCTCTCATGGGTCCCTGTACGGCCTCCCATTGCTGCTGTCTCCATCGCCACACTCTGCTGCCATGTGCCACTTTCAGGTCTCTTCACACTGCTGGTGTGTTAAATTTTTTGACATAGGGTGCTGCAAGATAACGGGCCTCACATAGCTGCTGCCAGGCCCCTAATCAGCCATGGGCCCCTATACCGCCTCCTCCTGCTGCTGCCAGGTCCAGAGTCTCTCATGCCATGTGCCACTTTCAGGTCTCTTCACACTGCTGGTGTGTTTAATTTTTTGACATAGGGTGCAGGCAGATTACGGGCCTCACATAGCTGCTGCCAGGCCCCTAATCTGCCATGGGCCCCTATATACCGCCTCCTCATGCTGCTGCCAAGTCCAGAGTCTGTCATGGTCCCTGTACGGCCTCCCATTGCTGCTGTCTCCATCGCCACACTCTGCTGCCATGTGCCACTTTCAGGTCTCTTCACACTGCTGGTGTGTTAAATTTTTTGACATAGGGTGCAGGCAGATTACGGGCCTCACATAGCTGCTGCCAGGCCCCTAATCTGCCATAGGCCCCTATATACCGCCTCCTCATGCTGCTGCCAAGTCCAGAGTCTGTCATGGTCCCTGTACGGCCTCCCATTGCTGCTGTCTCCATCGCCACACTCTGCTGCCATGTGCCACTTTCAGGTCTCTTCACACTGCTGGTGTGTTAAATTTTTTGACATAGGGTGCAGGCAGATTACGGGCCTCACATAGCTGCTGCCAGGCCCCTAATCTGCCATGGGCCCCTATATACCGCCTCCTCATGCTGCTGCCAAGTCCAGAGTCTGTCATGGTCCCTGTACGGCCTCCCATTGCTGCTGTCTCCATCGCCACACTCTGCTGCCATGTGCCACTTTCAGGTCTCTTCACACTGCTGGTGTGTTAAATTTTTTGACATAGGGTGCAGGCAGATTACGGGCCTCACATAGCTGCTGCCAGGCCCCTAATCTGCCATGGGCCCCTATATACCGCCTCCTCATGCTGCTGCCAAGTCCAGAGTCTGTCATGGTCCCTGTACGGCCTCCCATTGCTGCTGTCTCCATCGCCACACTCTGCTGCCATGTGCCACTTTCAGGTCTCTTCACACTGCTGGTGTGTTAAATTTTTTGACATAGGGTGCAGGCAGATTACGGGCCTCACATAGCTGCTGCCAGGCCCCTAATCTGCCATGGGCCCCTATATACCGCCTCCTCATGCTGCTGCCAAGTCCAGAGTCTGTCATGGTCCCTGTACGGCCTCCCATTGCTGCTGTCTCCATCGCCACACTCTGCTGCCATGTGCCACTTTCAGGTCTCTTCACACTGCTGGTGTGTTAAATTTTTTGACATAGGGTGCAGGCAGATTACGGGCCTCACATAGCTGCTGCCAGGCCCCTAATCTGCCATAGGCCCCTATATACCGCCTCCTCATGCTGCTGCCAAGTCCAGAGTCTGTCATGGTCCCTGTACGGCCTCCCATTGCTGCTGTCTCCATCGCCACACTCTGCTGCCATGTGCCACTTTCAGGTCTCTTCACACTGCTGGTGTGTTAAATTTTTTGACATAGGGTGCAGGCAGATTACGGGCCTCACATAGCTGCTGCCAGGCCCCTAATCTGCCATGGGCCCCTATATACCACCTCCTCCTGCTGCTGCCAGGTCCAGAGTCTCTCATGGGTCCCTGTACGGCCTCCCATTGCTGCTGTCTCCATCGCCACACTCTGCTGCCATGTGCCACTTTCAGGTCTCTTCACACTGCTGGTGTGTTAAATTTTTTGACATAGGGTGCTGCAAGATAACGGGCCTCACATAGCTGCTGCCAGGCCCCTAATCAGCCATGGGCCCCTATACCGCCTCCTCCTGCTGCTGCCAGGTCCAGAGTCTCTCATGCCATGTGCCACTTTCAGGTCTCTTCACACTGCTGGTGTGTTTAATTTTTTGACATAGGGTGCAGGCAGATTACGGGCCTCACATAGCTGCTGCCAGGCCCCTAATCTGCCATGGGCCCCTATATACCGCCTCCTCATGCTGCTGCCAAGTCCAGAGTCTGTCATGGTCCCTGTACGGCCTCCCATTGCTGCTGTCTCCATCGCCACACTCTGCTGCCATGTGCCACTTTCAGGTCTCTTCACACTGCTGGTGTGTTAAATTTTTTGACATAGGGTGCAGGCAGATTACGGGCCTCACATAGCTGCTGCCAGGCCCCTAATCTGCCATAGGCCCCTATATACCGCCTCCTCATGCTGCTGCCAAGTCCAGAGTCTGTCATGGTCCCTGTACGGCCTCCCATTGCTGCTGTCTCCATCGCCACACTCTGCTGCCATGTGCCACTTTCAGGTCTCTTCACACTGCTGGTGTGTTAAATTTTTTGACATAGGGTGCAGGCAGATTACGGGCCTCACATAGCTGCTGCCAGGCCCCTAATCTGCCATGGGCCCCTATATACCACCTCCTCCTGCTGCTGCCAGGTCCAGAGTCTCTCATGGGTCCCTGTACGGCCTCCCATTGCTGCTGTCTCCATCGCCACACTCTGCTGCCATGTGCCACTTTCAGGTCTCTTCACACTGCTGGTGTGTTAAATTTTTTGACATAGGGTGCTGCAAGATAACGGGCCTCACATAGCTGCTGCCAGGCCCCTAATCAGCCATGGGCCCCTATACCGCCTCCTCCTGCTGCTGCCAGGTCCAGAGTCTCTCATGCCATGTGCCACTTTCAGGTCTCTTCACACTGCTGGTGTGTTTAATTTTTTGACATAGGGTGCAGGCAGATTACGGGCCTCACATAGCTGCTGCCAGGCCCCTAATCTGCCATGGGCCCCTATATACCGCCTCCTCATGCTGCTGCCAGGTCCAGAGTCTCTCATGGGTCCCTGTACGGCCTCCCATTGCTGCTTTCTCCATCGCCACACTCTGCCATGTGCCACTTTCAGGTCTCCTCACACACTGCTGGTGTGTTGAATTTTTTGACATAGGGTGCTGGCAGATTACGGGCCTCCCATAGCTGCTGCCAGGCCCCTAATCTGCCATGGGCCCCTATATACCGCCTCCTCATGCTGCTGCCAAGTCCAGAGTCTGTCATGGGTCCCTGTACGGCCTCCCATTGCTGCTGTCTCCATCGCCACACTCTGCCATGTGCCACTTTCAGGTCTCCTCACACACTGCTGGTGTGTAGAATTTTTTGACATAGGGTGCTGGCAGATTACGGGCCTCCCATAGCTGCTGCCAGGCCCCTAATCTGCCATGGGCCCCTATATACCGCCTCCTCATGCTGCTGCCAAGTCCAGAGTCTGTCATGGGTCCCTGTACGGCCTCCCATTGCTGCTGTCTCCATCGCCACACTCTGCCATGTGCCACTTTCAGGTCTCCTCACACTGCTGGTGTGTTGAATTTTTTGACATAGGGTGCTGGCAGATTACGGGCCTCCTATAGCTGCTGCCAGGCCCCTAATCTGCCATGGGCCCCTATATACCGCCTCCTCATGCTGCTGCCAAGTTCAGAGTCTGTCATGGGTCCCTGTACGGCCTCCCATTGCTGCTGTCTCCATCGCCACACTCTGCCATGTGCCACTTTCAGGTCTCCTCACACTGCTGGTGTGTTGAATTTTTTGACATAGGGTGCTGGCAGATTACGGGCCTCCTATAGCTGCTGCCAGGCCCCTAATCTGCCATAAGCCCCTATATACCGCCTCCTCATGCTGCTGCCAAGTCCAGAGTCTGTCATGGGTCCCTGTACGGCCTCCCATTGCTGCTGTCTCCATCGCCACACTCTGCCATGTGCCACTTTCAGGTCTCCTCACACACTGCTGGTGTGTTGAATTTTTTGACATAGGGTGCTGGCAGATTACGGGCCTCCTATAGCTGCTGCCAGGCCCCTAATCTGCCGTAGGCCCCTATATACCGCCTCCTCATGCTGCTGCCAGGTCCAGAGTCTCTCATGGGTCCCTGTACGGCCTCCCATTGCTGCTGTCTCCATCGCCACACTCTGCCATGTGCCACTTTCAGGTCTCCTCACACTGCTGGTGTGTTCCATTTTTTGTCATAGGGTGCTGGCAGATTATGGGCCTCCCATAACTGCTGCCAGGCCCCTAATCTGCCATGGGCCCCTATACCGACTCCTCATGCTGTGACGTTGCAACAAGGTGGAATTCAACCCTACATATGTTAGACCGCCTTTACGAACAGCAAAAGGCCATCACAGATTTCCTGATGTTAAAAGCAGATAAAGGTACTCCCTGTGTAACTTAGATGTCAGCCATTGGCAGCTCATGCGTGACACCTGCGCTTGCTCAGGCCCTTTGAGGAGGCCACGCTATTCGTGAGTCGGCAGGACTATGGGATGAACGACGTCATTCCTCTGTTGCACGTCCTGGAACAAATGCTGTTAACAATGGCTGGTCAGGGTGCGGTAGACGTGGCGCACAGATCTCAACGCCACATGGCCCCTGTGGGGGCAGGACTGGAAGAAGAGGAGGAGGTAGAGGAGGACATTGGTGCTCAGGAATTATTGAGTGAAATGGGTGGTTTTTCCACTCAGCGGACAGGAGTGGAGGAGCAGGAGCATCTGGTAGAGGAGGAGGAAGAGGAGACAGAGGACCTAGACGCACCGTGGCAGTATGCTGTGGAGATGGAGGCAGGGAGTCCCTCGCATTCCTTGGCACAAATGGCCCATAGCATGCTCGGTTGCTTGCGTAGCGACAGCCGAATAATAACCATCAGACAGAGGGATGACTTTTGGCTGTCCACCTTGTTGGACCCTCGCTACCGTTCAAAAATGGTGGCCTTTTTCACACCTGCTGAGAGGGAGGCCAAAATAACGTACTATAAAAAACACCTATGTAGTCAGCTGGTCTCTGCCTGTCTGCGCCAACGTCCATCCTCAGACACTGTGGGCCCTGTGCGCTCGTGTTCCGCTGCCATGGCAGCAGGGGAGGGGTGGGGTGGTAGGAGCAGTGGCAGCTCCACCAGCAGCGGCTGCCTCAGTCTGCAGTCGATGATGAGTAGCTTTCTTCACCAGCGCAGTGAGGAAACTACTAACCAGCCGCAGCAGCAGCAGCAGCATCAGGTGGACCTGGAGCAGGACCTCAAACAACAGGCTTAGGCCTACTTGGACAGCACCCTGCCAACCGAGGTAGACAATCCCCTTGACTACTGGGCAACGAAACTTGACCTTTGGCCCCAACTAGCTGAATTTGCCCTTGAAAGGCTGTCATGCCCGGCCAGTAGCGTGGCATCGGAGCGCGTGTTTAGTGCGGCAGGAGGTATTGCAACTCCGCGGAGGACACGACTGTCCACCCAAAGTGTGGAGAGACTCACGTTTGTGAAAATGAATCAGGCGTGGATTAGTCTGGATTTCAAACCACCAGTTCCTGACACAACTGACTAAATCCGCCATGAATCATGCCCCAAACATGTGCCACTTTCAGGTCTCCTCACACTGCTGGTGTGTTCCATTTTTTGTCATAGGGTGCTGGCAGATTACGGGCCTCCCATAGCTGCTGCCAGGCCCCTAATCTGCCATGGGCCCCTATACCGCCTCCTCATGCTGCTGCCAAGTCCAGAGTCTCTCATGGGTCCCTGTACGGCCTCCCATTGCTGCTGCCTCCATCGCCACACTCTGCCATGTGCCACTTTCAGGTCTCCTCACACTGCTGGTGTGTTCCATTTTTTGTCATAGGGTGCTGGCAGATTACGGGCCTCCCATAGCTGCTGCCAGGCCCCTAATCTGCCATGGGCCCCTATACCGCCTCCTCATGCTGCTGCCAGGTCCAGAGTCTCTCATGGGTCCCTGTACGGCCTCCCATTGCTGCTGTCTCCATCGCCACACTCTGCCATGTGCCACTTTCAGGTCTCCTCACACTGCTGGTGGGTTCCATTTTTTGTCATAGGGTGCTGGCAGATTACGGGCCTCCCATAGCTGCTGCCAGGCCCGTAATCTGCCATGGGCCCCCGTACCGACTCCTCATGCTGCTGCCAGGCCCGTAATCTGTCATGGGCCACTGTTGTCGCTTGTTGGCATATTCCGCTCGTTCAGATGCTCCTTCTCCTGCTACTCCTCTTCACGGATTCCGTCAGCAGTCTTTCTTGGAATCCGTTTCCAAGAGACAACAGTTTGCGAGCACGCACCCGACGGTGCAGAAGCTGAACGTCCTCCTGTCCAAGTTGCTGCTGCCAGGCTCGTAATCTGTCATGCGCCCCTGTACCGCCTCCTCATGCTGCTGCCAGGTCCAGAGTGTGTCATGGGCCCCCGTACCGACTCCTCATGCTGCTGCCAGGCCCGTAATCTGTCATGGGCCCCTGTACCGCCTCCCCATGCTGCTGCCAGGTCCAGAGTGTGTCATGGGTCCCTGTACGGCCTCCCATTGCTGCTGCCAGGCCCGTAATCTGCCATGGGCCCCTGTACCGACTCCTCATGCTGCTGCCAGGCCCGTAATCTGTCATGGGCCCCTGTACCGCCTCCTCATGCTGCTGCCAGGTCCAGAGTGTGTCATGGGTCCCTGTACGGCCTCCCATTGCTGCTGTCTCTATCGCCACACTCTGCCATGTGCCACTTTCAGGTCTCCTCACACTGCTGGTGGTTTCCATTTTTGTCATAGGGTGCTGTATGGCCTCCCATTGCTGCTGCCTCCACCGCCACACTGTGGCTCCACACTCTGGTTTTGGCCCCGTGACTGCCCAAATGAGTGAAGTGTGCGGTGATTCTAAGATCGACGGCACTCATCTGCATGTCATACTGACTGACAGTATTATTTCTCTTCCCCAGCAGACTCCAAGGGCATTTAAATTAAAGGTACAGTGTTCTGCACTAATATTAAGTCTCTCTGAAGCCTAGAAACACCCTTTTTTAAGTTAAATTCACAGCGAATTTATTCGACTCGAATCGAATATTGTCCACGAATTCGCCGAATCAGTCGAATCGAATTTTTCATTTCTTCGCTCATCTCTAGTTTTAGCCTTCGCCTACTTTACTGAAAAAGGGCATTTTTATTCCTGTCTCTGTTGCTGTTGGAGAGTTTACATCATTTCCTATCTGGTAAAGCATTGCCAGTAGGGCAGGAAATGAGTGTAAAGCTATTAAACTGAGCACCAGATACCAGTCAAAACATGACAGAGATTCTAGACCTTCCACACAGGTTTACTGAGGCAGAGCAGCCCTGCTGTGCTGGATCATGTATATGATCCGGCATCTCCAAATAGGGGGAGCACGTGCGCCTGCCGTCCCGGTTGTGCTGTAATTTGCTACACCACAAGCTGATCAGCGGGTCTTGGCAAATGATATATGACTGGGACCTGCTGATCGCCTGAGAGAATGACAGAAGAGAGCCCTGTGTTGGTAAATTTACAGTGTCATTAGTACAGTGACAGTGTATATTATTAGCAGTGATCACTGTATTAGTGTCACTGATTATGCCAATGTCATCTAGTTCCTACAAAGTGTCAGATAGTGTCCGATTGACCGCTGCACTATCACAGTTCCATTATAAGTCGCTGATCACTGCCATTACTAGTATAAATAAATACATATATAAAAATTCCAGTATATACGCCATAACTTTCACGCAAACCTATATATATATATATATATATATACATACACACACACATACACATTTACTGGGATTTTTTTTTAACAAATACTCGTAGCCGAATACAATTTGGCCTCAATTTGAGCAAAAATTTTTTTTTTTTTTTTTTATTGGATATGTTTTATAGCAGAAAACCAAAATTTTCAGTCTTTTTTCATTATATGTTAAAAAAAAAACAGTGGTGATCAAATACCACCAAAAAAAGCTCTATTTGTATGAAATAAATGATATCAATTTCTATTGGGTAGAGCGTTGCATAACACAATTTACCAGTTAAAGTAGCACAGCCCCGAATAGGAAAAAGTGGCCTGGTCAAGAAGTGAGTAAAATCTTCCGTAGCTTAAGTGGTTAATAATAACAGTAATAATAACGAAAATATAATGAAGGGAGAGAGGCTTTATGCTATTGGGGTTGCAAATAACAATAACTAAAGAGTTTGTAATAGCATATATACACTATATTGCCAAGAGTATTGGGATGCCTGCCTTTACACGCACATGAATTTTAATGGCATCCCAGTCTTAGTCCGTAGGGTTCAATATTGAATTGGCCCACCCTTTGTAAATATAACAGCTTCAACTCTTCTGGGAAGACTGTCCACTAGTGGTATGATAACAATGTTTGGCCTGATGAAGGAGTGAGCATGCTCCGAACGCACGCCATCTTGGAAACCCAGTCTATGTGGTGACATCATCCCTGTGAGCCTCCCTGCGCCCCTATGCTACTCCCCGAGCCTTAGACACCACCAGCGGCGGGAAAACACCCAGAGCGTGGCCTAAGGACCTGATACTCCCACTTGACCTCCATTACTTGACATGCCTACCTGTTACCTACCTAAGTGAGTGCAATTTTACCATTAAATCTGCCTGATTTTAACCATCTACACTTAGAGTGGCTCTGCTGTCTCTCTTCTCTAACAAAGTGGAAGCAACTGGGAACAACTGCAACTCAGCCACCAAGTAGTAGGCCAAAATTACAGAGTGGGGAACGCACAGTGTGCGGACGTTGCCAGCTGTCTGCAGAGTCAATAGCTAAAGACATTTAAACTTTGCTTGGCCTTCAGATTAGCACAACAACAGTGTGTAGAGAGCTTCATGGAACAGGATTCCATGGCTGAGCAGCTGCATCTAAGCCTTACATCACCAAGTGCGATGCAAAGTTTTGGATGCAGTGGTGTAAAGCACGGACTCTAGAGCAGTGGAGATGTATTCTCTGGAATGACGAATCACGCTTCCAATGGATATGTCTGGGTTTGGCAGTTACCAGGAGAATGGTACTTGCCTGAATGCATTGTGCCAAGTGTAAAGTTTGGTGGAGGGGGGATTATGATGTGGGGTTGTTTTTCAGGGTTTGGGCTTGGCCCCTTAGTTCCAGTGAAGGGAACTCTTAAGGCGTCAGCAGACCAAGACATTTTCGACAACTTCATGCTCCCAACTTTGTAGGAAGAGTTTGGGGTTGGCCCCTTCCTGTTCCAACATGACTGCGCACCAGTGCACAAAGCAAGGTCCATAAAGACATGGATGAGCGAGTTTGGGGTGGAGGAACTTGACTGGCCTGCACCTCAACCCGAAAGAACACCTTTGGGATGAATTAGAGCGGAGACAGGGAGCCAGGCCTTCTCATCCGGCATCACTGCCTGACCTCACAAATGTGCTTCTGGAAGAATGGTCAACCATTCCCATAGACACCCTCCTAAACCTTGTGGACAGCCTTCCCAGAAGAGTTGAAGCTGTTATAGTTTCAAAGGGTGGGCTAACTCAATATTGAACCCTACGGACTAATATTGGGATGCCATTAAAGTTCATGTGCCATTAAAGTTTAAAGGCAGGCGTCCCAATAGTTTTGGCAATATAGTGTATAAACTACACCTCTTAGTGGATTTTTAATGTTTTCAGTTTACTATCACTTTAAATATCCTGTGCTACAAAAACTAGAAATTCAGACATCAAAGCATATAACCTTTCAAGCACAATTAAATACATTTCCTGCCTTGTTTCTGCATCACGTTCATCATTTTCTGAAAGGAAAAGAGATATTACTATAATGATACCATGTTATATATTTACCATAATTGTCCTCCACCCTATAATTTCTTCATTATCCATTCCTTCTTCTTTTCTCTTTAATGCTCTTCATTCTATCCCTTCATTTTTCCTGTTTCTCTCTCTTCCTACTTTTCTTCCCTTCTTTTTTTCTCTCCTCCTAGGTCAGCCCTTCCATCATCTCTTTGTTCCCTTTCCTTAAGTCACTCCTATCTCCCTCTCAGCTATTTCTCTTTCCTACTTCTATCTCTTCTGCTGTTCTCCCTCCTTCATCCCTGTCCCCCTTCTGTTCTTTCTTTCCTATTCCATCTATGTCCACCCTCCATTCCTCCCTTTTTATCCTTCCTTCTTCCCCCACCTCTTTCTTCAATATATTTCCCACCCTTGCTTCTTCCTTCCCTATCCTCCCTTCCTTCTTCTGTTTAATCCTTTCCTTCTACCATTCTTTTTCCACCCGTTACTTCTTTCCTCCTTTCTCCATCTCATTCTTTCTCCATCCCTGTTCTATCTTTTTTTTCTCCATGTAATCCTTCCTTCTCTTTTCTTCTCTTCCTTCTTTCTCCTCCATGCCTCCCTTTCTTCTTTTCTCTCTCCTTGTAAAATGGGCATTGTGGTAGGCTTGTTTTGGCACCATAACACTAGTCCCTACCCTACTCCAGCCCTGTCCCTCCTGCTGAGGTCAAACCCTCCACATTCTTCTGCCCTACTCTTTGCCATAAGCCTCCACACGACATTCCAGTCCATAGACCTTTATATCCAGAGGAAGAAATGTAAACACAGCAAATAGTTTCAGTACACTTTACTGGTGTTGTTCAGGAAATGGCATTATAGTCACATCACAAGGACATAGATTCTGGAGTCACCTAACATACATAGTCAATCACATTTAGTGGACGGTCCGCAGTAGTCACAGGTGAAAGCATGTTCAGCTTCTCAATAGCCATCTTCCTACAGTCTCTCCTCTAACCCAGGGTCATCAGTACTCACAGGATTGTGCTCTGGATAGACACCTCCTAGCTGGGTACAGCTCACCCAGGAAAACTCCAGGGAAGCAGCCTCACACATCCACAGCCTTCCCTTTAATGGCATCCCAATATTAGTCCGTAGGGTTCAATATTGAGTTAGCCCACCCTTTGAAACTATAACAGCTTCAACTCTTCTGGGAAGCAGCCACACACAGGATCTACAGCTTAGCCTAAAAGGCCTTTTGCAATCCACCCTAGCCCCCACCTCCTTAGGGGACAGAATTACTACAGCCGACTCCTCCTACATATAGGTCTACTCCACCCAGCCCCCTGCTCTGTCCAGGGTCTATGTGTGTTGGCTACATGCTCACAGGTATGGGGTATGTAGCTCCCATGGCCCAAGAGAGCGTCTGTGTCCTCTCCCCACCAGATTATATGTGGCTTCTGGCTCACCCCTGAAATTGCTGAGGGAGGGCTCTGCCTAACACCTCATGTCACTACCTGCTGTACCAGACGCTATTCTCTTATTGAGCTACCTATTGGCAAAGCAGCTAACTGCCCCTGCCTACATTCTGTCATTCCTTTCTCCCTTCTCCTTCTTTTCTTTCACATGACAGATACATACAGTATATAGATAAATATATATGATCTGCGTTTTTTTTTATTGTTGCCTATATTAAGGAGAAGCAGTAATGATGTGTGAAAATTAAAGCAATTATGGCTGTAATAACATTTCATTTTACTCCCCATTCCTTCTTCCATCTAATCCTCCCTAGCAGGGGCGGACTGACCATTTGGAAACTCGGGCACTGCTCAAGGGCCCGGGGTCAGTAGGGGGCCCCATAAGATGCCCCTGGTACCTTTTTCATAGGCTTTTTTGAGTTTGGGCAAGGACACAGGGGCCCCATGATCCCCTATTGCCCGGGGGCCCCATGAGTTGTCAGTCCGCCCCTGCTCCCTACTGTTAGACAGGACAATTCGGTTGGTTGCAGGCTGGTTGGTGAGTTGAGCTAGGAATTGTTCTTTGTTGTTGTGTAACATGCATAGCCCTACCATGTGCTCCTTGCTGCAAAGGCCAGTTATATATTGGGGCAGCTGCCATTTGTTTGTACTAATCCTCCCTTCTACTTTCATTCTTCTTTTCCCGTTACCATCATATTTTCCAGTCCTGTCCTCCTTTTCTTCTTCTTTCCATCACATACTTTCTCTATTCCTGTCCTATCTTCCTTTATTCATTTAACCCTTCCTTCTTTTTTTTGCTTTTTCTCAACTCCATCCTTTTTTTTTTTTCTTTTCTCTTCTTTTTCGTGTCGTTCCTTCCTCCCTTTCTTTATTTTTTTTTCTTCCATAGAACAGACACATATAAACACTGTATATATGATCCAACCTTTTTTTTTTTAATGTTGCCTATATTAAGGAGTAGCAATGACAATATGTGAAAATTGAAGCAACTGTGAATGTAAAAACATTTAGTTTTACTCTCAAGTACATAACCATGAACATGGCCAAACAAAGAACTGCTATTTGACAATAATTGTGTGAACTCATTCCATCTGTGTAACACACCTCCCATATATATTGGAAACTATAAATCCGTTCTTCAGTCTTCATTACTCTTTTCTTGAGCTGTCTGCTGTGTATATTCTAGTATTGTACCCATAATTGGATCCATCATTCCACCATCCGGGAGTGTGATTAAAGCTTTCTACAAGGATTACAGAGCTTGTGGTATTTCCAGTTGTAGCTATTAGAGCAAAACATATTTAAAATGTTATTGGAGACAATCTGTTAAAGGTTGAACTTGATGAACCTTTATGTTCTTCCACCCTTATCTCCAACCATACTGTTATTAGTGCATCATTTAGACCAGGGGTCGAAAACCTTTTCCATATAAGGTGTCATTTTTACGAGCATTAAACACCCTTCATGCCAATAGTCATATAATTTATTTTAAATTTTTGCATTCATAGTTGTATTGCTAATGGCAAATTAACCTCATTAATCATTGTTATATTTCTTAGTGCACACACAATACATACTTATATTTGGCCTTAGATGAGCTCCAATGCATGAACCTTCAGACTCAGATCAGCTCCAGTTCCTGCACCTTCAGACCTCAGATAAGCTCCAGTTCCTGCACCTTCAGACCTCAGATCAGCTCCAGTTCCTGCACCTTCAGACTCATATCAGCTCCAGTTCCTGTACCTTCAGACCTCAGATCAGCTCCAGTTCCTGCACCTTCAGACCTCAGATCAGCTCCAGTTCCTGCACCTTCAGACCTCAGATCAGCTCCAGTTCCTGCACCTTCAGACCTCAGACCAGCTCCACTTCCTGCACCCTCAGACCTCAGATTCATTCTGATTCTTCAGGTCAACACCAATAGGGATGAGCGAACCAGGCAAAATTTGGTTGGCATAAGGTTTGGAGAACCTAGTAAAAAATCTGCCAAACCTGAACACAGTGCTGAACCCCATTGAAGTCTATGAGAGCCAAATCTTGTTTTTTTACTGGCTTTTTTCAAGACCAGTTTGGAAGCGGTTGTAAAAAAAGGATTGGATAGCTGGGCATCACTATAGGGAACATGAGCCAATGCAAAAACATTTACTAAAAATACTGTTCAGCAGGATGAGGGTCTTTTAAAGAGTAGATGGTCATAAGGTAAAATCATATATTAATTTCCACCTTGTATTTCAATAATTGTTTGCCTCCTCTTTTTATTATAAACAATCCTGAAATTTGTAAACTTACTTTGTAAAGATCCTCGCACATTTACTTCCTTGACTTCTGTGACACGTAGTCACTATGCCCTGTAAGTAGCACTGCTGTGTCACACATTTCACAGAGCCTGCCTTCTGTACTACAGAGGGGCTGAGAGGAGGAGTTTCAGGAGCTGGAGCCAGTACAGGAATCACTGCTTGCAGGCAGCCATGGGATATGCAGTCCTTATATATTGATAGTAAACATAAGAGGTGAAGCTGCAAAGCCTGCAGGGAATCCAGGATGTTGTAGAAGTTACAGACAAGCAGATATTGTACAGGATTCCAGAGATGTGTCCAAGATGGGATATATGTGTTCCCATTATTTGGATTGTGCTCCTTTAAAGGGGGATGAATTGAATGCAGTTTGGAGTACTCACAGATGCATGGTGAGGGGTTCCTGTTGGAAAGGAGTACACTGGCTTGCGGTTTGCCCAGGACTGGTAGCTCTTTATATGGGATTCAGAATTCAGAGGCTCATAGAGACTTTGGGTGAGAAACAATCCAATTGGATGTCTACATTCCCCATTACGGACTGTTACTCAGCGCAGTGTTGTCCCAGCTGTTCTTTTATGATGTGCCTTGACTTTATTGTCGTTTGTGAGTACAACACCTATTTTATTTCTTATTAAACATTTTTTATGGTAATACACTAGGCCTGTGCGCCCTCTCTTTGTTCTTTCCGCACCCAGAATTATCCCTGTGATTGGCAATCAGGTCAGGAAGTAAATATTGCTATGTAAGTGTATATTGTAATGTACAATTTTATATATATTGACTCTAATTTTGATTTTAATATGACAAAAATGTTCTCTTCGCTTGTTCTACTGATGAAGCTCTATGAGTGAAACGCATTGAGAAAGAAACCTCTGTTGCTGCTAAGACGAGTGAACCCCTGGACCATTTGATACAATTCTTGTACATAGCAAGGGGTGGGTCCCTTTAAGGATGCAATTGTCATGTTAAATTATTATATACGCTGTAGCCTCATCGTAGAGGTAAAAGTATTGCTTACATTTGTAATTAATAATGTGAACACATAAGCAAAAAGCCTTTAGGTAATAACTTGAATCTATAGAAAATGTTTAAAGCCCCATTTACCTATTATGAGCTATTGTGTTCTATTGTATTGATAAGTACAGTATGATGCTGGCCATGGTTTAACATGAGCATTTTCCAAAGAAAAAAAAGGAAAACCTACAATAAAGAAAATCACAGTTTATCAAACATAGTATTAGTAGACATCAGTAGGTTGAACCCCTTGCTGGCATCTTCTTTCCCCAGCACCCTGCAGGTAGGATCTCTGTATGAAATTAGAATGGAGGCAGAGAGCTGGAATAAGCGATTTCTTATCATTCTGCCCGTTTCCTAGCAGGGTTGACTAAAGTTCATAGATCAGAGTCCCATGCATGTGCAACCAGCAACATAGCAATCTTTTGAAGAATAATTTCAGCCATCGTTAAAAACAACCAATGCGCAGGTGTGCTAAAATCAGAAATATCACTAATATTACCTAAAAGAGTATCTAAAAACAACTTTTACAGTTCAGTTTTGGAGGTAGCAGGTTTTTACTACTGCCTGTGCCCTGCAGGGGAGAGTAACCCACCAGGTGTGAATAAATGGGTAATTTTCCAATGGGGACATGCTACAACTGTCTAGGTGGGGATTTTCCTTACTTTGTTTTCCTCAAAAAAGGAAATTAAGGAACATCTCCCCAATAGGACACAGAGAGAAAAAAAACAAAGTACAAATTACAGGGTTTTAGCACATTCTTTTCCAATAATTTTTATTAGAAATAAATGACAAGTTACAATGAGTACAGCATCCATTTCCCATATAGAGCTGGTTACAGGCAAATTTCAATAAACAGAAATCTGGAAGTAGAATACCATATATTGCTTGGTCAGGTAACATGGCGGTAACCAGCCAAAAGATCCAAGCACACTCAAAGCACCAATAACAGAATCACCAATAAAGTAGTGTCATGTTGATTCAGTTTTGATTCAATTTGTACCATTTAGTTAGCTATAACCCATATGATTCTGATTGCTTCTGTCAAAAACAATTGCAGACTTGCATAACAGAAAAGACCCACATGACCAATAATGGTTAGAGAGAGAGACCAAAATATAAAGAGAAGATGAAAAGAGTGAGAGACTCATTATGCCTCATAAAAAATACATTGGAGTGTTTGCTTTCCAAAACTGGGTCATTTTGTGGGTGTTTCCTCTGTCCTGGTGCTCCAGGGCTTTCTAAAGTGTGATAGGTTGTCAGGAAATTAGATGTGTAATGTTTGACCCTAGAACGCCTAAAGGTGCTACTTGGATGTTGGGCCTCTGTATATGGCCAGTCTGTGGAAAAGTCTCACACATTTGGTAATGCCACACTAAGGAGAGGAAAATGTATTTTGTTTTTTTTTTGTATTTACATGCTTTGTGTTAGAAATATCTTATAAATGGACAGCTTTGTGTAAAAAAACAATACGTTTTCATTTTCTTCCCACATATTCTTTTGGAAAAAAACTTTTGGAAATAAATGACATATACAAAAGACTCATTGTACCTCACAGAAGATACGTTGGGGTGTTTTCTTCTCAAAATGGGATCATTTTGTGGGTAATTCCATTGTCCTGGTTCATAAGGGCCTTCAAAGGTGTAATAAGTAGTCAAGATATTAGATGTGTAATTTATGTCCCTAGAACACCTGATGGTGCTCCTTGCATGTTGGGACTCTCTATGTGGTCAGGCTGTGGAAAAGTCTCACACATTTGGTATCGTTATATTCAGGAGGAGTAGCAGAATGTATTTTGAGTTGTAGTTTCAAGTATGCCTGTGCTGTGTGTGAGAAATAACTTGTTAATATGACAATTTTGTGGGAAAAAATTACAAAATCAAAAAACGCACATGCCTCTTACTAAATACTTTGGAATGTCCACTTTCCAAAAAGGGGTCATTTAGGGAGTATTTGTACTGTCCTGGCTTGTTAGGGCCTCAAGAAATGAGATCGGCTATCGGCACATCAGGTGTGATCAGGTGTTATTATTATACAGTATTTATAAAGCGCCAATAGTTCGCTCAGCGCTGTACATTACAGAGGGGGACAGAACATGTGACAGAACAATACCAATACAATGCAAAACATGAGGGGATTGAGGGCCCTGCTCTTTCCAGCTTACAATCTAAGAGGGAGGGGATGGTGGCACAGGAGGAGATAGCTGTGGGGGATGGAGTGGTAGGAAGAGTGGAGGAGGTCGGCAAGTTAGCAGGGGGTGGGGTAGGCTTCCCTGAAGAGATGGGTTTTCAGGGTGCGCCTAAAGGAGAGGAGAGTAGGTGATAATCTGATGGGTTGGGGCAGGGAGTTCCAGAGGATGGGTGACACCCTGGAGAAGTCCTGGAGGCGGACATGGGAGGAGGAGACCAGGGAACTAGAGAGAAGGAGGTCTTGTGAGGAGCGGAGTGTGCGTGCTGGGCGGTACTTGGATATTAGGTCGGTGATGTAGTTTGGGGCAGTATGGTGGACAGCTTTGTACGTCAGCGTTAGGATTTTGAATTTGATCCGTTGCGCAATCGGAAGCCAGCGGAGGGATTGGCAGAGGGGGGTGGTGGAGACAGAGCGGTTTGAAAGGTAAATGAGTCTGGCAGCCGTATTCAGGATCGACTGAAGCGGGGATAGCCAGCGGTGAAGCAGGCCAGTGAGGAGGGAGTTGCAGTAGTCGAGTCGTGATATGATGAGGGAGTGGATGAGCTGTTTAGTGGTTTCTGCAGTTAGGAACGTGCGAATTTTGGCGATGTTGCGGAGGTGGAGTCTGCACGAGTTTGTTAAAGATTGGACTTGGGGCTGGAAGGATAGGTTGGAGTCCAGAATGACACCAAGTACTCTGGCCTGCGGGGCGGGTTTGATGGTAGCGTTATTCGATGTGATAGAGAAGTCAATGGGGGGTGGTGTCCGGGCTGGGGGGAAGACAAGAGAGGTTCAGTTTAAGGAAGTGGAGCGACATCCAGTCTGATATGTTGCTCAGCAGGTGTGTGATTCGGGCGGAGACCGAGGGGGTGAGGTGGGGGGTTGAGAGATAGATTTGTGTGTCGTCGGCATAGAGGTGGTAGTTGAAGCCGTGAGAGTGTATGAGTTGGCCAAGGGAGGAGGTGTAGATGGAGAAGAGAAGGGGCCCGAGGACAGAGCCTTGAGGGACCCCAACAGAGAGGGGGAGTGAGAGGGAGGTGGTAGCATTATAGGTAACGCTGAAAGAGCATTGTGACAGGTAGGATGAGAGCCAGGAGAGAGCAGAATCTCTGAGGCTGAGGGAGTGTAGTTTTTTGAGGAGGAGGGGGTGGTCGACTGTGTCGAAGGCCGCAGAGAGGTCAAGGAGTAGGAGCACTGAATAGTGGCCATTAGCTTTGGCGGTTAGCAGGTCGTTGGAGAGTTTGAGTAAGGCGGTTTCGGTGGAGTGTAGGGGACGGAAGCCAGACTGTAGGGGATCGAGGAGGTTGTTGTTGTTGAGGTGAGAGCATAGGCGGGTGTAGACTAGGCGCTCGAGGAGTTTAGATGTAAATGGGAGCAGGGAGATGGGTCTGAGGTTGTTCGGTCATTGGGGTCCAGGGAGGGCTTTTTAAGTATGGGGGTGATGTGTGCATGTTTCAGAGGGGAGGGGAAAGTGCCGGAGGAGAGGGAGAGATTGAAGATGTGGGTGAGGGAGCATAGGATGGAGGGGGAAGGAGGTCGTAGGAGTTGTGAGGGGATAGGGTCGAGGGGGCAGGTGGTGAGACGGGCATCAGAGAGGATCTTGGAGACTTCCTCGATGGTAGTAAGGTTAAAAGGTGCGGAGTGTTGGGGGAGCTTCAGTATGAGGAATGTAGGGTGGGGTGGAAGAGGAGGTCAGAGCAGTGGTGGGGCTGTGGGAGAGGGGTGATGAGGGGGTAGCTGAGTGAGGGGGAAGGGGGTTGGAGGGAGTTTGAGCAGCGACGAAGTCCCTGCGGGTTATGTCAAGGGGGAGGGGGGATGAGGGGGTAGCTGTGTGAGAGGGGACGGGTTGAGAGGGCGTGTGAGTTGCGGCAATGTCCTTGCGAATTGTGTCAATCTTGTTTTTGAAGTGATTGGCAATCTCAAGGGCAGTGAGTGAGGTGCTGGGTGGAGGTGGGGGTGGTGAGAGTAGAGAGTTGAAGGTGGAGAAGAGTCGGCGAGGATTGGAGGAGAGGGCCTTGTGATCAATTTTCAATGATTGGTACCATAGCTTGTAGACTCTATAGCTTTCACAAAGACCAAATAATATGCACTGATTTGTGTTATTTTTACCAAAGAAATGTAACAGTATAAATGTTGGTCAAAGAAAAATTACTAAATTGCTAAATTTTATAACAGAAACGAAGGAAAACGCATTTTTTTTCAAACTTTTTGCTCTTTTTTCATTTATAGTGAAAAAAAAATAAAAAAAACAGTGTTGATTAAATACCACCAAAAGAATGCTCTATTTGTGTGAAAAAAAGGATAAAAATTTTATATGGGTACAGTGTTGCATGACTGAGTAAGGGGTATGAGTGCCCAGTAGACAAATGGTAAAGTGGTTATAAACCCTTACCCAGTGAAGTGATTGGCCTCAGGAGATACACAGAGATGAAACAAATCCTACTATATAAGTTGTATCTGTCTACAGTTTTCTCTCCTCTACAGCCATTCAAAGTGCTGAATTTTAAAGCTAGTCTGAGAGTTTAGAAAAAAGGAGGCGGAGAGCTAAAGTTACACTCTGCAGAGCTCAGTAATGAGAGCTCTGAGGGCTGATTGGAGAGAATAGACACCCCCTCCACACAGGAACAGAGCTGAGGCTGTCAATCAGCAAAGGATCCCTCCCAGTCAGCATTTTTCTCTCGGTGTCAGGAAAAGGTGTCAGAAGTGATTCATGTTGATAGTAGAGGAATAAAGCAGCAGGCAGAAATGACACTTGCTGCTCTTAATTCAGACAAGTACACACTGTAGAGGGATATGCTTTGTTCATATTTCATGTTTGAGGTTTACAACCGCTCAAAGTCACTATAGGATGAATTTAACAATTAAAGCAATATTTACGGTCTTCAATTTTGTGTTCTCCTTCTGCTACATCAGGGAGCCACAAGACCAGAGGAAGGTGGAAGGTGTATCATACAGTTATATTTGTAGGTATGTTCAGACTTCTTCAGGAGCAGTTAAGACTTTCCAACAATATTTAAAAATGAATTTTGCTGAATGCTTCTATTGGAATCTACACATTTATATCTATAAATGTATTTCAATATGTTGCTTCTTCCCCTAGTCTTATGGCAAACTGACGGAACAGAACAAGAACACAAAACTGAAGGCCATCATTAATTAATGGTGTAACTGTGAAGTTCTGAAGTGAATTAAGCGTGTTGTAATTGTGTTAATTCTTTTCCTCCATGAAATCTCTGGAGAGAAGTTCATACTCTCTATATCCTATCTGCTAGGTACCAGCATAGCCATATCAGCTGTAGTCATCTGTCTGCCTGTATTACCTCTTCTGTGCCCCAGAAAAAGACATTATAAATGCTCCTTTCTTTCCATAATACACCATGTGACACAAGTAGTTAATAACATCCCTTGTTTGTGCTGGAGGTTTCTTTCCAAGAGAACCCGAGAACGTTTTATCGATTTTCTGCTAATTTCCTTATCTGCATGGTAAAATTTGTCTTTACTGATTTTTTAAATTTAATTTTAAAATGATCAAATATATTTCATAACACAAATTATGGCAGTATTCCCAGTTGTTCTTGGGAATGCACAATATTCTCAATTTTATTAAGAGGCAGTTGGTGCAAAGAGCGATAGAGAAACACAAAGCATAGTCATCCCCAACAACCAATTCGATTTTACATTATATGAAATTAGAACTAAAATAATGACTTATGATTGGTCCACATGGTTTACAGGTCAATTAAACACAGACCACATTTCCTGTTTTAGGTGGACACCAGTGGGTCTATGGCTTTTCTATTTCTCAAAGGTAATGACAGTTCCTATGTGGAAGTTGTCTCTGTCTTTCACAAATGCCCTTGAAAGAAACCACTCTCAGAGCCATTTGTATTGTTAGTACATTCTACATAATGGAAAATCCATGTAAAGCCATACCACCCAAAACCAAAACTGGGTTTTCATGGAACCATACACAATGAAAATGGCTTAGATAAAATATTTTTTTATGTAAAACTTAGTAAAAATATACATAAAAAAATGTAAGTAATTGAAATGGATCACATAAAATAATACAAATGGTTTGTGTGGGATATTGCTATCCCTATCACAGCCACACTCCCTCATCCTACATCTTAGGATATACATAATAATCGGTGTAAGCCTTCATTGGGTTGTGTAGTGGTCCCAACAGATGGACAGTACTTATGACTCAAATCGGTAATGACCTGAAATAGTGCTTTGGTGTGCACCTGGCCTGCTTTTGGGTGTTGGGGGGGACCATGAATGACATTTGTCTAAGATGGGTGATCAGGCAACCATCTTATGTCTATGGAGAAACCACCAACAGCTCTGAATGACGGTTCTTGGGTACTGAGGCAATAACACAGGTTAAGAAGCACCCCATGACCCTCCATTACCTAACCAAGAATGCTTGTGCTTGTTCCTATGTAGGTAAAGGCTGAGCCAAAAAACACTCTCATGTTAAGGTGGGTCTGACTCTGTTGATGTTTTGCTATTCTCTGATGTGTATTCCAAGCCTGAATATGGTTCAGTGCAATGACTCGGTCACTCCTTGACAAAAAGCTACAAGTCTGTGATAGATGATGGAGTAAGAACATGACTTTAGTAGTTGTTAAAATGGAGATAGGTGGCATTTTAGTGTATCCTGGGAGTCATTTTTGTGAAGATTAGATTGTATCAATGGAACATACACAATATTGCTAAAAGTATTGGGCTGCCTGCCTTTCCACGCACACAAACTTTAATGGCATCCCAGTCTTAGTCCATAGATTTCAATATTGAGGTGGCCCACCCTTTGCAGCTATAACATCTTCAACTCTTTTGGGAAGGCTGTCCACAAGGTTTAGGAGGGTGTCTATGGGAATGTTTGACCATTCTTCTAGAAGTGCATTTGTGAGGTCAGACAATGATATTGAAGTAGAAGGCCTGGCTCACAGTCTCCGTTCTAATTCATCCCAAAGGTGTTTTATTGGGTTGAGGTCAGGACTCTGTGCAGGCCAATCAAATTCCTCCACCCCAAACTCGCTCATCCATGTCTTTATGGACCTTGCTTTGTGCACTGGTTCGCAGTCATGTTGGAACAGGAAGGGGCCATCCCCAAACTGTTCCCACAAAGTTGGGAGCATGAAATTGTACAAAATGTCTTGGTATGCTGACGCCTTAAGAGTTCCCTTCACTGGAACTAAGGGGCCAAGCCCAACCCCTGAAAAACAACCCCACACCATAATCCCCCCTCCGCCAAACTTTACACTTGACACAATGCAGTCAGACAAGTACCGTTCTCCTGGCAACTGCAAAACCAGACATATCCATTGGAAGCGTGATTCGTCATTCCAGAGAATACATCTCCACTGCTCTAGAGTCCGTGCTTTACACCACTGCATCCAACACTTTGCATCGCAGCTGCTCAGCAATGGAATCCTGTTCTACACACTGTTGTTGTGGTAATCTGAAGGCCACGCAAAGTTTGAATGTTCATTGGATTGCCAGACAGAGAAGCGTGATTTGTCACTCCAGAGAACACGACTCTACTGCTCTAGAGTCCAGTGGGGGCGTGCTTTACACCACTGCATGCGACGATTTGCATTGCATTTGGTGATGTAAGGCTAGGATGCAGCTGCTCTGCCATGGAAACCCATTCCATGAAGCTTTCTACGCACTATTGTTGTGCTAATCTGAAGTCCACCTGAAGTTTGGAGGTCTTTAGATATTGACTCTGCAGACAGTTAGTGACTTCTGCGCACTGTGCACTTCTGCATGCGCTGACCCCGCTCTGTCATTTTACATGGCCTACCAATTTGTGGCTGAGTTGCTGTTGTTCCCAGTTGCTTCCACTTTGTTATAATACCACTAACAGTTGATCATGGAATATTTAGTAGCAAGGAAATTTCAAGGATGAACTTATTGCACAGGTGGCAATCTAACACAGTACCAAGCTTGAATTCATTGTGCTCCTGAGAGCGACCCATTCTTTCACAAATGTTTGTAGAAGCAGTCTGCATGCCTAGGGGCTTGATTTTTATATACCTGTGGCCATGGAGGTAAATTGAACACTTGAATCTAATGATTTGGAGGATTCTCCCAATACTTTTGGCAATATAGTGTATGTTTCAAGCTTCAAAGTTATATTTTTCTATTAACATAATAAACAGGGTATACTTACCTAATCTGTGCAATGGCATTGCACAGGGCAACCCAAAACCTCCTCGTCTGGGGTCACCCTCCAGTACTCCCTGCTCCTTCCTTCCGAGTTCACCCACAGCAAACCATTGCTATGGGGGCACTTGTGCAGGCTCGATCCCAAGTCAGGATGTGTGCATCTATAGACACGCGGTGCAGCTTGGCCCTGGTCCCCACTCACTCCTCACAGGATTTGATTGACAGCAGTGGGAACCAATGGCTCTCGCTGCTGCCTTCATGTCCTATGACAAGAGAGAGAGAAAGCAGAGGAGAAAGAGCTTTCAAGATAATTACAAATCTATATTTCAGAGCAGATGGTTATTTATTAATTTACTAATTTTGCAATAACATGGTGTAAGTGGAGTTTAAGTTGACTGACAATAGCTCTCACTTTGTTCACACTGTAAAGTTATTTGGAGGGGGTTCTGCCAATCACAGGTTGTGTCACGTCCCTCCCACCTATGCCTATGGTGTGTATGTGCTGGGACTAACAGGGAGGTGAAGCCTTCATCAATCAGTATCCTATATACCACCCCCATAGTTTTTAGCAATACAAGGGCATGGAAGAGGAAGGAGGGAGTGGAATGTCATTTATCACTGTGTAAATGCCCACATGTATGACTCTATAGTCTTTTGGGCTACAAAGATATGAAAAAGGAAGAAATTAGTGGCTTGGAAGGGAACTGAAACTGGAGTATGCTCAGTAGACGTAGCAATGACTGATCTACACAATTTCAGGCTGCAACAGGGACACAGACAAGGAGGGAGGGACAGTGAACAGCAGGATCAACCACATTTCTGCAATATACAGAAAACGAATGCTCTAGTGGCAAAATGAGTATGAACACAGTGTAATATAGCACGTATTTACAGTTTTAATGATTTGGGTTTAATGACACTTTAAGTTAGGACCATTTACCTTTTCCTCACCATGAAGAATAGAATTGCCAGCAAATGGTTTGTGACAAGTTATTGGTATCCACTAAGCCTGTAAAACAATCGCCATCAAGAGTGATATACAAACAATGTATACTGTTTTCTGGCATTCATAAGTAAAAGGTAAATTTTGTTAATTAGTCTTCAAATATTCAGTAAAAATTTGAACATTCTCCATATAATGAGATCATCAATGTAGCAACTGTAGCGGTGGATCATACTCTTACAGGGGTTACAATCTGAGAAAAAAAAAACACTCTTCCCATGACCAATATATACATATATTGACCAAGGTAGGTGAAAATTTAGCCCCCATTGACGCACCACAAAAGTGGGAGATAGTAAGTCCATTTAAAAAAAAAATAATTGTGTTTGAGTAGAAAATCCACTGATAGTGTTATAAATTCTTGTAATTTGTTTGTAGGCACTGTACCTCTCCAAATGATCTTGAATTGACTGAAGGGTGAGATAGTGGGAATGGAGGAGTACAGCACCTGAACATCCAATGTATTCCACATAAAGCTGTCCTCCCAATTGAGACCCTTGATAATAATATGTGATAGTAACATTTTAATGTCCCTAATAAATCCTGGAAGCCTATAGACTAAAGGTTGAAAATGGACATCTGTCCACTCGCTTAGTGGTTTCATGATTGAACCTTTGGCATCCACTATAGGTATCTGCCCTGTATATAGTTTGAGATCTTATGGACTTTGAGCAGATGGTGGAAAATGGAGGTGATCAGTTCAAGTACAAACAAATTATCTGCCAATGTATTATTGATCACGCCCAACATTTTCCCACACTCCAAAAGATCAACAAGTCAGTGTTTTAAAGCCGCAAACAGGATTTGATTGGAGAACCCAATAAGTGGTATTATTTGTTAGTTGGCTAATAGCTACTCTCTTATACTGTTCTACATTCAAAATACCCACCAAGCCACCCTTATCTACCTCCCGGATTACCATAACATTGATGCTATAAATATTTTAGACAAATTCATTTTCTAATGTTGTTTCTCGTCTATTTAGGCATCTAAGGAGGTAAGTTCTTGTCCTACAATATCCTAAAATGCATTCAGAGATGCACTCCTGGCCTGTATGGGGAAATAATATTTATCCCCTTTCATAGAAAACATGACATCAGTACCATAAGTTCCCTGATTGGAGAGCAAATGTCTCTGTTCCAAAGTAAGCTTAGCGTGCAAATCCTGAAACAGAAAAAGAAGATTGTGCAACACACTTATAATCTGTTACATCTACCATTGTATCATCCTTCTCCTGGATATCATCATCAAAGTGTTTCCTCAACAAAAGAATTCCCAGTGAATCGAATAACATCTAGCAAGATAGTAAAAAGATCAAAAAGTCTCATAGGAGAAAACGGTAGTGATGAGTCAATACCTGATAGATTCACCACATTGTTGGGCTGACACTGCTGTATTAAAAGCCCCTTTTACCAATCAGGTTCGCTTTTCATTTTTTAAGATGGACCTCATCAGAAGGTCCTTGCATTCCTATGGACAGGTAGAAGTAATCTGACTTGTGTCCATTTACACCTGCCTACCTCCAAGTCCAATCAGGTTTGCTTAAAAAAACAGAAGGGGATCCATCCGTAAATCGGATTAGGAGGTACTTGGGTGTATGTGACATCTTTTTGCTCGGCCAGTCAGACGGCCGGGGCTCGTGAACCCGGATGGAAGACCGGGTGAAGATGGAAGCCTCAGCAGTGGTGACTGTGCAGCTTTGGAGGGCTTCACTTTTAGGTACGTTCTTCATAATGTGCATACTGATGTGATGCATATTAGCACATTATGACATTACCTTGCAGGGGAAAACTTTTTTTTTTAAGTGCGGTTTACTACCGATTTAAAGATTAGGAGTAGGTTCCAGTGTAACATGTGCTTCTGGAGAAGGATTCCCGAAATGCGTCAACAATTCGGCATGGTAGTTGTAATTGGAATCTTTGCATATTGTGAACCCTTATGTGGAGATAGATTAGATATAGAATAGATTTTTAATGGTACATATTAAAGTTGTTTTTATGGTACTCATTTTCTCTTCTATATGTCCACAAAAAGTCCATGACTACATATTTTGTTCATAGTTGTACATGATTTTCTGGGATGTGGACATATAGCACATACAGTCTGATTCTTCCCCTTTGAGCACTTATTAGATATAAGAAGAGATGGGAAGCACAAGATCACTAAAATATATAAAATTCTCACAGGTTTAATCACGGCTACAAGGTTGCTTATTATAGAGAAGTGGGAAAGGGATTTAGAAGTAATAATTGATGAGGGAAAACAAAAGAAAATATATAGTTTAATTCACAGGAATGTAAATATGAAGGAAATGGAAATGAATTATACGTTTTTAGTAAGATGGTATATTACACCGAATGTAGCGCACAGAATAAGTGGAGACAACTCACCTTTATGTTGGCGGGGATGTGGAGAGAGAGGTACAATGATACACTTATGGTGGGAGTGTCACAAAATTCAAGAATACTGGGAGGGCATAGTGAATATAATTCAGGAAATAACAGAGGTAAATATTCCTAAGGACCCTGAGACTTGCCTTCTTTTTGGTACCAAGTTAAAAAAATATAAAAAACTGGATTATTGTATTATTTAAATGCAGCGAAGGGACTGATACCCAAATTTTGGAAGAAACAACAGGCACCAAAAATAAAGGATTGGGTAGAAAGAGTGGAGAAGATATATAGAATGGAGGAACTTTACCATATGGAGGAAGATAAAATGGAGGTATTTCGTACAAGTTGGGAAAAGTGGGTACAGTTTAAAAATTCAGAGGTATACCTAGAATATGTGAAATAAGGAAAAGAAGGGGATAAATATAGTACAGTATAATACCAGTAATAGCTAAGGTTCAGGTTTCTAGAATGAAGTTAAAAATGCATAGTCAAAAGGTGGGGGGGGGGGTGGAATAGGTAAGGGGGGGGTAAAAGGTCACCGAGATTAAGGTTATTTCTGGGGAGTGTTATGACAGAAATGTGTAATGTATACTGTCTGTTTTATTAGCTTTTTATATGGTGATTTGAAAACAATAAAATATTTTAAATTAAAAAATAAAAAAAAAGCACACACAGTCTGGGTTTCTCTCCCACAATAGATTTGTTATAGGACTTCAGAGCACATTGTTGTAGTGCTTAGCTCCTAAATAGCACACTTCTCTATGGATGTCATGTTACTATGCATCATTAATTAAAAGAAGATTTCCAGTCTTTTAGTGGGCAGATTAATTTAGTAACAGAACACTAAATGCCCTCAGGGAACAGCCATTACATATAATTATCTGCAATATTTCATCTTAGCCTGCCTCACACTGAATGCAACTTTGAAATAATGCTACTTCACTTGAAGTAGTGCGATTTCAAAGCTACAAATCAGTGCAATTTGTACCTCTGATTTCACTGTGGCTTGCAAGTTCATTTAATAGAAGTCAATGGAAGTCGCAATGAAATCGGAAAAAAGTAGTGCAGGAAAAACTTTTTTTCTGCCATAGAAATACATTAGATACGACTTCATGTGTGACTTGTAAATCAAATGTTGCACCTGAAGTCACGTGAACCAGGGCTTAATGTAATTTTCTTTTATAGAGTCAGAAATCTAAAGACATTCATTTGTAAGAATCTGAATTTCCACTTGTTCATTTGTATTCTCTTCATGTCACAGGCTGTGGGTCCCCTGTCCTGGCTGATGTAGGAGAAAAAAACTGACATATTAATAAAAAGTTTTTTGAGAGTTTGTTATCAACACCGAGTTCAGGCAGGTGATAGGACAGCCATACACCCTGACATCTCTACATAAACAGGGGGTGAATACAAGCAAACTAACAAAAATCAAACAATACAGTATTATAGCAATTCATTACTGAAGATTTAGTGATTGACTCTTTTTTGAGGAGGCTCTGCCACTTTAAATAAAAATTCCAGATATGGATATTTTTACATAGTTATATTGTTCCAGCTTGGACCAAGATAATTATATATATACTATACCAGTGGGATTCCTTTAGAGCAGGAGTGTTAAACTCAATTTAATTGCAGGCTTCATCAGCATTATAGATGCCCTCAAAGGGCCGGTTGTAGCTGTAAGACTAGATGGCCAGAACACCCCCACCCAGGGGCGGACTGACAACTCAAGGGGCCCACGGGCAATAGGGGATCATGGGGCCCCTGTGTCCTTGAACAAACTCAAAAAAGCCTATGAAAAAGGTACCAGGGGCATCTCATGGGGCCCCCTACTGACCCCGGGCCCTCAGGCAGTGCCCGAGTTTCCAAATGGTCAGTCCGCCCCTGCCCCCACACACACCATCAGAAGTCAAGAGTCCCACACCTTCCATTACATCACAGTGCACCCCCTTACTTTGTGCTGCTTCCTGTAAGGAACTGGGTGTGGAGCTGGGAAAGTGAAAGCAGAAAGTGCAGGATCTGGAGGAGGACCATATGAGGGCTGGAGTCAGCTGCCAAAGTCTGCTGAATGCTGAGACCAGGGGAGGCAGAGATGAGGGGGTGCTGCAGCTGCATAGAGAGGTGCAGAATCTGTTGCAGGATTTCTGCCCTTCTCTCTGCTGCCGACTTCTGAGACAAGATGAGGACAGCGATGGGGGGGGGGGGGGTGTCACAGCTGCAGGAGAAGTGCGAGGGCCACATGAAATTGTCTGGGGGGGGGGAAGACCCACAGGCTTTGTGTTTGACACATGTGCTCTAAAAGCTGGAAACCCCTGAAGTAGGCACGACTGTTCCTGTGATCTCCACCTGCATCCAGGTCCCGGGCCAAGCATTTTCCCTGCTGAATTCTGAACACAGGAGGTCAGCTGCCCAGTAATGGCGCATTCAGTAAATGGATGAGTTGGAGAAGAGGAGTGGTCACGCCATACCTGGAATTCTTCTTTAAGCATGCTGAAAGCTGCTAACAGGTATGCAGTACAGGCACTGAAAGGTGCCCTAACTTTCAGTATTCTCTGTTTTGCCAGGGTCAGTGTGACAGGCAAAGCTCTGACATGTTCGGGTAGTCGCTGAGCTTACCATTTAGTCCCCCATATATTTCTATTGGCTGATCACTATGGAGGGCGGCTTCACTGGCCAATCAAAGTGTGTAAATGGAGGGATGTAGCGGGCAAGTCTTAGCACTATGAAGAAGTGCACGGTCAGAAAGCCCAGCATTCCAGCATAAAAGAGGATATTGAAAGCTATTGAAATGAGGAGAGATGATCAGAATATATACACTATGGGATGGATATTGGCTCTCTTCCACATGAAGATGCACTTAAAGATAGATCAAAGGATTAGCTCATTTATATGCATAGATTTGTTTTTCCTGCTGTACTGAAGCTGAGTGATGCTATGATTTGTATAACGAGTTTCCAGAATTACCAATAGAGAAGATGCTGGTCAAACATGCCCATCTAAGTAAATAGATGGGAATAACAAGAGGCAAGGTGCTCAAAATTACATTTCTACAGATGTTCAGACTCTGCAATTTGTTGACAGCTTGCCCCATCTATGCTGCCCCTTCTTAAACCCCATGCATCAATGCTCAATAAACTTCCTTTTCCAATGACAACGGAACCCTCCATTTCTGATCCTGGTGTTAAAATGGAACTTTACTGTCCTTCAGACTTTAGGGGGACTGGATTATGGCCAGTGGGAGAACACTTCCTAATGTCAGTGGGAGTAAACAATCCCACCTTTAGTATTAGGGGGTGGAAGAGTGCCCTATCGTTGGTGTCAGTGCAAGGAATAATGCCCCATCATCGGTGTCAATGTAAGAAATAGCCACCCTCTATACAACATAAGTACTAAATCAGAGAGATGTCCATGTACTGTGTCTAAGGCTCCCAGGTAAGTTCAAATTTTGGAACCATGTCCTCCAGGATCCTGACTAAACAGTCATGGAGCATTATCCAGGAATTTTTTTGCTTTGCAGCAGTCAGAGAAACCTAATAGAAACTCTTACCTATGTTATCCAAGAGAGTTCTAAGTGGACAGGTATTTGTCACTGGCTGGTGGCTGTGTCCCTATGCAACCACATGTGACATAAAAATATCACATGACCAAGTTTAGGAGATGCATGTGTAGTGCCCTCCTATTAGGTTGCTAGTAGAATTAGGTCAACTTGGTTTTGGCTCCTTTGTAACCAGTGGAGCAGAGTTTGATTGCTTTTAGCTGTTATGGGTCCTGCTGGCTACAGGCTCAACTACTTCCTCCTGTCTTCTACTAGGTTCTAGAACAGTGTTTCTCAACCTTTTTCAGTCAAGGCACCCTTTAAATTTATGGACAGTCCCGAGGCACCCTTTAAAATCATGGACAGTCCCAAGGCACCCCATTCTAAAATGTGAAAAACTATTCTAAGTTTTATATAACGCAGCAACATCCACAACATTAGAGGTGATTTATTCTGCCAAAGCAAATACACTTCTGCACACTGGTACTGACTAGTATTCCATTGTTTCTCTTCTCCCTCAATTTTTCTCCATCACTGAGCTAATGTGACCCCAGCACTGATGGAGAGGGGCGGGGGAGGGTCAAACTAGGATGCTGTGCAGGCAGCTGACATCCTACTTATCAACTGATGATGTCATTGGTTGTCAGGACGGCGGCGGCTAGAAGGTCGTAATGGTGCACAATGAGAACCTGTGGCTTTGTGTAGCTAAAAGGCAGTATTTTTACAATTAGACATTTTGCCAAGGCACTCCTGAAGAAACCTCAAGGCACCCCTGGGCACCCTGGTTGAGAAAAGCTGTTCTAGAATATAGTGGTTTTAAAGAGGCAGACCCTGTGCTGAATATTCATACAGCCTCAATCTATGGTCAAGGGGATGACCAGCAGAGGGCTTACATGTGTCTAGGGCCTGGAACAGCAGGTTTCTTATGCAGGAGGAGAATACCCTGCCTGAGGGGCTGTTGAGCTTCGGAGCAGATTAGATGAAGACTTCAGGAGTTTCATCAAGGTCCTAGCTCAGGGAGACCTGGAGAAGGGGGGGGGTGTCTATCTCTAAATCTGCTAAGAACAGATTGGAGAAAGTCTGCTGAGGAAGTGGCTTGGAGGCTCACAGTACAGGATCTGGCTGGTACTGAAAAGAGGCATCCAAATACACAGTAAGTAAGGGCTTGAGAGAGAGAGAGATCCTGGTGACTGTTGTTGCTTAACCCTGGTGCAGATTGTTCCAGAGATGCTGGCATAAGGCTGCTTCCATAATGGGAGTCCCCTGAGCTGTATGTCCATTATCACTTATCACAAGAGGTCCATCCTGAACAGTTTAGATATTACCAGAGAATGTCCTCTGTTACAGTTTGCACTAAATTTGGAGCACCCCAAGGCTCACCCTACACTCCAACAAAGTTTAACCAGCATTAAACTTTAAAAAGACACTTGCTGTCTGGTTACTGTGTTGAGAGACAGGGAAACTACTGTGTGCCTGGCTGACGTGCAGCCAATAGAGAATAGAACCTGGGACACAATGGTAGGACCAGCTTGGGGTTTGTGCTACACATGTTGAAACTTTACTGTACTCAGCATTGGTCATCAGCAGAATTATATAAATACTAGTAATAATTTGTTAGAACAGGGGCCTGTTTGCCTTAGTGAGTGCTGTGACCCCTGTTCTTACTAGATTCTTGGTTTTAAAGTAATGACAACCAACCTAGTAGCAGTTTGTAGTAGAAATAAGATGCTCACCATATATAACAGGGGTCTCCAAACATTCTAAACAAAGGACCAGCTTGCTGTCCTTCAGACTTTAGGGGGGCTGGACTGTGGCCATTCGGAGTAGAAAAGTTCCTGATGTCAGTGGGAATAAACCATGCCCCTTCTTTGGTTTTAGCGGGAGCAATGGCACCCCATTGTTGGTGTCATTGTGAGGAATTGTGCTCCATCATCAGTGTCATTAGGCCTGTTAAATGGTGTCATTGTGAGGAATTGTGCCCCATAATTGATGTCCCATTGGTGGTATCAGTGGATAAAACAGTACCCAAGGGCCAGATAAAAGCAAGCAAAGGCCACATCCGGCCCTCGGGCCACAGTTTGGAGAACACTGATATATAAACTGTGGCTCCTCAGTTCATACAGCACTATTCCATGTAGCAGGGGGAGCAGGCATTATACATACCTGGTAGTATCAAATACCTGTAGCAGCTGGGAAACAGCAAAGTCATGGGCCGCCTGAAGGATAAGTCTATAGCATCTGCTTTTACAGGTGTGTTTTATTTTAGTATCTAAAAACAAATGGCAACCACCCCAACCTATCTTTGGCCTTTGCAGCAAGGAGCACATGGAAGGGTGCTGCATGTCAAAAGAACAAGAAACACAAATTCCCAGCTCATTTACCAGCCAGCCTGCAAGAAACCAAACTGACCCTGTCTAACAGTTCATGTTAAAGCAAGAGGTTTAGTTTGCACACATTTGCAAATATATGTGTAAGGTGCAGAGGCCACATCACGGCACCCCAGTGTACTGCTGCCATAACTCAACTTGATAAATGTTGAGAGGTTCCAAAGATGGAGCACATATATAATAATGGATAGATTAAGGGCAGGCATGTCTGGAGGGAGTCCTCCCCTCCTTAAAGGTATAGGGATGCACTGGACACCCAGCAAGAGCACAATGGCAGTGACGGTATCCAGTGTGTCCCCTCACCAATTCACCAACAGTACACACAAATGGAAACCACCCCAACCTATAATTGGCTTTTGCAGCAAGGAGAACATGGACACATGTCAAAAAACAACAAACAAAAATTCCCAGCTCACTTACCAACCAGCCTGCAACAAACTAAATTGACCCTAACAGTTCACATTAAAACAAGGGATTCGTTTGCACACAAATGCGTAAGCTGCAGAGGCCACGTCAGGCTGGCTGGTAAGTGAGCTGGGAATTTTTGTTTGTTGTTTTTTGACATGCACTGCCCTTCCGTGTTTTGTTAGTTTATTATCAACCCTGTAGTGATAAGGTAAACAATAATTGTGTTTTTGATGCGTTTTTGAAGCATTCCAGTGCATTTATTATGCATTCCAGTTCATTTTTTCCCCTCTTTTTTCTTCAATTTAAATATGGACATGTGCATTCCAGTGTGTTTTTGATGCATTTTGATTCATTCCAGTGCATTCTGATGTGTTTTTGATGCATTTTACCGCATTCCAGTACAGTTATGTGCAGAAAAAATTTAGCATGTTCTACTTTTGTTCCTGCAACCAGAACATACTGGAACTGCAAACACTGATGTGAACTATGATATTGACAACCATATAACCTACTTACTGTGCATTTTGGATGCAGAAAAAAAGCAACTGAAACACATGTAGTGTGAACTTGTCCTTACAGATTAAGATAGGTTAATGCCATGAGACTGCAGTGGGTGGATTCAAAGCTTCAAATAGCCATACAAAGGGATCCTTGATGGGTAATTTATCTTAGATTTTACAGATAAATGTTCCTAAAAATTGACAAGAAGAAGATTTTTTTTTAAATCTTATATAATATTGTACAAGCTGGAAAGTCACATAGGACCTTTCAAAAAGATGTAATGACAACAACAAAAATCAGCCTGACAGTCCATCAGATATCATTTTATTCATGTGAGGCTATTAGGATCCGAGCTATATTTTATTGACATGCTGTATGACATAGGTCAAGCCTTTACCCTGGCATCGCCTTCTGTGTAGTCTGTGTGTTAGCACGAAAAGTAGAAAACATTATTTCACTTTGGCGAGTTTTCCAATCAATTTCTCCCATTTAGCATGAAAAGTGTGAGGATGTCTGATGACCTGAATATTGCTGATATGCTAATAACATTTGGCCGCTAAGGCTTTTAATCATGCAACTTGTGATAAGGAAAGTTCTAGAATTCTTCTCAGCATCACAAGAACTACAGGGCATGATGACATTTAGAAAATGTAAAATCTTCTACTTAGTTCTGCAGCAGTGTCCATTTACCCACCATGTTCAGATGCAAGCACAGTCCCCTTGAACTCCCTTTCCCACAACTACCTGAGTTTTTGGACATGCCCTGTCCCGACACGTCCCATCAGCTTCCCTCCATCCAGAGCTGAGAGAGTGCAGTGCAGTGGAATAACGTCCTTACAGGATGTCTTCAATTTACAAGCCGACCTCAATGCACTGTGTAATTGGGCAACTATGTGGCAAATGAGGTTTAATGTTGATAAATGTAAGGTTCTGCACTTGGGGGGCTAAGAATATGCATGCATCATACATACTAGGGGGGTACAACTGGGGGGGGGGGTCAATGGTGGAGAAGGATCTGGGAGTTCTGGTAGATCACAAGCTTAACAATGGCAAGCTGTGGTTTCTAAAGGGAGCAAAATCCTCTCCTGTATTAAAAGAGGTATAGACTCCAGAGAGAGAGATATCATATTACCCCGGTACAAATCATTAGTAACACCTCATCTGGAATATGCAGTTCAGTTTTGGACACCAATTCACAAAAAGAACATTGGGGAACTGGAGAAAGTACAGAGAAGGGCAACCAAACTGATAAGAGGCATGAAGGAGCTCAGCTATGAGGAAAGATCAGAGGAACTGAATTTATTCTCTCTTGAGAAGAGGAGATTAAGGGGGATATGATCAACATGTATAAATACATCAGTGGGTCATATAGTGAATTTGGTATAGCGTTATTCACTTTAAGGTCATCACAGAGGACAAGGGGGCACTCTTTACTTCTGTAAGAAAAAAGATTTAATCTCCAAATACGGAAAGGATTTTTCACAGTAAGAACACTGAAAATGTGGAATAGACTCCCTCAGGAGCTGGTTCTGGCCAGTTCATTAGATTGCTTTAACCACTTGACAACCGGCTGTAGCTGAATAATGGCTACAGTGCGGTTGTCCAGTTCTGGGAGGGCATCATATGATGTCTTTCCAGAACGTGCCCCCCACGCGCCCCCAGTGATGCACACCCAGTGCTGTCTGTGGTTGCCGTGTCCTATGGACACAGCTGATCATATGGCAAAGTTAAAGGCCAATCACAGTGGCCTTTTACCATGTGATCAGCTGTGTCCAATGACACAGTTGAACACAAAGTAAATACAATTGCCAGTTATCTGCAGCACTTTCCTCATGCTGTCACAGCGTGAGGAAAGTACTGATGATAACGGCAAGTGTCACAGAGGAAATCTGCACTGATTATCAGTGCAGCCCCAAAAGTGCCCAGCAGGGCCACCCATCAGTGCCCACCAGTGCCACCCATCAGTGCCACCAGTAAGTGCCATCAGTCAGTGCTGCCAATCAGTGCCATCAGTCAGTGTCGCTAGTCAATGCCCATGGACTTTTTCAGCTATATAGCAAAAAAAAATAAAAATCCCAATGGTAAATAAATACCAGCAAAATAAATCTTTATCTGTCTCAAAAAAATGCTGAAAAATTCATATGGGTACAGTGTTGCATGACCGTGCAATTGTCATTCAAAGTGTGATAGCACTGAAAGCTGAAAATTGGCCTGGACAGGAAGAGGGTAAAAGTGTCTGGACTTGAAGTGGTTAAGTCAATCGTTTTGTTTCATTGCATTTGTTATGTTAAAATGATTTGTTTTCAGATTTAATTTCGTATATTTGGATTTGTTTAATATATTTGTGGTTCCAAATCAATTAATATTTTTGGAAGTTATTTCAGAAGATTCGGATTCATTCATTATGTCTTTATGTTAGTTCAACGACTTGCTCACGACTTTGATGCGACTTGCCTGTAATTTCAGTGCAACTTTATTGAGACTTTGATGTGTTGCTTGACTTTGGCCAGTCATACAAATGCAAAATGTGACACACATATTACTGAACTTACAAAATCCTCTGAAGTCACAAATGAATGAATATGAATTACTTAGTTGTCTTGGTTATAATTTATTTTGGACTTGTTGAAATTAGTTACTATCGTGATCGTACGAATGCATGTCTAGTCCAAAGGTCTTCCACTGCGATAGGCAAAGATATCATGTCTATGGATTAGCTTTAACCTCCTCGGCAGTATGATTCTTTCAGATTTTTTGTGCTGAAAGCGGTACCATTTTTTTTGCATGGAAATATGTAGTTTTTTATTGTAGGCTGTAATTTTTCGGAATAACTCACTGAAATCTGTCCGAACAAGAGTCTAGTAAACATTCCGGATATGATAAAATTTGAAACACGAAATCATAAATTGTAATTTAATAAATAATCATAAAAAATAATAATATAATAATAAATTTAATTCAATAATATAATCAAACCAAAAACACTGAAATTTGAAATACAGAGGCAAATTCGCACATCGCTGAGCAAAGTCGCAAAATCGTTTTCAGTGTCTGATGATGAATTTCCCCACGAATCATTATCACTCAATTCTGCAAATGGTTCTGATTTACTATCGCTGTTCTAAAACCGCTTTTGACGTAAAGGGACGCTTTTTGGACTCCATGGACTTTTCTAAGTTTTCAGGCAGAAAGAACATTCAAAATGCAGGCAGGGCACAGGACAAAGCAGTAGGGACAAAATATATGTGAAATGCATTGAAACAGCAATGACAGCAAAAATGAAATTTTTTAAAAATTTCAAATTTCCCGCCGGTTCCGGCTCCCGTACGTCCCGACGTCACAGGGACCGGAACACGGAAGCCGGATGCCGGCATCGGCCGGAGGAGATGGCCGGGGACGCTGCAGGGGACACATCGCGGGAGCGAAGGACAAGGTAAGTGCTGCAGGGACCCCCTGAGCAACGCCGCATGGTAAGCCCGAGTGTAGCTCGGGGTTACCGCTCTTGGTATAGAAATTTTACCCCGAGCTACACTCGGGATTACCGCTAAGGAGGTTAAGCTGGGAACACACTAGTAGATTTTCTTTTGATAATTTTAGGTTTTGGAAAGTTTGTTTAATTTTTTTAATGTTTAGTGGGCTCAAATCAATGATCATTTTGGACCGTATTGATGAAAAAAGATGCTGAATGTGGTTTCCACATGTACATATTGTAATGCATATGTTCTAGGCATAAAAGCAACCTGTTTAACATGTCTGGAATTCCATTCAAATAGCAGGTCTGGATGATATTTTAACGGCTTTTGAACAAAATTAACTGACTCAACGATTGCAAGAAGGAATGTTCTGGTCACTGATTTTTCAGAATTTCTGTGTGAATGTTTTAACTTAAGACATTCTTGCAAAACAGATATTTGATATAAATTGTAAATGCACAAAAATGCAGGTTTTATAAAGGTTTTATGCACCCATTTGGGGATACTTGGAAAAATGAGGATTACTGTACATAAGTATTAAAGGATTCTGAGATCAGCTTCCTGAAGTATGTGCTGACACCCAGAGATGGCAGATTGTTGCTAATTCTGGATGTCTTTGGTGGGGCAGCACAGTGGCTAAATGGTTAGCACTTCCGCCTGGCAGTCACTAGGGTTGTTGGTTCGGATCCCTGCCAACACACCACCTGCCTGGAGTTTGCATGTTGTGCCTGTGTGAGTTTCCTCCCACACTCCAAAGACATGCTGGTAGGTTAATTGGCTCCTGTCTAAATTGGCCCTAGTATGTGTTTGTATGAATGTGAGTTAGGGACTTTAGATTGTACACCCCTTGAGGGTTAGAGACTGATGTGAATATACAGTATATATGTAAAGCGCTCTGTAAATTGATGGTGCTATATAAGTACCTGAAATAAATAAATAAATCTCAGGTATGCAACCCATCCCCTGCACTGCACCTGAACTAATGAGTCAGGAATATAAAGGGATTCAATTTCCTGATCGTGAGATTAGACTTATTCCTGTTTGATAAGTTCTAATAAAGTGCAAGGGATGTGCTTTATACCTCCACAGTTCATTTAGGATACAGGATTTATCCTTTCCTGACTAAGTAATTGCTTTGACCAGATTTCTAAATTGTATGATCCCCTTCTTATCAGACAGATCTTCAAGAAAATGTCCAGCCTTTACAAACCTACCCTGAAGAAGTGACACAATGTTCAGCAACTGTTTCCTCTTCCGAGGGCTTTCCTCCAGCTCCCACTGGGTCTTCATACAGTCTTGCAGTTGGTCAATGCACTGCCTCTCTCTGTGGCTGCATACAGTCATATAATAGTTTGAGAAAAGGAGAGGAGGTGCAGGGCAGCAGCATTGACAGTAGTCTAGTCCCAGCTATCAGACAGAGCAGTACTGTGGACCATGATACTGAATTTTCACTATTACTTTAAATCGTTTACCCAGCTTGTTCTTCAATTACAGAGCTTAATTCAGCTCCAACAAAGCCCATTCCACTGTTATTGGTGTCCCAACGACTGTTGGATTGTCATGTAGCTGGTAGAGATCAAGCTGGTAGAGAGGGGGCTTTTCATGCACCTCCTGTCCAACACCCCTGGTAATAGTGATAGGAGGTGTGAGAACACAGAGGGGCACAAGGACCAATGTAGAAGGCAGCGCCAGCTGTTGGTTACAGGATCCAGATGACTGTGGATCACCAGCCAGGGAGCAGTACACGATGACACTTGACCAGTGGACAGGAGCGAAGCCAGGACCAGGGGCGGACTGACAACTCATGGGGCCCCTGTGTCCTTGCCCAAACTCAAAAAAGCCTATGAAAAAGGTACCAGGGGCATCTCCTGGGGCCCCCTACTGACCCCAGGCCCTCGGGCAGTGCCCAAGTTTCCAAATGGTCAGTCCGCCCCTGACCAGGACACAAGCCAAAACGCTGTAGAAAACTGGGCATCAAGGTACAGCAACAGCAGGCAGAGGCAGAGTCAGGATGGAAGCTGAGTCAGTTCTCAGCTGGACAGGGAGATACAGGAAGTAAGACAGATGTGGAGTCAGGGTACAAGCCAAGGTCCCAACAGGTAGGCAGGAATTCAAAGATAGATCAGAGGCAAACCAGGTCATGCACAGGAAGGCAACTATAGCAGGTCAGGGCACAGGTAAAGCAGGCATTAGCTGAAGACCACTCAGCAATCTGTTTATGTCCCAATCCAGCTAAATAGGTTGTATAGCACCCATGCCAGTGCTAATACCCGTGTTGCAGTGAGCCTTTGCTCAGAATTACGAGCATGCGCATGTGCATGAGCATGCAACAGTCTTCTTTTTCTGATGTGTTCTGGGATTTTCTTACATAGATTCAGTTCAGGGCAGGTCACCACTGGCAAGATCAGAAGAATCCAAACATTCCAGCAGCACTTTAGAAAGTTATTGCTACGTTTTCAACATTTTATTATTATTTCTCCCTCACTCCTTTCAAAGCTTACTATAATCCTTGTGTCTGGCACATTTTGTTGGCTGGAAGCTAAAAAGAGTGGGAAATTTGAGTGGAGAGTGAAAAACAGTTGTGATGTTGACTGCTGGTGATTGCGGATGGGTGTAGTTGTTTTATTTTCTTCTTTGGAGTCTTGCTAGTAGCTTTTACTTTTTTAAATAGCATTTTTTCCCTTTTCCTTTCCTTTCCTTTTTTTTCCCTTTCCTTTCCTTTTTTCCTTTCCTTTCCTTTTTTCTTTTCTTCCTTTCCTTTCGTCAGTCTGCTTATTAAGGGGAGGGGTTAATTGGTCACAGGTTCTGCAGGTACTATATATGCTTGCTGGACCTTTGATCAAGTGGACATTTGAGTTAACCTCCCTGGCAGTATTCCCGAGTGTAGCTCGGGGTAAAGTTTCAGCACCACAAGCAGTAACCCCGAGCTACACTCGGGAATACCTTGCAGCATTGCTCCGGGATCTGTTCTTCACTTACCTTGTCCTGCACTCCCGCAATGTCCCTCCTGCAGTGTCCCTGGCAATGTCCTCCGGCCGATGCCGGCATCTGTCTTCTGGGTTCCGGCTTGAGTGATGTTTCGTGGGGAAATTCGTCATCAGACACTGAAAACGATTTTGCGATTATGCGATTTTGATCAGTGATGTGTGAACTTGGAGCTATATTTCAAATTTAAGTGTTTTTGGTTTGATTACATTATTGAATTAAATGTATTATTATTATATTATTATTTTTTATGATTATTTAGTAAATTATAATTTATTATTTCGTGTTTCAAATTTTAACATACCCGGGATGTTTACTAGACTCTTGTTCGGACAGATTTCAGTGAGTTATTCCTAAAAATTACAGCCTACAATAAAAAAATACATATTTCCATGCAAAAAATACTGACATAATCAGACCGCTAGGGAGGCTACAAAAACCAGAGTTGAAAACAGGAGATTATAATGGGAATCGACTAACCTTTAAGTGACAACTGATATTTCCTATTAGTAATATTTATATTGTAACTGGGATAATGATTGCTAGCAGTATTGAAGGTTTTATGCAGTGCACAGTGTGCCGCATGTATACAACAATGGAGTAACAGCTCCAGGATTGATACCGCTGAGACAGATGTGAGCGGGTTGCCCTTCTGGAAGCTCATGTTAGAGATCTGGAGGAGCAAGTTGCAACACTGGACAGAACTGACAACCTTGAAAGGGGTCTTCTGCTCTCTGAGCAAGAAGCTAATGGATTTAATGTGGAGGGCGGAGGGGCTAATCAGGATTATCAGGTAGGAAGATGGGTTACTGCAGTGAGAGGGAGTGGTAGGGGCTCACAGAAAAGAAAGGTCAGCCCTGGGTTTGAGCACAAAACATATTTGCCAAGTGGGGTGAAGACGTGGGGGTGACAAGCTCAGGGGTGGCAGCCCTGGATTTCACTGCTATCCCTAACAGTCGGGACTGCAGACCATCTGGGAGGGGTGGTGAGGGTACTGAAGGAAGGCCTAGACAGTTGGTGGTAATAAGGGATTCTATAATCAGAAGGACTGATAGAATAATTTGTCGCCAGGATCTCCTTAACTGAATGGTTTTCTGTCTCCCTGGTGCCAGGGTTTAGCATGTGGTGGTCTGGGTTGATAAATTACTAGAAAGGGCTGGGCATGACCCAGCTGTCTTGGTTCACGTTGGAACCAATGACAGAATACATGAAAGGTGGAGGCTCCTTAAGAATCAATTTAAAGAAAGGTGACATTCTCTCAAATATTACCTGTGCCATGCACAACTCAGAAAAGACAGGGGGAGATTAGAGAACTCAATGCATGGCTAAAGTCTTGGTGTAAGAGGGAAGGATTTGGGTTTCTAGAGAACTGGGCTGACTTTTCATGGGGTGCAACCTGTATGCTAGAGATTGTTTGCATCTAAATTGAAGGGGGTCTGCTGTGCTGGAGGAGAGGTTTATGGGAAGGCTGGAGGAGTATTTAAACTAGGATCGAGGAGGGAGGGAGAATTAGATTATAAAGGAGCAGACAGATCAGACGGGTCAGTCCTTATTGGTGGGTGGAATGGGGAAAGATGGGGGAGGGCTATGGCAGGTGATAAGAAGGTTCCCTTGTTACAAACAACCTTTGGAATTGGTATTATCTGTATGAAAATAAAAAATATGCAAATATAATAAGTGTGCACAAGGTGTCAATGCATTAAAGTGTTTGTTCACCAATGCCAGAAGTCGTCCAAGCAAAATAGGTGAGTTGGAAGCTTTGGCGAATGAACAGAACTATGATTTAATTAGTATTGCTGAATCTTGGCTTCATTCTTCACATGACTGGACCATGATATTCCTGGCTATGTTCTCTTTTGGAGAGACAGGATAAATAGGAAAGGTGGTGGTGTCTGTCTCTATGTGAGAAGTGATCTCAGAGCGAGTGTGAAAGAGGACCTAGTTAATAGAGAGTGTGATAAGGCTGAAGCATTATGGGTGGAACTGCATATGGGGGTGCGTACTACAAAGGCAAGCCTTGCAGATATTTATAGGCCTCCCAGTGTTAATGAGGAGGTGGAGACTCAGCTCCTTGCACAGATCAAAAGGGCTGCAAGGGCTGGGACAGTGATAATAATGGGGGATTTTAACTACCTGGAAATTGACTGGAGTAATGGCACTGCAGGAACAGTTAAAGGGCAAAAATGTACAAACCTACTGCAGGACAATTTTATGGTACAGTTCATAGAGGCCCCAACTAGGAATGATGCTCTGCTGGAGCTGGTAATCTCAAACCATGCAGAGCGTATTACTAATGTCCATATAAAAGAACATCTGTGTAGTAGTGACCATAACATGATTTCATTTATTGTTAGCTGTAAACAAAAAGCACATATACAAAATGCAAAATATATTTCCATAGCCAACAAGTTTAAAAGGCTAAAAATCAAACCTATGTGGCTTATGGCCAAAGTTAAAAAAAGCTATACATAATAAGAAGGAATGCTATCATCATTTAAACATTACAATCAATATAAGAGAATATGTAAAAAGGAAATAAAGGCCGCAAAAATTGAAAATGAACAACAGATTGCAAAAGATAGCAGGACCAACCCCCAAAAATTCTTCAAATATATTAATAGTACAAAGGTCAGGTCTGAGCATGTAGGCCCTTTACAAAATAATCTAGAGTGGGTGACTGGGGACAAAGACAAGGCAAATTTATTTAATACCTTCTTCAGCTCTGTGTATACAAAGGAGCATGGGGGCTCTCTTGTCCATAATGGGCATGGTACTGACACAGCTCCAGATGATCCACATTGCCTCACAACTGATATGATCCAAAAATATTTAGACAGAATAAAGGTGAATAAAGCACTTGGACCGGATGGCATACACCCACGAATCCTTAAAGAATTGAGCTCTGTTATTTCAAAGCCATTGTTTCTCATTTTTAGGGACTCTTCAATGACTGGCAAGTAATTGTAGACCCGTTAGTTTAAAATCTATAGTTGAGAAGATACTGGAGAGTTTAATAAAAGACCACATAGATGAGTTCTTGCTGGAAAAAAATATTTTAAACAGGCATTGTGCATTCACAAAAGACCAAAGTTGTCAAACAAATCTGAATTTTTTTTTATGAGGCAGTAAGCAAAACCTTGGACAGAGGGTTGGCAGTGGACATGGTATACTTGGACAGAGGGGTGGCGGTGGACGTGGTATACTTGGACAGAGGGGTGGCGGTGGATGTGGTATACTTGGACAGAGGGGTGGCAATGGATGTGGTATACTTGGACAGAGGGGTGGTTGTGGATGTGGTATACTTGGACAGAGGGGTGGCGGTGGACGTGGTATACTTGGATTTAGCAAAAGCGTTTGACACAGTTCCCCACACTAATGTGTAAGTTAAAGTCTACAGGCTTGGAAAATTCATTATGTAAATGGATAGAAAACTGACAAAAATATCATATTCAGAGAGTAGTGGTTAATGATCCATACTCTGCATGGTCTAGGGTTGTCAGTGGTGTACCCCAAGGTTCAGTGTTGGGACCCTTACTTTTTAATATATTTATAAACTATATAGGGTCTGGGATTGAAAATACCTTTTCGGTCTTTGCAGATGATACCAAGCTGTGCAGTGGCAAATGAGGTTCAATGTTGATAAATGTAAGGTTCTGCACTTGGGGGCTAAGAATATGCATGCATCATACATACTAGGGGGGGTACAACTGGGGGAATCAATGGTGGAGAAGGATCTGGGAGTTCTGATAGGTCATAAGGTTAATCATGGCATGCAATGCCAAGCTGCAGTTTCTAAAGCGAGCAAAATCCTCTCTTGTATTAAAAGAGGTATAGACTCGAGAGAGAGAGATATCATATTACCCCGGTACAAATCATTAGTAACACCTCATCTGGAATATGCAGTTCAGTTTTGGGCACCAATTCACAAAAAGAACATTGGGGAACTGGAGAAAGTACAGAGAAGGGCAACCAAACTGAAATGAGGCATGGAGGAGATCAGCTATGAGGAAAGATTACTGGAACTGAATTTATTCTCTCATGAGAAGACGAGATTTATTCTCTCATGAGAAGAGGAGATTAAGGGGAGATATGATGAACATGTATAAATACATCAGTGGTTCATATAGTGAACTTGGTGTAGAGTTATTCACCCTGAGGTCATCACAGAGGACAAGGGAGCACTCTTTACGTCTGGAGGAAAAGAAATTTAATCTCCAAACATGAAAAGGTTTCTTCACAGTAAGAGCTGTGAAAATGTGGAATAGACTCCCTCAAGAGTTAGTTCTGGCCAGCTCAGTGGATTGCTTTAAAAAAGTCCTGGATTCTTTCTTAGATACACAGAATATAACTGGATACTAACATTTATAGGTAAAGTTGATCCAGGGAATATCCGATTGTCTCTCGGGGGATCAGGAAGGATATTTTTTCCCTGCAGGAGCAAATTGGATCCTGCTTTGCTGGGTTTTATTGCTTCTGGATCAACTGTGGGTATAGGATTATAACTTATTTCTTTTTTCAGTTGAACTGGATGGACGTTGGTCTTTTTTCAGCCAGACTAACTATGTAACAATCTAATCCCTTGTATTATCTTTTTTTTTTTTTTTTTTTTTATTTGTTTGTTATTTGTTGTTATTTTATGTCCTGTTTCAGTACTGTTTGCCCATTCTTCAGTGTCCCTAATAGACAAGCCATCTACATGCAAGTCTGCAGGGAGATGGCTGTTTCATTAGAGCATATAGGGAAAAGATGTGCATGCACAGCACCTTACAACTTCATCAACTGAGAACAGGACCAGAGTGCCACCAAGCATAGGTCATGGCTTCTGGACCAGGTCGTCCAGGCAAGAAGAGCATTTCTTTGGGGGTAAAACATGTCAGTTCTATAGATGTTTATTGAACCAAGAGGCTCACTGTGTGTATAAATCCATATTGGGAGCAAAATAGACAGCAACACACAAAAGGAGGGTCAAATATCAACAGACTTTCTGTAACAAAAACCAAGGACTAGAAGTATAATATAAAGGATAAATGCATCATCATTCTTTGTGATTAACTTGATGAGATAATGGTGCACCTTAGCATTGTTATGGTGATAATAATAATGGTTATTCTTCCTAAAGAATCCTTTCTCAAAGTGTCAAAGCTCCAAATGGTTTCATATATATATTTATTTATTTTTTGAGCAGTAAAGGCAGACTGACAACCTTGTTGTGTGGCAATGTGTTGTAACTAGACAAAATTAAGAAACATTATTAAGGATAGACTGGGAGAGGAGTAGAGTTTCTGTTGGGTGTGCATCATGTGTTCCTTTGGGGGGAATCTCCACTCACTTTCTGTCAGTAGTGAATGTGATGAGATCCTCCCAACAGAGACATGGACAAAAAAAAAAAAAGATCCTTAGTAGAGCAAGAAAGGGTTAGAACTTGTGATAATGTGTTTATTGCTTTCTGTGCCATAACACCCCCCGTTTTTTAGAGAAGGTATGACTGGGTTGGGAGACAGCATTCCATTTGGCCACTGGGCCAGTACTAATAGACATGTGGTCCTGAGTGAAGATACTTCACCATCCAGACCTCAATCGTAGTGGGACCTGCAGTCAGTGACACGATTGGCATTTTATAGCTACCTTGCTTGCAGACCTGTGATTACAATGTCTGACACGAGGAAAGTTTTCTAACTTCCTAAGATGTCATATGAGCAAATGCCAAGAGGCGCAAAGGAGGCTGATCCTGGATGATGTAAAGATGTGTGTAATTAGCTATGTCTTTTATGAACGTCCACCTTTCACCATGTCCCCCAATTACTGTGGCACCATTGCAAACTTATTGCACTTCCTTTAGTAGACAGAATCTGTCCCCATTAAAGGGGCCATAGGTTCTAAGTACACCTCTATCCAAATACAAGAGAAAATCTTCCTAATGGGGTCAGAGTAAGAAATAAATGCCTGGCAGGAGTGTTTAACTCTATAAAAAAAAGTTTAAAAAATCTTTAGGTTTACAATCTTTGTGGTGAGTGCAGTTTTCAGTCTTTTTTGCTGGCCGTATTATAAGACAGGACCCAAAGACTGTCTTTGCATGCAGAATATTAGCACATTTAAAAATAGACAGTATATACCAATAAGGAACATTGAAGCTGGAGATGCTCCTTTCAACAAACTTTGATCTCCTTTCTCTGCTTTGACTACATCTGAACTAAGAAAAATCAAATTTTGCCCAATGGCAAGATCTTGATGGAATAATTCTGCCCATGGCCATACTACACCATTTTCCCAATCATAATATTACAATGTATTTAATTGCTTTAAAGGATATGTTCACCTTTTGGACAAAAATAATAAATGCACATTTTTTTGCAGGTAAAAAAATGCATTTACTATTTTTGTCCAAAAGAGCCTGGAAAGCATTGCACCAGCGATCAATAGATCACTGATACCATGCAGGTCTCCTGCAGACCTGTCAGAATATCTGCTTGTCCATATGGGATGTATGAGCAAGCAGATATTCTGACAGGAAGCTTCAATGATTCAATATGTAGTAAAGTCAAGGAATGACTGAGCTAGGGGCCAGTACTATAAGATATGTTGGGCTGGTAATCCTGAATGAAGATGCTTTACCATTTATTATTATTTATTATTATTATACAGTATTTATAAAGCGCCAATAGTTCACTCAGCGCTGTACATTACAAAGGGGGACAGAACATGTGACAGAACAATACCAATACAATGCAAAACATGAGGAGATCGAGGGCCCTGCTCTTTCGAGCTTACAATCTAGAAGGGACGGGATAGTGGTACGGGAGGAGATAGCTGTGGGGGATGGAGTGGTAGGAAGAGTGGAGGAGGTCGCTCAAGTTAGCAGGGGGTAGGCTTCCATGAAGAGATGGGTTTTCAGGGTGCGCCTAAAGGAGAGGAATGTAGGTGATAATCTGATGGTTGGGGAAGGGAGTTCCAGAAGATGGGTGACACCCTGGAGATGTCCTGGAGGCGGGCATGGGAGGAGGAGACCAGGTAACTAGAGAGAAGGAGGTCTTGTGAGGAACGGAGTGTGCGTGCTGGGTGGTACTTGGATATTAGGTCGGTGATGTAGTTCGGGGCAGTATGGTGGACAGCTTTGTACGTCGGTGTTAGGATTTTAAATTTGATCTGTTGCGCAATCGGAAGCCAGTGGAGGTATTGGCAGAGGGGGGTGGCGGAAACGGAGCGGTTGGAAAGGTGAATGAGTCTGGCAGCCGTATTCAGGATCGACTGATAGCCAGCGGCGAGGCAGGCCAGTGAGGAGGGAGTTGCAGTAGTCGAGTCGTGATATGATGAGGGAGTGGATGAGCTGTTTAGTGGTTTCTGGGGTTAGGAACGTGCGGATTTTGACGATGTTGCGGAGGTGGAGTCTGCATGAGTTTGTTAAAGATTGGACTTGGGGCTGGAAGGATAGGTTGGAGTCCAGAATGACACCAAGTACTCTGGCCTGCAGGGCGGGTTTGATATTGGCGTTGTTGGATGTGATGGAGAAGTCAATGGGGGGTGGGGTTCTGGCTGGGGGGAAGACAAGAAACTCGGTTTTGGAGAGATTCAGTTTAAGGAAGTGGAGCGACATCCAATCTGATATGTCGTTCAGTAGGTGTGTGATTCGGGCGGAGACCGAGGGGGTGAGGTGGGGGGTTGAGAGATAGATTTGTGTGTCGTCGGCATAGAGGTGGTAGTTGAAGCCGTGAGAGTGTATGAGTTAGCCAAGGGAGGAGGTGTAGATGGAGAAGAGAAGGGGCCCAAGGACAGAGCCTTGAGGGACCCCAACAGAGAGGGGGAGTGAGGGGGAGGTGGTAGCATTATAGGTAACGCTGAAAGAGCGTTGTGACAGGTAGGATGAGAGCCAGGAGAGAGCAGAATCTCTGAGGCCGAGGGAGTGTAGTATTTTGAGGAGGAGGGGGTGGTCAACTGTGTCGAAGGCCGCAGAGAGGTCAAGGAGTAGGAGCACTGAATAGTGGCCATTAGCTTTGGCGGTTAGAAGGTCGTTGGAAAGTTTGAGTAAGGAGGTTTCGGTGGAGTGTAGGGGACGGAAGCCAGACTGTAGGGGATCGAGGAGGTTGTTGTCGTTGAGGTGAGAGCATAGGCAGGTGTAGACGAAGCGCTCGAGGAGTTTAGATGTAAATGGGAGCAGGGAGATGGGTCTGAGGTTGTTCGGGTCATTGGGGTCCAGGGAGGGCTTTTTAAGTATGGGGGTGATGTGTGCATGCTTCAGTGGGGAGGGGAAAGTGCCGGAGGAGAGGGAGAGATTAAAGATGTGGGTGAGGGAGCATAGGATGGAGGGGGAGGGAGGTCGTAGGAATTGTAAGGGGATAGGGTCGAGGGGGCAGGTGGTGAGGCGGGCATCAGAGAGGATCTTGGAGACTTCCTCAATGGCAGTAAGGTCAAAGGTGTGGAGTGTTGGGGGAGCTTCAGTATGAGGAATGTAGGGTGGGGTGGAAGTGGAGGTCAGAGCAGTGGTGGGGCCGTGGGAGAGGGGTGATGAGGGGGTAGTTGTGTGAGGGGAAACGGGGTTGGAGGGAGTTTGAGCAACGACGAAGTCCCTGCGGGTTATGTCGAGGGGGAGGGGGGATGAGGGGGTAGCTGTGTGAGAGGGGACGGGTTGAGAGGGCGTGTGAGTTGCGGCAATGTCCTTGCGAATTGTGTCAATCTTGTTTTTGAAGTGATTGGCAATCTCAAGGGCGGTGAGTGAGGTGCTGGGTGGAGGTGGGGGTGGAGAGAGTAGAGAGTTGAAGGTGGAGAAGAGTCGGCGAGGGTTGGAGGAGAGGGTCTTGATGAGGGTCAGGAAGTAGGCTTGTTTGGCAGGATGGAGGGAGGAGGTGTAGGTGCAGAAGGCAGATTTGTAGCGGGTGAAGGCTTGTTGGGATTTTGTTTTGCGCCATAGTCGCTCCAGGGCACGACTGTGTCGTTTGAGGGTTTGAGGCATTTAGAGATTGTTTAGAGTGTTAGAGTGACAAGTGCTGGGTATTGCATAGCTGTCTAGTATCTGATTAGACCTGTGATGTCCAAAATCTGGCAGAGCGAATTTCCCAGTATCAAATTTGTTTGTGGCTCTTAGATGGCAGCTAAAGCAGTAGTAAATACGTGCATCATTTAGGAAATATTGAGTTTCTGCAGCCTGGCACATGCTCTCTGAAGGGACAGCATACTCATACTCATACTCATACTCCATTCAAAGCTCTGTTCTGTGGCCACGGCTCCCGTATGCATGCGTGGGAGCGACGTCATTGTGGCTCAGCCATTCAAATGTCTGGAGCCAGCAAACCCGGAAGGAAGACCAGGTGAAGATGTCAGCAGTGACAACGTGCTGCTGGAGGGCTTCAGTTTAAGGAAAGCATTTTATGCACATTAGCACTTTATGCTCTTAACTTGCAGGGAGAATTAAATTTTTTGTTTTTCATAGGAGAGTCCCTCAGGAACACCCATCCTTTACCATGCCCACTAGTCAATGAGACACTGCAGACTATGCATGGTAGACTAAAACAGCCCATGGATGAGTCATTTTTTTTCATTCAACCAGTGGGCTGAATGAAAAAAAAAGTGACCTGATTTCTGATTCCTTACGCTGATACTTACGGGAATCCTTACACTGATCTATTGTATTCTTGTGCACATTGATCCGGCACCAGGCACTTCATTCAAAGTGCGACAGCGCTGAAAGCTGAAAATTGGCCTGGGCCAGGGGCGTATCTACCGTGAGGCAAACAAGGCATTTGCCTAGGGCGGCAATTTTTAGGGGGGGCAGCACCGGCCCCCTGGAAGAAGGGACCTTTTGAGCAGCAGCGGACAGCAGGAAGATCAATGTGGTGGGGCGTAGGGGAGGGCAGTTGCAGAGCAATGGTCATGTATCTCTCCCTCCAGCAGCTGATGAGCAAACACCAGGGGACAGCCTGGAGCAGGGAGAGAAGCAGCAGAGAAGAAAGAGCCTGGAGGAGGTGAGCTGTATTGTGTTCTGTGGATTTTCCCTCCTGTCATTCATCCAGCAGATTACACACTGACAGATCGTATGGGACTGCACCCCCCCCCCTTCCTGCTGCACGGAGATCAGAAGCCCTTGGAGATGGGGGGGGTGGTCCCATACGATCTGTCAGTGTGTAGGATCGAGGGGGGGAGGAAGAAGGGGGGAGAGAGGGAAGAAAGAGAGAGGGAAGAAAGAGAGAGGGAAGAGAGAGAGAGAGGGACGAGAGGGAAGAGAGAGAGAGAAAGAGAGGGAAGAGAGAGAGGGGGAGGGGGGGAGAGGGGGGAAGAGAGAATGAGGGAGAAAGAGATGTGAGAGAGAGGGGGAGGGAGAAAGATAGAGGGGGGAGAGACAGAGGGAGAGAGAGAGAGGGAGAGAGAATCATATACACACACTTATTGAACTCTCTCGCTCTCTCATTGGGGGGGGCGCAAAATTTTTGTGTTGCCTAGGGCAACTAAATACACTACTGGCCTGAGCACAAAGAGGGTATAAGTGCCCAGTAGGCAAGTGGTTAATAAAGCACTCCCATATAAGAAACTGATTTGTAACCACACAAGTTGCCCAAAGAAATTTTAGAAAATGTGGGTTATATGACAAGCAAAATCCTCTACTTGCTGTCCAAAAAATGCAGTGCCTATTTGATTTTGAACAGTGGCTTATATGTGTTTAGGTTCGATGTACTCAGGCTGCAGTGCCACGCACACATTTGAGATCTGTTATGTCTATGGGTACTACTAAGTTCCAAAAATCCCTATATTTGAGATGGCGCTGTAGAGGAAATAGTTAACCTCCCTAGCGGTCTGATTATTTCATATTTTTGGTGCTGAAAGCGGTACCATTATTTTGCATGGGAATATGTAGTTTTTTTATTGTAGGCTGTAATTTTTAGGAATAACTCACTGAAATCTGTCTGAACAAGATTCTAAATCATACATTTAATTCAATAATATAATCAAACCAAAAACACTGAAATTTGAAATATAGCGCCAAGTTCGCACATAGCTGAGCAAAGTCGCAGAATCGTTTTCAGTGTCTGATGACGAATTTCTCCACGAATCATTATCATTCAATTCTGCAAGTGGTTCTGATTTACTATCGCTGTTCTCTAGCTGATCTAAACCCGCTTTTGACCTAAAGGGACACTTTTTGGACGCCATGGACTTTTCTAAGTTTCCAGGCAGAAAGAACAATCAAAATGCAGACAGGGGACAGGACAAAGCAGTAGGGACAAAATGTATGTGAAATGGGTTGAAACAGCAATGTTTTACTATGTAAAATCGTTTTGCAAAAAATGACATTTTTTTCAAATTTTCAAATTTCCCGCCGGCGCCCATACGTCCCGACATCACAGGGACCGGAACACAGGAGGCGGATGCCGGCATCAGCCAGAGGAGATGGCCAGGGACGCTGCAGGGGACACATCGCGGGAGCGAAGGACAAGGTAAGTGCTGCAGGGACTCCCTATACAGCGCTGCATGGTAAGCCCGAGTGTAGCTCGGGGTTACTGCTTTTGGTACAGACATTTTACCCCGAGCTACACTCGGGAATACCGCTAGGGAGGTTAATTCTGTATATGAATGTATTTTATTTTGTATGCTAATAATGTTTTGATTACGTTTGCATTCTTTTGAGTCCTTTTTACCATAAAAGTACAATTGTAATATTAATGTAATACCTACAGAAGCATCTGTATAAAAATTTCAATTTCACTGAATTTCAAAATAAATTCCAAATAAATATTTGGAAAGATGCTGAGTGTATCTTTTTGTGTCTGTTACCTACTGCAGTAGTTATCAATTTGGAACCATAATTAGTACAAGGATAGGAGTTGCCTATCTATGACATTTCCAGAACAGCACACAGTTTCTCAACTGATTTTACTCTAGTTATTTGTACATTGCTATGTTATTTTGCACTTATTCCTATGAACAGTCTATGATGTTGGTTGGGCGGTTTCTTTTGTCTTCAGCAATTTCATAACTCACCAATTACCTATGTACTTCATTTCTTCAGTGTATGCTACATTGCAGAGACATTGACCTATCTATTTCTTTGTTTGAATATGTACAACACACAGTCGTGGTCAAAAATATTGGCACCTATGCATTTCTGTCAGATGCACCACTTTGCCCAGAACATTGTTGCAGTTACAAATGTTTAGGCATTCTCGTGTTTATTTCTTTTGTTTGTATTGGTATGACACAAAAAAGTAAAAAAACAGAAAGCCAAATCTGACACATTCCACCCAAAACTCCAGAAATGGACCGGACAAAATTAACACCCTCAATTTAATATTTAATAGCTGAAATCAATCGCTTCCTGTAACCATCAAGGAGTTTCTTACACCTCTCTATTGGAATTTTGGACCACTCTTCTTTTCACCAACTTCTCCAGGACTCTTGGATTGGAAGGGGGCCTTTTCCCAAATGCTGTTTTGAGATCTCTCCACAGGTGCTCTATGGGAGTAAGATCTGGACTTATTGCTTGTCAGTTCAGTCCTCTCCAGCACTTTGTCTGAAACCATTTCTGGGTGCTTTTTAATGTGTGCTTTGGGTCCTTGTCCTGCTGTAAGACCCATGACCTCTGACAGAGACCCAACATTCTGACACTGAGCCCTACATTGCACCCCGGAATGCTTTGGTAGTCTTCAAATTTTATAATGCCATGCATATGGTCAAGACATCCAGTTCCTGAAGCAGCAAAGCAACCCTTAAACATCATACTTGGCTGTAGGGACTGTATTCTTTTCTTTAAAGGCCTCATATCTTTCTCTGAAAACAGTAGAATGAATGGCTTTAGCAAAAAGCTGTAGTTCTGATTTTTCTGTCTATAGCACATTCTCCCAAAAGGATTTTGGCTTCCTCAGGTAAGTTTTGGTAAACACCAATCTTGCTTTGTTCTGTGTTAGCAGTGGGGACCTCCTGGGTCTCCTACCGTAGCATCCCTTTTCATTCAGATGGTAACTTATAGTGTGAGCTGACACAGTTGTACCCTGTGCCTGAAGGTTAGCTTGAATTTGTTTGGAAGTTGATCGAGGTTCTTTAACCACCATTTGAACAGCCCTTCACTGCAATCTTTGATCAATTTTTCTCTTTCATCCACGTCCAGGGAGATTAGCTACAGTGCCATGGGCTGTACACTTCTTCACAATGTTGCGCACAGTGGACACAGGAACATTAGCATCTCTGGAGATGAACTTGTAACCTTGAGATAGTCCATGCTTTTCCACAAATTTTGTTCCCAAATCCTCAGAAAATTATTTGCTGCTATTTCTCTGCTCCATGCTCCATGTGGCACACAGAGACACACAGAGAAAGGTTTAGTCAATTTTTCACCATTTTAACTGGCTGCTGGTGTGATTTCTATATTGTCAGCATCTGTTAATTGATACAGGTGAGTTTAATTATAAATTACAGGAGCATCAAAAATACCAATGCAAACAAAAGAAATAAACATGAGAATGCCGAAACATTTGTAATTGCAACAATTTTCTGGATAAAGTGGTGCATTATCTGACAGAAAAAAAATAAAAGGCCAATATTTTTGGCCTTTTATTTTTTTTATATTATATTTGGTTAATTTTATTAGCATTTAGATTATTTGCATTTGAAGAATTATACTATGTTAAGGAAAGGTCACATAAATTGGTATTGAGGTGTAAGTGAAACTCCTGCACGTTATTATACATTTCTTATTTTATGATGACCTGTCCTGTGCTTCCTGATGTGTCCAGGGAAGAACAATATTAGTGATCGATTTATATTACACCTTTGAACACCTCCTTCTCTATCACCTTTGCATTATAATACTGGCCATGTCTAGTTGACAAAAGGGTTGTCAAAAGAGGTTTTCTATGGCTAGAAATTTCATAGTAGCCTTCTCAGAGTGGTAATGTGAAAGGATGACAGCTTGGCCAGGTCAGTTTGCTGTCAGTCATCAGCACTCTGAGCCATTAAGCCAAGTTGACAAGTCACAGCTTTTGTATGGACATAGTTTGATGGAAATACTGTGCTGACCTATAAATGTTCTTATCATGCAATTTCTTGCTTTGCTGAGCTTTCCTATAACATCATCTTAAGTGTCATCAATTTTTTGGACAACAATGCAAGGGCAGGCAAAAGTAGACCCTTGCACAAAGAGCTATAATGTTTGCCTGTTAGATTGCCTGCCTGTTGCTGGCTCAGATTAATTTGTCCACCCAGGCTTTATGTCTTGACCCCGACCTGGACATGATTCCTCTCTCACCTGCAGCCCTGGTATATAGTCTCCCCAGCATATTCTCTCCATTACAGCCACCCCTTTGGTGGAGTAATCCTCAAGGCTGTGACTGGTGAAAGTTTACTGGACAGTAAACCAGGACCACTAAGGTCTCAAGACCATTTCCACCTTCAGGGACTCCCATGGAACAGTGCCATACTATGGTAAACATCTTCATAGACAACACTTTAAAAGCTTTTACAGTTTACCAGCTTAGAGTTACACAGGAGGTCAGGAGGCAGAATTATTTTTCACACTCTGACATTTGTGGTGATATCTCACATGTGTAGTGCGATCGCCATTTACATATGTGTGCTGGACCAGTGTACGCATTTGCATTTGCGTGCAAACACGGAGGGACAAGGGGGTTTACATTTTATTATTATTATTTATTTTACACTGTCTCTTTAATTTTTTTAATCACCTTTGTTGCTATCACAAGGGGTGAACATCATCCCTTGTGATAGCATGGGCCGTGACAGGTCCTTTTTTATTGAGAGATCTGGAATCACTGTGTCTCAGAAACAGGATGCCGCTGGTTGTATTCTTACTGAGCTCCCTGATTACACAGGAGAGCCTGGTAAAGGTGGTGGAGGGAGGGCGGTAGGACCACTTCTGCTCCATAACCACTAGGATTATTTTTACATAGAAGGGAATCACTGGCTGAAAAAAATTATTTTTGCAGCTGCAGCTATGATTGAGATGTCACCCTTCCAATCCAGCAATGTACCAGTATGTCAAATAGGTAAAAGTAGGTAAATGAGCGCTAGAAAAAACAAAAAGCAGCTGGCATAAAAGGTATAACCTCTAACCCTCATAGACATAAATAGAAAAATAAAAATGCAGCGCTCTAAACAAATAAAACAGTTAAAGATATAAAATATGAATAAAAGCTCAAATATAGATGCGTATACGTAAACGTACATAAATGTGCATAGGCAAAATGACAAAAGTTGGCGTATTAAGCAGCCAAAACTTACACAGTCCCACTGAAATCAACATAAGTAAATAAATGCGCTGCGGGGTACCACAGTGAATGTGTTGATTACGTCTAAGTATGACGCAAGTGGTGCGTAGGTGATAACAAATGTCCAATATACAGGTGGGTGAGAATCCGTGCTTCAAGTGAGTGTGGTAATGAGAATATATTGCACTAACCAAATAGCGCAATAAAAAAGCACCTTTGAGTAACTCAGGCCACTCCTGGTCATGATCATCCTAGGGTAACCACGGGGATCATCTGGCATACGTCTGCACATCAGCTGATCATCCTCTGCTACTCTCCGGATTCCAGGAAAACTCACGTTTTCCTAAATTTTACATTTTATTCTCCTCCATATAATATAACTCTTCCTACCTAAATATTTTTGACTCTGTTTATCCAATCATTTATTCTTGGTGGCTCTGGGGACCGCCAAATCTTGGGGATCAGGCCCTTAGCCGCACTGAGTAAATTATATAATATCCTGTTTTGGTACTTTTTCACTGAAGGCTCACAGTTATAAAATAAACATTTCCACAGGTCTTTCTGTAAGGTAATCCCACATAATTTATGGCTATAGTGGATTATTTCCTTCCAGTAGACCTGTATTTTTGGGCAATCCCACCATATATGTGCCATTGTTCCCTTTTTCCCACATCCTCTCCAACATAGAGGTGAAATATCCCCTTGCTGCTTATGTGCCACACTTGGTGTAATATACCATCTCGCCAAACATTTGTAATTCATTTCTGCTGTTCTCATATTTATCCCATTATGTGCAACTTTGAATATTTTATTCTTTTGTTTCTCATTCACTTCAGTTCCAAGTTCCTGCTCCCATTATCCGGGGACGGATCAGTTCCTTTCAGATCCATAAGTATCTTATATAGCCTCGAGGTGGCATGTTTTGGTGTCACCTTTACGTTTAACAATTTTTCAAATCCTCTGACATCCTCAATGGTTATGGGAGCATTGCAACAAAGTGTACTAATTGGCAGTACCGCCACTCATCTAATGTGACAAATAACTCTTTTTTTTCCCTTTAAATCCTTAAAAGTTTAAAAGTAAATTCCCTTTTTTCAAAATATCCATCAAACGTGCATTTTTATCATTAATCCATTTCCCGGAAATATTTTCCATCCCTGGGGGGAAATACTCCGTACCAACCAGAGGAGTCAATACTGAATTATATTTCTATCCCTTTTACATATATTGTATATTATATCCCAAACACTTAAAACATTGTCAGTGAACTAGTGTTTACGTCGAATATACAAAATGTTTGTGGTATCCAGACAATCTTCCCTAACTGTGCATTACTCAAAATCCCTTCCATATTTACCCAACCTTTCCCTTGTGAATTAAATTTCCAATATACTAATTGTGATAATATTACCGCTAAATAATACTTCCTAAAGTTAGGCAAACCCAATGCCCCATTCTCTTTTACCCTACACAATACCTCATACCGAATTCTCGGTCTCTTATTTGTCCAATCTGAGTATCCTCTTCTTTATTATCCCAAAAAAAGGCCTTGGTAGATTTACTGGAAGCATGTGAAACTTATATAGATTTTAGGTACTATCACCATCTTTATCAGATTTATACAACCTATCCAGGAAGCTCCTCCCTCAGAAAGTCTCCCCAACTTATCTTTTATTTCATTTATTAAAGGGATATCATTTGCCTGGTATAGGCCATTTATTGAGTGTGTCAATTTTATTCCCAGATAACCTATTTCCTTTTCCCTCCAGGTAAATGGGAATTCTTTTTGTAAGCTCAACTTTTCTGACTTTGGGATATTGATTTTTAGAATCTCTGACTTTGCGGTGTTTATTTTCAAGTTTGATAACTCCCTGTACTGATTCAATAGTCTCATTAAATAAGGCAATGTTATTTTGGGATTTGCAATATAAAATAACATATCGTCCACGTATGCTGCCACCTTATGCTCCACTTCCCCTATCTTTATTCCAGCTCTATCTATGCACTGTCTTACCGTCACCAACACGGGTTCCAGAGATAGGACAAATAACAATGGAGATAGTGGATAGATAGTCCCATTGTACATTTTGAAAAATTGGGAAAGGGATCCATTTACTGTAACCGCCGCTGACGGGCCATTATAAAGTCCCTTTCTCCACTTCCAACATTTTAGGCCCTATTCCTAAGACCTCTAACGTATCAAACATAAATCCCCAGTCGACCCTGTCAAAAGCATTTTCGGCATCGATCAACAGGAATAATGATGGGCTGATTCTCTCTCTTTACTTTTCGTAATAGGAACAATGATCTCAATCCATTATCCCTTCCTTCTCTACCAGGAAGGAAACCTACCTGGTCAAGGTGTATCCACTTCAGCATCAGCGGCTTCAATCTAGTCGCCAATACCTTAGCATAAACTTTTGTATCAATATTTAACAGGGATATGGGCCTGTAACTAGCACACTGGGAGCTATCTTTCCCTTCTTTAAGTATGACCGTTATATATGCTTGCAATGACTCTTCCCTCATTACTAACCCTTCTCCTATTGCATTCATATAGCCACACATTTTTGGGACCAAAAGATCTCTACATTTTTTAAAGTAGCCTATCGTATATCAGTCTGGGCCAGGACTTTTTCCTGCAGCTGTATTCTTCAGGGCCAGAATACTTTTCTTCGGGGTAAAGCTCACTCTAAAGCCTCTAATTTTTGATCTGCTATTTTTTGCAACTCCACCTTCTTTAGATAATTCTGTCTGTTTCTCTTTTTTAATCCTCCAATTCTTTTTGGTTTCTGAGGCTTACATCATACAACTTACTATAGTAACTATAGAACCTGCTAGCGATATCAGTAGTGGCGTACACCAGTTCTCCTTTACCATCTTGAATTTTATCTATAAAATGTTTTGATTTTTTTTTCCTTTAACCTCCTCATTAAGTATTTTCCAGGTTTATTCCCCCACTGATATATTTCTTTTGATACCCTGTTGAGTATCCTTCTCGTCTCTTGTTCCATAAGATCTTTTAATTCTGCCCTTTAATAATTATCTTCTGGTATAAATCTGAACCTAAATTCTTTTTATGTGACTGTTCTAACTTATAAAGCTCCTCTGCCACCTTCTTTATCTTTTCCCCCCGTTCTTTTTTAGCTCCTATCGTAATCAATATTTCCCTAATATATGCTTTATGTGTTTCCCAAGTTGTAGGAGAGGAAATGTCCTCGGTCTCTTTGAGCATAAAGAATAGCTCAGTTTCCTTCCTTAACCTTCTCTCTATTTCAGGATTTTGTATAAATATCTAATTTAACCTGCAGGTACTTGTCCCTTCCTGATCCCCTCCTACCCGCAGTCTCACTGTGACAGGAGCATGATCAGCAATAGACATAACTTCTATTGGAACTCATCAATGACTCCAATTGTCTATGCTCAATCATAATATAATCCAGTCTTCAATACGTTCCATGTAATAATGAGAAGAAGGTGTAATCTCTTTCTTTTGGATGTATCCATGAATTGATATTGGTATAATAGCCTCTTCAGGAATTTTCATTTCCTGCCACCCTCTCTCTGTGTACCCGATGACATATCCAACTGTGGATCCAAACACAAATTAAAATCTCCTGCCACAACCAGACTACCCTTTTTAAATTAAGAAAGTTTTCTTAACACCCCCTCCAGGCATGTTACTGGATTTTTATTTTGACAATAGATTTTAGCTAAAGTATATTCAAATCCTTGTAATTTTCCCTTCAGAAATAAAAACCGACCCTCTGGGTCCATCAATATCTCCTCCAGGGTAAAACTAAAATTTTTTGAAAACCCAAATTCTACTCCTTTAGCTCTTTTCTGTTTCAATATTTTTATTAGGAAAGTTTTGATTTTTAAGAATATAGCAAGCTCAAAATATGTCCTTGCAGGGGCAGAGCAGAACAATAACATATAAACAGGGACATCCTGCTGATTTGTATTAGTCAAATAACAAAAAGTCCGATGACATCAAGAAGGGACGGCAAACAGCCGAGCCAAATAGCAGCAGTAATCCAACATAATATTGGAAGAAAGAGAAAAGAAAAGAAGTTAGAAGAAAAGAGAAAGAAAGTAAAACAAAAGGGAATCAAAAAGAAAACATGAAAGAAGGGAAACTAAAGGGATGACGGATTCCTTTAGCCCTTTTAACTGGGGAATCAGCATAAATCCATGTAGGATTGTACTTTGTGTATAACTTAATGTTTGTATCTTGGGTTATATAAGTCTCTTGTAGAAACACTACGTCTATGGAGTGTTGGTTTATTTCCCTAAGTATCTTATGCCTTTTTGTCGGAGAGTTTAATCCTTTCACATTATAAGTCATATACTTAATCAAGCTCATCACTGATGTTATTAAACCACCCTCTCCACTTTTCCAAACATAGACATCTTAAGGTGTGAACTCCCCCTCCCAAGCTCCCACCATTACTCTCCTCACTCTGTTCACCCTCCCATCCTCCTTCCCGTCCTACCCCCAAAACCCTCATGGCCCACATATTGCCTTGGAATCCGTGGTGCGTTATATCCACTAGCGATTCCTAATTTGCAGAGAGACTCAAAACATGAACACCCGCTCCAATATCTAGCTCGTATCATTAATACTAGAGATGAGCGAATTTCTCAAAAATTCGATTCGGCTGATTCGGCGAATTCCAGTGTGAAATTCGATTCGATGCGAATTTCTTCGCTACGAAGATGACTTATAAAAAGGGTTTCTAGGCTTCAGAGAGCCTTTAAATTAGTGCAGAACACTGTACCTTTAATTTAAATGCCCTTGGAGATGAGGAAAGAGAAGGAGAAGGAGAAGGAGAAGGATGAGAAGAAGGAGAAGGATGAGAAGAAGGAGAAGGAGAAGGATGAGAAGAAGGAGAAGGATGAGAAGAAGGAGAAGGAGAAGGATGAGGAGAAGGAGAAGGATGAGAAGAAGGAGAAGGATGAGAAGAAGGAGAAGGAGAAGGATGAGAAGAAGGAGAAGGATGAGAAGAAGGAGAAGGAGAAGGATGAGAAGATGGAGAAGGAGAAGGATGAGAAGAAGGAGAAGGATGAGAAGAAGGAGAAGGATGAGAAGAAGGAGAAGGATGAGAAGAAGGAGAAGGAGAAGGATGAGAAGAAGGAGAAGGGTGAGAAGAAGGAGAAGGATGAGAAGAAGGAGAAGGAGAAGCAGAAGGAGAAGGATGAGAAGAAGGAAAAGGAGAAGGATGAGAAGATGGAGAAGGAGAAGGATGAGAAGAAGGAGAAGGAGAAGGATGAGAAGAAGGAGAAGGATGAGAAGATGGAGAAGGAGAAGGATGAGAAGAAGGAGAAGGAGAAGGATGAGAAGAAGGAGAAGGATGAGAAGAAGGAGAAGGAGAAGGATGAGAAGAAGGAGAAGGAGAAGGATGAGAAGAAGGAGAAGGAGAAGGATGAGAAGAAGGAGAAGGAGAAGGATGAGAAGAAGGAGAAGGATGAGAAGAAGGAGAAGGAGAAGGATGAGAAGAAGGAGAAGGAGAAGGATGAGAAGAAGGAGAAGGATGAGAAGAAGGAGAAGGATGAGAAGAAGGATGAGAAGAAGGATGAGAAGAAGAAGGATGAGAAGAAGGACAGTTCTGTGACAGTTTCTGTCTATTTCTGACAGTTCTGGGACATTCACTCCATACAGCTGTTTCAACCGCTGTATGGAGGGAATGTCATGGAACTGTCAGAAATAGACTATTAATGACAGTTCTGGGACTGTCCTTCCATGCAGCGGTTGAAACATTGTATGTATTTGTTTCCATAAATGGATCCATTTATGGAAACAAATAGATACAATGTTTCAACCGCTGTATGGAAGGACAGTCCCAGAACTGTCATTAATAGTCTATTTCTGACAGTTCTATGACATTCCCTCCATACAGCGGTTGAAACAGCTGTATGGAGTGAATGTCCCAGAACTGTCAGAAATAGACTATTTATGACAGTTCTGGGACTGTCCTTCCATACAGCGGTTGAAACATTGTATCTATTTTTTTCCATAAATGACATTCTGCAAATACACTTAGAGGAGCGCTGCAGATACACTTTTTGCCGGCTTGGAATTAATCTTATTTTCATCCTACTTCTTCTTCTTCATCCTCATCCTCATAAGAAGAAAAAGAAGAAGTAGGATGAAAATAAGAATAATTCCAAGCCGGCAAAAAGTGTATCTGCAGCGCTCCTCTAAGTGTATCTGCAGAATGTCATTTATGGAAAAAAATAGATACAATGTTTCAACCGCTGTATGGAGTGAATGTCCCAGAACTGTCATAAATAGTCTATTTCTGACAGTTCTGGGACATTCACTCCATACAGCTGTTTCAACCGCTGTATGGAGGGAATGTCATAGAACTGTCAGAAATAGACTATTAATGACAGTTCTGGGACTGTCCTTCCATACAGCGGTTGAAACATTGTATGTATTTGTTTCCATAAATGGATCCATTTATGGAAACAAATACATACAATGTTTCAACCGCTGTATGGAAGGACAGTCCCAGAACTGTCAGAAATAGTCTATTTCTGACAGTTCTGGGACATTCACTCCATACAGCTGTTTCAACCGCTGTATGGAGGGAATGTCATAGAACTGTCAGAAATAGACTATTTATGACAGTTCTGGGACTGTCCTTCCATACAGCGGTTGAAACATTGTATGTATTTGTTTCCATAAATGGATCCATTTATGGAAACAAATACATACAATGTTTCAACCGCTGTATGGAAGGACAGTCCCAGAACTGTCATTAATAGTCTATTTCTGACAGTTCCATGACATTCCCTCCATACAGCGGTTTCCGGCAAAAAGTGTATGTGCAGAGTTCCTCTATTCTGCAGATACACTTAGAGGAGCTCTGCAGATACACTTAGAGGAGCTCTGCACATACACTTTTTGCCGGCTTGGAATTATTCTTATTTTCATCCTACTTCTTCTTCTTCTTCTTCTTCTTCATCCTCATCCTCATCCTCTTCTTCTTCTTCTGAGGATGAGGATGAGGATGAAGAAGAAGAAGAAGAAGTAGGATGAAAATAAGATTAATTCCAAGACGGCAAAAAGTGTATGTGCAGAGCTCCTCTAAGTGTATCTGCAGAATAGAGGAACTCTGCACATACACTTTTTGCCGGCTTGCAATTATTCTTATTTTCATCCTACTTCTTCTTCTTCTTCTTCATCCTCTTCTTCTTCTTCTGAGGATGAGGATAAAGAAGAAGAAGAAGAAGAAGTAGGATGAAAATAAGATTAATTCCAAACAGGCAAAAAGTGTATGTGCAGAGCTCCTCTAAGTGTATCTGCAGAATAGAGGAACTCTGCACATACACTTTTTGCCGGCTTGGAATTATTCTTATTTTCATCCTACTGCTTCTTCTTCTTCTTCATCCTCATCCTCATCCTCAGAAGAAGAGGATGAGGATGAGGATGAAGAAGAAGAAGAAGAAGAAGAAGTAGGATGAAAAGAAGAATAATTCCAAGCCGGCAAAAAGTGTATGTGCAGAGTTCCTCTATTTCTGACAGTTCTCTCACAGCTTCTTCACATGTACAGCGGTTGAAACATCTGTATCCTAAATGGAAACTAATAGATACAAATTCTGCAGAATAGAGAAGAATATTATTCTTCTTTTCATCCTACTTCTTCTTCTTCTTCTTCATCCTCATCCTCATCCTCTTCTTCTGAGGATGAAGATGAAGAAGAAGAAGAAGTAGGATGAAAAGAAGAAGAATTCCAAGCCGGCAAAAAGTGTATGTGCAGAGTTCCTCTATTTCTGACAGTTCTCTCACAGCTTCTTCACATGAACAGTGGTTGAAACATCTGTATCCTAAATGTAAACTAATAGATACAATGTTTCAACCGCTAAACATGTGTTCCTTCTGTCAGAGAACTGTCAGAAATAGCGGAGCTCACTGCAGGGACACTTTTGCCGGCTGATCGGGAAATGTTCGATTCGCGCACCCGAAGTAGGCAAAATTTCGGTTTCGCCGCGAATCGAATATTTCCTGAAATTCGACTCGAATTCCGGTTCGCCTGGTTCGATTCGCTCATCTCTAATTAATACGATTGAAGTTTGACGTCATGTCCGACCTCCAGGCTACCCTTCGCCCCCCCCCCACTCTTCCACCCCTCCCACCTGGCGATCTCAGCCAGGAAAAAAGGGCTGAAGGCAAAGGCACCCATAATGCAGCCGGGGGAGGGCGACGGGGGATGAGCACAAGAGAGAGAGAGAAAAAAAAGGAGGGGGGAGCACAATACCAAACTCCAAAATACACCTAGGAATACTCCCATCCCCTTTCTTCCTCTCTCTCCGACTCCACCCTTCCCTCTCCCCTCTACCTCTTCTTCCTCTCTACCCGCTGCCAATTTCCAAACCCCTGCCCTCCACTCTGCTTAACCCCCTCTGACCACCCTTCAAGGTCTATTTTTTGTAAGTCTAATTTTTCACAAAAGTCACTGAGAACTTCTGGGAACCTCAGCCTTCCCGCTTTTATTTATTTATTTATTACAGGTACTTATATAGCGCCGTCAATTTACGCAGCGCTTTCCATATATATTGTACATTCACATCAGTACCTAACCCTCAAGGGGTGTACAATCTAAGGTCCTTAACTCACATTCATACATACACATACTAGGGACAATTTAGACAGGAGCCAATTAACCTACCAGCATGTCTTTGGAGTGTGGGAGGAAACTGGAGTACCCAGAGGAAACCCACGCAGGCACAGGGAGAACATGCAAACTCCAGGCAGGTGGTGCCGTGGTTGGGATTCGAAACAACAACCCTGCCAGGCGGAAGTGCTAACCATTTAGCCACTGTGCTGCTTTTCCGCTTTTCCATCCGATCAAGCAAGCTGGAAAACTCCTGTTATATCAAACTTTTTATTCTCTCATATGTTCCAAGAGTGGATTCAAGGCTCTTTTTCCAGCCAGTGTCTCTGGAGCAACGTCAGCAAAAATAAGGAACTATTTGTGTGAAAAAAAGGACAAAGTTTGTTTGGGTACAGAGTTGCATGACCACACAATAACCAGTTGAAATACCGCAGTGCTGAATAGCAAAAAATGGCTTGATCAGGAATGGGGGAAAACCTTCCGGGCCTGAAGTGGTTAAATTAAATATTTAATTCTGAAACATGTGTAGACCCCCACTACTACCTTCGCAGCTCAATGGGGAGTGGTTGGGGGATAGTAAAAATGAACTGAACTGTGTGTTTTACTGTCCCCCAACTGCAAGTGTAAATGCCCCTTTAAGATATTTCAACCACTATGTTATGTATTTCAGATCCTCAACAAAATATTTTATCAGTATTTACAGCTACAGCTCATGCTAACTGGGCAGGCCAAAATCCAGAGTCTACAAATGGCACTTACCCCCTGATCACTATGTTAACACGTTACTGTAAAAAAAATTAGTTATCTCCAAATTATATACTTTAATTTATCTTGACCAGACTGACAACACAGCATTGCCTTATAGGAAGGGATGGGAGGAGGACCTAGGCAGCATATCAGGATAAAACTGATAGCGAGCCCTAGAACTAGTGCCAGTGGTATCTTTGTCATCAACTAAGAGGCTCATGTAACTCTCCATATTACATACCAGTATACTGTATTATACCCCCACAAAAACCATTTCAGTGGCACCAAAGGAATCCACTGAACTGACCCAGATATGAGGGCTCTCCAGTTAACATATTCCATATGCTGTGAAGAGGCTGAAAAACCATATTGCTACTGGAGGTCATTTGTGAATACTATTATTAAAACCTATCAAATTACTATTGCCTTCTTGCATACGGGGGGGAAGGGGTTAGATGAAGAGACAATTTTTCTAGAGGCCTTAGCTCCTGTGGCTAGTCTCTTGTTCTTGGCTCCAATATTGATAGCCTTGAAGTAGTTAGCCGCCTCCCTCCCACTTTTGAGGAATGAAGACACCAAATCATTGCCATTCTGTTCAGGGAAAAAAATTATTTTCCTGTTTGAGGGAATCTAGGGTATCAACACCCAGGCTGGTTCCTATACCTCTTATCGTGCAACAGCTATTCCATGAATATGATAACAGAACTTCTTGGAAGTTCTTTCTCCTACCTCCACTCTTAACTCCAAAACGCATTGACTCCTGCTGCCTTCCTCCTGGGTAAATGCTCCTTTCTCCTACCTCCACTCTTAACTCCAAAATGCATTGACTCCTGCTATATTCAGAACAAATGGTGTATTTATATTTTTGTATATGTGGACCAGCTCTCACCTTTAGCTACACCCGTTTTACGACTGGTGTCTGTTTCCTGAGAGAATCATCCCCCACTCCTCATGTGATCTTTATCAGCTTCTAATTGGGGTGGAGTTGAATGCTCATTTGAGCATCTCCCTATAAATTTAGATCAGCTCATGGGGGAGATCTCTGATGGGGTGCTGCTTCAGATTGAGTGCGGCTTCGAACGAGTGCATAGAAGAAGCAGTTAAACGCAGCAGTTGAACTAAAGCAGGAGAACCCAAGCAGCAGGAAGACACAACAACAGTAAGAAGCTCTACTTCATGCTGGAAGACTGCAAGCAAACACCCTGGGAAACCTCTTACATGCCTGAGACCCACTCTGTGTGCCTTTATATAATACGCCCCTCTTCTCATCATATTACTACCCTCTGTTCCCAAATCTCATTTCTCTACCCCTCTGCTCCACCCCACAACCTGTACATCTCCCCCTCACTGCTATCATCTCCCTACTACTGCTCTCTTCACCTCCCCAAAATGCCTCTTCCACTCCTCCTTCTCATTTTCCTCTCCTCCGTTCCCAAATTCCATTCACTATATCCCTCTGCCCCTCCCAAACATTTGTATATCGTGTCCTCACTGCTTCCCTCACCCCTCTATGGCACCCACCACCTCCTCCTATTACTCCACTCTCCCACTGACCCCAACACCTCCACTAGGAGTTTCTCACGCTCCTGCACATCCCGCTTCCATGCCACCTTTCTCACCCTTCTCCTCCTCCTAGCCGCCGGGGACATCTCCCCAAATCCTGGCCCTCCACCTCCCTCACCCGCTCAACACCCTCCCACTTCCACGTCCTACTGCAACCCCCGCAACTTAGTATCTGTCCCCCTGCTCCCTAAAATCTCCCCCCCGTTTTCATGTGCACTCCTGAACGCCCGTTCGGTGTGCAACAAGCTTACCGCCATCCACGACCTCTTTGTTTCCCGTTCCCTCAACCTCCTGGCGATCACGGAAACCTGGATCCAGCCCACTGACTCTACCTCCCCTGCTGCACTCTCCTATGGAGGTCTCACCTGGACCCACTCACCCAGACCTAACGGTCGTAAAGGTGGTGGGGTTGGTCTGCTCCTGTCACCGCAGAGCACCTTCCGAGTCCTCCCAAACCCCCCCTCCCTATCCTTCTCCTCCTTCGAGGCCCACTGCGTCCGACTATTCTCCCCAACCCCCCTGAAGATTGCTGTGATATACCGGCCTCCTGGATCCATACCCCGCTTCCTGGATGACTTCTCCTCCTGGCTACCCTTCTTCCTCTCCTCTGAGCTACCCACCATAATTCTTGGGGTTTTCAACATCCCTGTCAACCTCGACAACCCGGACACAGCCCGTCTCCTCCACCTAACCTCCTCCTTTGCACTTGCACAGTGCATACAATCCACCACCCACTCCGACGGAAATATCCTTGATCTTGTCTTCTCCAACCGATGCGCTCCCCACAACCTCACTAACACCCCCTTCCCTCTCTCTGACCACAACCTGATCACCTTCTCTATCTCCTCGTCCTCCAACGCCTACCCCTCCAAATGTCACACTACTACCAGCCGTAACCTCCGCAACCTTAACCCTGCCTCCCTCCACTCTGCAGCTGATCAACTCCACGACCGCATCCTCCCCCTGTCCTGCCCCGACTTGGCTTTGACCGCCTACAACAATGCGCTCTCAACAGCCCTTGACTCACTAGCGCCTTTAACCACACGCAACATCAGACCCCGACCGCTCCAGCCCTGGCAGACTGATCACACCAAAACCCTCAAACGACAAAGTCGTGCCCTAGAGCGACTATGGCGCAAAACCAAATCCAAACAAGCCTTCACCCGCTACAAATCTGCCTTCCGCACCTACACCTCCTCCCTCCATGCTGCCAAACAGGCCTACTTCTTGACCCTCATCAAGGCCCTCTCCTCCAATCCTCGCCGACTCTTCTCTGCCTTCAACTCTCTACTCTCTCCACCCCCACCTCCACCCAGCACCTCACTCACTGCCCTTGAGATTGCCAATCACTTCAAAAGCAAAATTGACACAATTCGCAAGGACATTGCCGCAACTCACACGCCCTCTCAACCTGTCCCCTCTCACACAGCTACCCCCTTATCCCCCCTCCCCCTCGACATAACCCGCAGGGACTTCGTCGCTGCTCAAACTCTCTCCAACCCCCTTCACCCTCACTCAGCTACCCCCTCATCACCCCTCTCCCACGGCCCCACCACTGCTCTGACCTCCTCTTCCACCCCACCCTACATTCCTCATACTGAAGCTCCCCCAACACTCCACACCTTTGACCTTACTACCATCGAGGAAGTCTCCAAGACCCTCTCTGATGCCCGCCTCACCACCTGCCCCCTCGACCCTATCCCCTCACAACTCCTACGACCTTCCTCCTCCTCCATCCTACGCTCCCTCACCCACATCTTCAATCTCTCCCTCTCCTCAGGCACTTTCCCCTCCCCTCTGAAACATGCACACATCACCCCCATACTTAAAAAGCCCTCCCTGGACCCCAATGACCCGAACAACCTCAGACCCATCTCCCTGCTCCCATTTACATCTAAACTCCTCGAGCGCCTAGTCTACACCCGCCTATGCTCTCACCTCAACGACAACAACCTCCTCAATCCCCTACAGTCCGGCTTCCGTCCCCTACACTCCACCGAAACTGCCTTACTCAAACTCTCCAACGACCTGCTAACCGCCAAAGCTAATGGACACTATTCAGTGCTCCTACTCCTTGACCTCTCTGCGGCCTTCGACACAGTCGACCACCCCCTCCTCCTCAAAAAACTACACTCCCTCGGCCTCAGAGATTCTGCTCTCTCCTGGCTCTCATCCTACCTGTCACAACGCTCTTTCAGCGTTACCTATAATGCTACCACCTCCCCCTCACTCCCCCTCTCTGTTGGGGTCCCTCAAGGCTCTGTCCTCGGGCCCCTTCTCTTCTCCATCTATACCTCCTCCCTTGGCCAACTCATACACTCTCACGGCTTCAACTACCACCTCTATGCCGACGACACACAAATCTATCTCTCAACCCCCCACCTCATCCCCTTGGTCTCAGCCCGAATCACACACCTACTGAGCGACATATCAGACTGGATGTCGCTCCACTTCCTTAAATTGAACCTCTCCAAAACCGAGTTTCTTGTCTTCCCCCCAGCCCGGACACCACCCCCCATTGATTTCTCCGTCACATCCAACAACGCTACCATCAAACCCGCCCTGCAGGCCAGAGTACTGGGTGTCATTCTGGACTCCAACCTATCCTTCCAGCCCCAAGTCCAATCTTTAACAAACTCGTGCAGACTCCACCTCTGCAACATCGCCAAAATCCGCACGTTCCTAACCCCAGAAACCACTAAACAGCTCATCCACTCCCTCATCATATCACGACTCGACTACTGCAACTCCCTCCTCACTAGCCTGCCTCGCCGCTGGCTATCCCCTCTTCAGTCCATCCTGAACACGGCTGCCAGACTCATTCACCTTTCCAACCGCTCTGTCTCCGCCACCCCCCTCTGCCAATCCCTCCACTGGCTTCCGATTGCGCAACGGATCAAATTCAAAATCCTAACGCTGACGTACAAAGCTGTCCACCATACTGCCCCGAACTACATCACTGACCTAATATCCAAGTACCGCCCAGCACGCACACTCCGCTCCTCACAAGACCTCCTTCTCTCTAGTTCCCTGGTCTCCTCCTCCCATGCCCGCCTCCAGGACTTCTCCAGGGTGTCACCCATCCTCTGGAACTCCCTGCCCCAACCCATCAGATTATCACCTACTCTCCTCTCCTTTAGGCGCACCCTGAAAACCCATCTCTTCAGGGAAGCCTACCCCACCCCCTGCTAACTTGCCTCCCTCCTCCACTCTTCCTACCACTCCATCCCCCACAGCTATCTCCTCCTGTGCCACCACCCCCTCCCTCCTAGATTGTAAGCTCGAAAGAGCAGGGCCCTTGATCCCCTCATGTTTTGCATTGTATTGGTATTGTTCTGTCACATGTTCTGTCCCCCTTTGTAATGTACAGCGCTGAGCGAACTATTGGCGCTTTATAAATACTGTATAATAATAATAATAATAATAATACTGTAAAGGAAGAATTGTTTATTTACACAATGGTATTGACTGAACCGAGTGCAACTCTAAGTCAGTTTTATATGGGCTTGTTATGTGTAGTAGGTAGCTGTTAGCTTTTTAAAAAAGTAATATTCTACCACATCAGCCTAAAGCCTAGTACACACGATCAGAAAATGATACAAAAAATACTGCTTTAGATGTGATCGTACGATAATCTGATTGTTAGTATTTTTGTCAAAAACTATTTGAAGGGACAAGCACAAAAAATGTATCTTATACTATACCAGATCATACGATTTTTGTTTAACCAGTACAATTTTCATAAGATAATACAAGAAAAATGCATTACATCACTTGTATTCTGTCGTACAAGAATTTTCAAGAAAATCAAGAGTTAAAGTCAAGTGCACGTTGGAGCCCGCTCTATGTGCACGGCGTGGTTCCATGCTGCTAACGGGACTGGTAGTGGGGAACACTGGACAGGTGGCTGTGGTCAGTGTTTGGCATGGTCCACTTAATGGCGAAAGCTACAGTTCAAGTATGTACATTTACACAGGGATCCGACAGTTAACTGAAGAACAGTTGTTGAGCAAGTGTATATGTATACGTTCATCTCTGAGAACAGAGGTCCGTCTTAAAGTCGAGTATTCCTTGACAGCAACCTCAGCCTTGTCCCAGGGCACTGGTGATAAAGGCATTAAGCATAGGAACCCATGTGTGTCAAGTAGAGAGAGAGAGAGAAACCCTGTACAAGGTGCCTAGTGTAGCCCAGAAGAACCCACCCCGGGGTAGGCCTCTCATGTTTCCCAGACTTGGCGCCCAGCGAGTTAATTGAAAAACATGGAGCACGTGACAACCACCACCCTGCCCCCTTACACTTACATAATATAATATGGTCCTTATATTTAATTTTTGATTGAGGCCAAAAGAAGCCATAGTGTTTAATGTGTATATCAAGTATGTCTCCTGGTTGCAGAGTTTCCAGAATCTTTCTGTTTGAGGGAATGAGCACAAATATTTCCTAGGAACACACACAATATAGTGAATCACAAAACAGATGATTGCAAAATGGCTTCAGCTGGCTCTCCGCCTATCAGGAAAGCACCTGTAACATTTTTCCCTTGAGTAAGGTTTAACCATAGAGGCTTGAAGAAATGGTTTCAAATACAAATATACTTAGACCCTTGTTAGATTTATTAAAGTGAAGTGTCTGAGAACACTATAATCAAATGTGGTATTCCCAAAATGACTCCATAAGGCTACATGCACATCAATGGTTTGGCCCATGTGCATCAATTTCTGGCATTTTCAGGTGCCAAGTAGGCACAGTTGCAGGGTCCAGCCCCACTGCCATCAGCCTGTCAACATCTATAACTGGTTGAAACATAGGATGGCTAGACGCTGCATTGATACCTCCTGGCTTTTGAAGAATTTGATGCACATAGGCCAAACCACCCATGTGCATGAGGCCTAGGGGTGTAGTAGCGTGGACAACGTATATTAAATTACAAGGGCATGTTAAACCATATGTCACACAATCAGAGGAGCAATTTAAAAACTGTGTAATATGATGTTCTTTTACTGTATTATCTTTATATTACAGTGGAAAATACATTTAAAGATATTGCAGGATCAAGTTTTGAATCAATGATTGACTTTAGGTCAACTTAGAAGTGGAGCTGTACTTAGAAAGTAAAGCTAAACTATGCTATACAGTACACTTAGAAATGGTAAAATAAAAATGAACCAACACATTCTCTGAAAAGTAAATAATGTGGAGCTAAAGCTTTTCCCTAAAAAGACTTGGAGCAGGCCAGCTGTTTATTGCAGAAGAGACATAGTAATGTTCCTTCTGCAATAAAGTACACCTACCTGCCTACTCGCAGTCTTCTTCAAAATGTACCCTGAATTGCACATGTGCAGCTTGGTATACATTCTGGCATGGAGTGTGAGTGACAGGATAAGTGAAATTTTGCACATGCACAGGGGTTACGTCATCCTATGCTGTCCAATCAAAATGGAAGAATAATGGCAGCTGGAAGAATCCATGGAGAAGTTGCTGGCTCCAGCAAGGGACCTCACAGATATCAGAATGCTGGAATGTTGTAGGCATTTAGAACGGGCACGCGTTCCCAGACCTGCATATGTCTGTGTGAACCTAGACTTCAGACTGCAAGATCCCGTGAGATCCAAAAACAGGCATGATTTCAGGTACATGACGTTTGTGCATCATCTCATGTATGTGCCATACAACATTACAGCTGTCCCCTTTCTTTTCTCAGACGATGCATTACTGCACATGTGTGAGATGAGAGATAGAGAAAGAGGCCAACATTCTTTTAAAAAATGTTGGTGTAGGTTTCCAACCAACTGGGTGGACAGGGCAAAGAAACTGAGGAAAAAGAGCAAGAAGGAGGCAGGTAGGTACTGCCAACCTTATTTTATTTTGAGGAGGTGGATTATTTTGGGCTGTTCTGTGTCTCACTTGTTGCAGGTTTGACCGCTTCTTCTTGCCTTCAGGAGGGTTCTGGAATGTAGTGGGCTAGGAGAGTCAAATAAGCAGGTTTATGTGGTCCCAACCAATCCCTGGGGGAGGGTGCTCAGTACATGGCTGGGAAAATACATAAGCAGTTTGAGGCCTAGAGCAGTAGGGTTCTTGTCCAGGAGAAGAAGATCCCTGCCCAGGGGCGGACTGACAACTCATGGGGCCCCCGGGCAATAGGGGATCATGGGGCCCCTGTGTCCTTGCCCAAACTCAAAAAAACCTATGAAAAAGGTACCAGGGGCATCTCCTGGGGCCCCTTACTGACCCTGGGCCCTCGGGCAGTGCCGAAGGGTCAGTCCGCCCCTGTCCCTGCCTGAAGGGCTGATGCCCTTCTGGGAAGTCCAGCTGTGTTTCTTCATTTGCTCATCAAGCTCCCAGCTGTGGGACCTATTCTACTGAACTTTGCTGGACCTGATCAAGGGATTTATAAGGGGATTTGGTTTACAGAACTCACAGGAGTGATACTGGAAGAAGGCATCCAAATATCCAAGGAAGTTTGTGCATACAGACCGGGGTGTATGAGGTCCCAGTGATTTTGTGCTCCTGCTATCCCTTTGGCACCAAAGTCAGGATTTGCATGAAAGTAAACATTCCTTATAGTATCCCAGTGTCATTCAGTCTACTATTTGTTTCACCAAGGACTATGCTAGGAAGCTTTGAGAAGGAGATAAGTGTACTCAGGTTACTACTTAGTGGTACTGGAATATCCCATGTCCATCTCAGTTCACGTTTCAATAAAGCATCAGAAAAAGAATACCCCTAAACTAATTACTGAGCCGGAAGAATGATTGGGACTGTGTGGCTGCTAACACTCAAGTATAGGAAAAGAACCTTGGGACCAATCAGTGGGCCCTTTAGGGGGTGAGCGCTACCAATATATTCTGTATATATACAGTATATGGTATATTCTCTCTCTCTCTCTCTCTCTCTATATATATATGTACACAGTTGTGTTCAAAATAATAGCAGTCAGACATCACTAACCTGATCAATCACTGTTTTTGGTAGAAATGACATTTCTACATGGCAAATAATTTACTAGCAGGTGTAGTAGAGTAATAGAAATCCAACAGACCCAACATTCATGACATGCATGCTGCTGTTTCTGTGTAATTGAATCACTAATTGAAAGGGGCATGTTCAAAATAATAGCAGTGTGGAGTTCTATTAGTGAGGTCATTCATTCTTTGAAAAACAGGTGGCAATTATTGCCCTTATTTAAGGAAGGAAGGCAGCAAATGTTGTTCAAGCTGGTTACAGTGCATTTCTCTCTGAAATTCTGAGGAAAATGGGTCGTTCTAGACATTGTTCAGAAGAACAGCATACCTTGATTAAAAAGTTGATTGGAGAGGGGAAAACATATAAAGAAGTGCAGAAAATGATAGGCTGCTCAGCTAAAATGATCGCAAATCCTTTAAAATGGCAACCAAAACCTGAAAGACGTGGAAGAAAGCGAAAAACTACCATTCGAATGGATAAAAGAATAGCCAAAATGGCAAGGACTCAGCCAACAATCAGCTCCACGAAGATGAAAGAAGGTGTAAAGTTCCCTGTGAGGACTGTTACAATTAGAAGACGCCTATGTGAAGCCAAGCTATCTGCAAGAAGCCCCCGCAAAGTCCCACTGTTGAAAAAAGACATGTGCTGAAGAGGTTACAATTTGCCAAAGAGCACACTGACTGGCCTAAAGAGAAATGGTGCAACATTTTGTGGACTGATGAAAGTAAGATTGTTCTTTTTGGGTCTAGTGGCCGGAGACAGTTTGTCAGACGACCCCCAAACACTGAATTCAAGCCACAGTACACTGTGAAGACCGTGAAGCATGGTTGCGTAAGCATCATGATATGGGGATGTTTCTCATACTACGGTGTTGGGCCTATTTATCGCATACCAGGGATCATGGATCAGTTTGAAGACATCAGAATACTTGGAGAGGTCATGCTGCCTTATGCTGAAGAGGAAATGCCCTTGAAATGGGTGTTCCAACAAGACAACGACCCCAAACACACCAGTAAACGTGCAACATCTTGGTTCCAGACCAACAAGACTGACGTTGTGGAGTGGCCAGCCCAATCCCCGGATCTTAATCCAATAGAAAACTTGTGGGGTGACATGCAGTTTCTGAGGCAAAACCAAGAAATAGAGAAGAACTGTGGAATGTAGTCCAATCATTCTGGACTGGAATACCTGTTCACAGGTGCCAGAAGTTGGTTGACTCCATGCAACACAGATGTACAGCAGTTCTCAGAAACAGTGCTTATACAACGAAATATTCATTAAGTGATTCAAAGGAAAGCAAAATCTTCAAACAGTTTTCAGTTTATATAGTGAATGTTTGAGTTTGTAAAGAAGAATACAAACACTGCTATTTTTTTGAACAGTCTAATATTCACTTTTCTTCAATTTTTTTTAGAGGAACAACACAAATTTGATATATTTTTCTTCATGTTTTGATTTGGAATAGAATGTGTAGTGTTCCCAATGCATTTGTGTGGATGGAAATAAAAGCTATTAGAAGGATTTTGAGCTTTATTCACTTTTTTCAACACACTGCTATTATTTTGAACACAACTGTATATATATATACATATATATTATACACTCACAGGCCACTTTATTAGGTACACCTTGCTAGTGCCAAGAAAATCTCCCCCACACCACCACCACCATCGGCCTGAACCGTTGATACAAAGTAGGATGGAGCCGCGCTTTCATGCTGTTTATGACAAATTCTGACCCTACCACCTGAATGTTGCAGCAACCAGTCTGCCCATTCTCCTGTGACATCAACAAGGCATTTTCATCCACACAACTGCCGCTCACTGGATATTTTCTCTGACCATTCTCTGTAAACCCTAGAGATGGTTGTATGTGAAAATCCCAGTAGATCAGCAGTTTTTCAAATACACAGATCAGCCCATCTGGCAACCAACAACCATGCCACATTCAAAGTCACTTAAATCCCCTTTCTTCCCCATTTTGATGCTCGGTTTGAACTTCAGCAAGTTGCCTTCACCACGTCTAGATGCCTCAATGCATTGAGTTACTGCCATGCAATTGGCTGATTAGCAATTTATGTTACCAAGCAATTGAACAGGAGTACCAAATAAAGTGGCTGGTGAGTGTAGACTCCAAATAAATATTCCTGTATAGAAATATATTTTTGTACAAACAGACATTTTCATAATATTTGTCCATAATAATAATTTTATGCTGTCTGGCTTCAAGCACCCACAGCCTCTTAAATATGTTTTTTTATTTATCATAGTTACATAGTTAGTCTGGATGAAAAAAAGACAAAAGTCCATCCAGTTCAACCATTAAAAAAAAAAAAGTTATAATCCTGCACCCACAGTTTATCCAGATGAAGGCAAAAAATACAGCAAAGCATGATGCAATTTTCTCCTGCAGGAAAAAAAAATTCCTTCCTGTTTCCCCAAGAGGCAATTGGATATTCCCTGGATCAACTTTACCCAAAAATGTTAGTATCCAGTTATATTCTGTGTATCTAAGAAATAATCCAGGACTTTTTTTAAAGCAATCCACTGAGCTGGCCAGAACCAACTCTTGAGGGAGTCTGTTCCACATTTTCACAGCTCTCACTGTGAAGAAACCTTTCCGTGTTTGGAGATTACATTTCTTTTCCTCCATACATAGAGTGCCCCCTTGTCCTCTGTGATGACCTCAGGGTGAATAACTCTCCACTGAGTTCACTATATGAACCACTGATGTATTTTACATGTTGATCATATCCCCCCTTAATCTCCTCTTCTCAAGAGAAAATAAATTCAGTTCCTCTAATCTTTCCTCATAGCTGAGCTCCTCCATGCCTCCTATCAGTTTGGTTGCCCTTCTCTGTACTTTCTCCAGTTCCCCAATGTTCTTTTTGTGAATTGGTGCTCAAAACTGAACTGCATATTCCAGATGAGGTGTTACTAATGATTTGTACCGGGGTAATATGATATCTCTCTCTGGAGTCTATACCACTTTTAATACAAGAGAGGATTTTGCTCGCTTTAGAAACCACAGCTTGGCATTGCATGCCATTATTAAGGTTGTGATCTACCAGAACTCCCAGATCCTTCTCCGCCATTGATTCCCCCAGTTGTACCCCCCTAGTATGTATGATACATGCATATTCTTAGCCCCCAAGTGCAGAACCTTACATTTATCAACATTAAACCTCATTTGCCACATAGTTGCCCAATTACACAGTGCATTGAGGTCGGCTTGTAAGTTGAAGATCTCCTGTAAGGACGTTATTCCACTGCACAGCTTGGTGTCATCTGCAAAGACTGAAATGGGATTTTTAATCCCAGACCCTATATCGCTTATAAATATATTAAAAAGTAAGGGTTCCAACACTGAACCTTGGGGTACACCACTGACAACCCTAGACCATTCAGAGTATGAATCATTAACCACTACTCTTTGAATACAATCTTTTAGCCAGTTTTCTATCCATTTACATACTGATTTTTCCAAGCCCATAGACTTTACCTTACACATTAACCATGTGTGGGGAACTGTGTCAAACGCTTTTGCAAAATCCAAATATACCACGTCTACCGCCACCCCTCTGTCCAAGTATACCACGTCCACCGCCACCCCTCTGTCCAAGTATACCACGTCCACCGCCACCCCTCTGTCCAAGTATACCATGTCTACCGCCACCCCTCTGTCCAAGTATACCATGTCTACCGCCACCCCTCTGTCCAAGTATACCATGTCTACCGCCACCCCTCTGTCCAAGGTTTTGCTCACCTCCTCATAAAAAGAAATCAGATTTGTTTTCAATGTTTTCTCTGATGCTTCTGATGTAAAAGAAAGAATGTTAAGGTCAGATTGATACATGTGTAATGACCTCATGACAAAGAGACAAGCAAAATCTTTTAGCAATATCAATAAACAAAATTTTTCGCTTTGACATTTTCTGACATGTGTTAAGATCATGAAGGGGGATGACTTGGGAAGGAATAATGAGCAACTTTTTTTCCATATTATTCTATATAAGCCCATAGCAGATACGTCTTCATGCTGAAAAGACAGCTGTAACAATACTGGAAAATAAATAGCAAATTGGATTCTAAAACATGTAGGGCCTCTTCAAACCATTGTGATATCAGTTAGGCATGTGAATGTGAAGTGGTGCCAGGCACCCTAGAGCACCCTGCCAAAAGACATGTGTTGCAGCGCAAGGTAATGCACTGTGTGTTGAAGTGCACTGCGTTACAAAAAATTGCACATGGACCTTTTTTGCTATGTTAGATGCCATAACGGAAAACATGTTAACAAGCTCTATTATAAACATTAAAATGTGGACACCAAGGCCCCATTTACACCTAAACTTGAAGCTCCAAAATGCTTAATGCCCCAAATCCCTTGATTTGGGCTTCTGCCAAACCATAGACACAGCTCGAGTGTGAATGCAGCCAAAAGCAGACAACAGTGAAGAATGCCTGCATAATGCCTATTGAACTGGCCACCTATAGTCTCCATTGGGAACCTGTGTAACAGGGTAACAACACAGTTGCACCAGGTATGTAGATAATGGGGGAACAAACTCCGCCCCACCCCCAGGACGTCTGTCCAAGGCGCATGATGTTAATGTAGCTCAATGTGGTAGCCACTATATTGGATAGGAGCCACACACAGGGGCAGACTGACCATTTGAGCACTCGGGCACTTCCCGAGGGCCCGGGGTCAGTAGGGGGCCCCATGAGATGCCCCTGGTACCTTTTATTGGCTTTTTCATAGGCTTTTTTGGGTGTGGGCAAGGACACAGGGGCCCCATGATCCCCTATTGCCCGGGGACCCCATGAGTTGTCAGTCCGCCCCTGGCCACACAGCAACTTACTTCTCTCTTGGGCCATAGATGGGCAGCTCAGTGGAGAGGAGAGAAGGAACTTGATTGGCTGCATCAACGGCTGTACTTTTAGCTTCAGTCATTGGACACACAGTTTGGGCTGCATGGTGCAGGGAGCCTGAGAAAAAGAAAGAAAGTTGCAGAGGGATTAAGGAGAGTGTGCTGAACAGCAAGAAAAGCAGAGTGAGGTGAGCTGTGCTAGGCAGAAATAATAGAAGCCTGGTGGGCACTCTGTACCTTTGACTTTGTATGACATGCTCCTGACCACTGCACTCTGTACAATGGGCTGTATATAAGACATGCCCCTGAACACTGTACTCTGTAAGCTGGGCTGTATATGACATGTCCCTAACTACTGCACCCTGTATGCTGGTCTGTATATGACATGCCCCTGACCACTGCCCCCTGTACACTGGGCTACATAGGACATATTCGTGACCACTGCACTCTTTACACTGGGCTGTGTATGACATGCTCCTGACCACTGCCCTCTGTACACTGGGCTACATAGGACATATTCATGACCACTCTTTACACTGGGCTGTGTATGACATGCTCCTGTCCACTGCACTCTATCTTGAGCTGTGTATGACATTCTCTTGAACACCACACTCTGTACACTGGGCTGTATATGACATGCAGCTGACCACTGCACTCTTGATACTGTACAACACTTGCTGGTTTTTCAATTTTCACTCGCTATATTAATGAAGCTCTTCCTGAAGGTTGGCTGTATGCAGAAAAGCATGTGTAATGGAAGAGTTTAATTTTTACAAATCATTGTGCTGAGGTTTGTATGTGTCTGTTAGACTCCCACTTGTAGCACAATAATTAAAGCATATTTTATGGGTACAGTGACTGGGCAGAGTTGTCACCCTCAGACAGAAAGAGTTTTAGAACTACAGAGCACCTTGACCTCTCCTCAACTGGGTAGAATTAGAAGAAGTGTTCTGTAGCCCACAGAGACAACTAGAAACATGATAACGGATACGGGTCAGAGCATGCAACGAGTATGAGAGGTTTCAGCACACAAGGTTTCTGGCAGAACAGCAGGTATTTTTTGTACTTATTTCAAAGATTTAATAAAACACTTTCAATGGTGTATTTACCATTGTTAGGGTTTACGTATGTAGCACCCTCCTAGTTACAATAGGTGGAGCTAGATCCCTACTGGTTATACAGGAGCAGAATGGCAGCTCAGGTGTAATAGCCAAAGGGGTCAAATTGTGGTCAGGGCTGAAAGATTTTGCAGGCCAGACCCTCTTGAAATTCCCCCTGCTCTGAAGCTTTCGGAGGAGGGCCTTGTAGACAGTGGGTGGATCTGAGGAGTGGTCGGCTGCACCTTTGAGGGACCTCAGCCAGTCCCCAAGAGGAGGCTTGGAAAGGGGCTGGACTCCCTTGAAAGTATTAGAGTCTGCTCAGTAGTAGCAGTTGGAGTCGGGTGGAAGGAGTGAGAAGCAAGAAGATGTGAGGCTGGAGGAGGAAGGCTGCCAGGAGGCCTGCCTGCAAGCCTGGAGCTGGAAAGGAGGAAACCTCAGGACTCACTGGTCCCCTGAGAGAGGACCACCTGTGTGGCAGGGAAGAAGAAGCCCAGCTGATAGGGCTTGTTGCAGTAGCCAATCCACACCACTGAACAGGAGAGGATCTAAGTGATTACCCCTGCATCCCCTGGGCGGATAGGAGAAGGAGCACTCAGGTGGGAAACCAAATTAGCCCTTTGCTATTGACTGTGCCCCTTATTTGGGGGAACAGGAGCCAGTTCTCCTGCTCAGGAAGAAACCTAAAGATTGCTGGGTGAAGAGGAGTTCATCTAGTGCCTGGGACAGTTCAACTGGAGCTGCTGGCTAGCACTCCAACAGAGACTGTGTGTCGGAGAGAAGACGCTGTGAATAGTTCAGGAAGTTGTCTTCAGACTTCAGTTCCCTTGGGAATCCTATACATCCATAAACCCTATCCAAGTTTAATCCCTTTAATAAAGCACCAAAGCCAACGTTCAAGGGCTGATTTCTGTCTGTGGATGAAAGCTGTGTGGAAAATGCTAACTGACTGGCTGTACAGGACTATAGGGGCACCCAAATTCATCAGCAATCCAAACCACAAAGGGGGTAGTGCTACACGTACATGTCAAAAACATTGAAAATTGGTTTGCATTAAAAGTATGGCCAAAGATTTTAATGGTCACATTTCTCTTCTGGGTCACAGAAGAGCACCTACTTTACTCTCTTGTGACCCAGAGTCACCTTAACGTGTTACTAAACCCCAGACCCTGCATTCCCCAGACCCTGCATTCCCCGGACCCTGCATTCCCTATATCCGGTTTCCCACAGTACATAAAACATAGAAATGTAATTATTTTAGTAATTATAAACTGCTTAATACCTTTTCTCATCAGCAGTTATAGCAGTTTTGTGACTTCTATCAGTGACCAGCAGGGCACTGATTAAAGCTTGTAGGAGGAGATTTCTGCTTGTAGGAGGAGAACCCTGACCTCTGTCTGGACAGTGCTGATTGGCCCTGTGCTGACAATATGCACTCTCCCAAGAAAAAAAAACTCTCTAGCAATACACACCAAACAGAGCATGTGCAGCTTGTCCCCAAGGGTCTGTTCTATCAGCAGATGGATTCGGGACAGTAGAAGAAGGGAAGGATCAGAGAAGACAGGATCAAACGGCCTTTTTACACAATGCAGAGGATTAACCCCTTAGGTTTCACAGGGAGTATAACAAGCATGCTTTCCTGCATATACAGACTGATTTTAGGGTTGTGGGTTTAGTAACACTCATTTCCCACTACCACCTGAAGTCACAGAACCTCTTCAGGCTCTGGAAGGATCCCAAACATATTGTCAAGATCTACCCAGCTGCCTGATTGAGAGCTGGCTCTACCTCTCAGCACACAGCCGACAGCCAAAAGCGAGCAGTGCTCACCCCCTTTCCTGCCCAGTGCTCCAGGGGTTGGGTGGACAGCAGTGATTGACAGTCTAAGTAGACCAAAAACAGCAGACATGTGATCACTCAGTTCTTAGAGCTGGCAGGGGACAGCTGCTGTGGACTGCCTACAGACTGCCTGGGAACCTGTGTACAGAATTGAAGCAGTTAGGTTTCCTTAACTCCTTGGCGCCGGAGCCTCCCGGCCCTTTAAGGGTTTCAGAAGCTGGGAGGCGGGGCGGGGTTTTAGAGTCAAGTGACCGCCGTGATTCGCCGTCACGGCGGTCAAATGATCGGGAAAGGTCCCGATCGAAAGAGGAGAGCGGGACCTTGCTGTGAGTACCGGACATGTGTGCTGGGAGCGCGCTGGGCGCACGCTCTCAGCACATATGTTTTTTTTAATTGCACACAAATGTGCAGCTACTCAGCGTTTAGACCCAGATGCCGGGAGGCCGCACATTTGTGTGCGGCCGGCGTGAAGAGGTTAAAGGACATGTAATCTCCAACAACAAACTTCTCTTGTTTGCTCTGTTTTGGTCTGCTAAAGATACCATTGGAAGATTTTTTAATCCTGAATGTAAATGAAGAATAATATCTGTTGATCGTGCCGGAAAAACTGCAAGGTAATAACTTTCCTGCGCTGCTCTTATCAGTTACATTGTTTCCGGCTATCTCTAAGAACAACACACCTCCTTACTATGTTATGGAGAAGAGGAGGGGGTTCATTGCTGTCCTGTCCTACAATGACACTGCTTCTTCTCCATAGCTCCAACACATGAAAGTGGATGCAAACCTCTGAAATTAACAAAGCATATCTTTCTTTAGTGTGTCATTTCCTCAATCCAGTGCAATTCGTGTGATTTCTGTCTTTTCACTCATTCCTTTGCTATCTGCATAAGTCACATCTGACAGTCTATGCCGACACCAGAAAATCTCCGGGGGAGATTGTCCCCCTCCAGCACACAGCAGGTGAGTGGCAGCCTAAAGCCTAGTACACAAGATCAGAAAATCGTACAAAAAAAATAAAAATACTGCTTTCAAAGCTACCGTACGATAATCAGGTTGTTAGTACATAGCTTGTGTCCGAAATCATTCAAAGGGACAAGCACAAACATTTTTCACGTACTATACCAGATTGTATGATTTTCGTTTTATCAGTACAGTTTTCATCCCAAAATACAACACAAATACATTACAATACATGACATCACTTCTCAATTTTTATTCTCTCCTATGAGAATTTTCATAGACTTTAGTAACCTTTGCAGTATCTATGTGAGACTTAGCATGCAAAAAAAAAAACGGACGATCATTCGTCCAATATTCTTATCGTGTGTATGGGGCTTTAGCTGTGCATGTTTCCCTATGAGGCTGTGTAGAGGGGGGGGTGTGTATTTCGTCCACTCAAGTCTCAGATTACACTTAGCTATCTGCTGTGCAGTGTGTGACATCAGATCTCGCCCCCTGCCTTCTGAAGCTCAGAAATTCTGTGTAAATTCTGGATTTTGAACCAATGTAGAAAGGAGAGGTTTTCAGGTAAAGAGGTACAACTTATACAGGAAAATTTGCTTCATTTGTGTATCACCTGACGCCAGTCACTGCACTAGGCATATGTAATGGTTTACAACTACTAAGAGAGCATTGTCACCCTAGGCAGGATCACCAAGAAAAAGCCTAAAAAAATAAAAGAAAACAAATGCAACCACTACACCTAAGGACTGGTAAATGCCTATATATTATATTTTGTTCTTGGGTTCCCATATGAAATAAAAATATATTTGAAATATATTTTTAAAATATTCTTCTCAAATATATTGACATATGTTTGAAATACTACAGTTTTGGCCATGTTCAATATATATATACTTTATGTTGAAATGCGCTTTTATTACAAAATATATGTGTTTTTCAACATGCAGTGTATATATATATATATATATATATGTATATACATACATATATATATATATATACACATAAATGTATATATATATACTGCAAGTTGAAATGCGTTCTTTATATATTACAAAATATATGACAAATTTTTTTTTTGCATATATTCTTCAGATTTTTTTTAACATATAAAAAAGTCATTTTAACATATATATATTTACATATATTTGTAAATGCATTCCAAAAAATGTAGATTTGTATTTTTAAAGACATACAGTATATTTGAAAATGTATTTTTAAAATACTTTTCATATATTTTGTAATAAAAACGGATTTCAACATACAATACATATATACATATACAGTCATGGCCGAAATTGTTGGCACCCTTGATATTTCTCCAGGAAATCATGTATTTCTCACGAAACGTATTGCATTAACACATGTTTTGCTATACACATGTTTATTCCCTTTGTGTGTATTGGGACAAAACAAAAAAAGGGAGGAAAGAAAGCAAATTCGACATAATGTCACACAAACCTCCAAAAATGGGCTGGACAAAAGTATTGGCACCCTTTCACAACTGCGGATAAATAAGAATGTTACAAGCATGTGATGCTCCTGTAAACTCACCTGGGGCAAGTAACAGGTGTGGGCAATATAGAAATCACACCTGAAAGCAGATAAAAAGGAGAGACGTTCACTTAACCTTTGCATTGTGTGTCTGTCTGTGCCACACTAAGCATGGACAACAGAAAGAGGAGACGAGAACTGTCTGAGGACCTGAGAACCAAAATTGTGGCAAAATATCAACAATCTCAAGGTTACAAGTCCATCTCCAGAGAACTAGATTTGCCTTTGTCCACAGTGCGCAACATTATCAAGAAGTTTGCAACCCATGGCACTGTAGCTAATCTCCCTGGTCGTGGACGGATGAGGAAAATTGATGAAAGATTGCAACGCAGAATAGTCCGGATGGTGGATAAGCAGCCCCAAACATGTTCCAAAGACATTCAAGCTGTCCTGCAGGCTCAGGGAGCATCAGTGTCAGCGCGAACTATCCGTCGACATTTAAATGAAATGAAACGCTATGGCAGGAGACCCAGGAGGACCCCACTGCTGACACAGAGACATAAAAAAGCAAGACTACAGTTTGCCAAAATGTACTTGAGTAAGCCAAAAGCCTTCTGGGAAAACGTCTTGTGGACAGATGAGACCAAGATAGAGCTTTTCGGTAAAGCACATCATTCTACTGTTTACCGAAAACGGAATGAGGCCTACAAAGAACAAAACACAGTACCTACGGTAAAATATGGTGGAGGTTCAATGATGTTTTGGGGTTGTTTTGCTGCCTCTGGCACTGGGTGCCTTGACTGTGTGCAAGGCATCATGAAATCTGAGGATTACCAAAGGATTTTGGGTCGCACTGTAGGGCCCAGTGTCAGAAAGCTGGGTTTGCGTCCAAGATCCTGGGTCTTCCAGCAGGACAATGACCCCAAACATACGTCAAAAAGCACTCAGAAATGGATGGCAAAGAAGCGCTGGAGAGTTCTGAAGTGGCCAGCAATGAGCCCAGATCTAAATCCCATTGAACACCTGTGGAGAGATCTTAAAATTGCTGTTGGGAAAAGGTGTCCTTCCAATAAGAGAGACCTGGAGCTGTTTGCAAAGGAAGAGTGGTCCAAAATTCCGGGTGAGAGGTGTCAGAAGCTTATTGATGGTTATAGGAAGCGACTGATTTCAGTTATGTTTTCCAAAGGGTGTGCAACCAAATATTAAGTTAAGGGTGCCAATACTTTTGTCCAGCCCATTTTTGGGGTTTTGTGTGACATTATGTCATATTTGCTTTTCTGCCTCTGTTTTATATTTGTTCCAATACATACAAAGGGAATAAACATGTGTATAGCAAAACATGTGTTAATGCAATACCTTTTTTGTGTGAAATACTTGATTTTCAGGAAAAATATCAAGGGTGCCAACAATTTCGGCCATGACTGTATATACACATACATCACCTGGACCCACTCACCCAGACCCAATGTTCGTAAAGGTGGTGGGGTTGGTCTGCTCCTGTCACCACAGAGCACCTTCCGAGTCCTCCCAAACCCCCCCTCTCTATCCTTCTCCTCCTTCGAGGCCCACTGCATCTGACTATTCTCCCCAACCCCCCTGAAGATTGCCGTAATCTACCGGCCTCCTGGACCCGTATCCCGCTTCCTTGATAACTTTTCCTTTTGGTTACCCTTCTTCCTCTCCTCCGAGCTACCCACCATCGTCCTTGGGGATTTCAACATCCCTGCCAACATTGACAACCCGGCCACATCCCAACTCCTCCACTTAACCTCCTCCTTTGCACTTGCACAGTGCATACAATCCACCACCCACTCCGACGGAAATATCCAGGACCTTGTCTTCTCTAACCGCTGTGCTCCCCACAACCTCACAAACACCCCCTTTCCTCTCTCTGACCACAACCTGATCACCTTCTCTATCTCCTCGTCCTCTAATGCCTACCCCTCCAAATGTCATGCCACTACCAGTCGTAACCTCCGCAACCTGAACCCTACCCCCCTCCACTCTGCAGCTGATCAACTCCATGACAGCATCCTCCCACTGTCCTTCCCCCGACCTGGCTATGACTGCCTATAACTATACGCTGTCAACAGCCCTTGACTCACTAGCGCTGTTAACCACACGAAACATCAGACCCCGACCGCTCCAGCCCTGGCAGACTGATCACACCAAAACTCTCAAACGACACAGCCGTGCCCTATGGCACAAAAGCAGATCCCTACAAACCTTCACCCGCTATAAATCTGCCTTCCACACCTACACCTCCTCCCTCCACGCTGCCAAACAAGCCTACTTCCTAACCCTCATCAAGACCCTCTCCTCCAACCCTCGCTGACTCTTCTCCACCTTTAACTCTCTCCTCTCTCTGCCCCCACCTCCACCCAGCACCTCACTCACTGCCCTTGAGATTGCCAATCACTTCAAAAACAAGATTGACACAATTCGCAAGGACATCGCCGCTACTCAAACTCCCTCCAAACCCATCCCCTCTCACACAACTACCCCCTCATCACCCCTCCCCCTTGACACAATCCGCAGAGACATCGTCGCTGCTCAAACTCCCTCCAACCCCATCCCCTCTCACACAGCTACCCCCTCATGACCCCTCTCCCTCGGCCCCACCACTGCTCTGACCTCCACCTCCACCCCACCCAACATTCCTCACACTGAAACCCCCTCAACACTCCACACCTTCGACCTTTCTACCATTGAGGAGGTCTCCAAGGTCTTCTCTGACGCCCGCCTCACCACCTGCCCCCTCGACCCTATCCCCTCACAACTACTATGACCTCCCTCCCCCTCCATCCTACGCTCCCTCACCCACATCTTTAATCTCTCCCTCTCTTCCGGAGCATTCCCCTCCCCTCGGAATCACGCGCACATCACCCCCATACTTAAAAAGCCCTCCCTGAACCCCAATGACCCGAACAACCTCAGATCCATCTCCCTGCTCCCATTTACATCCAAAATCCTCGAGCGCTTAGTCTACACTCGCCTATGCTCTCACCTCAACAACAACAACCTCCTCGTTCCCCTACAGTCTGGCTTTCGTCCCCTACACACAAACCTACTAAACGATACATCAGACTGGATGTCGCTCCACTTCCTTAAACTGAATCTCTCTAAAACCGAGCTCCTAGTCTTCCCCCCAGCCCACACACCACCCCCCAGTGACTTCTCCATCATGTCCAACAATGCCACTATCAGGCCCGCCCCGCAGGCCAGAGTACTTGGTGTCATTCTGGACTCCAGTCTATCCTTCCAGCCCCAAGTCCAATCACTAACTAACTCATGCAGACTCCACCTCCGCAACATCACCAAAATCCGCACGTTCCTAACCCCAGAAACCACTAAACAACTCATCCACTCCCTCATCATATCACGACTTGATTACTGCAACTCCCTCCTCACTGGCCTGCCTTGCCACAGGCTATCCCCGCTTCAGTCGATCCTGAACACGGCAGCCAGACTCATTCACCTTACTAACCGATCAGTTTCCGCCACCCTCCTCTGCCAATCCCTCCACTGGCTTCCGATTGTGCAACGGATCAAATTCAAAATCCTAACACTGACGTACAAAGCTGTCCACCATACTGCCCCAAACTACATCACCGACCTAATATCCAAGTACCACCCAACACGCACACTCCACTCCTCTCAAGACCTCCTTCTCTCTAGTTCCCTGGTCTCCTCCTCCCATTCCCGCCTCCAGGATTTCTCCATCCTCTGGAACTCCCTACCCCAACCCATCAGACTATCACCTACTCTCCTCTCCTTTAGGCGCACCCTGAAAACCCACCTCTTCAGGGAAGCCTACCCCACCCCCTGCTAATTTGCAGACCTCCTCCACTCTTCCTACCACTCCACCCCCCACAGCTATCTCCTCCTGTACCACTATCCCCTCCCTCCTGGATTGTAAGCTCGAATGAGCAGGGCCCTCGAACCCCACGTGTATCGCATTGTATTGTTTTTGTACTGTCGCATGTTCTGTCTCCCTTTGTAATTTACAGCGCTGAGAGAACAGTTGGCGCTTTATAAACACTGTATAATAATAATAATATAAAATATCTATTTATTGAAATATATTGAATATGGCCAAAATTGTAGTATTTCAAATATATGTCAATATATTTTGGAAGAATATTTTTAAAATATATTTTTCTTCCACGTGGGTTCGGATACACCTTGAAAACATATAGCATGAAAATGCATAGGTTACAATTTTACTGTACACAGAACTCTCTGTGTACTGTTGGTACAGTTCATACATATTTTTTACATTTCTTTGTATCAGAGTAGAATGCCTATATTAACAGTATGGGTTGTAAAATCTTCTGTTCTACATCTGCCCCTTTGATCACACGTGTCTCATCTGCATATATGTCACACAGACATTTGTGGGGCAGCCCCCTCCTCTCTGGCACAGCACACATCCTTCTCTTATAATGACTTTATTCCTGCAGTCTGAGGGATTCTGTTATCCCTCCTGACGGCAGCGTGTTTCAATAATGTTCCAGTCTGTGTAGATTCCCCCCTCTGTTTGCTAATCGGAAGCCTCTCCAGCCAAGTCCCTATGATTACAGTCTTATTACAGACAGGATCATGAGTGCACATCCATAACATATGGCTTAAAATTCCAATCTCAAAACTTGGATCATGGAGACCAAATATGTGTCTACTCTACATCCACTGGTGGACTATGCTGCAGGAATATTCTTGGTCATCATAGGTAAGTGGACTTGCTGCCACTGCTAAGACACCAAAGGAAGCACACACTTTACAACATCACATTGTACAATCTACTAAAGGTAGGATGAACTGTACAAAGTTTGGAGTCACATCCAACTGTAAACCTACCATTAGGCTGACATGAAATGAAAACTGGATGAGACAAATCATTTTTTCTTTTCTTGAGATCTAATCAGATTGCACAATGTGTCTGTCATGGTTGCTTGGAGTTTCCCATAACTTTTTTTTTAATTTAAAGACCATCTGGTTTTTATGTGGACGCATTCACTTTTCATTTATTGTTGAAGATTCTTTATATTTTTAGGAAAAGATGAAGGGGCATTTTTTTAAACATCTGTCTATGTTTATGTGTTAGCAAGAAGGCATTATTTATTTTTTCGATGTTAAGTTTTTATTGTATGTCTTTATATATTTGCATATAGTGACAATGTTTGATAGATTTTTTATAGGGGTTCTTTGACTTAATCTACTGGATATACTGTAACTAGATTGGATAAGTTACCTGTAAATACTTGTTGCCTGTGAACAGGTAGTCTAGAGAAACCTTTTTCAACCGAGGTGCCTTGGCAAAATGCTTACAAATTGGCCAAAAATTGTATACAAGCCAGCAGGTGGATCAAGCCTACCTTTTAGTAACACAATACCCCAGGTTTTTATTGTGCACCATTATAACCTTTCAGCTACTGGCATCCTAACAACCAACAGCATTATCGGTTTATAAAGAGGATGTCAGGACCCTACACAGCATCCATGCTTCCCATGCCTCTCTCCATCAGCAATGGGGTTAACATTGGATGAGAGAGGGAGAGAAACTGAATGAGAAAGAAACATTGGAATACTAGTAGGTACCAGCGTATAAAGGTATATTTGTTTTGGAAGAGTAAATTGCCTCTAAGGTTGGGTGTCTTAAGTGTGTGGATGTTGCTGCTTTATGTAAAAATTTTAGTCTAGTTTTTTCCATTTTTAAATGGGGGGGGCGCCAAGATTGTGCAGAATTTTAAAGGGTGCAGCAACTGAAAAAAGGTTGGTCTAAAGTGTTCCTATGCCGTGTAAAATTCTCCTTGACAGCCAACAGACTTTAAAAAACTTTTTGTTTGTATTCATTTTATAGTCTTTTACATCCAGGCAACTTTGGACTGTGTAGATTTTACCAGTGGTCTAATAACACATTGCAAAGAAAGTTAGAGCACAAGAAAAGTTGGACCTTATGCTTAGGTGGATTTATTCATTATTGTCATTTATGTCCCCTAAATAAAAGTAATCACAACTGTCCACTACTTTTTAAACCCAAATCATTCTGGCTCAGATGTCCATCTTTTGGATCTGAAATATGGACCTATAGAAATAAATAAATAAATAAATAAGACATAAATTGTTATATTGCACCAAACTTTTTATAGAAATATAGAAAAATGATGGCTGAAAAAAGACTGAGTGGTCCATTGAGTCTGGCCGTTTTATTTATTTATTTATTTATTTTTATATATATATATATATATATATATATATATATATATATATATATATATAAAATTTTGTGTTTTGATTTGAGTATAGATCTATGTGTGTCCCAAGCATGTTTGAAGCCACTTGCTGTTGACTGGCTCGCTACCTCTACTGGAAGTTTATTCTAAGCATCAACTACCCTTTCGGTAAAATAATACTTTCTAAGTTATCAAGCCTTTAAAATTATGCATTCGTGATTTTTATACACTAGGATAAAGGTATTCAAAATGAATTAGTGGGTTTAAGGCTGGGGCTTTAAATAGCAAAGGGATTTATTTGCCAATGTAGCTAGATTATTGTTGCTGCTATTATTAGTATTATTTCTTTTCTGGGCGTCTCTGCACTTAATTGATGATAAGGCAGCTTTATTGAGCATTCTGCTGCTTTTTATGTGTATTTGTTGCTCATATTGAACACATTGGTGTTATTTTTTAAGTATTATTATATCTTGTTTACCTTTAGACCTATCTTTACATATTTATTTTTGTATGTTACTGTCTTGATTTAATTATTGTGCACTAAAATTCCTCTTTATTATCTAAATAATAGGAGGTATGTAGACAAATATAGAATTCTGTTGATCTTTTCATAAGACAAAGAATAATTGGCAAATTACAGTAACTTGACCATTTTTTTATTATTATCCTCCTCATTGCACAGCTTTCCAATCAGCAGTACAGCAATTGAACAACTACCATTTGCCTTTTTGTTGTACTGAGTATGTACACATGTAAGATAGTAAGCTGCCTTAAGATGATCCTTGTATGTGGATGTGCCTTAAAGAAGGTGAGCTTGCTCTGAATGTATTCATTGCTGTGATGAGAGAGGTCCTGGAGATTAGAGCAGAAAGCATGCTATACATAGACGCCTTGATTCTAATGAATATTTTTCATGTATTTTCACCATATACAAATTGAGATTTCTTGTTTTGTTGAAATATTATAAACAGGCTTTCCTTAGATTTCTAGTGCTTGATAATAGGCTGATACTTGGACACTTTTGTATTTTGTTAAACATTTCCCCAGTTGGCAATAAATCTATTAAGCCCTTACAATTGGCTGTTTTTTGCATCGCACACTGGCCATCAGAATGCATCATTCATTGCCTTGATAGATGAGAGCTGACAGCTGATTGGGTCCTATAACGCATCACTTACTGCACAGCATCATTATTCTTTGCTCTCTCATATTAAAGAAAACTGGCCAGGGCAATAAAAGAGGGAGTGACTGCACACCTGACTATTCCAATGAAAGTGAAGAAATCTAATGTATCGGGCCAATACAACAGAAATCCCTTTAGGAGGAACTCCTCTTCTGAGTCATTTCACCCACAAATAGTCTTAAAGGAAGAGATGAGGAGGGACAGAAAGGAGAGACTTTTACAAGCACAGGTGTTAGTAACTTAAAGACACTGAAAGGCATACAAAAAAATTGATAAGATTGAATTAAGTAAAACCATCCCATCAAACTTCACTGTTTTCAATATTGACCAATGATTCAATGTGACCAAAGTCTTCCAAAGTTTAGTTTTGAACCTAAAATTTCTCCTTCCCCTGATGGGGAAAACATCATCTGAAAGGGAAAATAAGAAAAACACCCCAAACCATACTGCTAACAGCAAACTACACTACATTGCCAAAAGTATTGAGACGCTTGCCTTTAAACACACATTTAATGGAATCCCAGTCTTAGTCTGTAGGGTTCAATATTGAGTTGGCCCACCATTTGTAGCTTTAACAGTTTCAACTCTTCTGGGAAGGATGTCCACAAGGTTTAGGAGTGTGTCTATGGGAATGTTTGACCATTCTTCTAGAAGAGCATTTGTGAGGTCAGGCACTGCTGTTGGGCGAGAAGATCTAGCTTGCAATCGCAGCTCTAATTCATCCCAAAGGTGTTCTATTGGGTTGAGGTCAGGACTCTGTACAGGACAACCAAGTTCTTCTACCACAAGTTCATTCATCCATTTCTCTATGGACTTTGCTTTGTGCTCTGGTGTGCAGTCATGTTGGAACAGGAAGGGGCCATCCCCAACTCTTCCCACAAAGTTGGGAGCATGAAATTGTCCAAAATGTCTTGGTATGCTGATGCCTTAAGAGTTCCCTTTACTGAAACTAAGAAGCCAAGCCCAAACCCTGAAAAAAACCTCCCCTCCACCAAACTCAACACTTGGCACAATGCATTCAGGCAAGTACTGTTCTTCTGGTAACCGTCAAACCCAGTTACTTCCATTGGATTGCCAGACAGACATGCATGATTCATCACTCTAGAAAGCATGTCTCCACTGCTCTAGAGTCCAGTTGTGGCGTCCTTTATACCACTTCATCTGATGCTTTGCATTGTACTTGGTGCTAAAAACTGAAATAGAGACAGGAGTCCTCCTGCGCTGAAAGGAAGTCCACCTACTGGAAGCTACCAGTACTTAAACTGATACCCAAACAGTGTGTGAAATAATCATAAATAGTGCAGCGCTTAAAGCAATACTACGTGCAATTCAAAAAAACTGTGCTCACATACAAATGTGTCAATATTAAATAATATAAATAATATTAAATATATTAAATCAATAAATCAAATGTATCTTGAATATATAGTGCCACTCAAAATAATCTCTTGACAATAGTGCCCACACAATAAAAAAATAATAACAGCCTCCTACAGAGGAGGATAATTAAACAGTGCTTAAGTGTAATACAGTGACCACACTTCAAATACCACTCAAATAATCAAACAAAATGTCCATGAAGTAATCCACAGGTGATATAAAATTCATGCAATGATACCCCGAGGAAGTCACGAGTAGCCTGTGACGTACCGCGTAGGTACGCTATTACGCAGCTTCTGGTACGCGGTGACGCACTTCCGGTGCCTGCCGCCATCTTGGTATACCCAGGACGTTCCTTTACATGCAGTACACCCACATATTGGTGAGGAAGGAGGACTGCGGGAACATGTGAGTGGGTTTTTCTTTTCTTTTTACTGACAATAAAAAGAGTCTTGGTTAAAATACTACACTTAGAGGATTCTTTTTTTGGCTCACTGGGTTGGTGAGCAATTATTCTTCAGAAGCTTCCGGTCTGGGGTAATGGGAGTCCCCTAAGAGATCCACATCGTGAGGAGAGGTACTTGTCCTCAGGAAATAGGGATCCAGGGTGATCCTGAAAGCTGTTTGGCTCTTGGGGGTCACTTGGAGGAGGTGAGGAGGCAATTTAGCCTTAGTAGGTGAGGAGTGTGGACACGCTCACGGAGTACAAGCACTATTTGCAGATTGCATGAATTTTATATCACCTGTGGATTACTTCATGGACATTTTGTTTGATTATTTGAGTGGTATTTGAAGTGTGGTCACTTTATTACACTTAAGCACTGTTTAATTATCCTCCTCTGTAGGGGGCTGTTATTTTTTTATTGTGTGGGCACTATTGTCAAGAGATTATTTTGAGTGGCACTATATATTCAAGATACATTTTATTTAATGATTTAATATATTTAATATTATTTATATTATTTAATATTGACACATTTGTATGTGAGCACAGTTTTTTTGAATTGCATGTAGTATTGCTTTAAGCGCTGCACTATTTATGATTATTGCACTTGGTGATGTCAGGCTTGGATGCAGCTGCTCAGCCATGGAAACCCATTCCACGAAGCTCTCTGCACTGTTGTTGTACTAATCTAAAGCCACATGAAGTTTGGAGATCATTAGCTATTGACTGTGCAGATAGTTGGTGACTTCTGTGCGCTTCAGCATTATCCTGCTCTGTAATTTATGTGGCCTATCACTTTGTGGCTGAGTTGCTGTTGTTCCCAGTTGCTTCCACTTTGTTATAATATCACTAGCAGTTGACCGTGGAATATTTAGTAGCAAGGAAATTTCAGGGATGGACTTATTGTACAGGTGGCAACCTATCACGATACCACACTTGAATTCACTGAGCTCCTGAGAGCGACCCATTCTTTCACAAATGTTTGTAGAAGCAGTCTGCATGCCTAGGTGCTTGATTTTTATACACCTATGGCCATGGAGGTGATTGGAATACCTAAATCTAATAATTTGGAGGGGTGTCCCAATACTTTTGGCAATATAGTGTACAGTGCCTTGAAAAAGTGTTCATACCCCTTGAAATTTTCCAGATTTTGCCATGTTACATCTAAAACGTAAATGTATTTTATTGGGATTTATGTGATAGACCAACACAAAGTGGCACATAATTGTGAAGTGGAAGGAAAATGATAAATGGTTTTCAAACTTTTTTACAAATAAACTTCGACTCAGGCATCACCAGCAAGGCTCCCACTTACCATTCGTTACACATCTGCATCAGAGGCTGGTCATTAGCTCTGAGGAAAGGGATTTGTCCCAGAAACGCGTCAGACATTTGACCACACTGACCGTGAGAACACCTTGCCTGCCGTTGTGGCCATCGTCATTTTTCTATGCTTTTTAGATACATGTTTTGTCTGAGTATGTTTTTATTTTTTCACTCCTCACAATAAACCTTGGATAATGCACTAGGTGTGTGCGCCACCTGTTTTCTCTTTAAGCCCTGGAGAAGAGCATGGGAGGAGGAGACCAGGGAACTAGAGAGTAGGAGGTCTTGTGAGGAGTGGAGAGTACGTTTTCGGTGGTATTTGGATACCAGATCGGTGATGTACAGTTGTAAGAAAAAGTATGTGAACCCCTTGGGATTACGTGAAGTTTTTCATGAATTGGGCATAAAATGTGCTCTGAACGTCATCTAAGTCACAACAATAGAAGAACAGAGTCTGCTGAACATAATACTACACAAACATTAGATGTTGCCATGGTTTAATTGCACATAACATGTAAACATTCACAGTGCAGGGAGGAAAAAGTATGTGAGGCCCTAGCTTAATGACTTCTCCCAGAGCTAATTGGAGCCAGGAGTGAGCCAACCTTGACTCCTATCAGTGTGATGATATTGGATGTGTTGCTGACAGCTGTCCTGCCCTTAAAAAACACACACCTGTTTTGGGTTTACTGGTTTCAAGAAGCACTGTCTGATGTGAACCATGCCTTGCAGAAAAGAGCTCTCAGAAGACCTACGATCAAGAATTGTTGACTTGCATGAAGCTGGAAAGGGTTACAAAAGTATCTCCAAAAGCCTTGATGTTCATGTGTCCACGGTAAGACAGACTGTCTACAAATGGAGAAAGTTTAGCACTGTTGCTACTCTCCCTAGGCGTGGTCGTCCTGTAAAAATGACTGTAAGAGCACAGCGCAGAATGCTGCATGAGGTAAAGAAGAATCCCAGAGTGTCAGCTAAAGACCTACAGAAATCTCTGGCACATGCTAACATTTTTGTTGACACATCTACAATAAGGAAAACATTAAACAAGAATGGAGTACATGGGAGGACACCACGGAGGAAGCCATTGCTGTCCAAAAAGAATATTGCAGCACATTTGAAGTTTGCAAAAGAGCACCTGGATGTTCCACAGCACTACTGACAAAATATACTGTGGACAGATGAAACCAAGATTGAGTTGTTTGGGAAGAACACACAACACTATGTGTGGAGGAAAAAAGGCACAGCACACCAACATCAAAACCTCATCCCCACTGTAAAACATGGCGGAGGGAGCATCATGGTTTGGGGCTGCTTTGCTGCCTCAGGGCCTGGGCGGATTGTTGTCATTGATGGGAAAATGAATTCCAGAGTTTATCAAGACATTTTGCAGGAAAACGTATGACCATCTGTCCGCCAACTGAAGCTCCGCAGAGGATGGGTGATGCAACAGGACAATGACCCAAAGCATACAAGTAATTCAACAAAACAATGGCTGCTACAGCACAGAATACGCCTTCTGGAGTGGCCCAGTCAGAGTCCTGACCTCAACCTGATTGAAATGCTGTGGCATGACCTTAAGAGAGCGATTCACACCACACATCCCAAGAATATTGCTACACTGAAACAGTTTTGTGAAGAGGAGTGGTCCAAAATTACTCCAGATCGTTGTGCAGGTCTGATCTGCAACTACAAGAAACGTTTGGTTGAGGTTATTGCTGCCAAAGGAGGGTCAACCAGTTATTAAGTCCAAAGGTTCACATACTTTTTCCTCCCTGCACTGTGAATGTTTACATGTTATGTGCAATTAAACCATGGCAACATCTAATGTTTGTGTAGTATTATGTTCAGGGTTCACATACTTTTTCCTCCCTGCACTGTGAATGTTTACATGTTATGTGCAATTAAACCATGGCAACATCTAATGTTTGTGTAGTATTATGTTCAGCAGACTCTGTTCTTCTATTGTTGTGACTTAGATGACGTTCAGAGCACATTTTATGCCCAATTCATGCAAAACTCCACGTAATCCCAATGGATTCACATACTTTTTCTTGCAACTGTAGTTTGGGGCAATATTATGAACAGCTTTATAAGTCAATGTTAGCATTTTGAATTTTATCCGTTGGGCAATTGGGAGCAAGTGGAGGGAGTGGCAGAGGGGGGTGGCGGATACAGAGCGGTTAGTAAGGTGGATGAGTCTCGCCGCAGCGTTCAAGATAGACTGAAGCGGGGATAGCCTGCAGTGGGGTATGCAGATGAGGAGGGAGTTACAGTAGTCAAGGCGTGATATAATGAGGGCGTGAATGAGTTGCTTTGTGGTACCCGGGGTTAGGAACGGAGATGTTGCGGAGGTGAAGTCTACATGAGCTTGTCAGTGAATGGACCTGGGGCTGGAAGGACAAATTGAAGTCTAGGATGACACCTAGTATTCTGGCTTGAGGGGAGGGACTGATGGTGGTGTTGTTGGTCTTGATGGAGAAGTCGGGGGGGGGGGGCGCGGTTTTGGGGGAAAACTAGGAGCTCAGTTTTGGAAAAATATCCAAATATGCACTGCTTAGCATAAAATTAAAAAAATATTAAATAAAAGGCAGAAATTTGATATGTAAAAGCTCTTATAAAAGATGATAGTGCATGAAGTAATAAAGTGACAAGTGGAATGGTGAATGGATGATGATGTCTAAAATAATAATCCAGCTGGTTATGATTAACTCTTGGTTACAAACATCATCACAATAAAAGTATGTGCAAAAAATGCCAATAAATATCAGTCCAGTTAAATGGTGAATGGAGGGGATCCAAAAACCAACACACTCAGGAATGTAGGTATTCACGGTGACGACAGGATAAAGTGCAGGTGACTTCTTTGTGAAATATAAATGAAGTGCGCTTGCACTTACCAGAAGCGCAAAAATTATACGCATATAGTGAATCTCTCAACAGTAGTCTGGATCCTGGTAGTCATCAAGGATCTGGTCACGGGGGAATAGAGGGGGGCACCAATGGTTCACACACATCAGGCGGCTCTCCAAACCACGTAACGGATCAATCCCATATGCAGATGATCATGAAGATGATTCCTTGAGTGATATCAGCTACTTTTTGATGATTTGCACCAGGGGTACTACTCCAACCTTAAAATGGCTCAAAATGATGAAGCCACAATGTTCAGCACTACTCCTCATCTGGAGACAAATGTTCACAGGACTCTCCGCTTCCCAATCATTAATGGCAGGTTTGGCATTTTTAAGACTCCAGTGCCTACATGTAGGAGCTGGAGCAGGGGCGGACTGACAACTCATGGGGCCCCCAGGCAATAGGGGATCATGGGACCCCTGTGTCCTTGCCCAAACTCAAAAAAGCCTATGAAAAAGGTACCAGGGGCATCTCATGGGGCCCCCTACTGACCCTGGGCCCTCGGGCAGTGCCCGAGTTTCCAAATGGTCATGAAAAAAAGTGATTTTTTTTTTATAAATACCCCCACATGGTTTGAAATGTTTTACTAGGCTCAATGTCATTCAGCAAATGAGCATACAGACAACCATAACTGATCTTCAACAAAATTTACCAATTACTGTGTTGTATAGGGCAGTATTTCTCAAACTTATTGAGTCCAGGGCCCCGTAAATTCTTAAAAACCTTCCATGCATCAATAATAAAAAATAAAATGTATGCTTACACGTAAACGTATGGAAATACAAAATATGTTTTGAAATTCTTGAAAACGTTAGATGGGGCTGGGTGTCACTGTAGGTGGATAGGTTTTCTAGAGGGGGTAAGGGTACTCTGCAACAGACATGGTGGCCCTATAGGGTATGGAATTTCTGGAGGTGGTGGCAACTGTGAGGGATGGGGTTTCTCCAGGAGGCTGGGGGCTTTGCAGGGGCACTGTGAAAGACTGTAGCACCCAGCGTGGGCTGGGAGACACTGTTGGAGATTATGGGGAGGCTAAAAGTTCTGTAGCAAGCTATGGGGGCAGTGCAGGGCACTGTGGGAGATTAAGGGGCATTGCAGGACACTATGGGAGGATGGGGGGCACTATGGGAGCTGAGAGGCACTGTGGGAGGTTAGGGGATCTTTGGTGGACTTAAGGCCCAGAAGTACAGAAGCCCAGCAGCAGACCAGACGGATAAGAATCACTGATGTAGAGACCTGTCAAATATTTTTTCGACAATTTTTGTCTAATCAAGGAGACCCTCATACTACACAGCTGATGGGTGCTGATCTGACATATGCTATATGAAACAAAATCCATGTGTAGTCAGCATTTGTAAGCCAATTACAGATAGTAATGTAAAGATGTAAATTAAAGGCATGAATGCTGGCCATAGTTCAATCTTTCTGAAAACAGGTGGAGACCCATCTGATTGCCCTTTATGTCTCCCGGGGCCCACTTCTGATTATCTTGGGACGTAAGTTGGCCATGCACTATTTAAACTTAGTCCAGATCCTCAGGAACTGTCCAAAATTTGCTCAGTGGATGGTCCTGTCTGTAGGCATGACCTAAGCCTTGGGTACCCAATCAGGGAGAGACCACACACACAGTCTTTGATGTTGTCATTTATCTTGTATATTGAATAAAGGTTAGCGGTATTGAATAAGGACAGTTTGTACAGGCACTGGTAATAGACAATAAAGCAGTTGAGATAAGACACTATAGCAGTTGGTAATTGTTTAGTATCACCAGGATTGGGCCTGCTTTATTGGAGGATGACTTCTGCTGGAGAGGTGGCAGTTTGTAATGTACTGGGATGGCACTGTGATGCTACTGTAGGGAGTCCCACTTCACTGGTCCGGATACCAGAATGTTCCCTTAGCACATATGATGGACCCTACTGTCAAGAACCTCTCCCTGTGCTATTCACTCTTCCTAACAAGCTGGGTCTCTGGACCTCACCTACCATTCGCTCCACACCTAAAAGAAGCAAGTACCCTAACTTATAGGGTTCCACACCAAGATGGCTGACAGAGGTCTCCAGAAGTTGCAGAGTCCAATCATACAGCTACAGAGTCCCTGAGGAAGTAATTCCCTCTATAGACTCTATCCATCTGTATGATGGCACAGTGCCACCTACCTGATGGAGGAAACACTGCATCTGCCTACAGGTCAGCTGCACCCTGTTTAGCTAATGGGTTAAAACCACTACTCACCCTGCTGTCTCCTACTGTCAGCATGTTCCTTGTTAGAACGCTTTAGGATCGTATGATTGGTTCCCAGCTTTGCCCCTCCTTCCAGGCTGAGGGTTGCTGAACAGAGGACTGACAAAATCAAATAAAAATATTTATATTAGTTATACATATACAACTTTCCAAGATGGGAATGAGGGACACCTGCTATCAAAAGTATGTAGCCACAGGACACACCTCTGCCACACCCCTTTAAAGGAGAATTGTACAAAACAAAGTTAGATTAAACCGACAAGTGCATTTGTACCACTACTATTCCTTTATACTGGCTTTTGAAGTTTACAAATGCAACAATTTAGAAATTGGATGAAAGGTTTAGCACCGTGAAACACTTTTTGATAGGTAAGTGCATTTTATATACAACTATATAGATCAGACCAAATTGAGGGACAAATGAGGAGGAAGGAGGGACAGAGGGACTTTGTTCCAAATGAAGGACAGTCCCTCGAAATTAGGGGCAATTGGGAGCTATGCATATAGAGATGCAATAATGTGGTATATCTACCTGGAGTTCAGCTCCAAATTGTAGGATTAGGTTGAATGCTAAGAATTCATTTGTAGAGTTGGGTTAGATATCAGGAGTCGATTCTAAGGTTTAGTATCTTGGTAGGTTAGATGTCAGGGTTTTATTGGGGGGTAGGTTAGTTAGTAAGGCTAGGGTAGAAACAGGCTGAGTTTTTAAAAGTGATGATAAAGCTATAATAAACCCAAAGCAAAAAATGTAATATAATACAGCTTACCAATCATTAGATGTTGTGACTGCATTTGTTATCTTTTTTTTAGGTTTCCCCTCTGTTTTCACCAGGTGATCTGGCCAGTAACACACCTCCTGTATTAGAGCGACCCCCACTCTGGATGAAGGAGCACAGGGGGGCAGCATTGTTAATCTGGGGTGAGGGAAGTGTGAGGGCCCATTCACACCAGAAACTGCATGTGACTGTGTGTTTTTCCTTGTACCTATGCATGCAGTTGATGTGCGTTTCTACATGCAGTTGATGTGCGTTATACATGCAGATGATGCGTGTTTTACCTGAAGTCAACGCCCATTTACATGCAGTTGATGCGCGTTATACATGCAGCTGATGCGTGTTTTACCTGAAGTTGACACACATTTACATGCAGGTGATGTGTACTTTTCTAACTGCATTTGATTTGTGAGGCCACTCCCTTCTTCTTTCCTTGGGCTTCTATATGCACTGCAATGCATTGCAGTGCATTTGTATGTGTTTTTGCGCATTTGTAGTGCGGAAAAAATGCAGCATGCTGTACTTTATTGCACTGTGCTGAACTGCACTGCAACGGTGTGAACTATGCCCAGAGGATTGCCTGGATTTTGGAACGTCTATGCAGTTGGAGTGCAGATCAAAATGCAGCCAACTGCATTTGGTGTGAAAGGACCCTTAGATGGGCTACCAGATTTAAACACACTAACACATTTAAGCCAAACTCCGGCTAACAATTTTTAGGCAGTTACAGCAAACTGTTTTCCTTTTGGGATAAAGGTTTTACCTAATCAAATAAAAGCTGATAATTGTAGCCACCCCTGATATTGTTAAATTATATGTGAACCTTCACTTTGTACAACCCATTCAGTGTACAATAGAAATGAAAGGCAAAACATTTGTGCATATATATATGTATATATTTACATAGTTAGTCTGGCTGAAAAAAGACAAAAGTCCATCCAGTTCAACCATAGAAAAAAAAATTATATACACTTTTTTCCCTTTTTTATAAGTGATCACATTCCCTCTGTTTTCAGCTGCATAAGAGCTAGAGAAGAAGAAACAGCAACACACTGATTTTTCCAGTGAATGATGGTGTAGGGCAGGGAGGTGTGTGTCAGGCAAGCCTGACGATTGGAGGAGAGCAGGCTGAGTTCCCAGCACAGCTAGATAACTGACCGCACTGTGCTCTCCTGTCTAGTGTGGTCAGTTTTTTTTTAAAAAATAGGAAAGCAGAGTGACTGGCAGGAACACTAGTGATTTCACACAAAGGAAGCAGGAGAACAGGATACATTTTCACGCAAGTACATGGTACAGCAGACACATATCAGAATTATGAAATGTTGGGTTTTTACATATTCTTTAAATGGTTTGTCTCATCTCTGTAACTGATACATTCTGCTGGAGAGCTTGTTCATCAGGATGGACCACCAGATTAAAATAGAAGATAAAAAGCCTAAAAAAGAAAACTAATGCAGCCATCACATCTGAAAATTGATAAGCTGCAATATAATAATATTTGCTATTGGTTTAATACCACTTTAATAGGGATAGGTAATTAATAAAGGGATTATGGTTGATAAGAAGGGTTTGCTTTGGAAAAGGAGAAACCTGCACCCAAATGCCGATCACTGTGTTTCATGACCTAAAAAATCATGTAAAATGTGTTTATGACGGTCAGTTTATTGGATTAAGTAGAGCAGTGTCAGCCTGTCATCCCTTAGTGGAAAGCAGATCTGTCATAGTCTATGCATGTGTGCCCTGCAGCTGGATACATGCTGAAATGGACACTAGAACGGCACAGTCTGTCACTTGTTATACTTGTCCCCCAGCAGGCTGAGTGTGATGAGGACTGGATTGTGATTTAGGCAGTGTCTCTGCTTACTCCTGATAAAAAGGCATTCTGGAGTACAGAAATCTGCTGTCAGATGTGGGGTCCTGGGGGTTAGGGAGCACAGACTGATTTATTCTTGTGGGCAGAGGCATTAGGTGCCCATTTTCTTTCATACAATATAAAGACGGCATTCCGGGAAAAGTGCCTTTTGTAAGGTGATGATGCCACATGGAGGGATAAGGTGAGTATTCCCACATGGAAGAAAAATATATTTTAAATATATTTAAAAAATATTCTTTTAACCACTTCCATACAGGGCACTTTTACACCTTCCTGCCCAGGCTGGATTTCAGGTTTCAGCGCTCTCACACCTTTGAATGACAATTGCACGGTCATACAACACTGTACCCAAACTAAACTTTTATCATTTTCTTCACACAACTAGAGCTTTCTTTTGGTGGTATTTAATCACCGCTGGGATTTTTATTTTTTGCTAAATTAACAAAAAAAAGACCAAAAATTTTGAAAAAAAAACATGTTTTTCTTTTTTTCTGTTATAAAAGTTTACAAATAATTAATTGTTCCTCATAAATTTAGGCCGAGATGTATTCTGCTACATGTCTTTGGTGAAAATAACCCAAATTAGGATGCATTATTTAGTTTGTAGGAAAGTTATAGAGTTCACAAACTATGGGATATATCTGAAAATTGATCAATCCTGAAGTACTGAAAGCCAATCTAATTTCTTGAGGTCTAAGAATGTCAGAATAGTACAGATATCCCCCAAATGACCCCTTTTTGCAAAGTAGACAGTCCGACGTACTTCATAAGAGGCATGGCGAGTTTTTTGAAGTTGTAATTTTTATTGTCATAATTTTTCGGAAATTAAGAAATAAAAAAAAATATTTTCACTATTTTTTTTTTTTACATACTGTCACCAGTGCAGTACAGTGTCATCATATAACTGGCATGGTGGTGATCAGGGACACTGACTGGTGACAGTAAGAAAAAAAAAAATGATAATGACGCTTTTTTTACTTTTTTTATTACATTTTTTTTTCTTTTTTTAAGATTTTGTTTTCATATTTCTCTATGACCAAAGTAGTACAATGTTACCATAGTAACATTGTACTACTTTGGGGAAGTGATCTATAAATATTTTTTTATTTTTACACAATTTGCTTATAGCAAAGAATTACTTTGCTATAAGCAAGCATTTACCTGAATGAAATCGATTCATTCAGGATTTTTTTTTCTTAACTGTGATTTGGCCACAGCTAATCACATGACACAGCTGGGCTGTGATTGGCCCAGCTTGTGCATGTGATCGCTGTGACCATTCAAAAACACAAAAACGCTAAAGAACTCAAGTTTTTAACATGACTTTACACAGCGAATGCTACCAAGATTTATTGAAACGCCCCATGTGCATGGAGCCTTATGTTTAGCTACAGGTGGTGAAAAGTCTTTAGCCAAAAAATAATCACTTACAATAACAAGTGTCCCCATTGGAAGATCCTCACTCTTATACCTGCTCTGGTGGCAACTCCAAATTTTAGGTTAGTTCTTCTATGTAGTGCTTGTCCTGTGACATTAGTCACCACAACAGATGGAGAGGATGGATCTCTCCAACGATGTGACAGCTATAAAAACTTGACAGGGTTGATGTCCCTTTCATACTTCACCTAAAACTAAGGTGCACATACAGTCAGGTCCATAAATATTGGGACATCGACACAATTCTAACATTTTTGGCTCTATACACCACCACAATGGATTTGAAATGAAACGAACAAGATGTGCTTTAACTGCAGACTGTCAACTTTAATTTGAGGGTATTTACATCCAAATCAGGTGAACGGTGTAGGAATTACAACAGTTTGCATATGTGCCTCCCACTTGTTAAGGGACCAAAAGTAATGGGACAATTGGCTTCTCAGCTGTTCCATGGCTAGGTGTGTGTTATTCCCTCATTATCCCAATTACAATGAGCAGATAAAAGGTCCAGAGTTCATTTCAAGTGTGTTATTTGCATTTGGAATCTGTTGCTGTCAACTCTCAAGATGAGATCCAAAGAGCTGTCACTATCAGTGAAGCAAGCCATCATTAGGCTGCAAAAACAAAACAAACCCATCAGAGAGATAGCAAAAACATTAGGCGTGGCCAAAACAACTGATTGGAACATTCTTAAAAAGAAGGAACGCACCGGTAAGCTCAGCAACACCAAAAGACCCGGAAGACCACGGAAAACTGTGGTGGATGACCAAAGAATTCCTTCCCTGGTGAAGAAAACACCCTTCACAACAGTTGGCCAGATCAAGAACACTCTCCAGGAGGTAGGTGTATGTGTGTCAAAGTCAACAATCAAGAGAAGACTTCACCAGAGTGAATACAGAGGGTTCACCACAAGATGGAAACCATTGGTGAGCCTAAAAAACAGGAAAGCCAGATTAGAGTTTGCCAAACGACATCTTAAAAAGCCTTCACAGTTCTGGAACAACATCCTATGGACAGATGAGACCAAGATCAACTTGTACCAGAGTGATGGGAAGAGAAGAGTATGGAGAAGGAAAGGAACTGCTCATGATCCTAAGCATACCACCTCATCAGTGAAGCATGGTGGTGGTAGTGTCATGGCGTGGGCATGTATGGCTGCCAATGGAACTGGTTCTATTGTATTTATTGATGATGTTACTGCTGACAAAAGCAGCATGATGAATTCTGAAGTGTTTCGGGCAATATTATCTGCTCATATTCAGCCAAATGCTTCAGAACTCATTGGACGCCGCTTCACAGTGCAGATGGACAATGACCCAAAGCATACTGCAAAAGCAACCAAAGAGTTTAAGGGAAAGAAGTGGAATGTTATGCAATGGCCAAGTCAATCACCTGACCTGAATCCGATTGAGCATGCATTTCACTTGCTGAAGACAAAACTGAAGGGAAAATGCCCCAAGAACAAGCAGGAACTGAAGACAGTTGCAGTAGAGGCCTGGCAGAGCATCACCAGGGATGAAACCCAGCGTCTGGTGATGTCTATGCGTTCCAGACTTCAGGCTGTAATTCACTGCAAAGGATTTGCAACCAAGTATTAAAAAGTGAAAGTTTGATTTATGATTATTATTCTGTCCTATTACTTTTGGTCCCTTAACAAGTGGGAGGCACATATGCAAACTGTTATAATTCCTCCACCGGTCACCTGATTTGGATGTAAATACCCTCAAATTAAAGCTGACAGTCTGCAGTTAAAGCACATCTTGTTCGTTTCATTTCAAATCCATTGTGGTGGTGTATAGAGCCAAAAATGTTAGAATTGTGTCGATGTCCCAATATTTATAGACCTGACTGTATGGTACCTCACATGCATAGATGTGAATGTGCTCTTAGAAATTCCCTTTACAACTACACTGAACTGCAGAACATAGCTGTCAGCCAGCCACAGATGAAGAGGATGAGACTTCTCCTTGGAATGCATTTTCATGCAGTAAAAGTCATGTATTTTACTGCAGAAAAGAAGACGTGTGCATAGGCATGGAAGCCTGCTGATGTACTGTACGTTCAGTTAGTGTCCTTATTTGCTAGGTCATACCTGACCCATTGACTTGCCCTGAGAGATATTTATGTATTTATTTATTTCAGGTACTTATATAGCGCCATCAATTTACGCAGTGCTTTACATATATATTGTACATTCACATCAGTCCCTAACCCTCAAGGGGTGTACAATCTATAGTCCCTAACTCACATTCATACTCACACATACTAGGACCAATTTAGACAGGAGCCAATTAACCTACCAGCATGTCTTTGGAGTGTGGGAGGAAACTGGAGTACCCAGTGGAAACCCATGCAGGCACAGGGAGAACATGCAAACTCCAGGCAGGTGGTGCTGCGGCTGGGATTCGAGCCAACGACCCTAGTACTGCCACGCAGAAGTGCTAACCACTTAGCCACTGCGCTGCCCATAAAGCACAGTCTTTGCGCAATATTTCTAAATCAGAAGCAGAGCCTTTATATTAGAGAGATCCTATCAGGTCTCTAAAGGATTCCAAATGTCTGCTACCTGAAAAAGAAGACTATATATACTCACCTATCACCTCAGCCTGTGTCTACTACCTTCCCTCTGTTCCAGCTCTCCCACTCCAGTCAATATATTTGGCATTCGATATTTCCTGGAGTGTCAGATGCCTGTGTCCCCTGCTGCATTCCTTGGTTCCTTCCTCTGACCCCTGAAGGACTAAGCAGTGACACAGGGGTCAAAATACAGAACCACTGATAATGTAATACGAGTCAGTAAGGTGGGCATAGCTTGGTGTGGCAACCTATTTCCTAAAAAGACGAAAAAAAATGATTACCGAAGAACTGGCACATTTATTTATTTATTTAATGCACTTATATAGCGCCGTCAATTTACGCAGCTCTTTACATATATATATTGTACATTCACATCAGTCCCTAACCCTCAAGGGGTGTACAATCTAAGGTTCCTAACTTACAATTGCCAATTTGGACAGGTCCCTAACTTACATTGGCCAATTTAGACAGGATCCAATTAACTTACCAGCATGTCTTTGGAGTGTAGGAGGAAACCAGAGCACCCGGAGGAAACCCACGCAAGCATAGAGAGAACATGCAGGTGGTGCCCTGGTTGGGATGTGAACCAATGACCCTAGTACTGCCAGGCGGAAGTGCTAACCATTTAGCCACTGTGCTGCCCACATCTACACTGACAAACCATTAACATGACAAACTGCAGAGAAAGGATGTTTATCTTTCATACTTTGCAAAAATGCCAACATCTCTTAAAAATAAAACTCTTACAGCATATTTCCATCTGTTTGACCAATCGCTTGCTACCTAAGCGGTCACAGTAACCTCCCTGCACTAACCATGGTAGTGCCTTGGTGTACTTTTGTTGTAGGGGGTACGCTCTCAGTCTTTTTTCCTAGTTGTTGCTTTGCCACCTTCTACCCATTGACTCGTTCTGTATGACGTATGAAGTGCTTACCCATGAAGGAGCCACTGGATATATTGGGTCCCCTGGTCCTGTGCCCATGACTCTACAAACAGCACCACACACAACAGGCTGGGTGTGGGAATATTTATTTCAGTTGTATATGCAGTACCCTGGCAGCAAAAGAGATATGAAACAACAGCAATGATAAGCAGTTAACTCTCTCAAGGAATATATTGCAAATAGTTGAACAGTAAAAAGAAATACATTGTACAAGCAATGGGTATAGAGAGCAAATTCTCCTAAACCTTACGTGGGCATCGGAATAAGGAACATATTTCACTGTACTGAAGAAAATAAAAATCTCAGGACCAGGGATGGACTGACCATTTGGAAACTCGGGCACTGCCAGAGGGCCCGGGGTCAGCAAGGGGCCCCATGAGATGCTCCTGGTACCTTTTTCATAGGCTTTTTTTAATTTGGGCAAGGACACAGGGGCCCCATGATCCCCTATTGCCCGGGGGCCCCATGAGTTGTCAGTCCGCCCCTGCTCAGGACTTGGCATGCCCCAAGGAAATGGATTTAGGTAAGTAAAAGGGGCTATTAGTGTAGGATTTTTTTTTCTGGAACATGGAGAGTTGGGGAAAGCAAAATAGGGTTAATGCCTGGAGTGCTACTGTTACTTTCGATTTTGCTTGCAGTGTGCCAATGTGTTATCAGCAACGTTGATCAGTTGCCCTATCATGCTGATATCAATGCCAATAGTTTTCACCATTAAAACAAATGCTAAAAACAAAAAAAAACAGCACTAAAGTGTCTGCTCTAAATAAATATATTTGTCATTGGGGGTATAGTGGAAAAATACAGTTTGTAAAGTCATATGATCTTCATCAGCTATCATTATAGGTTTATTTAAAGGGCTGCAGTGAGGATATCATTTAATTTTCTTAATCTGTGTTATGTAAAAGAGTCTTTAAAGTGATATGTACTCCGATCACGGCCTGGGTATCTCAGTGGTGCTAAGTGTGGGGACCGTAATCAGAGTACATATGACGCAGAACCTGGAGAGAGAGGTGGAGCAATTGATTTTTAGAGCCCACCCGATCCACTGCAGTATCCAGAGGAGGGAGTTCCTACACCCACACATCCCTTAAAGCAGTGTTTCTCAACTCCAGTCCTCATGGACCCCCAACAGGTCATGTTTTCAGGATTTCCCTCAGATGAAACAGCTGTGGTAATTACTAAGGCAGTGAAACTGATCAAATCACCTGTGCAAAATAATGGAAATCCTGAAAACATGACCTGTTGGGGGTCCATGAGGACTGGAGTTGAGAAACACTGCCTTAAAGGGACCTCTGGCTGACTGGATCCTTTGCCACCTGAGAGTTTCTGATGCACCACCACTATCCAGAGGGAGGATTATCCTTGGCCTGGCTCATATCCGATTCCTAAAGGGGGCCTCCACTGATTGATTTAATGCGTATTATCATTACGCATTTGGTGAGTGCGTATTCTTACCCCACTATTCTGGAGCACCAGCACTGAAGCATTGCTTCTATTCACCATATACCTGCACAGATTGTCACGTATGGACTAATACCATTAAGCTGGCATTTATTTAACATATTTTCATTCTATGTGGACTATTTCTTATATTTTTAGCGCTGCACTTTTCTTATTTGATTATTATTGAGGTTTTATTATTGGTTACCTTTAGTTCTACAGCTGCTACTTGTCATGATAGTAATCTTAGCACAACCATTGCGATGCTTATCCTTTTTGGATCCACTACTTGTGCTTTTCATTGTGAATGATGGACCCATGACAAGTATACAGCTGGTGATTCACAATACATTGTTTGTACTGTCTATGCAGCCCTCTTGTATAAGACTTGAACAACATACTTACTGGCATCTCTTCTTCTGCAGCCATTTTAAGTGCGGTAGGTAATCTGGCCGTACTTGCCACAGCGATAAAATGTTCATCCCACTTGAAGTCTCCGGACCTGCTTTCAGTAAACTTAGCCATAACGGACTTTGGTATGGCCATTACTATGTACCCTCTGGCTATTGCCTCTGCCTGGAATCATGCCTGGATCGGAGGAGAACCAACTTGTCTTTATTATGCCCTAATGGGATTCTTCTTTGGAGTAGCCAGTATGATGACTTTAACGGCCATGGCAGTTATCCGCTCCTTGGTGACCAGCACAACCACAAGCACCCGTAAGTAACGCATTGAGGTAAAAAATGTTTAGACTTTAGAACCACTTTAAGCCAGAGACTTTGTTGCAAAATAGCCAATGAAATGTCTAAGATAACAACATTTAACAAAAGTCCAACAGGACAGGACACCAATGTATAGCAGAGATTTTCAATTAAGCCCGTTATAGAATTGCTAGTTCATAATAGTTTAGCAGGTGGTTAAAAGAATCCACATTCATGTCCTACTTTTGTTAATTGACAGCTCTCATATGCCAGTCATATTGTGTAAATCCTGATTTGATAAAGTTACAGTCATAACAAGCATATACCCAAATGTATAAGTAAATCATTATTAATTTGATACCACACATGCCTCTGCTATAATGTACAGCAGGTGAATTAGTTTTATCATGTCTTCTAGGCAATGTGTGCATCCAATTTACTATAATCACATGATTCTATGCAATATGTTGATGGTTAGACTGTAAAATATGGTTATTGAGAGATATAAATAGTTAGAAAAACTGTCAAGAAGGAAAGTTTCTTCTAAACAATAATAAAACATTTTGACACCTCCTCAGCCCACTCCTCAGACCCTTTCATTTATTGCTTAATTTCTGTGATCGTTCTCCTCAGAGACTACAAAAGATGGCTGCAGCTCATGTTCTTCTAAGGTACCATCAAAACTATGCATGAATATCGAGAATCGTTTCTGAGGGCCAGTGACTCTGTCATATTCAGACTTATGCTGCTAACTTGTTTTACATTTCATATGGAAACCCATGTACATTAAGCAAATTAATAAACGCAACAAAAGGACATTTACATTTCAAATAAAAGCTTCTAATGAAGAAATGGCATCTGAAAAATGGTATTTTAAAAGATACTGTACACTTACTTGTAATAAAAAGAAAGATGGATGGAAGGAACAGGGGCGGACTGACAACTCATGGGGCCCCCGAGTAATAGGGGATCATGGGGCCCCTGTGTCCTTGCCCAAACTCAAAAAAGCCTATGAAAAAGGTACCAGGTGCATTTCATGGGGCCCCCTACTGACCCCAGGCGCTCGGACAGTGCCCGAGTTTCCAAATGGTCAGTCCGCCCCTGGGAGGGAACAATCTAACTTGCCAATAAATGAACTGCCAATACTGAGAAATCATCTGTGTTGAGTTATCTGTTTGGTTAGTGGCCTCACCGGCTCGATCCTTATTAGTATTCCCTTTTTAGTAATTCTCACTGAAAACCAGGCTGATATGAGAGTGATTAATATTCATAACAATTTGTACATCCTCCATTAAACCTTATTCTCTGCTTATACAGACCTGTAAAGATTTAACCACTTGTCTAGCAGGGCTATTTTTTCAGTTTTTTTGTATATAGCGCCGTCAATTTGCACAACGCTTTACATATATGTTGTATTTTCACATCAGTCCCTGCCCTTATGAAGCTTTCAATCTTAGGTCAATAACTCACATTCATACATACATACAGGCACAGGCAGAACATGAAAACTTCAGGTAGGTAGTGCAGTGGCTGATATTCAAACTGCCAACCCTAGTGCTGCTAGGTGAAAGTGCTAACCACTTAGCCACTGTGTTGCCCACACATGTTAAGATGCAGATTTTAGACTTGAAGATTAGTTAAACCACCCCAAACTGTGGTGGAAGTTGGAATTTTTTATGTCACATGATACTGGTGCACGTTTATCAAACACAAGTTTTCAGAAAAAATAGACTAAAGTTAATTTTAGTGCACACAAACACAATATATTACTAAATGTTTTGTAAAATATAAAAGATGAGGTATTGTCTGGTAAATAGATACCTAACATATCAAGTCTTAAAATTGCACATATCTGTGAAATGGCAACAAACTTTGGTACCCAAAATTGTCCCTAGGCGTTACTTTAAAAATCTTTACAGGTTATCAGTTTAGAGGCAAACGCAAATGATGGCCCTGGAATTATGGCTCACGCTCCAATGTTTGCAGTTATATGTAACATGTGTAGAGCAATCCTCATTTTCGTATGTACAGTTGCAAGAAAATGTATGTGAACCCCTAGGGATTACATGGAGTTTTGCATGAATTGGGCATAAAATGTGCTCTGAACGTCATCTAAGTCACAACAATAGAAGAACACAGTCTGCTGAACATAATACTACACAAACATTAGATGTTGCCATGGTTTAATTGCACATAACATGTAAACATTCACAGTGCAGGGAGGAAAAAGTATGTGAGGCCCTAGCTTAAAGACTTCTCCCAGAGCTAATTGGAGCCAGGAGTGAGCCAACCTTGACTCCAATCAGTGTGATGATATTGGATGTGTTGCTGACAGCTGTCCTGCCCTTAAAAAACACACACCTGTTTTGGGTTTACTGGTTTCAAGAAGCACTGTCTGATGTGAACCATGCCTCGCAGAAAAGAGCTCTCAGAAGACCTACGATCAAGAATTGTTGACTTCATTCATGCAAAACTCCACGTAATCCCAAGGGGTTCACATACTTTTTCTTGCAACTGTATGTAACATGTGTAGAGCAATCCTCATTTTCGTATGTAGGTATGCCTGCCACATCTGTTTATGTTCTTATATGCATGTGCGCGGGGGCAAGGGACATTAACCCTAGGTTCATATCTTTGCAGGTGGTGCCACTGCGGATCTGCACGAAATTCTGTGTAGCCGCACCATCCGTACAGAGAAATGCGGACCTGCAGGCGGGTGCCATTAGTTCTAATGGCACGCTGCCCTCACTGGAAAACGCAACTGTACTGGGAACCGAGGTTCCCATGTGGGCTGCGTTTTCCAAAGAAGTGCAGGGACTTCTTTCCCTGCGTGTCACGGGCACAGGAGTCCATTCAAATTAATGTGCTCTCGTGCCCGTGCAAAACGCGGCCCGCACGGCCGCATAGATGTGAACCGTGGGGTAAAACGTTTTTGTGTGTTTTTGTTACTTTGTTTACACTATCATTACTATTATTTTATTTTTTACAATTAACTTTATTGCTATCACATGGGGGCCAGTATGTGGTGGCGGTAGACAAGTGCTTTAAACATAACAGGCATCCAATTACATTCCTGCATAAAAATGGCACCTACCAAGTAGTCTGTAGTCAGCAGGCAGTTTTCTTTTGGAGAGCTTTAACTGTTGTGAATCAGCAAAAAAAGTCTGGTGTACTTCTAACAGTCACCACGTCAGATTTACCAAAGCTCCAGGGAAAGCAAGCCCATTGCCTGATTTTTTTTTTCAAATTCCTGACCTGCACAATGAAGGTATGTCAACCTCACCAGAACAGAAAGTAACAATGAAAGCCCCAAACAGGATCACAGATAAACATGAAAAGATAAAGAGAGGTCCTAACCCTACCCCAAGCTATACAAAACTACATGTGAAAGTTCTGGATGTATTCCCATTCTAAACAGTCTGCATCGTTTTTGTAAATGTTGGATTTTCTTACCCAGTCCTATGTTTGGGTTCTGTCTTCTGCTATCTCTATATATTTAACAGCCTCGTTCCCCTTCTTTTTCAACTTATACTCATATTCAGGTAATGCTTAACAAAACAAGATATTGACTTGTTTCTTCTCCCACTCTAGATTAATATATTTTGATAAATGATCTGCAATAACTCTGCTTTCCAATCTGAATCTATGGTCATGTGGTCATTGATGCCTCTTCCTGTAATGGTCACTTGTCCCATAGCTTCTCTCTTTTGTGCAAGTGACTGGTCACTTCTTTCTGCCCCTCTGCATTTTACTTATGTAGAACATTTGGAACACTCCAAACATTCTCCTCTTCATGCTCTGTAATGCTTCAATGCTTTTCATTCCTGTCAAAATATCACCCACTATCACAGCAATGGAGCCACCCATAAACAAGACCTTTTGTGAGGGACCATGGTAAATGTTGTGCTGTGGGCCCTGCTGGCAAAACCCTACCTTGACATGATTCTTCCCATAGCGTTCCATGTTGGAACACTCCACACTTTCTCCAAAGGTACACTCTTTAACACCTTCAGCCCAGCCAAAATGCCACCCACTATCACAGCAATGGAGCAACCCACAAACAAGACTTTGTTTTTATGTGGTTGTAAACCCTTAATATTCTGCTGTGGGACCTGCTGGCAAAACCCTACCTTGACATGATTCTTCCCATAGCGTTCCATGTTGGAACACTCCACACTTTCTCCAAAGGTACACTCTTTAACACCTTCAGCCCAGCCAAAATGCCACCCACTATCACAGCAATGGAGCAACCCACAAACAAGACTTTTTGTTTTTAAGTGACCCACCTCAGGTGATACACAAAGATTAAATAAATTATTCTACATAAGCTGTACCTGTCTATCTGCAGTCTTATGCTTTCTACATCTGTTCAAAGTGCTGAATATTTAAAGCTTGTCTGAAAGTTCAGAAAAAAGGGGGTGGAGAGCTGAAATTACATTCTGCACAGCTCATTGAGGAGAGCTCTGATAGTTGATTGGAGGGACTGGACACACCCCCTTCACACAGCACACAGGAGCAGAGCTGAGGCTGTCAATCTGCTGGAGCTCCCTCCCGTCACCTTTTTTTCCTCTTCGTCAGGGAAACTTGTCAGAAGTGATTCATGCCGATAGCAGAGGGACAAAGCAGTAGACAGAAATGATACTTCGTGCTCTTAATTGATACAAGTACATGCTATAGAGGGATATGTTTTCTTCATATTTCATTTCTGAGGTTTACAACCACTTTAAGAGGCCATGGGAAATGTAGTGAACTGAGTTCTGCTGTCAATAGCCTACCACTGTCTAGAAGTTACAAAAGAAGAATACAGCTTCAATCAGGAAAGCAGTTTTCACAATAATAGTGCTAGAATGACAAAAAGTGCAATAGAGGATAGGAAATTATCTTTTCAACTTGCATGAATTTCAGATTTAAAGAACTTGCATTGCTACATACTGTAGTTTCATGGTTTGGACAAAAATGACACGTCCGTTGAGACTAAGTTCAGGTACCTAAAGTTGCCTGTTTTCACCATTGCAACATTTTCCTTGTTTTCTTTCTTTCTTCCTCCTCTAAGTTGGCCAAGATCTACTAAAACAGTACTAAACCGTGAAGCTCCCATTCACCTAACAACATTTTGGAGGATGCCTAGGTCTTTATCAAGCTAGGAGCAGACTGCATATATTTTATTTCTTGGAATTCTGTTTTTTAGTCCCCTATGTTGCTTTATCATCTTCTTGTTATATTTGTAAGGGAGGGAATGTTTCCAGCTCTCTGTCTTTAAGGACCTTGTCCAATAACAGTGCAAATTTAATTCTCTATATTCATTTTCTTAGCAATGCTTTGCTTGTCTTCTTCCTGGTTGTGACAAACAACCCCATTGGGTCCAGGGCATCATTGTTGATGGGATTTGTCTGCTGCTCAACTGTGGTGTTTTATGAGATAAGGTGCTGTTAGTGGCAGGTCTGTGTAGCAGTTCATGTGGTTTAAACACTGGCCACACTCAGGGTATAAATTATAGTGGTACTAAACCCAAAAATGTGATACATTGCAGCATACCAATCCTTAAATAGAGTGGCCACATTAGTTTCCTTTTATTAGACTTTTTGTATTTTCATCTGGTGATCTGGCCAGTACCACACTTTCTGTCTTCAGGTGTTTCCATTCTGGATGATGGAGTAACAAAGACATTCTTGGACAGCAGCATTGTGAGTATGGGGAGCAGGATTGTATTTACCACAAGGAAAAGAAGGCATTTGCCTAGGGCGGCATTTTTCAGGGGGGCAGCAGTATTTTCAGGGGGGCAGCACTGTCCCCCAAAAGAAGGAAAGGAAGAAGGAACACACAGCATTGGGACAAGGTGGGATCTGAGAGAGGCTGCAGGCTGCTTGATGGTGTATGCAGAGCCTGACTCTTGTTCCCGGGGATGTCCGAAGCTGTGAAGGTGAGTGTCTTATCTCTTGCCGGGGTGGGGGGCTGCGGTGTTGTTGGTCAATGGGCGGAAGTCAATTTTTGTGTTGCCTAGGGCAGCACGAAACCTAAATAAACCACTGATGGGGAGGAGAGTATTGAATGGGCTAGCAGATTTAGATGAACTTGACAAACACATTAAGGCCTTTTCCAGATGGGGTGCACTCCATCCAGAGTCCACATTCTTAGCAGGGGGATCTGTTCACTGATCCCTGCTGAGCAGGCTGATGGCTGGTCTGTGTCTAAAAATTGGTAAGCTGTGATATATTACATTTTTGTTTTTGGGCTTAATACCTCTTTAAATCTTCTCTGTGATGAGTGGTGTGTTTTAGAGAGAAAGATTGTGTGCTGGATGTGTTGGAACAGCTTATAAGTCTAGGGAGACCCAAATTGCCTCATAACTAGCCAGAAGGCAGAATGTTCTGTTCTGCATGGATTGTGCTGATACAGACTCTCTGCGGGAGAACACTTTTGTTTCACGTTTGATGCAATGATGATGAATGAACACGGGCCAGGAATTCCTTAAACACACTTTGGCGCCTGGACTACCTTTCTGCAAGCTCTACGTTTGAAGCTGACCACTTCACAAATGTCTGCACTTACATAAAACATTCTGTTTGGCAGAGGATCTAAATGTTTTATTGCTATGTCTATCTTTACATTAATTTGTTCTAATAAAAAAATTTAACTGTAAAAACAAAATCCTCAGGTTTTGCTTCTGAATAATGAAAGATTTTCTATATTGTCATCTAAATAATAATCAGCTCACAGTTGGTGTAATCCCTAATACCTTCCAATTTACAGTATATAATTGCTCTGGGCAGTAATGCACCTTTATAGAATGGCAAATTTCTCAAAACAACCCAGTGAGAATTAAAAGGAATCCTTTGGGTAATTCATTTCTTACAAGTTACATTTTACAACAGCATCATTTTTAAAACAAGCTTTTATCGCTAAAAACGGTCCTTGAGCTCAAGTCATGTGACTTTGCCTAGACTAAAGCTGGCGGTTAGTTTTTTTCAGCTAACAGATACCTCCATCCACACAAATGAGGTGGATGGAGGCATTCTCTCCGCCACTGTCAGAATATACTGATCAGCAGCTGCAGCTGATTGGCTGCAGCTGCTGATCAAGGAAAATTTTCCAACATGTTCCTTTGATAGAGGTTGATCAAATTGTTATCTTCTGTCAACTGGGGGCAGCCACTGCTTGATCAGACATCTTAATTCTTCAACAACACAAGGAAGTATCCAATGCAATTTTATTTCATCTAATTCTAGTACAGGGGATGTTTTTCCTGTTTTTTGAAGTGTAAGAAGACAACTGTTTTCAGCCGATTGGTTCACACTCTCATTAATATGGAGTATAAGTAGACGTCACTGGCTGACCATTTTCCCAGGGGAATGACTGATTAGGCAGTTTTGAAGGCCACTTGAGCATTCATGTTTGTTCCTGCATCTGAACAAAGAGATCTCATATAAATATCAGTCTAGCCTGCCCATCCAACCATAATTTGAGGTTTATGCCAGCTTTAGAATGTTAAACTTTTGCTGAATCTGATAAGTGTAACTATCTCTCAGAACTGTTTATTGTGTTTTGCAGGCAATATCATTAAGAAGAAAGCAGTCTACATCCTAATAGCTGGCATATGGCTGTATGCATTGCTGTGGGCAATATTGCCGTTGGTTGGCTGGGGCCATTATGGGCCAGAACCTTTTGGGGTCTCTTGCACCATTGCCTGGTCTGAGTTCCAGAATTCCACCAATGGATTCTCATTTATTATTAGTATGTTCATACTGTGCACAATCACTCCGGCTGTGACCATTATCACCTGTTACACCAGGATAGCCTGGAAGCTTCATAAGGCCTATCAAGAGATCCAGAACTATGACAAGATCCCCAATGCAGCCAGAGTGGAGAGGAAGCTCACCCTGGTAAGTTCATATAAAAACGCAATAATCCTAAAATGCAAGCCATCTTTATAGTTTTAGGTTTAAAATAGACCAAACCTGTGCTTTGCCCATGCAGGCCAATACAACACATTTGCTTTAATACTAATAGGAGGAGCATGTGATAACACCGGTTCTTTGTGATTGGCCCAGCACTATCACATGGAAGTGGAAAGTGTTGAGGAATTACAGACACACCACACTCTTATGGTGAACAAAAGAAGTCTTTATTCACATCATACATGTGCATGGGCCAGTCCAGGGGAGGACTGACCAACAGCTTTCCCTTTACAACGATTATTTATACGGTGTAGGAGGCACAAATGTGGTTGGTCAACATTGTTTGATGCTAACAGCATGTCACCATATCTAATTTGGAATAAATGACCAAGTATGACATGTCACATTATAACTAGACAATAAACAAGGTGCAGGGCAACCTCTGACATATGTTCCCAAATGGTCATGTCATAAAACATTCTTAGCTTGCTTGTTTTAGCTACTTAAAAAGGTTCTAATGAGTTCATGACCCAGGTTTGAACCATAATGTTTAAAGCAGCAGTTACAGTATAGTTATGTATTTATTTGATATCTAAGGCCTACTTCCTTGACAGAAGAGTCCTTAGCCCTATGCAAGCTCTAAATTAGAAGATTCAGAGTTTACAAAGAGCTTCCTCTCCTTTGTCCTTGTGGCTGATTGGAGTGGCAGGAGAGCGAAGGAAAGAAGAGAGTAATAAAGTGACCCCATTGACCTATTCCCAAATGTTAAACTATGCTGGGATGACAACACTTAGGTTGGAAAACAGCTGAGCATTAGGACCCATGCAAAGCCATTTTAACAACAGTTTCCTCAATGTCCAGTTGATAGTCTAGAAGCAGGAAGATTTAGAACAGGGAACACATTGCCTACCTTGTGTTTAATTGATAAAGTGTGGAACTGAGCTAAGAAACATCTGGGTTACTTATACTAATTACTCCATGTTTATTAATAATCTTAATTATCCTGAGCTTTTCAAACTGAAGGGATTTGATGTATGGACTGTATAGTGGAAGTGTTCTTAAAGATTTTCAATCATTGAAAGAGGAGTTTGGATTTCCAAACAAATGCTTCTTTCAAAATCTGCAGCTGAGGCATACAATATTAGCGCAGTCCAGGTCTAGTGTATGGTCCTTGACATTCCCTCTCTAATTGATTATATGACTGCCTCCGTCTCAATGAAGGGTCAAATCTTGTCATCGTATAAAATCCTGTTGCAGCAGTCCATGAACCATAGGACTCATGGAGGGAACATTGGCAACTCAATATGGGGCCTATCTTGGACTATGAATAAATCAATATTCTAAAAACTGTGCTACAGGTATCACTGTCTACTACTCAGATACTGACGCAACGGTTTATTATCCATAAGACCTTTTACATTCCTCAAAACCTTTTTAGATGGCATAGAACAGACTCATCCTTCTGTGCATAATGTGCATTAGACATGGTGTGACAGTGCACGGCGTCAGACCCCAGCCCTTCTCACCAACTCGTGACTGAAGGACTAGCTGATCTCAGACCGCGCTGTCAGTTGCGTAACAATGCCACTCTCAGCTGCGCCCTGCACAAAGATTTTCCAGCTCGCGGGGCCACAATCTATGTGCCAGCAGCCTGAGAGCGATTGTTACTGGGTCAGGTTAATTTACGCAATTAACCCTTCACACTGCTGCCACCACCACCTTTTTACAGAGAAGGAGGACACTCACAAATCTTAGCAGTAACACTATGATATTAGAATAAGCGTCTGCAACACACACTGTCACCGCAGACAGATGTATTCAGAGGATTATCACACACAGTAGCACTCTTCAGAGGCAGGGATTCTTTTAGTTTGCATTAAAAGCTTTAGAGACAGTTTCAACACTTTTCAGAAAATAGGATTTATTACTAAAAAGGTCAAAATGGTGCAATTAAAATATTTACAGAAAAAGATGTAACAAATATATATAAAGACAGTAATAAAACAACAGAGAAATAAAAGAAAGAAGTTTCAGAAGGCAGGATACTTGCAAAAGTCCTTGGTTTGAGCAGAGTCCAATCGTCCGAACAAAAAGGTTGCCTTTCTCCCAAAGATGGTTCCTGATGTTAAAAGGGAGAGATCTTACGTTTCTCCAGGCTGTCAGTCTTTTTCTATTATCTTAAAGGGGTGTCTCCTGAGAGCAAGTATCCAATCGCCTCATTTGGGGATGGGTGTTAGGCGTTGACCAAGGTTATGACCAAATCCCTTCAAGTTCATACTACGGTCAATAACCTTCAATAGGTACAGGTAGCATCCTAGCAACTGGCAGATTAATATTTAGAATCATATTCCAAACGTGCAGATACCAAACTGTAGCATATCCTGCCACTCCGGATAAAATATATTGCTTTCTACCCTCTTGTAGGCAGTACATAGGGATGTAAGGTGTCATGTGACTCATATTAAAATGACCTATCCGAATATATACTTCATATCAATGTGCCCAGTTCCTGCTGAAGTTTATGAATTTGTATGAAAAATGACTCATGTGGGATGTACGTTTTATGGCACCCTCTGCTGTAATGCTTACAGGTCATGACCGACTGAGTTATGGTCTCAAGACCGGGCAGAGGAAAGTGGTTGTCAAGTAGACATTCTGGAACCAGGCTAATTAGGAATTTACAACCATGGAGCTTATTCAGCTGTGCCTATGCACTTTTGACCCCCCTTCACTACAGACTCACATTCCATTCAGAAGGGAGGGGGGCAAAATTATGAGAGTCATGAGACAAAATGGTAGACCTAACAAAATGGTTGCCAGCGTCCCTGTCCCTATGCGCACAATTGCCACACACGTGTACGATCATCTACATGCTCCAGAAATGTCCCAAGTTTTCTCGATATTGGACGTTAATCTTAAATACTATCCACATTGTTTTTTGTTCTGTTAATCTACAATTTCATCTCAAGTTTTGAGTGTTCGGATAGTTAGATGAAGAACAATATTCCCCTTGTGTGTATCTTGCTGTTAAATGCTTGCTATTTATAGCACGTAAGCTTTTGTACCGATAAATGGATTTCTCCAACCCCACCCCATTCGTGACAAGTGGAAACAACTGGTACAGTAAATTCTTCCCTCTTAAGGGAGAAGCCAGTATATCAACATATGAGTTGCCTTTTTAAAATCTTCAAAATTCTAAGAATAGAAATTTTAAGAAGTGTTTATTTGAGCAGTGTACTTTTCTGATTACACAGAGTAAATAAAGCCACATTCAGTGTTTACATTGTTCCTGCATGTGAGTGGGCAGGCATTATACTTGGGCCTTCATTTCAATTTCAAAAACTTATGATCGTAAAATAATCAAAACAGTAAATCAATCATGAAAATGAATTAGTTGTACTCCTGATGGAATCCCTGTACTGACTGTGGGTGCATTAGAGATCTTGAAGTCTATTACAGATTATCCTCTGAAGTATACATAAGCAAACTGTCCTGAGAAAATATTTAGGCTATCACTGCTTAACTCTCCTCTTAAAAATGCTTGTTGTTTGGCTGTTATGCTAATCTAAAGGCTTTCATGCTGTTTTTTATTTTAATAGATTTTCCTAAAAGCTCAGCTGAAGTCTGACACTTTTTTATCCATTTACAGCTCTGTCTAACAGCACGCTATGATTTGACACTTTTTTTGCTTGGGAATGCATTCAGATTCATTATTATAAAATTGCTGCTCCCAGTCCTCACACTGTAGTGGTCTATACTGGCATAGAATAGTAATAGCCACCATGGCTGAATCTAGGGGGGTGCTGTGGTGGGCTAAGCCCCCCCAGATTTCAGCTGCACCCCCTTCCCTACCAAAGCCAACTACTGCCCTCCTTCACCCTGTGCCTGGCCACTGAATCATGCAGACAGCAGCACTTTCCCTGTTCCTGCTTCTGTTAACTGCTAAATATACCACCAGGCTAAGTTGATGATCTGCTCAGGGACCCAGCAGGGTGGGGGGAAGCGGTCTAACACTCCCCTGCCATCTAATTAGGAGTGGTTATTCCTAGGGAATCTGCAATATCTCCCGAGGCAGCGGGAGTTGGTGGGCAGGGCCAGGGGTATCCCTGCTTCCTCCACTCCTCCCACAGACTCCTGCACTCAGGCTGATCCCCAGCTGAAGGAGAAAGAGGAGGAGCCAACACAGCAGCCCGGGAGTCTTCATCACCAGCCATGGGGTAGGTGACTGAGCACACTGTCACTACACACTACCCTAGCCTACCACTATACTACCCTAACCTGCCACTATACTTCCCTAACCCGCCACTATACTACCCTAACCCGCCACTATACTGCTCTAGCCTGCTACTATACCATCCTAACTTGCCACTATACTACCCTAACCCGCCACTATACTACCCTAACCTGCCACTATACTACCCTAACCTGCTACTATACTACCCTAACCCGCCACTATACTACCCTAACCCGCCACTATACTACCCTAACCTGCCACTATACTACCCTAACCTGCCACTATACTACCCTAACCTGCCACTATACTGCTCTAGCCTGCTACTATACCATCCTAACCTGCCACTATACTACCCTAACTCGCCACTATACTACCCTAGCCTGCTACTATACCGTCCTAACCTGCCACTATACTACCCTAACCCGCCACTATACTACCCTAACCCGCCACTATACTACCCTAACCTGCCACTATACTACCCTAACCCGCCACTATACTACCCTAACCTGCCACTATACTACCCTAGCCTGCTACTATACCATCCTAACCTGCCACTATAGTACCCTAGCCTGCTACTATACCATCCTAACCTGCCACTATACTTCCCTAACCCGCCACTATACTACCCTAACCCGCCACTATACTTCCCTAGCCTGCTACTATACTGTCTTAGCCTGCCACTATACTACCCTAATCTGTCACTATACTGTCTTAGCCTGCCACTATACTTCCCTAACCTGCCACTATACTGTCTTAGCCTGCCACTATACTTCCCTAACCTGCCACTATACTTCCCTAACCTGCCACTATACTGTCTTAGCCTGCCACTGTACTACCCTAACCCGCCACTATATTGTCTGGAGATGTTTTTAAAAGCAGTGACCTCTGTTCTCTGCCCTGCCAGCAATGACCCCTGTCCTCTGCCCTGCCAGCAATGACCCCTGCCCTCTGCCTTGCTAGCAATGACCTCTGCCCTGCCAGAAGTGACTCCTGTCCTTTGCCTTACCAGCAGCCAGCCCTGTCCTCTGACCTGTACGCAGTTACCTCTATCCTCTGCCCTACCAGAAATGACCACTGTACTTTTGTCTACCTCCCTACTAATCCTTTTTCTCCACCTTGCTGAAACCTGTTTTCGGCTCTGCTGACCCATATCCTTAGCATTGCTGACTCCTGTACACTGCTCTGCTGACCCCTGTCCTCCACCCTGTGGACCCCTGTACACAGCCCTACAAACTAATGGCCCCTGTACACTGCCTTACAAAGTGCTCACCCTATTCTCTGCCCTGCTGACCCCCTGTGTACTTCCCTGTTGACCTCCCATCCTCTGCCCCCCTGACATTTTTTACCCCCACATCAGACAGGCTAGATCTGGCCCTGATAGCCACACTCCTCAGGATAAGCTTCCTTAAACAGACTTGTATTGAAGAGTGAAGGCGGGATGTGTCGGACCAGTGCACTGATTACTGAGTGTATTAGGTCTAAGGTGCCTATTGAATGAACAGTTCAATTTAAACACCCTGCACAACTGCTGTACTGGAGATTCTCAGTTGTTTGTGCAACATTTTTCTGACTATGTATCTAGTTCATATCTATTTTAATTTGGCTTTAATTTACAACTACATAGTGTTAGCTTTGGTGGTTTGTGGCTAGTAGAATTTAGCAAACTTCAACTGGATAAGTCGTATTGAATGTGGCCGGCTGCCAGTAGGCGATATACCATAACCTGGATAAATGAGAACCATCACAGGCATATTGACGATTTGTATTTCTTTAAAAAAACAAACTACCTGGCATAAGCTAGTATTCATAAGTACAACAATGATTAAAAAAAATCAATGCTAAAAAAGTAAACAAAAGGATAACATTTTATACTATGTTAAAACAGTATTGGCTAACAGTTTTTTTTGCCCAAGTTTTTTTCATATCAAGTTTTAACTAGAAAAGCTACAATTTCTGGGGAAATTGTGTGAAGTGTTCTTGCCTCCACCAGTAGTCTACAACTCACACTCTAGCTTTTGTCACTCTGCTGGCTGCTCACACACCTGGGTTCCTATGGCAACTCACTCTACAGCAAGTGCAGAGAAGAGCGGTTAAAAACAAACTGCTCCAACTTGCTCACTTCACTGGCGGTTGCCATTTTCAAACGGTTGTAGTTTAAAAATTATAAATCCTACACTGAAGAGCTTTATATTGTGAGAATCACAAGACCCTGACCTACGGGTTGATGCATAGTATGTCTCTGAAATATTAAAAATAAAGGCACAGTTGCAGTTTAGACATTGCCCTTCAAATTTGAGGTGGCTAGAGTGGAGTTGCAATGAATGTCAATGGGTGTTGTAAGTTGCAAACAAATGGTCATATTGTGAAAACTATCAGGACTATGGCTTAGCCGTGGACATTTTTAGTGGCAGCAGGGATAGCTGAACGTTTTTATATAAGTTTTGTGTAGATGGACTTGAAAATGAGGGAGTGATGGCAGTTTAGAAATCATGTCCTGATTTTTCTGCTCACACTCTAGCTTTTGTCAGCTCCCACTCTAGTTTTGAACATTCCGCCATTCATTCCTATGGGACCAATTTCACCACAAAAATGCCGATATTTCGTAAACCATTCGGCAAAATGTTCCACAAAGTAATAGCACACCAATCGGGAACAATCTGCACGTTTCGGTATATTACTTGTCTATGTAGTGTAAAAACTGTGGGAGGAGTTAGGGTGGTAAATTTGGCTATAATAATAAGAATATATATGTGAGATAACAGTAAGTGGTCTTGCCATGCAAGAACACTTAAAAATATTGGAAAATAGCAAGAATATTTTCTTGTACAGTTTGTCAGTTTTTAGGATATAAAAAAAATGGGTAATTAGCATTAGTATTGTCTCATGAGATCTCAGATACTAATTAAATTGTTACATGCTGTGTTTTACCAATAAAAAGACAGGTGTAACAAGTTCTGAAGTATATAAAAGAGGATAATAAATTTACCTTGAAATATGCTAACTTAATTTAATTAGAACTTAATGAATTTTCAAAAGATTTGTATTGTATGTGAAGAGTTTGTTGTTTGGTTTCCTTTCATAATAAATGGTGTTTGGCCAAAGGCACTTGTAGCTTTCACCATGAATGGAAGTTGTAAGGAATGTCCTAATTAAAATAACTTCAATGTATAGTACCGTATTTTTTGCTCCATAAGACGCACTTTTTTCCCCCCAAAAAAGGGGGGAAAATGTCAGTGCGTCTTATGGAGCGAATATAGAGCGGCCGGTCCGGTATTTCCACCGCCGCCGTGTCAGAATACCGGGCCGGCCGCTCAGCTCTGCAGTGGGACCTTACCTGTTCCTCTATCCAGCGGCGCGCTGTCTTCCCGGCTTCTGTAGTGTGCGTGACAGCCGGGTCCCAAGTGCGCATGCACAAGAAGCGGTGCTCTTTGTGAATGGTAAGGCAGTACCTGGGACACATGACAGATCCCAGAAGCCGCCGGACCAATCACAAAGAGTAGCGCTTCTCGCGCATGCGCACTGGGCATCGGGCTGTCCGTCGAGCGCCCACACTACAGAAGCCGGGTAGACAGCGCGCGGCTGGATAGAGGAACAGGTAAGATCAAAGAAAAACTCTGCGGAAGTAAGAGCGGGTACCTGTCAAATTCAGGTACCCGCTCCCCACCTCCGCAAAGGTCAGCAGTCATCTCCTGTACTGTGCACAGTCTCTGGTCATCCCTGTACTGTCCGCAGTCACTGGTCATCCCTGTGCTGTCCGCAGTCACTGGTCATCCCTGTGCTGTCCGCAGTCACTGGTCATCCCTGTGCTGTCCGCAGTCACTGGTCATCCCTGTGCTGTCCGCAGTCACTGGTCATCCCTGTGCTGTCCGCAGTCACTGGTCATCCCTGTGCTGTCCGCAGTCACTGGTCATCCCTGTGCTGTCCGCAGTCACTGGTCATCCCTGTGCTGTCCGCAGTCACTGGTCATCCCTGTGCTGTCCGCAGTCACTGGTCATCCCTGTACTGTCCGCAGTCACTGGTCATCCCTGTGCTGTCCGCAGTCACTGGTCATCCCTGTACTGTCCGCAGTCACTGGTCATCCCTGTGCTGTCCGCAGTCTCTGGTCATCCCTGTACTGTCCGCAGTCACTGGTCATCCCTGTACTGTCCGCAGTCTCTGGTCATCCCTGTACTGTCCGCAGTCACTGGTCATCCCTGTACTGTCCGCAGTCTCTGGTCATCCCTGTGCTGTCCGCAGTCTCTGGTCATCCCTGTACTGTCCGTAGTCACTGGTCATCCCTGTACTGTCCGCAGTCACTGGTCATCCCTGTACTGTCCGCAGTCTCTGGTCATCCCTGTGCTGTCCGCAGTCTCTGGTCATCCCTGTACTGTCCGTAGTCACTGGTCATCCCTGTACTGTCCGCAGTCACTGGTCATCCCTGTACTGTCCGCAGTCTCTGGTCATCCCTGTGCTGTCCGCAGTCTCTGGTCATCTCCTGTACTATGTCTGCAGTCCATTAGTTCAGAATTTTTTTTTCCTGTTTTCTGCCTCTAAAACCTAGGTGCGTCTTATGGTCAGGTGCGTCTTATGGAGCGAAAAATACGGTATCTGCAGAAGAGAGAGTTGGTCTAGAGCTTAGGGCAGTTAATCAATCACTTAAGCTGGCCATAGATAGAACAAAATGTAGCCAATTTAGCAGGGACCGGACAAATTTCAATCCATCTGTGATCATTCCCATTCATGAGAAGTCAATCCACTGATCAACTTCTCATAAACAGGTTTGTTGGAAAATTTTTGGTTAACCAGCACTGCAGCCAATTGGCTGTAACGATGATCAATGTATTCTGACAGAGCAGGAGTCTCTGCTGTCAGAATACAATAAAACAACGGGGAGAATTCCTCCATCCACCTTGCTTTTGTGAATGAGGGAATCCATTCAGTTTTTTTCGATCAGCCCCACTGATGTATAGGAAAGGAAGCTAGGTCTGCAGGCAGACACTGCAGTCAATGGTTATCTCTGGGTAGAACAGAGATCAGGACTGGTTTTCTAATCTATGGGGGACTGTATTTTTTTTAGACTAGGGTGCATCAAGGTTTAAAGAATGAAAAAGAGAAACACTGCTTAAAAAAAACATTTTTTTCCATTTTTGTCCACTCTGAGACAAGGCAGCAGGACTTTCTCCCATGTTTCTAAGTGCTTTTTGACCCTAGCTATGAGGTCTGAACTGCCGCCCCCCTGCTGCGGCATCTATGCTCTTGAGCGAGCATGGTGAAAAACTAAATCCCTAAAAAGACTTCACCCTCTACAAATCGCCCTTCTCCTGCTTCCACGCTGCTAAACAAACCTACTACACCACTCTCATCCAAAACCTCTAATCCAAACCTCCTCACCTCTTTTCTACCCTTAATTCCTTACTTCACCCCCCACTGCCTCCAGCCATCAACTTGCTTACAACCCAGGAGAATGCCAATCGTTTCAAAAACAAAAAAGACAACGCATGATGGGATATTCAGCGTCCAGTTTTCTCTCCCAACCAACACACCAAGTCCCCCACCACACTCAACACTTTGCTCCTTTAACCCTGTTACCACTGAGGAAGTTGCCCACTGCCCACCTCACCACCTGTCCCCTGTCCCCTCCCAATTACTGTGACCACATTCCTGCTCCATCATAAACTCTCTAACCCACATCTTTAGCCTCTCCCTCTCCTTCGGCACCTTTCCCTCCCCACTCAAACATGCACTGTTCACCCCTATACTTAAAAAACCCTCAATGGACCCCACCTGTTTGAATAACTTCAGACCCATCTCGCTGCTCCTTTTTACCTCCAATTTTCTTTAAAGCCTTGTCCACAACTGTATAAGTTGCTGCCTCACTGACAACAATCTTTCAGATCCCCTACAGACAGGCTTTTGACCACAACATCAACATTCCACTGAAACTTCCCTATTAAAACTCACCAATGACCAACTGATAAAATCAACAGCCAGTACTCCATACTCATACTCTAAGACCTTTCTGCTGCCTTTGACACAGTTGACCAACCACTCCTCAACAATCTCTACTCATTTGGCTTCCATGACTGCTCTTTTCTAGTTCTCCTCCTACTTACTCAGCGCACATTCAGTGTTGCATACAATACCATCTCCTCCGCCCCTCTTCCTGTTGGGGTACCCCAAGGATCCTTCCTTGGGCCCCTCTTCTTCTCTCTCTATACTTCTTCCCTGGGCCAGTTGATAACCTCCCATGGCTTCCAATACTAGCTCTATACTGATGATACCCAGATGTATCTCTCGACTCCTCAATCTCCTTACGTATCACAAATTTACTGAGCGACATCCTCTCCCTAATCCCCTCCCCATGAGTTTACAGTACAATTGAGATCAACGGCACAACCACTGGTCACTCCACACATGCTAGGGTGTTAGCTGTAATCCTAGACTCTGACCCTCCTTCAGCCCCCAGTTCCAATCATTAGCTAAGTCTTGCTGCCTCAACCTCCGCAACATTTCCAGAATTCGCCCTTCCTGACTAACGACACCACAAAACAGCTTATTCACTCCTTGGTTATTTCCCGCCTTGACTACTGCAACTCTCTCCTCACTGGCCTACCCCTACACAGGCTATGTCCCCTTCAGTCTATTATAAATGCTGCTGCTAGACTAATACACCTTACTAACCGATCCGTGACTGCTGCTCCTCTCTGCCAATCTCTTCACTGGCTTCCACTAGCCCAACATATAAAATTCAAAATACTAACCACAATGTACAAAGCCATTCACAACATCACCCCCAGCTATGTCACCACCTCATCTGCAGATATCACCCAAACCATCCTCGGTGCTCCTCCCAAGCTGTCTTGCTCTCCAGCTTGTTGCCTCTTCCCACGCTAGCCTCCAGGACCTATCCAGAGCCTCTCCTATACTCTGGAACTCCCTGCTCCAGTATGTCCGGTCAGCTCCCTCTCTGTCCCCCTTTAGGCAATCCTTGAAAACTCACTTATTCAGGGAAGCCTACCCCACCTCTGCTTAAGAACTGTGCTTGGGTAACCTCGATCAGATCATCCCCTGCAACTATTACTTTTTGTACCACCTCCCCCTCCCTTTAGATTGTAAGCTCTGTGAGTAGGGCTCTCCTACTCCTTCTGTATTGAATTGTATTGTAATTGTACTGTCCTCCTTTATATTGTAATGCTCTGCATAAACTGTTGGCGCTATATAAATCCTGTATAATAACAATAATCTGACATCAGCTATGAAGATCGCTGACTGATAGCTGTAGCTTGTCTTGTCAGTGAATACTTTCCTGAGACAACCAACGGCAAGAGGAATGCAGAGGCTGACGCCCCCCTTCTGCACTCCTCTTGCCTTTGCTGGTCTAAGGAAAGTGTTCACAGCTGAGACAAACTGTAGCTATAAAGCAGCCATTTCCTACAAAGTTGTCAGGTCAAATGTGGCAGGAGGGAGGTGGTGGCAGGTCGGACCTCATAGTTAGGGTTTAAAAAGTACTTAGAAATATGGTGAAAGCAGGTCCAACTGGACTTGGGCACAGCGTGAATTCACTTGGCATCACAGACCTATTCTTCACTTGTCTGAGAGATTCCCCACTCCCATAGGAAGTACATTAACTTAGTTCAGCCATAACCTCATGCTTTCAGCTATTTTCCAGATTCTTTATGGATAGGCCTTAGAGGAAGGAGACACCAATGTGTTTTCAAAATTTTACTTGATAATTTCATGGAAGCAATATTAATAACAGTTCAGAACTTTTAGAAAAAGCAACTTTTAGTACATGACATGAGCACTTCTCATTGTTTCTCAGCACTTTCTTGATCACAAGTCCAAATTTTCCTACCTCTATTCCTCAGCCATTGAATACCTTGGACTGATGAGTCTACATCAAAGGGGGGAGGCCCCAACCAGTCTGACAGGGGCTGACTCAACCCAAGGCTGCATCTTCTTCTACTTCTCACTCTCTGCACCCGGATGATGCCCACTCCACCAACTTAAAGTAGAGTTCAACCCAAAAGGGGACGTTCCACCTTAATGATCCCCATTAAGGATTGGCACCTTTGGGGAGCGGGGGGGGGGGGAATTGACAGGTAACTCCCACTTCTTCTGCGATTGCATATAATGTATATGGTGTGAATGAGCCCTAATTCATTGCTCCAACGCTGCAGAGGGCATTTAGCAGTGGCATGAATTGAGCAACTGAAGTTAGCTGTGCAGCACCAGTATTGGCCTCCCACCCTGCTGGAGACACTACTGTCACCCCCCCCCCCCCCCGTTCATCTCATGCCCATTCCTCAAGTCCCTGCAGACCAGTTCCAACATCTTACACCCAGCCAACTCACCTCCCTTCACACATCCCACAGACATCCCTCCTGGCGGGATCAACGGCAGCCGGCAGCTCCGCCTGTATCTTTCTGTAGGCAGCACTCGAGGAGACTGAGCGAAAACGCTGGAGACTATTAAGAGAGCCAAAGGGGAGAGACTTCAGGTTGGCACTGTATTGCCCTCCTGCCCCCCAGCCAAGGCTATGATAGCAGCTGGGCCCCATTCCACTTGTCAGGGTGGAAAAAAAAATCTGAAAAATATATTTAAAATATATATTTTTAAAACTATATTTTTTTAAAATATATTCTTCAGATTTTTTTTTACGTAAAAAAGTCATTTTAACATATATTTGTAAATGCATTCCAAAAATGTAGATTTGTACTTTTAAAGACATACAGTATATTTAAAAAGTATTTTTAAAAATATTTTTCATATATTTTGTAATAAAACCGCATTTCAACATGAGATTATATATATATATATATACACACACACACACACATATACATATACACACACAGGTGAATCTAAAAAAATTAGAATATCGTGCAAAAGTTCATTTATTTCAGTAATGGAACTTAAAAAGGTGAAACTAATATATGAGATAGACTCATTACATGCAAACCAAGATAGTTCAAGCCATGATTTGCCATAATTGTGATGAATATGGCTTACAGCTCATGAAAACCTCAAATCCACAATCTCAGAAAATTAGAATATTACATGTATATAGCATACATATGTACTCAGTACTTGGTTTGGGCCCCTTTTGCAGCAATTACTGCCTCAATGCGGTGTGGCATGGAAGCTATCAGCCTGTGGCACTGCTGAGGTGTTATGGAAGACCAGTTTGCTTCAATAGCGGCCTTCAGCTCATCTGCATTGTTCGGTCTCATGTCTCTCATCATTCTCTTGGCAATGCCCCATAGATTCTCTATGGGATTCAGGTCAGGCGAGTTTGCTGGCCAATCAAGCACAGAAATCCCACGGTCATTGAACCAGGTTTTGGTGCTTTTGGCAGTGTGGGCAGGTGCCAAGTCCTGCTGGAAAATGAAGTCAGCATCCCCATAAAGCTCATCTGCAGAAGGAAGCATGAAGTGCTCCAAAATCTCCTGGTAGACGGCTGCATTGACCCTGGACTTAATGAAGCACAGTGGGCCAACACCAGCAGATGACATGGCTCCCCAAATCAACACAGACTGTGGAAACTTCACAATGGACTTTAAGCATCTTGCAGTGTGTGCCTCTCCATTCTTCCTCCATACTCTGGGTCCTTGGTTTCCAAATGAAATGCAAAAGTTGCTCTCATCAGAAAAGAGGACTTTGGACCACTGAGCAACAGACCAGGTCTGTTTTTCTTTAGCCCAGGTAAGACGCTTCTGACGTTGTTTGTTGTTCAGGAGCAGCTTGACAAGAAGAATACGACATTTGAAGCCCATGTCCAGGATCCGTCTGTGTGTGGTGGCTCTTGGTGCACTGACTCCAGCCTCAGTCCACTCCTTGTGAAAGTCCCCAACACTTTTGAATGGCCTTTTCCTGACAATCCTCTCCAGGCTGCGGTCATCCCTGCTGCTTGTGCACTTTTTCTTCCACACTTTTCCCTTCCACATAACTTTCTATTAATGTGCTTTGATACAGCACTTTGGGAACATCCAACTTTGCAATTACCTTTTGAGGCTTTCCCTCCTTATGGAGGGTATCAATGATGGTTTTCTGCACAACTGTCAGGTCAGCAGTCTTTCCCATGATTGTGATTCCTACTGAACCAGACTGAGAGACCATTTAAAGGCTCAGGAACCCTTTGCAGGTGTTATGGCTTAATTAGCTGATTAGAGGGGGACACTTTGAGCTGAGAATATTGCACCTTTTCACAATATTCTAATTTTCTGAGATTGTGGATTTGGGGTTTTCATGAGCTGTAAGCCATAATCATCACAATTATGACAAATCACGGCTTGAACTATCTTGCTTTGCATGTAATGAGTCTATCTCATATATTAGTTTCACCTTTTAAGTTGCATTACTGAAATAAATGAACTTTTGCACGATATTCTAATTTTTCGAGTTTCACCTGTATATTGAATATTTTTAACTTATATTTCAAATATATTTTTCTTCCATATGGGTCTGAATTATTGGCTGCTCAGGGACCAGGCACTGCATCATTGGAGTAACCTGAAACCTGATAGAGTCACATGCTCTTATACACCTGGAGGTACTAGGTATTTTACTCTTTCTGGTGAATGGGACAGTTGTGGTGCTGCTTTAGTATCTATAGACATTACATGATGGATTTCAGGTGGCTAATGTGATAATCTTCAAGTTTATGGTTTCTATCAGACTATACCGATACAGCTCGCAGAACAATCTCAGAGAAAAAACAAACATAGCTTGGGCTACATATGTTCAGATGTTGGACTGGCCAAAGCCTGTACTCTGAACTGAACTATTCAGATGAATGAAGCAAGTCCTTAGACATGCAATTCTGTTACCTCCATCATTCCCAGTGAGGTAATCTGCCCAGCCCCTAAACTACGGCTTGCCCCATTAAAATGTTCACCTGCTGTCTCTCCTTTCTATATTCTTAACCAACAGTGTTGAGCTGGTTACACTCTTAAAGGACTAATGATGTTGAAAATAACTTTTGGTAGGTACGTTATTTATATCAGTCTCAAGATGGGTCATTGTTCCTTGAAAGCTTGCAATGATATCCTCTATTGTACACTCACCAGTCACTTTATTAGGCACACCTTGTGAGTGCCAAGAAAGTATCCCGCACACCATTACACCACCACCAGCCTGAACCGTTGATACAAGGCAGGATGGATCCTTGCTTTCATGCCGTTTACGCCAAATTCTGACCCTACCATCTGAATGTTGCAGCAACCAGTCTGCCCATTCGACTCTGACCTCTAATATCAACAAGGCATTTTTCTCCACACAATTGCCGCTCACTTAATATTTTCTCTTTTTCAGACCATTCTCTGTAAACCCTAGAGAGGGTTGTGTGGAAAATCCCAGTAGATCAGCAGTTTTTGAATTACTCAGACCAGCCTGTCTGGCACCAACAACCATGCCGCGGTCAAAGTCAAGTGTTCCCCATTCTAATGCTCGGTTTGAACTTCAGCAAGTCGTCTTCACCACATCTACATGTCTAAATGCATTGAGTTGCTGCCATGTGATTGGCTGATTAGCAGTTTGTGTTACCAAGCAATTGAACAGGTGTATCTAATAAAGTGGCCAGTGAGTGTAGGTATTGTCAGTTTTTTGGGGTTTTTTTGCACTTCAACCAGTGTACGACTCTTGAACCTTTCATTAGAACCAAGGAGAATCAAGCTAAATAGTTGTAATGTATTATCCATGGACTTTTATTTACCTATTTAAAATCATAACCTTCCTTTCTGTCTCTCCACAGATGGCAATACTGGTCAGTGTTGGTTTTCTGGTTTCCTGGACTCCCTACGCTGTTGTCAGCTTTTGGTCCATGTTCCATTCTAGCGCAAGCATACCACCAACTGTTTCTCTGCTGCCCTGCCTGTTCGCCAAATCCTCCACTGCCTTCAACCCCATCATCTACTACACGTTCAGCAAAACCTTCCGGCAGAAGGTGAAACAACTGAAGTGCTGCTGTGGGTGGAGAATCCATTTCTTGCAGTCAGACAACTCAGTGGATAATCCAGCAGTCTCTGTAATCTGGTCGGGAAGAGAAAACATTAAGCTCTCCTCTGCTCTCCAACTAAACAAAGGACAGACTAGCTCAACAATAACACAATGAGCAATGTTTTTGCTATGGGGGTAATAGAGGGTACTTGTTAGTTGCACACAAGTATGGCTAATGGCAATGTGCAGTAACAATCAGCATGTAATCATAATTCTTCTAGCACAGGATCTGACCAGAGCTGTATTTACCATACATGGTACACAGGGGCCAGTGCTTGGGGCATCAGGTTTAGGTGGGGTAGCATCAAGCCTCAGCATGAACAAATTGTGATAACTTCTTCCATACCCATTTCCCCCTTCTGGACACCTCTGGATGTTTGTGATTAAATTCAGCAAGAGTAATGTGGGAGTTGTGGTGGATGCTGAGAGGAGGGACAAAGCTCTTTAGGGTAGAAAGTATGAAGCCAAGGTGTAACTACAGTCTTAGCAGCCCAAGTAGGTACTATGGGGACCCAGCTCAAATATGAAAGTGGTATTATAACAAAAAAGTAGTTCACATATTCAACCATACTCTCCATCATTAAAAGACCACTTTTAAACTGCTGTGCTTTGATTCAACTGGCTAAGGCATCTTGTATTCAGGCTGTGGTGTGGAGTCTATGGTGCCCCAGGGGGTTCTGTTTGCTTAAAGAGGTTCTTCAGTCTGTAAAAAAAAAGTAATCAGCTACAAATACTGTAGCTGCTGACTTTTAAAAAAAAGACACTTACCTGCTCGGGTCCTTGGTGCTACCATGTTTACTGTGGGAAACACGCTGGGATTTGTGGCTTCACAGCTGGCTCCCCCACTGTGCATGTTTGAGTCATGCTTAGCTTTGTTCATGGACTGGCAGCCTTCTGGGACTTGTGACATGTCCCAGGAGGATGCAGGTAGGGGGGAAGTGAACTTCCACTGGGATCCCCTAGGCAATTCTACCACAAGTGTGAGTGGGTACCTGTTAAAACTAGGTATTTGCTCCCTAACCCTCCCCCCTAAAGAAAAAACCTCCAAAGGGGAGGGAACTTTCCTTTTCTTGAGCCTCCTTATTTTTAATTATATTTCAGACCTCTGAATCCAGCAGAAGGCCATGCAAACCTGTATAGCACATGTCTGTGCTTTATATGGGTGTGGGGATGTATGGCCATGCCTTTCTGATGGACCTTAGGTTATTAGAAGAGGAACTGAAATCATTACTAAAAAATAAAACAAAAGTCAGCATCTACAAATATTGTAGCTACTGACTTTTAACAGAAGGACACTCACCGGCCCAGGAGTCCAGCGCTGTCTTTTTTTCTTTTTAATTTAAATATTTATTAGTTTTTCATATTATTACAAAAATTCCATAAGAAGACACACAATACATATAAATAATCAATACATTTCTACTTTGCCCCTTCTAATTACCTCTTTTCTTTCCCTCCCCTCCCAACCCACATTCTACCCCCCTTCCCCCTCCCTCCACTCTGCAAGATCTCCAATCTCTCAAGACCCAATAACTTTAAATAACTTCCTAGTTTAAAATTTTCTATATTTCTCTTTCAATCCTGCTTTTTCCCATCGCGAATAGTATATTTCCAACCTGTCTTCCTGCATATAGTAAGATTTTTCCATTCTACTAATCTGGTTTACCCTATTGATCCAATCCTCCTCCATCGGCACCTCTGTCTTCCACCAAAACTTGGGTATCAACCCTTTTGCAGCACTTAAGTAGTACCATACGCCCGATTCTTTATATTTATTTACTGTTGTCTCAACACTATGTAGGAGACACATGGTTGGGTCTAACCCTATGTCATTTCCAGTTATTATTTCTATTAATTTAACTATTGTCTTCCAGAAAACCTGAATTTTTGGACATTGCCACCATATGTGGAACACCGTGCCCTCCTCCCCACATCCTCTCCAACACATTTTTGAATTCTCCCCACTCATCTTGTGCTCAGTGCTCGGTGTAATATGCCATCGTGTCAGACATTTATAGTTAATCTCAACGTCTCTCATACTAACACTCTCGTGAACTAGTCTAAATATCTTATTCTGTTGTTCCTCATCTATCACCACCTCCATATCTCTTTCCCAATTTGTTATAAAAATTAACTTTGTGTCTGTGTCTAATTCTGTGAGTATTCTATAAATTTTTGTAACACCGTGTTTCCCATCTCTACGTGTTTCTAATAGCCTTTCAAACATATTCCACTCTTTTTTTAATCTCAAGGGTTTTGGGAGACTTCCAATGAAACATTTTAATTGATGATATTTCCACTCATCTATTCTAGTAAACATATCTCCCCCCCTCTCTTTTAATTCTTTAAATGATCTCAATTCCCCCTCTACCAATACGTCTCTCAGTTGGATATCTTCCTTTTTAAACCATCTCCCTGATATCTCATCCTTTCCTGGAGGGAAAAACTCCGTGTTTGCAAGAGGCATTAATATAGAATTGAATTCCCATTTCATGTGTTTATGTAAATTATCCCATGTCCTTAAAACATTTAAAGTGAAAGTGCTTGTGTTTTCTTTAATTCTTCTATAATGTGCTGGAACCCATATCATCTTACTCAAACTAATTCCATTCAATTCATTTTCTATTTTTACCCAACTTTTTCCCTTATGGTTAAATGTCCAATCATAAATTCTTGCTAAAATTACTGCTTTATAATATCTCTTGACATCAGGGAGTCCCATTCCCCCTTTCTCTTTAGTCCTACTTAGTGTTTCGTATGATATTCTTGGTTTTTTATTTCTCCATATATATCTTGTTAACATTCTTCTCATTATCTTAAAAAACGCCTCTGGGAGTTTAATTGGGACCATTTGAAATCTATAGAGTATTTTAGGTATAATTACCATTTTAACTAGGTTTACACGTCCTAACCATGATGGATTTCCTCCTTCTAATCTTTTTAATTCATCCTTAGTCTCATTTATCAGAGAAATATAGTTTAATCTATACAATTGTTTATATGAGGTAGCAAGTTTTATTCCTAGGTATTTTATATCTTTTTCTCTCCATATAAAGGGGAATTCTTTTTGTAGCTTTTCTTTTTCGCTCTTTGGTATATTGATGTTCAGAATCTCTGTTTTTGTTGGGTTAATTTTTAGATTTGATAGTTCACCATATTCCTTCAGGGTCTTCATTATACTTGGTAGTGTTATTCGGGGGTTGCCTACATAAAACAGTAGGTCGTCCGCAAAGGCCGCTACTTTATGTTCTATATTTTCTATCTGGATTCCCTTTACCGCTCCACTATTCCTTATTATTGACAACAGGGGTTCCAATGTCAAAACGTACAACAAGGGGGACAATGGGCAGCCTTGTCTTGTTCCATTGGACATCCCAATGGATTCCGACCTCTCCCCATTTACCGTGATGATTGCGGTGGGCTCCCTATATAATTTACCTATCCACTCACGCATTCTCTCTCCAATCCCCAACACTTCCAAGTTGTCCATCATAAAGTCCCAGTCCACTCTATCAAACGCCTTTTCGGCATCAATTGACAAGAGCACCACCGGGGCTTTCCCTTTTCTACTTTTCTGAATAAGCATCAAAGTTCTCAACCCGTTATCTCTACCCTCTCTCCCTGGAACAAAGCCCACCTGATCTCCATGGATCCATTCAGGCATTAGATCTTTCAGCCTGTTTGCTAGGACCTTTGCAATAATGAAATTGGTCTGTAGCTAGAGCACTGAGAAGGATCTTTTCCCTCCTTATGAATGAGAACGACATGGGCCTGAAGGGATTCCCTCCTCCCCTCCATCCCACCTCCCAAGTCATTCATATACTTCTTCAACTTCGGTAATAGTAATCCAGCGCTGTCTTTACCTGGGTCGGTTGGTTGACAATCTTCCAATCCCTGACAGCGCCATCTTGGTTGTGGGAGCTCGTTGTGACTTCCTGTTGTTGAACAGCTGGCTCCCCACTGCACATGTACAAGATCATTCAAGATTGGTCTCCCAGTCTCCTGGGACATGTGCCAGGAGGCTATGGGTGGGAGGGAAAGGGGGGCTATTTATACTTACGTAATTCACTCCCAGGCGAGATTTGAAGTGGGATTGGGTACCTGCACCCCAAACCCCCCCAATTACCTTGAAATATGTTGGGGGGGGGGTGGAGAGGTGGATTAGTGAAGACTTTCTTTAATGGCAAAGGCATCACATTAGGTACTATAGGGGTGCATTACAGGCCATCTAAATTTACTAAGGGCCCAATCAAACTGTTGCTATGGGGTACTGTCATTTCCAGTTGAGCCCCTGCCTGACACCTTTATACTGCTTAGTAGTCTGTACAGTAGAAATTAGTTCTGCACAAAAACTATCCCCATAATACCTCCCATAGTGCACTTTAGCAGTAATTTTACAATAATCACATGACACAAGGGGCAGAGCTTATACAAGAGGGTGTTGTCAATTAGGAGTGCCTATTGCATTGTACAATAATCATATGACACAAGGTACAGAGATTATGCAATAGGGTGTCATCATTTAGGGGTGCCTAGTGCAGTGTGATGGCTAAGTACAGCCCTGGTTCAGACTTTAAAGTAAGCTTTTCCTGAAAAAAAAAAACATGGCGGCTCCCATCACTGACTTCTTTCTAATGATGCTATTTGCCTAGCTATTGCCATGACCCGATAGCTTTACTGCAGATTAGGAATACCAGAGGCCTTTATCTTTATGCTCCCCTCAAATCAATGACTGAAAGTAAGTGAAAGCTATTCTACTAGCATTTATAGAAAGATGTAATGGTGGCCTCCATGTTTCTCTTAATTACGGTCTACTTTAATTTATTTGTTGCTGAGGGTGACTGCATTTTGTGAATCTTCATAGCTCTTTGTATTGCCTTGTTGAAGTGCACTTGTGATTTTGCTTATACTGGAAAGGGAAGGAAAAATGGGCTCTGTCACTGGTTTTAGATTTAGTGCAAATTTTAGCACAGTGATGAAAAAAGCTCCACCTCTCTTTCAGTTCAGCCCCTCCCCTATATCTACTTTTGTTGCTATGGCAGCTATAGGTGGTAAGGTTGTTGGAGAGTTATGGTGGCACTTACAAGATAGTGCCACCATAACTCTCCAACAACATTACAGCAGGTCTCAAAAGGCTTTCAAGCATCAACTCTCTTACCAGAATTGTAGGTCACCTAATACAACGGAGTGGCCCATATATTAATTTTAAGCGCCATTCCTTTATACATTAGACAGTTTTACTACCAAAGAAATTGGGAATTTGTCCAATGTGTTTCAAACTCTTCTTCATGGGCAGGAGCACATTCTTATCTACAGGAAATGTACAGTTCTATCTCACATAGCATTTTTTGATCCCACTACAACCTATTAATCAGTTGCAAAGATAAGACGATAATACAATGTGTCAGCTAGTACAATCATTCTTATTTTTGGACCCAGGAAAATCACAGCCGACCCGCATAAACCCCAAGTATGTACGGGGTGCCATATTACAAAATAAACAAATCAAATAACTAATCTCAGAAATGTCAATGATAGAATAAATCGTATTATCCCCAATTTTAAAAAGGCCATCAAAGACAAAATACAGTGGCAAGAAAAAGTATGTGTTCGATAAAGACACAAAAAATTTGAATTGTTTATATGTTATCAGGTTAAGCACATTCTGTGTGTGTGTATTGTTATGACTTAGATGAAGATCAGATCTTATTTTATGGCAATGTGCTGCAAAAAAAAAAAAAAAAAAAAAAGAATTCCAAGGGGTTCACATACTTTTTCTTGCCACTGTAGTCAAAATATAAACGCATAATCAAACCAAAAGGGTAATATAGAAGAGATACTACTTCAGAAAGGACCAATGTGTATAATAGTACCTCAATGTGTTTGAAAATCATTCCAACACAAGAGCATAGTATGGCAAGATGAAGATATCAAGATGGTGACCTCCCCACAGATTGGAAAGGAACTCGAAGAGATATTGGAAAATAACCCAAGTTTGCATGTATAAACCAGAAAGAGACATAAGTATACCAAAATGAACCCATCATGTCCAAGCCTCTGTTGCATGCAACCTTTACCTGGTTACCTCTATCATGTGTGGGATATTGGAGACAATCATTTTGGTAATATTTTGGAATGTCAGCCTATGATTTAATTTTGTGTTAAGGATTTTCTATGTAGCACTACCCCCTGCATGGGCCTCTTGATAATGCGTGTCCCCAGTGGTTGCCCTGACCTTGCAAGCCTCTCAATACCTCTGACACTCTGGGTTCAGATATATTTCAATAGTATAGAATAATAATACAAAAGTCACAATTTTTTAGAAAAACCTCTATGTTAGACTTGTTCAAAAGAGTAGGCTACAGAAATAATGGTTTTAGGACATACAACCCAAGTTAACGCATAGATGCAGGATGCTGGTAAAATAAGAATAATCCATTAGCAAAATTAACAGGTTATACAGTCATGAGTAGTAAGCTTCAACTAATTAATTGCAACATCAGCAGCAAGAGGGGGAAGAAAAGGCTTGTTGACTTATCAGCTCCCTTTGTGCCACCGGTGCCACAACAGGACATGCAGAGAATTACGTATATGTATACTCTGGCATAAATAGATATAAATACCCTACACTGATTTGCAACTTGAGTCCTGTGATGTTTATAATTCTTGATATGGTGGTATCCATTTTCTTCTGCTAGCAATGGTGGGGCCCATAAGCATTAGTGGATACTGGTAATTCAATCAAGTTAAACAGGCTGCTCAAAGCAAAGATCTCCTGATACTTTGGTGTATCAAGTGTCTGCATGCAGCATCCCTAGAGTGATGACAGAAAGAAGTTGCTCACCAATCCTATGGATAGCATGGTCTCCTAGGAACGAGAAGTTCTCATTTTGTATTTTACTTAAATTTGGTTGTCTTATTGGAGTGCCTAAAAAGTTCCAGTTTGTTGTGTCGTAGTTGTGTCTATCACACCTAACTCCCTAGCACTGCCATAGCAATAGGCAAACACCATGAAGGCACAGGGGACCTCATCAAGCCTTAAGCATGTCACTTCCGATATACACTAAAGCCTTCAGTATTGTAAGAAACAAGTGCAATATTGCACTCCACTCCTTTCCTCCTTCACAGCATCATGCTTCCTATGAAATCAAACATGCATGTTAAATACGCACAACATGGAGGCCATTTTGAAAACTGAACTAATAGTCATGAAAACACACCATATTAGTTTGCTAGGATCTGGTGACCTCACTTGAGGACATTCAGGTGTCACTGGCTCCTAGTGAACAACTACCTCAGTGATCAACTCAAGTTCTCATATTATTAGTTCAGCCAACTGGTCACTTCCACCAATAAAGTGTATGTTTCAGTGGACAAAAATGTGGAGAGCATGTGCTGATGTAGGAAGCAGTTCATTAACACTGGTCAGTAAGTGCCTGCAAATGGTTTACAGTGATTTTGTAGTGTATGGCTAGGCCTCATACTAATAATAATTTAGGTTAGAAAGTGCCTGGGTATTGATCATGGGAAACAAGGACCGAATGGTGATTTTTTTTTATATCCCAGAAAGTCTTTTCATCACCAAAACATTTTTTAAAAAGTTGTATATATAGGAGTTAAAACCCCTGTCAAGTTTCTATTGCTTGCTGAGGCCTCATTGGGCATATTTCTCTTCTCTTTTGTGTTTGAAGAAGTGCGGTAAACTCTGCAATGGGAATCCAAACAGCAATAAAAAGCCGACAGGGTATTCTTCCTGAACCATATTTTAATACATTAAGAAGGCCTTTATTGTTGTCTGTATCCCTAATAAAAGCTTACTCCCAGGGGCGGACTGACCATTTGGAAACTTGGGCACTGCCCGAGGGCCCGGGGTCAGTAGGGGGCCCCATGAGATGCCCTTGGTATCTTTTTCATAGGCTTTTTTGAGTTTGGGCAAGGACACAGGAGCCCCATGATCCCCTATTGCACAGGAAGTGAGGGGAAAATCTCCCCAAGTGAGTTGTGAACAACAAAAACTCCCACGTTTTTTGCAAAAAAAAAAAAAAAAGAAAAAAATTGGAAAAGGTACTCTTTAAACTAAGACAATTTTTTTTCAATGTTTTCAAAAAGATTATCACCAAATGAAATGTTGGAAAAAACTGCTGTTGATGAGCTGAGCAGTGTATGCAGCATGTATAAAAAGATATTTATTCCATCACAATTTCAGATGCTGTGCAATAAAACTACACTGTACAAAACACAATTACATTATTCATGCTTCTTTTTATTATAGATCTATGTTTTAAATTATGATACGATTATTAACGACTTCAGCTTTCATACCTGTATACCCCTATGGACTTGAGCAATTGTAACAATACAACTTATTGTTTATTTGGGGATGACTTTAGTTACTTAAAGTATCACTAAACCTACAACAGTAAAATCAGTCTGTATATGCGGGAAAGAATACTAGTTATACTCACTGTGGAACCTAGGGGGGGTTAATCCTCATTATGTAAAAAGACTGATCCTGTCTTCTCTGATCCTCCCCTTCTTCTATTGTCTCCAATCCATCTGCTGATAGTACTGATCTCTAGGAGTCACTCTGCACATGCTCAGTTTAGTGTATTTTTTTTTTCTTGGGGAGGGTACATGTGATCAGCACAGGGCCAATCAGCACTGTCCAGGGTCAGGGGTCATGCAGCCTCATAGGACAGTCAGAGGAGAATGAAAACTCCTCCTACAAGCTTTAACCAGTGCTAGGCTGGACACTGATAGAAGCCACATGACTGCTATATACTGCTGATGAGAAAATATATTTAGCAGTTTATATTTACTAAAATAATTGCATTTCCATGTTCTGTGTACTGTGGGAGGCCAGATATAGTGAATACAGGGTCCTGGGTTTAGTATCACTTTAAAGCTGAATTCCAAGAATTCAGCAACTTTAGAAAAAGTGAAGGCACACTATGAGTTAAGTTCAGTGAGGTGCATGACATCTCCTGGACACCTCTCTTTTATTTACATCTGACAGGTTTATTGCACTCTTGGAGGACACACTCGGGGCTGTGAGGGGAGAGACGCACACACAGCTGCTATGCCTGTACCTCCCCTCTGCTGCCCGTTCACAGAAGCCTTTATATTTTTTGAATGAGTGCACATGATACAAGGCATCCTTGATTGAGCCTGGAAGATGGGAGGGGTGGGCATAGCAACTACAGTGAATCTACACTTGAAGAAGCTGAGACCAGAGTGTCCAGCATTGAACCTCCTGCTCCAGAAGTTATCTTCCTGGAACACAATAAACCTGTCAGATTTAAAAATTATAAAGCTACATCCAGGAAGTGGCAGCCACCTCATTGGACTTAACTCATAGTAAGGTTGTAGATTTTACAAAAGGTACTGAATTCCTGGAGTTCAGCTTAAAATATAAGTTCACCTTTGGGAACATGTTACATGTTCTACCCCTTTTTAGGATGGAACATGTAACATCCCATATGAAAGAAAAATAGATTTGAAATACAGTATATTTTAAAAATATTCTTCACAAATATATTGTAATATATTTGAAATGCTTCAATTTTGGCCATATTCAATACATTTCAAAATACATATATACAGCTGTGCTCAAAGTTTGCATACCCTGGAATGTTTGGCCTTGGTACAGACACACAAGGTGACACACACGGGTTAAAATGCCAATTAGAGGTTAATGTCCCACATCCAAGGCTTTTTAAATTGCAATTAGTGTCAGTGTATAAATAGTCAATGAGTTTGTTAGCTATTACGTGGAAGCACTGACAAGGCTAGATACTGAGCCATGGGGATCAGAAAAGAACTGTCAAAAGTCCTGTGTAACAAGGTAATGGAACTTTATAAAGATGGAAAAGGACATAAAAAGATGTCCAAAGCCTTGAATATGCCAATCAGTACTGTTAAATCAATTATTAAGAAGTGGAAAGTTCGAGGATCTCTTGATGGCAAGCCAAGGTCAGGTAGACCAAGAAAGATTGCAGCCATAACGGACAGAAGAATTGTCCGGGATTCAAAGAAACCACAGGCAACCTCAAAAGAAAATCAGGCTGCTCTGGAAAAAGACAGTGTGGTTGTTTTGGAGGAGCACAATATGATGACACTTGAACAAAAATGAGGTGCCAGAAAGAAGACTTTACTGCATCAATGACACAAAAAGGCCTGGTTAGGCATGTCAAGGTGTTAGGCATATTGTAACTGGGCTTTTTGTGGCATTTTTGTCACATTTTCAATATCAATGCCAGTATTGCACAATTTCTGCCAGGGTATGTAAACTTTTGAGTACAACTGTATATATATATATTTTAAATGTATTGAAGATTGTGTGTGTGTATACATATATACAGTTGTGGCCAAAATTATTCAACCCCCAATGCTGTAAAGGGGTTTAGGGACTATAGTGTACATTTGGAATTGTATTCAGAATCAAATCCTACAAGGACGTTGTAACTACCCAAATGCAACTAAAATGACATCAATTGTTTATGTAATACAGTAGTAAATGGTTCTTATGTGGTTTCTTCATTGCCACAATTATTCAACCCCTTAAAGACTACCACTCTGAAGAACAGAGGTTCATACAGGTGCTTTCCATCAGGTATTGAAAACACCTGTGGATGTCACCGAGCAGCAATCAAGCATAATAAGCACCAATTAGGCAGCTTTAAAATGACTGTGATACTCAGCTCCTTCTAGACATTTACTGGTGTGGTTACAAACATGGTGAAGGCAAGAGAATGGTCCAGGAAGACAAGAGAAGAGGTGATTTCTCTTCACAGGAAGGGCAATGGCTATAAGAAGATTGCAAAGATGTTAAACATACCAAGAGACACCTTAGGAAGCATCATTCGCAAATTCAAGGCAAAGGGCACTGTTGAAACGCTACCTGGTCGTGGCAGAAAGAAGATGCTGACTTCGACTGCTGTGCGCTACCTGAAGCGTAGAGTGGAGAGAAGTCCCCGTGTGACTGCTGAGGAACTGAGAAAAGATTTGTCAGATGTGGGTACAGAAGTTTCAGCCCAGACAATAAGACGCACACTGCGTAATGAAGGCCTCCGTGCCAGAACTCCCAGGCGTACCCCCTTGCTGTCTCCAAAGAATAAGAAGAGTCGACTGCAGTATGCCAAAAGCCATGTGGACAAACCACAAAAGTTGTGGGATAGTGTTCTGTGGACTGATGAAACAAAATTAGAACTGTTTGGGCCCATGGATCAACGCTATGTTTGGAGGAGGAAGAACAAGGCCTATGATGAAAAGAACACCTTGCCTACTGTGAAGCATGGTGGAGGGTCAATCATGCTTTGGGGCTGTTTTGCTTCTGCAGGTACAGGGAAGCTTCAGCGTGTGCAAGGTACCATGAATTCTCTTCAGTACCAGGAGATATTGGATGGAAACGTGATGCAGTCCGTCACACACCTGAGGCTTGGGAGACGTTGGACCTTTCAACAGGACAATGATCCCAAGCATACCTCCAAGTCCACTAGAGCATGGTTGCAGAGGAAAGGCTGGAACATTTTGGAGTGGCCATCGCAGTCACCAGACTTAAATCCGATTGAGAACCTCTGGTGGGACTTAAAGAAAGCAGTTGCAGTGCGCAAGCCTAAGAATGTGACTGAACTGGAGGCCTTTGCCCATGAAGAATGGGCGAAGATACCCGTAGATCGCTGCAAGACACTTGTGTCAAGCTATGCTTCACGTTTAAAAGCTGTTATAACTGTAAAAGGATGCTGTACTAAGTACTAAGATTGAATGTCACTTGGGGGTTGAATAAAACTGATAATGCTGTGAGCACAGAAAAGACATTTGTGGTTATTTCATTATAACTGTTATGTTATATTTGTCTGACCTACAAGTGCCTCTTTAATGTAAATGTAAGCAAGATGACTGAATGATCAAAAGCAATGTCAAACTGGCCAAAACACTCAATTTCAGTGGGGGTTGAATAATTTTGGCCACAACTGTATATATATACACACACACACACACACACACACACACACATATATATATATATATATATATATATATATACATACATACATACACACACACACACACACACACACACATACAGTATATATATACACACATACATATACACACACACACACGGCATGTTGCAATGTGTTATTACAAATTATATGCAAAATATTTTTAAAAATACATTTCAAATATACTGTAGGTGTTTAAAATACAAATCTACATTTTTGGAATGCATTTACAAATATATGTAAAAATATATGTTACAATAACTTTTTATATGTTAAAAAAAATCTGAAGAATATATTTTTAAAAAATATATTTTTAAAAATATATATTTTAAATATCTTCTTCAGATTTTTTTTTTTAACAAAAAGTAATTTTAATATATATATATATATATATATATATATATATATATATATATATATATATATATATGTAAATGCATTCCAAAAATGTAGATATTTAAAATGTATTTTTAAAAACACTTTGCATATATTTTGTAATAAAAATGCATTTCAACATGCTGTGTGTATATATATATATATATATATATATATATATATATATATACACATATATACACACATATATACACACACATACACACACACACACACATTGAATATGGCCAAAATTGTACCATTTCAAATATATGGCAAAATATTTGGAAAGACTATTTTTAAAATATATTTCAAATATATTTGTCTTCCATGTGGGATGTTCCCAATGCTGCAGCTGCTGCCCCCTCCCTGTGACAGAAGTCTGGGGAGAAGTTCCCTTTACAAGCTGTCAGTTTTTAAAAACAGCATAACTGAGTCATTTATTCACAGTGCTCTATGAATGAATGAACTACAAGTCCCAATAGCATTAGTGTCCGTTTGTAGTTCTCAATGAACTACCACGGCGCTGTGGATTGCCTTACAGGCAATCAGATATACTGACAGGTCTGCAGGAGACCTGCATGGCACCAGATGTCTGCTGATCGTTGGTGCAATGCTTTACAGGCTCCTGCAACCAAAAACAATAAATACACTTTTTTTTTTTACCTGCAAACGTTGGGTAAACATCAGTTTAGATGCCTTTGGTGCAGGGGCGGACTGACCATTTGGAAACTCGGGCACTGCCCGAGGGCCCGTGGTCAATAGGGGGCCCCATGAGATGCCCCTGGTACCTTTTTCATATGCTTTTTTGAGTTTGGGCAAGGACACAGGGGCCCCATGATCCCCTATTGCCCGGGGGGCACCATGAGTTGTCAGTCTGCCCCTGCTTTGGTGCCAACAAATCTGTGGTATTAACAACATAAAAGCTTCAATTCACGACGATGATATACTTTTATTCAAATTGCAGCTTATTTTTTGTATGGAATGAAGGTGTCAAAGTTTTCTCCATTTCCCCACTCCCACCTCTATGAAAGAATCAGATTTCTTATTATCAGGAATCATAGCTGGTATATTCCAGTGGAATTCCTGGAAAAAGCAGCTTGCCTATATACGGAGCTGTTGCTGAACAAACACACGTAGCTATAAAAGGAAGATATTTATGGATTCATTTTTACCAATTTAATATGTCCACATATCCAAACTAATACAGCATTGTTGCCAATGTCTGTTGGCTTTATTTACCTTTATAGTGCCTAAACTGAAATCAATATTCAAAAATAAAAAAAAACCCTCGCTAGAAGCAAATCCAATAAGATTCCTTTTTAATAATGCGTTGTGCAACTACTGCTTCCCCTTTGACGACGTTACAAGGCTGAAACACATCAGAACACGGCTGCAACCGGAAGTGATGTCAGATGCAATCTGGAAGTGACGTGTTGGAAGTGATGTGATGGGGGACCGAGTGAGAGGCCACATCCACTGGTCCTACCGACAATGGCAATTCTGATGCTGATACTGATTTTGGTGGGCCTATCTTTTGTATTGCTTTTGTGAATGTGATTTTAACTGGAGTCAGTTTTAATAAAAGTGGGGTACAGTATTAAGCGATGCGAGTTCTTTTTATTTTTTAATTAACCCTTTATTAGTCCCAGTGATGTTATAATGGGGGAGTTGGACTGGAAAAGAAGAATCATAGAAGGTGGCAGTCCTGGAAGTCAATAAGGAGGATATCACTTAACCCTTTGGGGACCGTAAGATTTTGGAACGCCAAAACAATCAATTTTTTGGTTTTTAAAGTTCGTACACTTCAGTTGCTGTAACTAAGCCATTTCATGAAATTATTGGCAAAAGGCTAGATCCATTTGTTGTTTGTTGATAAGAACTAATATTTTGACTCAAACCAACAGAAAAAAAAAAAAAAAAGAGAGATTTAAGTTCTTAATCAGATGATACATGCAATTAAAAACATGGGACAAATACGTCAATTGGTCCTCAAAGGGTTAAAGCGCTGTTTGGCAATCAGTAGAATGAGAGGCAATATTTTCCAGTGAGTTTGGTGACCTATGGAACTGGAAACCACTTAGTTTGCACTATTAATGGACACGTTATGATACTGGATATATGAACTTCCATATTATTGAACACTTTTATTTGCACTGAGGTTTATACGTTTGTTTATTTAGGTTGATAGAAATGATTTTGCTACCTATTGGGGGAATTGCATTTCTTCTGTGTAGGTGATACAATTGAAAGTGTTTTGTTATATCTATTCAATATTTGAAAAAAATAAATCTGTTGATCCTACCAGCAGTTCAGTAATGTCCTGTGTCTTGTACATTCAGCATTGTTATCTCAAGCAATTTTATGAACTACAGAATGTCTGTTATAGACATGAAGGGAGGGAGAGATGTTCTGCAGTCCTAACACTCCTTTATGATACAGAATTAGTGAGTGAGTGGTGTCACCCTAGGATAGGAAGTGTACTACTGACAGGATCACAGGTGAAATAAAGCTCAGAAAAGAAAACTAATGCAACCGCTATTCCTATGGACTGACACGCTGCAATATATTTAATTCTTGGGTTTAAAAACGCTTAAGCCCATGTCTAAGTAACAATGAAAACCCCTTCCACCTCCACCTATTTTTCCTATATAGACTTTTCTTCTAGAACAAGGATATACTCATCTAAGTCAGCCATCCATGACCCTTGCTAGTATCATTTCAGGGACTGGTAATCCAGTGGTGCAGATGTGATCATGATGGTTCCTTTTACTAATAGTACAAAACAGTCAGCAGGCTAAGTTAGAAATCCAGATGGAGAATTTACTGAATTCTTAAATCAGCAAAGATGGCCATCTGGCTGTTTTGCACTATTAAAGTCACACAACACCACCATTTAGTTGTGCTTCCAACCCTTTCAAGCAGGGGGTTCAAACTGGCGGCCCTCCAGCTGTTGCCAAACTACAAGTCCCATCATGCCTCTGCCTTTGGGAGTCATGCTTGTAACTGTCAATCTTGCAATGCCTCATGGGATTTGTAGTTTGGCAACAGTTGGAGGGCCGCCAGTTTGACACCCGTGTTTAGAGGGTTATTTCACACGTTTGTGTACTATGGTTTTAGAACTTATAGGTCCTTTTGCTGACAACATCGCTGCAGACTCCTCTTCTGGGTCCCGCTAGTGCGCAGCCAATGGCAAGTGCCCATGTCTCTTTGGCAGTATAGTGGACATAGAAAGAAAGAAGACATAGAAAGAAAAAAGACTCGAGACCGAGACATCACGCAATCATGGATTTGCATAGTTAGTCTTGGCTGAAAAAAGACAAAAGTCCATCCAGTTCAACCATTAAAAAAAAAAAAAGTTATAATCCTATACCCACAGTTGATCCAGAGGAAGGCAAAAAGGCCATTTAGATGCGTAAAATGGCGTTGAAGTAGGTTTTTTTTTGTGGCAGGAATAAGAAGTAGGAGGAGTGTGTCTGTGTGGACAGCCCAGAAAATTGCTTTAAATTTAGGGGCCAAGTTTAGTTAAGAGGTATTTTGGGGGCTTTGTTTAGTGGTTATGTTGAGGGTAATACTCAGTAAGAAAGAACCCTAAACGGAAATCATGCCCATGTTTAGACACTATAAACAAACATATCGTCTATGGTCCCTTAAAAGGAATAAACATCAGCTTCCTGGATCCCCAATTAGGCTGGTACAACTTAGCGTACCGGAGAAAGGTTCACTCTTACTGGCCACTTTGCCTCTACCTCTACTCAGAGCATGACTTGTACCCAATGCTATAGTTTGCGGAATGTTTTACTGAAGGTGACCCACACAGTAAGCAAGCAGATACTAGTAGAACTCAGAATACTGAAAAATATAAATCAATGAAGTTTGCTAAAAGAACGTCACTGATCATAATGCATAAGGTATACAATGCTTCATTTTATTTTGAATGCATGCTGAGACATCTAGTTGGGAGGGTGAAGACAGTATCAGAATTCTGCATCTCTAAGCTTGCTTTAGGTGATCTTGCTGTGCTTACTTCTGCTTTAGTGGTGCAGAAAGTATTGAAAATCACGGTATGAGGAGGACAGCCACACATTGATCACAATAATCACATTGGCAAATACTATCATAAGAAAATACTATGAAGGGAAAAATGTCACGCAAAAGCTTTAACAGCTAATTACATTTCAAACTTATCGATGTTAAAGATGAATTCCAGGCACACTATATTTCTGCATCGTTAGATTTGTAAAGCTTGGACCAACTTAACTACAGCTTGGACCAAAGTAATTATGCATATACCATACCTGTCTGATGTCCCTGGAAGGTTGAGGTGTCTAGTTCAGTGAGCTCCACTTGTTTCTGGATCCCTTGTCTAGTTCAGTGAGCTCCACTTGTTTCTGGATCCCATGTCTACTTCAGTGAGCTCCTCTTGATTCTGGATCCCGTGTCTACTCCAGTGATCTCCTCTTGATTCTGGATCCCGTGTCTACTCCAGTGAGCTCCACTTGTTTCTGGATCCCGTGTCTACTTCAGTGAGCTCCTCTTGATTCTGGATCCCGTGTCTACGCCAGTGAGCTCCATTTGTTTCTGGATCCCGTGTCTACTTCAGGGAGCTCCACTTGTTTCTGGATCCTGTGTCTACTTTAATGAGCTCCACTTGATTCTGGATCCCGTGTCTACTTTAATGAGCTCCACTTGTTTCTGGATCCCGGAGTAGCCAGCCTGATGCATTCTGAACACAGAAAGCTGGCCGCTCGGCACAGAGAGTGATTTGCATTTTCGAATTGAATGCAAACCATTCTCTGATTGAACACGTTGGAAAGAGTTAGGTTACTGCCCTTGCCTCTTCACCTAATCCAATCCATAGACTGCTTTGTATTAATTCAGAAAATGTTTAGCAAGGGGTGAAGGTGGGAGACACTAAGAAAAAAAAACAGAAGGATGAGGAAGGCTGGAGATCTGTCTTTTGCAAAGCACCAGGCCACCTATTTCTATCTCAACTCTGGATATGGACCTTCCAGGCACACAGAGACCCGCCGAACCAGGAAGAGTGGTTTTCTGCTATGGAAAGGCGCTTGAAACACGAGAATGGAACTACCAGTTTATTGATTAACCAAGGTTGGAATGCTACAAGTATACCGTAGCAGCCTTGTGCTGCCAGTATTTTGTTATCTCCCTTCTCTTATTTATGTGTGAATTTTTTAACTAATCCTGTTATCATTTCAACATTATAGGAATGACCACTCTAAATTCATCTAAAGTCTCCTGTGTGAGAGCATCAACAGATCCTAAATCCAATAATGAACAAGAAGAACAAAAGATAACATCTTTTTCTTTTCCTGGGTAAGCTTAAACCTCCTTTTAAAGACTAAATATATCCATGCCACAGTTTTTACAGTGTGTAATTATATGGTGCAGCTGCTAGTTAATTTGATGTGAGTCACGAAAAAACAAAACAAAAACAAACAATCAACATACAAAAAAGGAACAGCATTACTACCAAATTCTAAACAAACCTGTATCTACAAATTTTCAATAAAGTTCAATTGTGCAACATATGATAAGCATAAATACAAATTTGTGCCAATAAATACATAAAAATGTACAAGTGAATTAATATATACTTACATTAACAAATTATCTCATATATATACATATACACACACACACACACACACACATATACATACACACACACACATATACATATATATATATATATATATATATATATACACACACACACACTGTACACACGCATACATGCGCACACACACACACATATATATACACACAGTCAGGTCCATAAATATTGGGACATCGACACAATTCTAACATTTTTGGCTCTATACACCACCACAATGGATTAGAAATGAAACGAACAAGATGTGCTTTAACTGCAGACTGTCAGCTTTAATTTGAGGGTATTTACATCCAAATCAGGTAAATGGTGTAGGAATTACAACAGTTTGCATATGTGCCTCCTACTTGTTAAGGGACCAAAAGTAATGGGACAGAATAATAATCATAAATCAAACTTTCACTTTTTAATACTTGGTTGCAAATCCTTTGCAGTCAATTACAGCCTGAAATCTGGAACGCATAGACATCACCAGACGCTGGGTTTCATCCCTGGTGATGCTCTGCCAGGCCTCTACTGCAACTGTCTTCAGTTCCTGCTTGTTCTTGGGGCATTTTCCCTTCAGTTTTGTCTTCAGCAAGTGAAATACATGCTCAATCGGATTCAGGTCAGGTGATTGACTTGGCCATTGCATAACATTCCACTTCTTTCCCTTAAAAAACTCTTTGGTTGCTTTTGCAGTATGCTTTGGGTCATTGTCCATCTGCACTGTGAAGCGGCGTCCAATGAGTTCTGAAGCATTTGGCTGAATATGAGCAGATAATATTGCCCGAAACACTTCAGAATTCATCCTGCTGCTTTTGTCAGCAGTCACATCATCAATAAATACAAGAGAACCAGTTCCATTGGCAGCCATACAGCCCACGCCATGACACTACCATCACCATGCTTCACTGATGAGGTGGTATGCTTAGGATCATGAGCAGTTCCTTTCCTTCTCCATACACTTCTCTTCCCATCACTCTGGTACAAGTTGATCTTGGTCTCATCTGTCCATAGGATGTTGTTTCAGAACTGTGAAGGCTTTTTTAGATGTCGTTTGGCAAACTCTAATCTGGCCTTCCTGTTTTTGAGGCTCACCAATGGTTTACATCTTGTGGTGAACCCTCTGTATTCACTCTGGTGAAGTCTTCTCTTGATTGTTGACTTTGACACACATACACCTACCTCCTGGAGAGTGTTCTTGATCTGACCAACTGTTGTGAAGGGTGTTTTCTTCACCAGGGAAAGAATTCTTCGGTCATCCACCACAGTTGTTTTCCGTGGTCTTCCAGGTCTTTTGGTGTTGCTGAGCTCACCGGTGCATTCCTTCTTTTTAAGAATGTTCCAAACAGTTTTTTGGCCACACCTAATGTTTTTGCTATCTCTCTGAAGGGTTTGTTTTGTTTTTTCAGCCTAATGATGGCTTGCTTCACTGATAGTGACAGCTCTTTGGATCTCATCTTGAGAGTTGACAGCAACAGGTTCCAAATGCAAATAACACACTTGAAATGAACTCTGGACCTTTTATCTGCTCGTTGTAATTGGGATAATGAGGGAATAACACACACCTGGCTATGGAACAGCTGAGAAGCCAACTGTCCCATTACTTTTGGTCCCTTAACAAGTGGGAGGCACATATGCAAACTGTTGAAATTCCTACACCGTTCACCTGATGTGGGTGTACATACCCTAAAATTAAAGCTGACAGTCTGCAGTTAAAGCACATCTTGTTCGTTTCATTTCAAATCCATTGAGGTAGTGTATAGAGTCAAAAATGTTAGAATTGTGACAATGTCCCAATATTTATGGACCGGACTGTATATATATATATATATATATATATATATATATATATATATACACATACATACATACATACATACATACATACACATATATATACATACATACACATATATACACACACACACACACACACACAAACACACGCATACACACACTTTACTATAATTCTGTAGGTATGTTTAAAGTTAAAGTGCAAACGTGCAATATGTACCCAATCATAATATAGAATACAATTATGGAAATAAATCACAAAAGTGCAAATAACTACCAATTCATGCAATAAATACTAAGAAACCAATTACAAAAAAAAGGTCCCAGGAATAACCATGAAAAGGTTCAAGTGAAAAAATGCTCGAGGAAATGGTGCCTACTCTTCAATTCTTTTGTTTCACTGCAATTGTGCTCTCCACCACCAAATAAACTCATCAGAAAAAATGGTGGTAATATTATAAACCAGCATCTAACACATGTGACTCCTTAGGTCAAGATCTATGGCTTCTCTCCACCCCTCATAGATTCTTCAACTTGGCATTCAAAGTCATTCCAAGGAAGGAAATAATATCATCCAGAAGAAAGAAAGAGCTTGCATAGTGTAAAAACATCTAAAAAATTTTATTTTATAAAAACGCTAATAACAATCACATTTGGCTGTGTCTACACTGACACTAGTATAATACGCTGTCATATAGCAAAACAACCGTCTCCGGCTGCGATCTCAGGCCACGAGTACAAGTTTATTGCGCGGGGTGACATCCAATCCAACATCCTGCCATACGTGTTTCATCATCGAACATCATTGTTGTGCCTCACACATTCCTCCTCCGAGACACTGCAGCTCATACTGGGTTTCAACAGCAGAGGCAATGCTGTCAATCCAGAAAGCAATGGGTATGACCAGGTGTGCCCAGGTGCCAATTGTCAAGCTTGTGAATCAGCAGGGAGAATGCAGATAACCATTCCTCTCTTCAACAGCTTCTCATCTCACTGTAGAGAAACAGGCACTGTCTACATGAAGGTGAAAATGCTGCTCTGAAGTCAAGACACCCCATCATATAAAGCAGCAGAACTTCACTAGGAAGATCAGCAGATATTTGCGTGACATTGCAGGAGGACTAAAAGAAAACTTTAAGCACAGATGCACTTCCCATTAAGTGCTGCAGCAGTTATTTATTTTAAATGGTAGACCATGTTTCTATTTTAAATTTTATGTATGCCAATGTCACATACTAAGAAAAAAAGGATTTACCACCTTGACTTCTTTTTGACGACACATATGCTCACATTTTACATGTTGACAATAGAATCCAGGAGTGGCAGGTCCATTTTCTATAATTTAAATGATTAGTTGGAGTGGTACTTGTACCTCTCTGTTACATTTATCAGAACCGTGGTATAACCAGCTAACTTATACATTTCTGCATGATGAATTATGTTCTTAGTCACTAATATCACCCCTTGTAACAGTTCCTCCCAGTTCATTTTCCATTATCAAAAAATTACTGTAACAAAGTACCTGCCCTAAGAGTGCAGATTTTTTTTTCTATATTAGCGTAAAAGCATCACTAGAAAAATTTCCTTTTTTATTACTTTTTTAAATCTTATAATGGCAATTGATTACCTGTGGCTATTTTGTTACCTTTTTTTGGCCTAAATGATTACTTCACATTACTACCTGCAGCTATGAATAAAAAGGCCTGCCAATAAAATGTACTTTAATTGAGCTTTGGGTGAGAAGGTACAAGGCAAAAAAAAGCAGGCTTAACAATGCTCATGTGCCAAACCAACAATCAAAAAAGAAGAGAGGGAAAAACGAGACAGTTTTAAAGGTGTCAGCATGGATAGTTGTTTTCTAAAGCCGAACTATGAATAGATTTACAGTACATTATCCTTATTAATATAATAAGTTATAGTTTTGTTTTTACAGCACAGTTTTACATTTCCGCCAAGGATAATGCCTAATTCAAAGTTTTATTTTGCCACTGCGGGATTCTGCCTCGTTATGGTCCATTGAAATATCTCCAGCATACAGATTGATCTTTCTTCAGAGAGATCCCTCCTCCAGCAAACACACATTTATTTCTCCCTGGTGAGATCCTTCCTCTAGCACACACAGATTGGTTTTTCCTCCATGAGGTCCCTCCACCAGCACACACAGATTGGTTTTTCCTCTATGAGATCCCTCCACCAGCACACACAGATTAGTCTTTCCCCAGGGAGATCCTTCCACCAGAACACTGAATAAGTGTTCCCCAGCTGATACATCACATCTCATCCCTGGAGTGCAAGCCAGCCTCCGGTCTTGGGGCAGCAGCAGCTATCTTAACCAAAAGCTCTGAATGTACCTGGTGCCGATTTTTAGGCACATATACATGTGAGTGTGCTCTAATTGTAAGGTTTTATATGGTTTAATAAAGTCGGCTGCTTTGCACAATGAACCTTTTATGTGATACTGTTTTTTGGAGTGGCAGTGTATTGCCTTGGAAGAAATCGCATCCTGGTACGTGATTGGTCAAGTTGGGTCCAACCAAAAACGTGCAGTGAGACCTATTGATACAAGGTCCATCCATTGCGGTGAGTGTAAATCCATGTGGGGTCACCTTGAAGTGGTCACCTGTTTATTTCTAATGGCACCAGAACCTGTTCACCTATCTTTTGATTTTCAAGCAATTATTATTTGAATGGGACTTACTGATATATTGGACATTAGTTGGATTTTCTGGTGTTGTTTATCTAATTTTTGCACTTTTACACGTTTCAAACTCTTTAGTAACCTTGATTCACATTTTTGGCAGTGTAGACTATGTAAACATTTATAGGATTTCCAATCAAAGGTTACTCACAAACCATTGCAGAGCAGGAGGAGTCAATGCTTGTTTTTCAATAACCATGTCACCATAGACTACTGTCCAACAGTACATATTGGAGGCACTGCACCCAAGGTTACCCTCTGAGCATTCTATAGCAGGAGAGATCAATGGTCTTATGTGACTAAGTCACCACAGGCCACAGTATCAAAGACATGCTGTGGGACCTTACCACCAAGGGGTCACAAGCCACCCTGACCTGGTGCCATTGCACCTCAGATCTGCCATGTGCTGTGCTAAAGTGTACCTGGAGGGGTACTCACAACAACCTTAATGGTTTGGAAAGGGTTAATGACATCTGTGCCAGGCACCCATGGAGCATGTTCAGATTACTGTGCTGATTTACTGGCAAAAACATGGTCCTCTGCAGGAGTAAAGATGTTGTGCGCATATGCAGAATCTTAATCAAACTAAGCCTTACACATTGCTATGGTGGCCCCTATTGGCATCCAGGAAAAACCCAGTGCAGTTTACCTAACAGTAAAATGGTGCCAATGCACATTCAAACCAATGCTCTTGCCTATAATATGCGTTTTAAGTGTGGCAGCCAAAGCTCTATGAGACCCCAAGGGACTGGAACAAAGCACCTGGGTCTTCCAATGGGCCAGAATCCCAGACTCACCGCTATAGCACATTATCTTCACCAGGAGTAGGATATTCGGGACAAGTCCTATATTGGCTTTGCCCTCCTCATTAGACATAACTCTGAGGGGGTCTTCAGGGACTAAGCTCCACTGCAGGCAGCCCTGGACTTATATAGCTCCCTGTGGCTAACTCAGCAAGATGCATCATATACCAAGGCGAGTGCCAGTGCCTGAAGCAACATTACAGGCTGGCCCTCATCTTCTCCAGGCAGGGTGCAGTCCTCCATTGCTCAGCCGAGGAGTCAATCGAGTCACAAGCTGCAGAAGGAGCCACAGCCAATAAACTTGATAGAAGCAGCTAGAGTAAAAAACCTTCATAGGAAATCAGAAGGCTTCTCTCAGTGGAGAAAAGGTCCATCATCTAGGAACATCAAAAGCTGAGCCTTGCTGGGAGTGGGAGGGATTATATGGGGCTATCCTAACAATTTTGTTTGCCAGAGTCCAATAAATCAAAAGGTGCGCTATATAACCAATGGTTAAGACCACAGTCCATTGTCCTGTTTTCATTAAGAATTTTATTTTTATTACATAGAATAACTGTATTCCTCATTAGCCAGAGGATTTAAAGGGATATTAAACACACACTGTCCTCTTTCTGTATGTGGATGATGGCAAAGTAAATATTTTAATAAAAAAAAAAAAATCTTTTCCTAATCGATATACCCTGCAGCCTGTCTGCAAGGAAACAGTGGCAGGAGGAGCTTCTAGTCCTCTGCTGCTGGTGACATGTTCAAAATAAAGAAAAAAAGCAGCCTTCGGGTTACAGAGTAAAAATAAATAATTAACATCAATAAACCGTTTTAAATAATCATACAAATATATAATCTTTATTATTTTTGGCAATAACCGCTTGTTGGTGGATTTCTTCCAGTCACTGGCTGTGTCAAACACCTTCCACCCCAGACTGTGTCTTAGAATAACAGGGAGGTAAAGCCTCGATTAATCAACCACCCTATTGTGTTTAGCTGATATGGAGGAGGAGAAGGGATGGATTGGGCTGTCATTAACCACTGTGTATATGCCCACATGTATGCCTCTATAGTCACATGGGCCACTCAGATGTGATAGGGAGGAAATGTTCAGCATAGAAACTCACTGAAAACTGAGCATGTGCAGTAGCTGCCAACACTGCTTTGTGAAATCCCCAGCTGCATTGGGGACATGGACAAAAGGCAGAGATAGAGAACAGCAGGATCATCCAGGTTTATTTTTTTTTGGAGAATACAGAAGACAAATACCATATGGAATGAGTGATTATGAACAGTAGGGAAAGGTTTGATGTTCGAGTCGAACATAGGCTGTTCATGTGTTCGACGAACACACGAAAGGTAAAGGCATTTGGCGGGCTATTCACCCGCCACGCTCCACAATGCACTGCACTCTCATGGTGCATCGTGAGAGCTATGATTGACCAAAGCAATGCACCTGACCGCAATGCTTTGGCCAATCAAAGCACAATTGGGCAGAGGTAGTGGTAACATCACCGCTAGCTCCACCCAGTTGTTTACATCTGACTGCGGCGAGTGCTCGTGAGTGCAGACGAGTCGGGGGGCTTTTTTTTTTTTTTATTTCGGCAAGTTGTCGTGACAATGCTGGACATTGTGATTGACAATGGAACTTGTTTGTTTCATTTTTTTTTTTGTCCAATTAAAGGAATTTTTTTTTCAAAAGTCTGGTGTCTATTTTTCTAAATGTAACCCTTTAGTGAATTGGTAGGGGTACAAGTACGCCTTACTCATTCACAAGGGGGGGTACCCTGATGCCAATGAGCCCTCCCTGCCTGCAGATCCTCACAACCACCAGGCCAGGGTTGTGGGGAAGAGGCCCTTGCCGAGGGAGGTGGGGGGGCGCTTGATTGTCCCCTCCCTTTCCAGGCCCTGTGTTCAGATCAAGCGTCTGGTAGGAATTTGGGGGGGGGGGGGCATGCTTCCCCATCTTTGGGGGTGGGGTTCCCCTTATAAGTCCAACCAAGCCTAAAAGGGCCAGGTATGGCTTTTAGGGGGATCCCACGCACTTAAAAAAAATAATAAAATAATTTTTTTTTTCTTACTGTAGGGTCCCCCCTAACCTTCATACCAGACCTAAAGGGTCTGGTATTAATTGGGGGGGAGGGGGCATACTGTTTTTTTTTTTTTTTTTTGTTAAAAATGTTGTTAAAAAAAAATGTCAGTCCTGCTGCAGCAGGTTCTCTACATTGTACAGATGTATAGCATATAAGCCTTCAAAATGGGCACTTTTGAATTTACAAGTTCGAGTCCCATAGTCTTGCATTGAGTTTGAAGTTTGCAGTCATTCATTAGGTTCGAATGTTTGACTGCGAGCTGAACACTGGGGTATTCGGTCCATCACTGATTATCAATATGTAATAGAGCAATTATTGATGGTTTTTATCATGTAGGTATAGTGAAACTTTAAATTCACAGAATTCCTTTGAATACCCAGCTACTACATGGTGAAAGTAGCATTGACATCACTATGCTGCACATAACCTATGCAGAGAGGAGCTGTGGTAGGGACCAAGCAGATCCCATCTACTATATGCTGCCTGCAGAAAACTAAAGGAAGAGGCAGATACAAGACCTCTCTGCCTGTGCAGGGTGACTGATCAATCAACGAATCGTCAAAATTCTGTACAGTATCAAAGTTTCACGTTAGCTTATGCACGATCTGCAAAGGGCAAGAATACACATGCCTCTTGTATTTAGGCAATATTTGCTTTTATTGGACTTCAGCTTTAAGGTTCCAGGCATATATAATATACATAAATGACTTAGAGCTGCGCTCATTGATAAATCTTCAAATTTATTTTTTTAAATGCAAGCAGTGTAAGTAACCAGGGTTGACCTGGCATGAGCCACTTGCAATCCCCTGTGCAGCAGTGCTTAGATAGGAGAGCAAGAAACATCACAAGGAGCAAATCATTCGTGCAGCTATGCAGGGAGCATATTGATAGTAGGAGACCAGAGTGAAATGGAGATGAGGTCATTAGTCTGCTGCAGCTTCTTCTACCACTTCCCAGTCACAGGCTGAAGGTGGGCAAGACCTGTAATTGTTAATGTGTTGCAGCAGAGACTAATGTTAAAATGATACTAAAAGGTACATTCTTAGGTGGTTAAAATAAAAAGATTGTATACTTACCAGTTCTGTGCTCAATGTTGCACAGAACCATCCCTTACCTCTTCTTTGGCAGACACTGTCTGCTCCTACTTCCTCCAGGTGCCTCCTTAGCAAGCTGGGTACTATGGAGGCACCCATGCGTGTGAACTCTTGAGATGAGCTGTGTGCATCCATAGAGACACACAACACCAGTAAGATACGCCCCTGCTTCCTGCTCACATGAGTTTGACTGACAGCAGCAGGAGTCTATGGCTCCTGCTGCTGTCAAGGTCTCCTGGCAGACCAGGAAGGGAGGGGAGCAGGACTACAGCCAAGACAGCGGTGCAGTGGAGTGGTAGCTGGAGTCTGGCTTAGAGTTTAGCTGTAAAGGAAACCTGTATTAAAAGCAGTATCAATACTACTACTGATTACATTTCTTATGGAATTGCTGCTTCCCTTGCTGTTACAGTAATCCAAAGATTCAATACATTTTGTATCACTCACCCAGAACAAGATACATAAGATCAGGAGGTCATAATTTACTTGCTGCTTGTTTGTTCCAGTGTCCTTGAGGTCCAACATGGGCACTATTGCTGTGAGTACAGGTATCCTCATATGCAATATAAGACAGGTACACTTTAGAGATTTTTGACAAAAAAAAAAGCTGTTGATGTTTTTACTGAAATCCAGAACAATGACGTTTTAAAGCTATAGGTTGCAGGTTCAGGTCTGAACTCCCACATCCCCACGCATTATTTAGCAAGGTAGAAAAAGAAAAATGCATTTAAGTTAACACATTTTCCTGAGAAGTTTTCATTAAGTGGAATAACATTGAACAACAATACAAAGAAAACAATTTACCTTGAGTGTTTTAACAACAGTGAACGATCTCTGCCCACACGGTGATAATGGCCTTGCCAAGCTGTCATTTTTTTAATGGTCACCAGGCATCTAACATGAGGATAAGGTTCTATTGTTTGTTTTTGTGTACTTTGCAGCAAATGTTACAAGTAATCCATGGACATAAATTCCTACGCATAAGGTCTGTATTTGGCTAAATGGATCATGTGCATATAAAAATGGAAGTGAAAATAAAAAAAGGGAAGATTTGCTATATTATAGGGTATTTCTAGAAATGTTAATCATGTCTAAGCAGGACTCTAATACTGATTTAAGAAGAAATTTAAAACAAAAAGGTACGTATTCAAACCCCAAAACAAAAGAGTATTAAATTGCAGCTCCCCAAATTTTAGATGTGTTCCTACCAGTAAGTCTGGTGTTTTTCAACTTCCATAACCACTTCCTGCGCGCAGGACATAGGACGGCTGTAGAGCTGCTGGATCCCCGCCACTGCCTTCCCATTCCATCAGGGAGCCTGGGACTGCAGCCAGTGGTTCTGCTGCTGACCATAGAAATGAGGATGAACAGAAGTTCCCTGATCATCTCTAATGGCTATGAAACCAGAAGCGAGATGGATTTTGTCACTTTCAGTTGGGTTTGTTGCTTGCAAGCCATTACCAGCTTGTAACGGCATCTGATCAAGCCGATAATGACAACTTTTATATTTATTTTTGGTCATCAAAATTAATTTTTTCCCAAACCTTTGCATTTGAAAAACCGCTGCGCAAATACCATGTGACATAAAAATATCGCAACACCAACCATTTTATTCTCTAGGGCCTCTGCTTAAAAATATATATAATGTTTTGGAATCTAAGTAATTTTTTTAGCAAAAACATGCAGATATTTACATGTAGGAGAGAAGTGTCAGAATTGGCACAGTATTGAAGTGGTTAAACAAACCAAGCTGTCCAAAGTGGCAGTTAGAGGGTAGAGACAACCCATTTACCACTAACCTTACAACGGTTATCTTCTACTCACTTATACCCAAAAAGAAACAAACTGTTTTACTGCAACTGTTTATAAAGTGTTAGCTGTAGATCAGCTTCAATTTGTTAGTCAAGTCCATCTAAAGCTGGGGTGGTCAAACTGCAGCCTTCCAGTTGTTACAGAACTACAAATCCCATGACGCATTTCAAGGCTGACAGTTACAAGCATGACTCCCAAAGGCAGAGGCATGGTGGGACTTGTAGTTCCTCAAGAGCTGGAGGGCCGCAGTTTGACACCTGTGTATAGAGCATCTAATACTACCCTCTCTCCAGACTGACAATGCTATTGTCCAAAAGGTATCTGTTTTACTACTTCACCCAGAATGCAGACACCCTAAGACAGGAAGTGTGTCATTAGTCGGATCACCTGGTGAAATAAATAAATAAAAAAAGCCGAAAATAAAAAAACAAATACAGCCACACCTATGGATTGGCAAACTGCAATATATTACACTTTTGTTTTTGATTTTAATACCACTTTAAAAAGAGCAGTGCATTTCATGTGCCCACAGCTTTGCATATGCAGTGTGAGATCTAAGGCAATGCTGCCCCTGACTGATAGTCCCACAAGATTAGAGGTCATATTTGGAGAAGTCACTGTTATGTTGCTTACTGTTTTACTTGTTGGAGAGGAAGCTGCATCTGAGGACCTGCAGTGCAAGGATCTCCCTGCCTTCAGCTTCAGTTACCCTGTGGATCTGTGGTTTGTACACTTCTGCTGCTGCTTCTTGAGTATTAATCCATCAGCCATCAGATCACCAGTCAACAGACCACCAAGAAGGCCATCTCCACACATAGACACAATGCAAAACAAGGCATGGTAAGTCCGTAATGAGGAAAAGATCAGCTGAAAAGATCCGTTGCAGGGAGCTTACAATGTTGATTAGTCCTTTGCCTTCTACTTGCCTTTTATTGGGCACAACTTCCACAGTAAAGGTCTTCTTTAAAGTGGAGGAAAAGCCTAACTATAATTATTCTTAAAATGTTCCCTTCCTCCTCCTCCTGTCCTACCTATGATGCCAAACTCGTATTTAAAAAAAAAAGAAAAAAAAAAAAGAAGATCTGTTACTTACCTGCTTTTAATCTTCTCTGGTCTGGTCACATGATTCAGCAGCTACTGCTCTCCTGTGTTAGTGACTGACTGCTGCAGAAAGGAGAAGGAAGCAATGACAAGCACTGGACCATGGGAGTCTATGGGTGATGTCATGGCTGTGGGAATTCACTGCTGTTGCTGAGTGCTCCCTTACACATGAGAACCAGAGCTGCAGGATCACATGACCAGGCTGTAGCAGATTAAAAATCTTTTTCATACTGGGTAGTCAGGATAGGTAAGAGGAGGGGGGAAGGAAATGTTTTAGGAATAGTTCTAGTTAGCCTTTTCTCCCACTTTAAGGGTATTAGGTTTAGAAATGTGTGGCTAAATCTAACTTGAGCCAGTACATCATGAATGCCTAAAATTTCTAATGCTAATTGCAAGCCAGTAATATGTAATAAACTTACAAAAATGTTATTTTATTTTAAATTACATTTAAACAAATCTTACAATTTTTTTTTAACATACATCACTTATTAAACCAAAATATTTGAAGATGGCATATAGGAGAAGTCTTGAAAGTCACATGAAACAGGTTAATCAAAGGTGAGAAAGCTCCCTTGGCACTCCTCCCACTGCACTTACTCCATTCACTGAGCACCAATTGGCAAAACCAATAGACATGTCTTGAGCATAGCCAATTCATTTAAAGAGACTGCTGTCGTTTTTCCAAGCTTCGTTCAATATCATCGATCACCTGGACGGCTGCCTTGGGAATTCGGGTTCCTGGTCCAAACACACTGGAGACTCCAGTATTATATAGGAAGTCATAGTCCTGTAGAAACGAGAAAAAACAGGATAAGCATTATATAAAAAGGAGGGAAAAGATGGAATCTGTTTAATAATACCGGTGACAGAAAATGGTGTAATCTATTACATGCAAATTCCAACAGATTTATTTATTTATTTATATCAGGTACTTATATAGCGCCATCAATTTATGCAGTGCTTTTACATACATAATGTACATTCACATCGGTCCCTAACCCTCAAGGGGTGTACAATCTAAGTTCCCTAACTCACATTCATACAATGTTTAAGCATTGTTAAATATAAAGTAGATAAATATACAGTGAAAATACACACGTTTATCTGCTGAAACATCTGATTCTGTTCCGCTTTGTTGGCGATTCACGAACCCCTTCCATACTTGAAGGACGAGTTGGGTGACACCATTTTTTCTGTTGCAGTTAAGACAGTATTGTCCCCTCCTTGCCCCTAAAGCTGCCCATGGATGGAAATTCAGCTGGTTCAGCAGGGACTGGTCAAATTTCCATCCACCTATGGACAGTCTGACTCGACAGAAGGCGATCTAACAATTGACTGGGACGGGATGTTAGAAAATGTTCATCTTTTCAACGGGCAGCAGCCAAATTGGCAATGCATTCTGACAGCGGAGGAATCCCTGCTGTCAAAATATAATAGCACAGCGGGGAGGATTCCACCATCCACTTTGCTTGTGTGAATGATGGAATTTGCTCACTTTTTTCCATCAATTCTCTTGCTGATCAAAAAAAAAAAAAGACCCATCTATGGCCAGCCAAAACCCAATAATTGTACGATAAAGAAGCAGAAGCATACCAATGAGGTCATACTTAGTCTCTACCTGTATGTACTGTAGGTTCACAATGGCAGACTGACAACACAATACAATAGAGCCTTAAAGCGGATTTCCAGTCACTCTGTAAAAAAATAAAAGTCAGCAGCTACAAAAACTGTAGCTGCTGACTTTTAAAAAAACAGCCACTCACCTGCCCCATGATCCTGCGTTGCCCCCACCGCAGCCAGTTTCACCGGCTGTCCTGTATTCAAGGTGCCGGCATCTTCAGTGTGGGCACCCGGCAGTGACAACTTGTGGCTTCACAGCCGGTTGCCCACTGCGAGCAGTGCCGCGCTCCTGAATGGCCACGTCGTCTTTTGGGACCGGTCACGTGTTCCACAAGACTTCAGGGGGGAGAGGATAGGAGGACAACTTCTGCTTCCGATTGCCTAGGCAATCGCAGCAGAAGTGGGAGCGGGTACCTGTCAAATTCGGGTACCTGCTCCCCAAAGGTGCCAATCCTTAATGGGGAGTAGGGGACCAATCTTTAAAGTGGAACTCCGCTTTAACTGGGTAATATAAAAGAAAAGTCATTGACTTTGAATTTTGATTTCTTTTCTCAACAACAATTGTAACTGCATTTAGGGTTTTTTTTTTATACATTTTTTTTCTTTCTTGCGGTTTACTACCGCTTTAAATTTAAAATTCCCCTGCAAGGTAATGTCATGATGTGCTAGTATGCATGTATACTACCACATTATGTAAAACTTACCTTAAAACGAAGCCCTGCAGCAATGCACTGTCACTGCTGCAGAGGCTTCCATCTTCACCCGATCCTTCTTTCGGGTTTGCGATCTCCGGCCGTCTGACAGGCTGAGCCATGATGACGTCACGCCCGCACACAAGCGCGCAGCAGTCCTGGGCCATAGCACACAGCTCTGAAGGAACAGCATGGGTATGCCGTTCCTTCAGAGTACATGTGCCAGCTTTAGGAAAGAGACTATCTCCTAAACTGTGCATGTTTAGGAGATATTCATTTTACCTATATGTAGACTTTAATATAAGCTTACCTGTAGGTAAAATAAAACAAAAAAACGAGTTTACTACCACTTTAAAACACTATGCATTCTCTTTACATTACCTTTTCCTGACTCCATGGCTAGGATACATTACATTTCGTCCTCTTTTTAATACATGTGACCTCACTGGCCTCTGAGGCAGGATCAGTGTAGCGTTGCCACCTCATCTCTTTAATCCGGAACACATAATAATTACACAGGTTCTGAGGCTAATTTAATGCATATAAGGCACCAAGTGAGTTTAATTACCACCTTAAGCGACCACAGAACCTGCGTAATTAATGTGTTCCATTTTAAAAGGATGAGGTGGCAACCCTAGACCAGTGGCAGTTGCTCCACCCTAGCCATGAAGTTATGTACAATCAGTCTCCAGTAGCAAAGTGAAACCAAATCAGAGAGCGGGACACAGAGGAGACATTTATGGGCAATAAAGGTGCATCAGCCATCTTATGGTAAAAATGTGGTGTAAAAATCAAGTAAAGGATGCATTTAAAGCTAAATTTAATGCAGCTGCTGCTAACCTTTGATTTGGTCTTGATGGGAGGTTTCTGAAATCCTCAGTACAGCAGAGTTCAAACTGGAAGATGGCTGGTTCAGATAAGAAGTCAGTCTCTGCTGGCAGGGAAAATACTGACTGGAGGGTCATGCAGAGTTATGTTGAATCAGTGTGCTGCTGCTCCTACGTTGTTCAATGCGCATCTTTAATCAGCTATGTCCTTGACCAAGCTGTGCTGCTGCATCGGATGTTAAAAACCTGGCTGTGATGTCTAGCAGGGGTGACAGATCGCAAGACTTGCTGCACTGAAATTAAATCCTTTGGCAGGTAAAATGCATCGGGGGGCTTGTCCGGAATCTAGATTTGACTTGAGTTTTATATTGTCTACTTTAGCCAGATTTTAATGTGAGTTGATGACATTTTACCATGATTCTATGTGGAGCAGCCAGACTTGAGAGTTACAGGGGGCGGTGCTCAGAAACAAGGAACACTTGCTGTGCTCTTTTAAAGGTTTAGATCCATGATCATTCAGAAAAGAGGGTTAAAAGGCAACTATAGATATTCATCAAGTGGCACAAGATGACGATTGGGGTGAAAAATAGAACTGCGCAACAATAGATTGTGTACCCCTGAACGTGTTTAACCTGTTGCCGCCCACGTAACACATACAGTATACAGTATGTGAGACAGCAAAAGGATGGGGGTTTAACACCCACATGCTGCATATACAGTGCTGTGCAAAAGAATTTGCCTTTTTTTTCTGCATATTTGTCACACTAAAATGATTCAGATCAATCAAACAAATTATATTACACAAGGATAACACAAGTATATACAAAATGGAGTTTTTAAACAATTTCATTTATTAAGAGGAACCTTAAGTATGTTACAAATCCAAGTATATTACACTCACATTTAAAATATATAAAAAGCGCTAAGTGTCATAAAAGCCTGTGCCAGCTGCCGAGGCATGTACTTGCCGTCTGCCGCTTGCTCTCTCTCCTTCCGAGTGACGTCGTAGCCCCACACCTACACATTACGCCATAGGTCACATGGCTTCATCAGGGGGTTGTGATGAAGCCACAAGATCTATGGCGTAACACGTAGGGGTGGGGCTACGACGTCACTCGGAAGGAGAGAGAGCAAGCGGCAGACGGCAAGTACATGCCTCGGCGGCTGGCACAGGCTTTTATGACACTTAGCGCTTTTTATATATTTTAAATGTGAGTGTAATATACTTGGATTTTGGGAATAAAATACTTTATTTTAAGGATAAAGCACTATGTCTCCACTTTCTCTTTGTGTGCTGAGGAACGAATAAAGAGGAGTAACAGCAAGTGATCTATAACAGCTGAAGGAGGGATTAATCCCTGCGGGGATATACAGCTCATAAGGGGATAGCCTTACTAATCCATAAGGAAGGACCTTACATCCATTCCATACTGCAATTATTCTGGCAGGTTCCAGGTTTGGTGAACCACAAGCGTGTATAGCCTAGTTTTAGGCATAGGAGGTGAGCGTACATCTTTATTGGTTGGAGGATTCACGGAAAGTCACAAATTGTTGATTTATGATCACCTTATCACTAATACTGGACTATTGATTGATGGGACTATTATGTAAAAGTTCAATTTGTTTTTTTTTCCACAATATTATTCTTGATTTTATTTCACTGTCACTTTATTTAAATTTTTTTATTTATAATTTTGAATTTATGGTGTGTGGTATCACAGAAAGTAATATATATATATATATATATATATATATATATATATATATATATATATATATATATATATATATAGTATTGTGGTAATAAGGAGCGCTACATTTATAGGTATAATAATTATTTAAAAACTGTATTTTGTTTTTATGGTTATCTTTGTGTAATATTAAAATCTCTTTGATGATCTGAATCATTTAAAGTGACAAATATGCAAAAAAAAAAAAATCAGGCAAATACTTTTTCACAGCATTGAATACATCACTGGCTGGCCAATGTAACTGTGCTGAGAGCACACTCAAAGACTGCTCTTGGTCCCGATAACAATCGGTGACTTGCAAGACCAGTTCCCAATCATATGACCACTGTGACAATCACAGTGGTCACATGACATGATCACCAATCACATTGGTCTCATGATTGCCGATTCTTCCCACCCCCCGAGCATACAGACTCAATTAAAAAACTCTGGGGCTAGAAGGAAAGTGGTTAAAAAGGGAAATTGTTCATGCCTGTGCTTTTGGCATACCTAAAATGTATTCAGTACATAAACATACCTATCTATATCAAATTCTGTATTGCACAATATTTTGTATTGCTCAATATTTGTCTGTTTTATTTTCAAGGAAGACTAAACCCTGTAAGAGGTAATATCTTCCAGCTGGCTATTCTTGGTTTATGATATCCTGATCTGACTGCAAATGTCCATGCAAAACCTTTTCTTGCCAAGATTCCATACATAATCTATGCTTCAGTCTGAAAGTCTGAGTTTACTTCCAGAAATTGTATTTATCTCAACAATTGCAGAAAAACCCATCCAAATCTACTAAATATGTTATTTCTTACATGTATTTGTATAGTGCCATTAATTTACACAGCGCTGTATCTACTGTACATTCACATCAGTCCCTGCCCTCAAAGGCATAGCAAAACACTGGACAAGTGCCAAAGTTAAAAACAAATGGTTAACTATAGTGACTCTCGTGGCTTTAAAATAGAAATATTGTACAATGAACAAAATTAACAACATTTTTATTAATTTATAGATGTATATACAAAAAGATTCAAAAAAATATTTATGCACAGCACTCTACACCTAAATGTTACAACCAACTAAAATCAGATAAACACATAAGTGTCTGGACGTTCAGTTGGTAAACCAGTGGTAGTGTTGTGGTTAGGATGAAAATCATCCAATGTAATTCTCTAGCACAATGGCTTATATATTCCACAGCACTACCAATGATGCCAAGTTACCCAAAAAACAGTTACTAGAAATTACCTTTTAACCACCTTCAGAACCATAAGTGATATAGTGATGTGATCACAGTCTCACAACTAAAATAAGCCCCTAATGATGGTGCAGCAAGGTCTCAAACCATTATATAACAGTGCCTCAGAGAAATGATGTACATTTCCAGTGCTAAGAATTTATAGAGTATAGATAATCCACATTTACATGTTTCAAGGTATATGAGGACTAAGAGTCAGCTGTTCTAGTTAATGCTTTTTATTGTAGGGCTGCATAGTGGTTGATTTATGCTCCTCAGATTTAAGCCCACGAGAGCAATGGTATAATTACTTATACAAGAAGCCCTTCAGTTATTCACAGTCACAGAATTTCTTTCACTAGATTCATATGACCCAATGTACCAGCCTGTACAAGCATCCCCCTCCATGTTGAGGGTATGTGGCCTGGTATGGTTTGGGGGGGGCTCTCATTCATCCCCCCCCATTTCCTGGCCTGTCGAGCTGCATGCTCAAATAAGGATCTAGTATATAATAAAAGGGGGAACCCACACGCTATTTTTAAAAAAATGTTGGCATCGTGTTCCCCTTCAAAACCCATACCAGATCCGAAGGGGTTGAGTTTTTTTTTCTTTTTAACCGCTTGCCGCCCTGCCACTGTATATATACGTGTGCAGGGCGGCAGTGGAGCGCAAAAGCACGTTTTAAAACGTACTCCGTGCTCCCGACACATTCGCGGGTAGGGGGCGCGCGCTCCCGCCGGCCCGCGGGTGACAATATTCGATCTGGGAGGGATCAATCATTAGATTTCAGCCAGTGATTTCTGGCTGAAATCAGATGATCGGTCCCTGTCCTATCCTGTCCTGTGTTGACATTTACACAGGGCAGGATATGATGTCATTCTTCTCTGCCTGGAGACATTCCATTCCAGACAGAGAAGAAGACATCCAAACAGTGAGTAAAACAGCACATACCCACAGTTAGAACACACCTAGGACACATTTAACCCCCTGATCGCCCCCCCCCCCAGTTAACCCCTTCACTGCCCTGTCACCAGTGTCACTGATCAGTGAAGAGATTTTTACTGATCACTGTATCAGTGTCGCTGGCGACTTCCGATAGAGTTAGCGCCCCTCCCAGATAGCGCCAGATTGCCCGCCAGTACACCAGTAATCCCGTTTAACCCCTTGATCGCGCCCCCCCCCCCCAGTTAACCCCTTCACTGCCCTGTCACCAGTGTCACTGATCAGTGAACCAATTTTTACTGATCACTGTATCAGTGTCGCTGGCGACTTCCGATAGTGTTAGCGCCCCTCCCAGATAGCGCCAGATTGCCCGCTAATACACCAATAATCCCGTCTAACCCCCTGATCGCCCCCCTGAGTTGACCCCTTCACTGCCCTGTCACCAGTGTCATTGATCAGTGAACAGATTTTTACTGATCACTGTATCAGTGTCGCTGGCGACTTCCGATAGTGTTAGCGCCCCTCCCAGATAGCGCCAGTTTGCCCGCTAGTGCACCAGAAATCCCATTTAACCCCTTGATCGCCCCCCCCCCAGTTAACCCCTTCACTGCCCTGTCACCAGTGTCATTGATTACAGTGAACAGATTTTTACTGATCACTGTATTACTGTCACTGGTGACTTCCGATAGTGTTAGCGCCCCTCCCAGATAGCGCCAGATTGCCCGCTAATACACCAATAATCCCGTCTAACCCCTTGATCGCCCCCCCTGAGTTGACCCCTTCACTGCCCTGTCACCAGTGTCATTGATCAGTGAACAGATTTTTACTGATCACTGTATCAGTGTCGCTGGCGACTTCCGATAGTGTTAGCGCCCCTCCCAGATAGCGCCAGTTTGCCCGCTAGTGCACCAGAAATCCCATTTAACCCCTTGATTTCCCCCCCCCCCCAGTTAACCCCTTCACTGCCCTGTCACCAGTGTCATTGATTACAGTGAACAGATTTTTACTGATCACTGTATTAGTGTCACTGGTGACTTCCGATAGTGTTAGCGCCCCTCCTAGATAGCGCCAGTTTGCCCGCTAATGCACAGGATTTTTTTTACCAAAAACATGTAGCAGAATACATTTTGGCTTAAATTTATGACTAACTTTGAGTTTACGATATATTTTTTATAGCTGAAAGTAGAATATTGTTTTTTTTCAAAATTTTCGTGGTTTTTTTGTTTATAGCGCAAAAACTAAAAAGCGCACAGGTGATCAAATACCACCAAAAGAAAGCTCTATTTGTGTGAAAAAAAGGACGTAAATTTCGTTTGGGTACAGCATTGCATGACCGTGCAATTATCATTTGAATTAGTGCAGCGCCAAACAGCAAAAAAAGGCCTGGTCATTAAGGGGGGTAAATCCTCTGGAGCTCAAGTGGTTAATGCCGGAAATTCTTCTGTTTGCATTCTGCTGTCAGCGGGGAACCCCACTGACAGCAGATGAGTCATGGATGTTAAAGACGTGAAGGCCGCCTGGTCCTTAACAACCATGAGATTTACTGGTTGTTGAGGATGCTGGATACCGCTGGCATTAGAGTATCACTAGCTTTCACTACTAAAATACAGCACGTGGTAAAAGGCAGCTGTGACTGGCTTTTTACCATGTCATGTGATCAGCTATGTCCAATGGACACAATGATCATAGACAGCGCCAGGTGCACTCCGCCGGGGGCACATTCTGGGAGGACATCATATGATGCCCACCCAGAACTGGATGACCGTGCTGTAGCCATTATTGGACAAGTGGTTAAAATAGCTCATGCAGTATTTTAGTATTGTTTTTTTTTAGTTAATGGCAACATTATTTTTGAAAAACGTTAGGAAGCATTTTACCTCAGCTCTTAAGCGGTGAATACTGCTTTGTGAATTGAGCCCATAGAGTCATATGCTCATCCTGGCTGTGGACTCACAGTAACAGAGTTGCTGTATACCCAGTTATCAAGCATTATATGGGGTGACATCTTTGCGCTTTGTGGATTATATACCGTGGAGGGCTTCTATTGTAAGCAATTCTACCATTATACTATTGCTCTCATGGGCTTAAATCTAAGGAGCATAAAATCAACCATCATGCAGCCATACAATACAAAGCATTAATTATAACAGCTGACTCTTAGTCTTCATATATCTTGAAGCATGTAACAGTAGATTATCTATACTCTATAAATTCTTAGCACTGGAAATGTACATCATTTTTCTGAGGCACTGTTATATAATGGCTTGAGACCTTGCTGCACCATCCTTAGGAGCTTATTTCAGTTGTGAGACTGTGATCACATCAATTTATCACTTACGGTGCTGAATGCGGTTGAAAGGTCATTTATAATAACTGATGTTGGGGCAACTTGGTACTACTGGTAGTGCTGTGGAATGTATAGCCACTGAGGTAGATAATTACATTGGATGATTTTCATCCTGACCACAACACTACCTTTGGTTCACTGACTGGACATCCAGACACTAATGTCTTTATCTGATTTTAGGTGGTTTTATCATTTAGGTGTAAATTGCTGTGCATAAATATTGTTTTGAATCATTTAGTATGTATATCTATAAATGAATAAAGATTGTTATTTTTGTACAATCTTTCTATATTAAAGCCATGAGAGACGCTATAGATAACCGCTTTTTGAACTCTGGCAGTGTTGCTCTATGCCATTGAAGTTAGATTACAGAGACCACACTACAATTGTGAGTTGGCATGGGAACTAGATACTAGAATTCAAATTTTATTTTATTTTTCCTATACCTGCCCTCAAGGAGCTTACAGTCTAAGATCCCAAACTCGCATTCATATATACACATACTAAGGCCATGCTAGACAGGAGTCAATTAACCCACCAGCATGTCTTGGGAATGTGGAATGAAATCCACAAAGGCACAAGGAGAACATGCAAACTCCATGCAGGTAGTGCCCCAGTTGGGAGGAGAACTTGGGACCCTAATGCTGCAAGGCTTTTTTTTGTGGAGAACATTTTCTGATTTTAAACACAACACGTTTAAGTCAAAAACAAAAGATATAAACTGAATAAAACAGTTATGCAAAATGTTGCTTCAGGTGCTGTCAAGGGTGTCAGCATTGCTCTCCTAAAGATACTAGACATGTGTGATGTGGTTTGTTAAGATTCGTTTTTCAGACGAAAATGCAATTTGTGCAGATTTGGGATTGAGAAGCGAGTTAAGGAGCATCTGTCCTCTGTGGCCTTAACAACCATGACTTATTTGCAGTCAGTGGGGTTCCCTTGCTGTCAACATAATGTAAACAATACAAATGCTGGTTTGTAAAAAACAAAACAAAACAAAAAAAAAAAAACAAAAAACGGCGTGGGGTCCCCCACAAGATTCATACCAGACCCTTATCTGAGCATGCAGCCTAACAGGCCAGGAAAGTGAGGGGATGAGTGAGAACTCACCAAGGGTCTGATATGGACTTTAGGGGGGACCCCACTCTTTTTTTTTTCATTTGCCATGGAGTTCCCCTCAAAATCTATACCAGACTCAGTTTTTAAAAAAAGTTTTTTAATCCCTTCCCGTTGCCACCTTACCTGAACGCTGGTGAGGCAGGTATTTGAGTCATGTGACCACTGGGATCGGCTGTCACAGTCACATGGTCTGAAAGCTCCCAATCACTAGTATGCTTTGGGAGCTATCTAATCCCCGCTAATGTCTGTGTGGGAGCATGCAAGCGAGCTCTCAGCACAGAGAGTTTATTATTTTGAGCAGTATATATGTGCCATATCAGCAGCAGGAGGTTAAACCAGCATTTGTTTTGTTTACGCTCTGCTGACAGCAGGGAATCCCGATGACAGCAGATGAGTCATGGTTATTAAAGATGGCCAGCCACCTGCTCCTTAAAAAGTGGATTTCCACTCACATTTAAAAAAAATAAAAGTCAGCAGCTACAAAAATTGTGTCCTCCCTATAGCCCCACGGTGTCCTCCCCATAGCCCGTTTCACCGGGTGTCCTGTGTTCCAGGTGACAGCATCTTCAGTTTGGACACCCGGCTGTGACAGCTTGGGGCTTCACAGCCGGGTGCCCACTGCACATGCTTGAGTAGTGCTGTGCTTCCTGAACGGTCCCGTAGTCTTCTGGGACCTGTCACGTGTCCCAAAAGACTACGGGCAGGGAGGGTGGGAGGACAACTTGCGCTTCCGATCGCAGCTGAAGTGGGAGAGGGTATCTGTCAATCCCCCCCCCCACTCCCCAAAGGTGCCAATCCTTAATGGGGAGCGGGGGACCAGTCCTTAAAGCGGAACTTCGCTTTAAAAACCAGTTCTATTCTGAATGAAACAATACGAATGCCAAAGCTAGGAACCACATTCTGAAAATGAACTCGTTCATTAATAAATGTATCCAAAAATAAAATTCTTCACTTCATGAATGGATCCAAAACGGAAACAAAACAAACATTTCCAGTGGGTGCTGTCTCTGTATGTGCAACATATGACAATTTTTCTCTTAGGCCTCTTTCACATTTATATTAAGCTTACCGCCCTCTGTAAAGCAATACAAAGTTGATCTCTTTGCAGAGGGTGGTTTAGCAGTGGCTGACAGGCATTCAGGAGTCACTACTGCCGCTTCCTAAATACACTTTTTTTTTTGTTTACTATTTGTCGAATGGAATTTTACATTGTGGGACCACTCTGCAACTGTGAACCGAGCAATTGGCTAAAGGCTGTGGTGCAGCCCCACTGAACTCAACAGGTGAGTTTGACAGGTGGTGCCATCTGTGAAAATCTGCAGCCAGCAATAAAATTGTTGTGGCCACAACCCAAACCACTGCAGCTGAGGCATGTATACATTCAGTCCTGTCCCATCATATTGTTACAGTTCGGGCAGGCGGGTGGAAGGGGCAGTGCAACTGCGGCTTAGCCGCCTGTTTTCACCATCTGGCTGTCTGTGTGAAAGAGCCCTTAGCTTTAGATACACTTGTATGTATGTTGTGTAACTAAAATGGTAAAAATTCTAACTGAAGTATTCTTTATTTCAGGTTGTTACACTACAATATGTGAAAAGTCCAAAGGGGTGAAAAGTTTGTAAAGCGCTGTAAAATCAGACTTGGCAGAATCACTAACTGCATCTTAACCAGCATGATACAGTTGAAATAATCCTCCTCAAGCAGAGATAACAGAAGTTAGTCATTTAGATAAGATTTTCTCCAAATATTATCCCATGAGTTCAGAATATCCTCTCTCTGTCCATCCATGGGGGTTATCTTCATCACCAGGATACAGAAAAAGTTTCTAGACTGAATGTAGAGGTCATACAGATCATTAGAGACTTCCTGCTATTGGTCTGATTGGAAATGGAATTGTGGAAATGTTCTTTAAAAAGGTACAAAAGCAACACCCAGCTAAAATATGAGCTGGTAATTCTACTACAGAGAGAGTAAAGGGATACCTCAAGAGCTGGCACACTATAGGCTGCTCAAATCCAGCGGCAGAGACATGTATAAACTGTAAATAGGGTATATGTCACAGGGGATATATAGAGACCAGTCTTCAATTTATATTTTTGATCATAAAATGTCAGTATTTTGTTGACAATTTGCGTAAAAAAAAAAAAAAAAAAAATCGAAATTTTAATCCGATAACATTTAGTTTGCTAAAGCACTGCATCACAAACAAGTGCTGTGATTTTTGATTTCAAGAAAATGATTTCATTTTCTTATTCCTTTTTTGCATCTGTATTGCTGATCTCATTCAGTCTCTTTCCAGACATGTAATGTACAGTTGCAAGAAAAAGTATGTGAACCCCTTGGGATTACGTGGAGTTTTGCATGAATTGGGCATAAAATGTGCTCTGAAAGTCATCTAAGTCACAACAATAGAAGAACACAGTCTGCTGAACATAATACTACACAAACATTAGATGTTGCCATGGTTTAATTGCACATAACATGTAAACATTCACAATGCAGGGAGGAAAAAGTATGTGAACCTTTGGACTTAATAACTGGTTGACCCTCCTTTGGCAGCAATAACCTCAACCAAACGTTTCCTGTAGTTGCAGATCAGACCTGCACAACGATCTGGAGTCATTTTGGACCACTCCTCTTCACAAAACTGTTTCAGTGTAGCAATATTCTTGGGATGTCTGGTGTGAATCGCTCTCTTAAGGGCATGCCACAGCATTTCAATTGGGTTGAAGTCAGGACTCTGACTGGGCCACTCCAGAAGGCATATTCTGTGCTGTTGCAGCCATTGTTTTGTTGAATTACTTGTATACTTTGGGTCATTGTCCTGTTGCATCACTCATCCTCTGCAGAGCTTCAGTTGGCGGACAGATGGTCGTACGTTTTCTTGCAAAATGTCTTGATAAACTCTGGAATTCATTTTCCCATCAATGACAACAATCCGTCCAGGCCCTGAGGCAGCAAAGCAGCCCCAAACCATGATGCTCCCTCCGCCATGTTTTACAGTGGGGATGAGGTTTTGATGTTGGTGTGCTGTGCCTTTTTTTCTCCACACATAGTGTTGCGTGTTCTTCCCAAACAACTCAATCTTGGTTTCATCTGTCCACAGTATATTTTGCCAGTAGTGCTGTGGAACATCCAGGTGCTCTTTTGCAAACTTCAAACGTGCTGCAATATTCTTTTTGGACAGCAATGGCTTCCTCCGTGGTGTCCTCCCATGTACTCCATTCTTGTTTAATGTTTTCCTTATTGTAGATGTGTCAACAAAAATGTTAGCATGTGCCAGAGATTTCTGTAGGTCTTTAGCTGACACTCTGGGATTCTTCTTTACCTCATGCAGCATTCTGCGCTGTGCTCTTGCAGTCATTTTTACAGGACGACAACGCCTAGGGAGAGTAGCAACAGTGCTAAACTTTCTCCATTTGTAGACAGTCTGTCTTACCGTGGACACATGACCATCAAGGCTTTTGGAGATACTTTTGTAACCCTTTCCAGCTTCATGCAAGTCAACAATTCTTCATCGTAGCTCTTCCGAGAGCTCTTTTCTGCGAGGCATGGTTCACATCAGAAAGTGCTTCTTGAAACCAGTAAACCCAAAACAGGTGTGTGTTTTTTAAGGGCAGGACAGCTGTCAGCAACACATCCAATATCATCACACTGATTGGAGTCAACGTTGGCTCACTCCTGGCTCCAATTAGCTCTGGGAGAAGTCATTAAGCTAGGGCCTCACATACTTTTTCCTCCCTGCACTGTGAATGTTTACATGTTATGTGCAATTAAACCATGGCAACATCTAATGTTTGTGTAGTATTATGTTCAGCAGACTGTGTTCTTCTATTGTTGTGACTTAGATGACGTTCAGAGCACATTTTATGCCCAATTCATGCAAAACTCCACGTAATCCCAAGGGGTTCACATACTTTTTCTTGCAACTGTATGTCAGACTTGGCTCCAAGGAATTGCTTAGGGTAGGCTTTGTAATGGTGAAAACGGCAGAACATGCCTGTGCAATGACAACCTATAGTCTCCAACGGAAGTGCAACTGACAGGGTGACAACCCAGGAAAGCAATTGGAAGACAGAGAGAGAGATTTGTCATCTCATAAGAGGAAGTGGCGGAACAAGTTCCTTTATGACAGGATCACTAGGTATTATTTTAATGAAAGCCATCATCTCCATAGTTTGCAATCAATGAAGAATTCCAGGCAAGGATATTTTTACATTAAACTATGCATTTACTATACCTGTGAGGTCCCTCTAGAAATTGTAAATCACTGTAGTAAACACTGGTTTCTGGGTCCTGTTCTGAGCAGCTGCCTTGGTGCACTGCGAACACAGAAGGTTGCCCGTTTGGCATGGGTCCCATTCAGAGATCGTTTGCATTTTCTCAGTGAATGAAGCATCATCTTATTGGACGAGGTGTAAAGGCAGGTGGTCGCCTCACATTCTCCTCCTCATCCAATCATAAAATGCTTTGCATTCGTTAGAGGTAGAGGTGTCAACTACAGTGATTTCCAGTTTCAAGGGGGATCCCACAGATATAGTATATGCATAGCTAGATTGGACCAAACTAGACCAATGTAACTATGTAAAAATTTATATACCTGGAATTCTTCTTTAATGCCTCATCTGAATAATTCCATCAGCACTTGCGGCTATTATGCCCTCAGAGGATGTCATTTTTTATAGGACCATCTTCTAAAATCTAATTGCTGCAACTGTAAACCTTACATTTTCCCTGAACTGTAAAACAAAGTTAATTCCATTCTTCACCAGTAAGTCTTGGCAACCCTAAACTTACCTACAGTTATGGAGATGTCTACGATCCATGTAGGACACAGCTTCACAATCATCTTTTGACTGTGTGCTTTATTAACAGAGAATGTATGTTCTTTGCTCAGCTTGCTTTGAATCTTGCTGTTCGGTCTCAGAATGAAGTTATCTTGATACATTGGTCTTCACATGTGGTGGTCACTTGAATCTGTGCCAGGTTTTGCTTTTGTTGAAAATGTCTTTGTGAAAATCTCTCTTGCATGTACTCTACTGATCCCTGGCAGCCTTCATCATGGCAATCTGTTACTGAGATAGTTCACCTAAGTGCTGAAAACTATCTGCCCCGAAGCTGCTTTGTTTTCTTAGTATTCTGCATGTTTTTATAGCAGTAACAAAAACATCACTTACAAGACCAACTACATCTTGTACAAGAACACTACTACTTGTTAAAAAACCAAAAATACATTTTGCATGAAAAACGAGATACAATTACCAAGGACCAAATTGGAAATTACCTTGTAGATCACACTCCTAGAAAGAATATATGCACTATATGACACAAAGTTTGTGGAAACCTGAATTGATTCTGCATTTGCACTCATCTAGGAGGGCTTTCTGCAAGTTTGGAGTGTGTCTGTGAGAATTTGAGATATTCAGCCAAAAGAGAATTGGTGAGGTCAGGTACTGATATTGGACTGAAAAAGTTTTGAATCCCAAAAGGTATTCAAGAGAGCTTAGGTCAGGCCTCTGTGCAGGTCAGTCCAGATCCTCCATAACAGTCCTGGCTTTGTGCATACTGGAACAGGAAAAGGCCTTCCCCAAACAGTGATCACAAGGTTGGAGTTGCCCAATTGTCTAAAATGTCTTTTTTGGGAGTGCGCATGCGCGGCCGCCGGGATCGGATGTCCCGGCACTAGCTCCGTACATCTCTGGCACTGACAGCAGCCCATAAAAGGGCATAGTGCCGCTTCACCCCCGGGGCCCCCCCCCCTGCCTTTCTCTGGATCTCGGGCACCTGATATAATGCCCGGAAAGATGGCGGTGAAGAGCCGTGGAGGCTCCCAGCTGCGGCTCCCTGCGGGGACTGGGGGATCCAAGATGGTGGCCGGATCGGCGCCCGCGGCTCCTGGTGCCTCCTCTGCCTCTATTGCAGCAGCACCTCTCCCTCGGAGGGAGAAGATGGGCTCCTCGTCCCATGCTGGTCCAGGGAGGACTGCAGCAGCATCATTGGCTGGGGTAAGTGACTCCCTGCAGCCCCCCCAGTCACCCTCCAGCCCTGTGCCACTAGAGTCCCAGGCTTCGGCCTGTTCATTGAGCCATGACTCCCCTGCATCCTCGCCCTTGAGCAGCGAAATAGCTGCCATTTTTTCAAGCCAGCATAGCGGTCCTGAGCCTGCGGATAGCCCGGCTTCCTCGCCAACGATTCCTCCTGACCCGCCTCTATACTCTGGTGATGCAACTTTGATAGCTCGGTTCGCGGATTTGCTGCAACGCGAATTAGACCGAGCTACCTCAAAACTGGCGGCTGATCTTAAGCAGGATTTTCAGGCCTTGGGCCACCGTCTAGACAGTATTGAGGCTAAAGTTGATGCGACAGTCCAAAGTATCTCCCAAAATTCTAACATGATCACTGACTTGCAAGATCGCCTGGAGGCGTATTCTAAAATTGATGACCTGGAGAATCGGGCCAGGCGATACAATTTTCGCATTCGAGGTCTTCCTGAGTCGGTAAAGGAGCTTACTAGCTGCGCACACACCCTCATGCGGTCCGCTATGCCTGCTATTGATGACCTTCACCTTGAGATTGATCGCATTCACCGGGCACTGATCCCCCCCCCGGCAAGGGGGGCCTCCTAGAGATATCATCGTCAAGCCTCATTTTTTCCAGGTTAAGGAAGTGGTCATGCGGTATGGCAGGGAGAATCCGGATATAAAGCTTGCAGGCACAAGGTACAAATCTTTGCTGATGTCTCGTCGGCCACTATCCAGAGGCAGCGATCCCTCAAGCCACTTCTCTCTCACTTGGTTCAAAAGAGCATTAAATATCGTTGGGCCTACCCTTTTCGTCTACAGTTCACTCTTAATGGAAAGTCCTATGGGTTTGCTACTTTCCAGGATGGCGAAGAGTTGCTGCTTCAGTTAGGTATTATATCTCGCAGTCCGACGTCCCATTCTCCTACGGGATCGGCTCCTCAACCTCCGCTGCTCCAGCCATTGTGGACTACTCCATCATCTAAGAGGAAGGGGTCCCGGAATCCGCCTGGGAGGATTTCTTGAACTTCCGTGTTCTTTTGGGGACTTTTCGCTGGGATATGTTCATTGATGGCGGCCTCTCTGTGGCTCTTAAGGGCGTTGGCCGCTGTTGCTGTGTTGGTATGGGGGGATGGGCTGGGGGTGGGACTTGGGGTGTTGATTGCATCTGTTTGCTAAATACAATTTCAAGTGGTTTTAATTGCTTTGTTTTTATATTCAATGCGCTGTGCGTTTGATTTATTGTTGATGGGTTATAATTGTTGTCGGTGCCGGAGAGTGTCTTTGCGCTCTCCCTGATTGGAAGACTCTTCCCCGGGATTGTTTCTCTGGGCGGATTTATTCCACCACAGGGCTATTGCTCTGTATTTCCTGGTACATTGTTTCATTCATTTACTAGTACTGTTTCGTGTACCGCGGTCACTTGGCATTTGGACTATTGTGTTCCAAATGTTCTCTTTTCTTTTTTCTCCGATTTTTTTCTCTTTGTTTTTTTCAGATTTTTTTGGGGGTCAGCTGGCGACATTTAAGGACTTCTAGGGATCTTCATACTCTTAAGGAATGAGGGGTCTTTATTATGCTTAGTTCCATAATTAATTATTATGTCTTCCTTACGGTCTACTAGCGGAGAAATTCGCTTCTTTTTTCACAATGTTCAGGGGCTTAACTCCCCATCCAAACGCATACAGGCCTTTAGCTCATACCACTCCCTTGGGGCGGATATAGTTGCCTTACAGGAGACTAATTTTCCCCCCTCCTTCTCTCCACGTTATGTTCATAAAAATTACCCTCTCTGCTTTTTTGCTAATGCTTCAGAGAAAAAGCGGGGGGGTGGCCCTATGCTTTTCTCGCCGAGTGTCCTTTGTTGAATCTAAAATTGTCCGGGACAAGGAGGGGCGATATCTTTTGGTGAAAGGCCACTTGGGAGGAAACCTTATCACTTTTATAATTTATTATACCCCCAATGCCAATCAGGTTGAATTTTTCCAATCTTTGCTAAGCACTCTGGCCGGAGAATTTGAGGGTGACGTTATTCTAGCTGGTGACTCTAATTTAGCGTTGGACCAGACTCTGGATCGTTCCCGAACCGCCACGCTTCAGCCTCCTTCTAGACGGAGCCGTAAATTGGCTCAACTCTTATATCGCTATGATTTTATTGATGCGTAGAGGGAGGCTAATCCTACTTCTCGAGACTACTCCCACTACTCCAGGGCTCATAATAGTTAGTTATTCTCGCATTGACCATATTTTTCTTCATACATATTCACTCCCCAAACTTGTTATTGCTAAAATCTTTTCTACGCCCTGGTCTGACCACGACCCAGTTTCTATCACCTTGTCGTCTGAGACTCCTGGTAAGACAGCTTTTCATTGGCGTCTTAATGACTCTATTTTGTGTAATCCTTCTCATTGTCGGGAAATCTCCTCACACCTACAAATATTTTTTGATTTTAATAAAGCAGAGGACACGAACCCGGCGATTAATTGGGCAGCTCATAAGGCCTCAGTCAGGGGATATATTATTCAACTCTCTTCTCGTTTAAAAAAAGCCCGAAATGACCTACTTGCTACTAAAACTCAATTGTATACTGACCTGGTTGCTCAACATAAGCAACATCCCAGTTCTGATTTGTTACTTAAACTGGACCAGGCCCGACTGGAACTTAACTTATGTCTTACTACCACTGCGGACAAACAACTTCGTTGGTCTAATCATAAATTCTTTACTTGGAGGGACAGGCCTGGCACCCTGTTAGCACGCAAGCTGACTCCTAGACATTCCCAGACGGCCCTCCCCAAGCTCAGACTGGACAACGGTTCGTTATCCCAGGACCCGGGTAAGATCCTCCACAAATTCAATTCTTTTTATTCTCAGCTTTATAGTTCGCCCACGGTGGGTTGTTGTTCTTCCTCTCTGGAGGCTTTTTTGGAGTCTATCTCATTTCCCCCCCTCCGGGAGGCCCATAGGGAGCTAATGGAACAACCTATCTCCTGTGAAGAAGTTGGGAATGCGGTGAAATCCCTGGCCTCTCATAAGGCCCCGGGACCGGATGGTCTTCCTAATAATTACTATAAAGCTTTCCCGGACATTCTGATACCCCATATGGCAATGTACTTTAATTATTTGCGGGAGGGGGGAGTGGTTCTCCCAGAGGAAAATAAGGCATTCATTAGTGTCATTCCCAAGCCTTTCAAGGATGCCGCTATGGTCTCTAATTACCGGCCTATTTCTTTAATTAACTGTGATTTAAAGATTCTAACTAAAATCCTGGCCCTACAGCTCCATAACTTCTTGGCTTTATACATTCATGATGACCAATCAGGATTCATAAGTGGTCGACAAACATCGGACCAAATTAGGCGGACTATAGCTTTGCTGTCAGCTGTGCAGTCCAATTGGGATGGATCGTCGCAAAGGGAAATTTTACTACTGTCACTGGATATTCAGAAGGCATTCGACAGTCTGTCCTGGGACTATTTGTTTAGAACGTTGGACAGGTTTGGGTTTGGCCCTTATTTTACGACGCTGTTGCGGGCCCTCTATTCTACTCCGTCAGCTCAAGTTTCCATTCGTGGACATAAATCAGTCCCTTTTTCGATAGAACGAGGAACTAGACAGGGATGTCCTCTTTCTCCATTGCTCTTTGCGTTGGCGATGGAACCTCTTGCGATTGCTATTCGCGCTGATTCCACTATATCGGGTGTTACCTGTGGTCAAAGGGTTCATAAATGCGCCCTATTTGCCGACGATGTTCTTATGTACATATCTAATCCTCGAACGTCTCTGCCTGGTTTCTTCCATCTGTTTCATCGGTTTTCTGAGGCCTCCGGTCTTACGCTTAACTCATCTAAAACTGTTGCTTTAAATATCTCATTACCCGATTCAGAGGTTCGCTACTGCCGGGAAAACTTTGATTTTCAGTGGGCCCCTGGTTCTCTCCCCTATCTGGGGATTCTCCTTACAAAATCTTTATCGACGCTATACCAGGCCAACTATCTCCCGCTTTTCAAACAACTTAAAAATGACTTATTAGCCTGGCAGGATCTTTCACTTTCCTGGTTCGGTAGAATTAATTCTATTAAAATGACCTTCCTACCTAGATTATTATACTATTTCAGGACGTTACCAATTCTGATTCCCAAACGAGAACTAGTCTTACTACAGGCTGCAGTCTCCAGATTTGTATGGAGGGGAAAGCGCCCTAGGCTGAACAAATCTATCTTATTTTCTTTGAAGAGGCATGGCGGTGTGGGACTCCCTAATCTTTTCGCATACTTTCAGGCGGCCCAAATAGCACAACTATCTTGTACTACGGCCAGGGGATATGTCCCCCAATGGGTTGAGATTGAGGCTCTTTCGTGCCGTCCATATGCTATTGGTACTCTTATGTGGCTTCCCAGTAGATTGCGCCCTCCTATTTTGTGTCCTACTCTATCCTATTCATTGTCAGTGGGGGATAGATGGCGAGCTCGTAAACCTTTCTTCTCTCCGCATACCCCGTTGGCTCCGGTGTTTGGTAATCCTGAGTTTGCCCCGGGTTTATCTTTCGCGAGGTTCCAATGGTGGATTAATAAGGGGTTGCTATGTATTGGGGATTATTTGGATGGGGTTCGCCCTCGGTCTCTTCATTATTTTGTGAATTTTTGTGGGATGCCTCGTGGAGAGATATTTCGTTACCATCAACTTCGCTCTTTTATTGATAGCAAACTTAGACTACTCACAGAACCTTGTGCGCTTACTTCCCTCGAGGTCTCCTGTGGGGCAAGTGGGATGATGCGAGGTCGCTTGTCCATTGTTTATGCTTTGTTGGTTGATCCCCTAACTAAATTATCTTACATGACTCTATGGGAACGGGATTTAAATAGTTCCTTAGATTTGGATACCTGGCAGACTGCGGCCCATGCCCTATCGAAGATTTCGATTACTGATCTTGTTGAATCTAACTACAAAACGCTACTTCGGTGGTATTTGGTTCCTGCTTGCCTAGCCATAATGTATCCTTCCGTTTCATCTGGCTGTTTCCAACGCTGTGGTCAAGAGGGTACCATGTTCCACGTCTGGTGGAAATGTCCAGTCGTGAGTAGGTTCTGGATCCGCATATTTAATTTTCTTTACTCAGTGACAGGAATTAATATCCGTAGATCGCCGGAAGTGGCCTTGTTTAATATACTACCCTCTGATGTTCCCAAAAAATCGATTAAATTAATTTTATATATCATATTGGCAGCTCGCATTACCATAGCTAGGAGTTGGAAACAATCCTTGATCCCGCTGAATAGAGTGAAACAAAAACTCAGCTGGATAATGGTTAATGATAAATTGACAAGTATTGTCACTGATGATGTGTCCAGATCTGAGAGGACTTGGGATCCTTGGATTAATTATATTACTGTATCGTGAGTGTCTGGCAGCTGACCCCCCCCCCCCTTATATATATATATATATATATATATATATATTTTTTTTTTTTTTTCCTCTCTTTCTTTCACTTGAGAGTACTTTCCTTTTCGTCTCTCTCTTCCTCTCTTTTTCTACTATTTGTTGAAACATTTTTTTTCTCTCTGTTATTTTTGGTTCATTTTGATTCAATTTTTGTTTATTGATCTATGAAACCTGTATGTTTTGATGGCTATGACATTTCTTATGTGAATTGTAATGCTATTGTCTGCTAATCTTTTTATGTACTTACCAGCGTTATGATTTTGATTCTACATCTTGTTCCACCATGCGGGTTGGCCCTTTTTTTTTTTCTTTTATTGTTTGCCATCTTGTTTTACACTTTAATATGCTTGTTTCTCAATAAAAATATTGAAATATAAAATGTCTTTTTTGGTATCATTATCAAAACCCTCCACTGGAAGCAATAATTTAAAGGGGTGTCTACATACTCAAAAACAGCATTCATATCTTCCATAGTCATATATACTGTATATTATTATAGGGCAGGGATCTCAAAACTAACTAAAAAAAAAGGGCCAGTCCTTCAGACTTCACAGGGGCTTGACTGTGACCATTGGGAGTAAACAATGCCTGATCTTTGGCATTAGGGGGAGAAATAGTTGAGTCAGTGGGAGGAATAGTGTTCCGTTTTTGGAATTATACCCCATCGTTAGAATCAGTGGAAGGCATAGTGCCCCACTGTTGGTGTCAGTAGCAGCAATTATGCCCCATTGTTGGTGTCAGTGGCAGGAATAATGCCTCAAGGGCCGGATAAAAGAAAGCAAAGGGCCACATCCTGTTTCAGGGCCGTAGTTTGGAGACCACTGTTATATGGCATGTCTCTCATGAGTATAATCCAGTTTGTCCAAATATGCCACTTGTCTAGAAATTTTGAAAAACACAACTTTTTTCTTACGTTTTGCATAAAGTATGAATGCATTTATATACTCTGGACATTTTTTGGAGCCAGAAATGTATACAGCACTCTACCTACCATTCATTCACATAAGTCCCTGCCTTAAAAGAGTTCACAATCTAAGGTCCTCAGTGGTGCCAGTTTAGAAAGGAGCCAATCAACCTACCAACAGGAAACTGATACAAGCACAGGGAGAGCATGCAAACCTAATGTTAATTGTCCTGGCTGGTATTTGAAAACAGGATGTCAGTGCTATAAGGCGGAAATGCTACGTCAATCTTCCAAAAGAAAAAAAAAAAAAAACGAATAGAGGATCTATCCAAAACTAAAAGAAAAAATGTTGGTCGGTTAATGGACACTGCATGGCACAAAGTGGAATAAAATATGTCTAGTATTGTTTTGATGATACTCATTCAATCAAATTCACAAAAAAAAAAAAATAATCCTGTTTTCTCTGATCTATTTATCAGTAGGAGTTGGCTGTATTGACTATAAACCATCATGCAGTAAAATTACCTGAGGTGGGATGACACCTCCGCAGATAACCAGAATATCTGGGCGTCCTACGGCACTCAGCTCTTTGATGAGTTCAGGAACAAGAGTTTTATGACCGGCAGCCAGCGTGCTCACTCCCACACAGTGCACATCTGCATCCACGGCTTGCTGAGCAACCTCACGTGGAGTCTATCACAGAAGAAGAAATAAAATAAAAATTCTGATTAACATTCTAAGAAAACTGTACCGGCTCTTCCCTAAAACATGTGTGGACCTCACAGGTGTCCACTAAGCTGCTGACATCTAAAGAATAATCAGATGGCATTAATTATGAGGAAATGGAGGAAATTATAATCTTTTATTAATATACAATGGATGTAAAAATCAAACCTGACCCCATCCCTTTTCCCTCCTCCTAAGGCTTCTTACTGGTCCTTTAATGCAACAGGCCTTCTCATTGACCAATATTGAGGATCAGCAGCTAGGAGGGAAAAGGCCAAGACTGATATCTTCAGGAAAAGTCAAAATTTGCACATAACTTCAGTTGCCTATATACCTGGATCTACTGGTGTTGACATATACTGTAGTTTTCACTGAAGTTAACATCTATTTGTTTCTTCATCATATGTTGGATTTCATTTGCCCTGGAGTGACCGGCATACTCTGTAGGCATATGTGCTGCCCTTCGCATTCCTAAGCACAGTCCATATCAGACAACCATTGTATTTTGGCCACATTAAAAGGGAGAAAATAAAAACAATCTAATTACTATTTCCACAAATGAGCCTCCCCACAGACACCAGATTGTTGGCGGTTCCCGCCAGAAATTGCCACAACAGGAGGTTGCTGATATCTACTGAACCGTACAGTGGATCTATAATGGAATTAATTTTTTTTCAGTTAAAAGGTAAATAATTGTATTAGAATATAAATATATCACCCTCACAGAGATCAGAGTACTCTCCTCAATAAGGCCCCTTTCACACCGACGGTCCGATCAAGTCTGCCTGTCAGTTTTTCAGGTGGACCAAAATCGGACCATCCATAGATCTCTATGGAGCAGTGGGTGTCAGCGGACATGTCTCCGCTGACACCCATCGGCATCTGATCCGGTCCTATAGGCTAAAAACAGACGGATGGGGATTCATTCCCCATCCATCCAGCGGATCAGATTGGATGACAGTCAGGTGGAAACGGTCCTTTCCATCCGACAGCCCCATAGAAAACAGTGGGCTGTGTGTGTCTGCTCTGCAGAAGCGGAGCGGACACAGACCTGTCATCTGTTTGCTTAGCGTGGATCAAGGGAGATATCTCCCGCTTAACAAATGGATCCGCTGACGGGTCTGCCCTGTCTGAAAAGGGACCTAATGTCTTCACCTGCTTTTTTCTTCAGTTTGTTCAGATAATACCTACGGTCACCATATATTTCTGGACTGAGATGCTGGCTGAGAGATGCAAGTCTTCTAAAGCCTGTTGGCTGTGAAGTTCATGAAAATATCTAATAAAATCAGTCCCTTCTGCTACCTCTCACCTTGTGACCTACTACAAACTTACAATGCTGCAGTCTGATGATGGGGGTAAAGGAGACTAGGGAAATACTTCCACCTGCCTGCAGCAGACTGATGACATCTTCTAAGCTTAAGCAAAGAACTTGTCTGGAACTTAAAGCGGTACCAAACCCAAAAACAAGAATTATATTGCAGCTTACCAATTCCTAGATGACTTGGCTGCATGACTGTTAACTATAAGGCTTCCCGAGGACTCCTGGGATAGAGGATACTGATATCCTAGGAGTCCATGGGAGTCACCTAATGACGTCATCGCCTAGGTGGCTGGGACCATAAGAGCCAGCTAGATATCTTAACAAAAAAAAAAAAGGTATTTAGAAACACAAAAATATAAACATTTAAGAATTTACAGCAAGGGGGCATTGAGAACAGAGGGAACTCCACTTTAATTTGCTAGTCAAGTCCATCTAACACAGAACTGGGAAAATTGCGGCCCCAGGGCCACATCCAGCCCTTTGGCTTTCCCTGTTCGGTTCTCGATGCCCCTTTGAGCCTGTCAGCTTTAGGTGAAAATAAAACCAAAACAGGCTAAAAATAAAGCTAATGTAGCCACCTCAATTAAGGAGTGGCAATCTGAAATATTACATTTTTGTTTTCATGTTTTTTTTTTTAATGACATTAAGACTTGTTATTCAATGATAAAAAGGTGGAGCTTTCCTTTAAGATTATATTGTTCCTGAGCAGTATATTGTCACGTCAGAAATTCATTTGTACAAATTGGGAAATGTAATGAAAGTTACAAAGTTAGAGATATGGGTTAAGTTGAGGTTTTTAGGTGTGCTAAATTAGTTATTCAGCCCAGCAGCTCCAACCGCTACAGGCTGCCTGCAAAAAACTACAGGAGAGGGCGGAGACAAGACCAGTCACCCAGCACAAGGAGAGAAAGTAGTGACCAGTCTGTATTACAGGAAGCTCCTAAACTGACGCAAAGTTTCAAACTGGATCACTGCACAACTACTACATCACTACATTAAAGTCCAGCTCTAAGATTAGCCCAGATTTAAGGCAAGTATTGCAGCCTGGTTTGGTTTTTATGTTTTACCCTGCCTGGGGTTCATACTGAAAAAAAACAAAACAAAAAAACAAAAAACAAAACAAAAAACAAAGCACAAAACTTTCAGCAGCTGTGTTCAGAGCTACTAACACCATTTTCTTCCACAGACTAAAAATTAATGACAGGGCAAAATCACAAGTCAATTCCCTCAGTGTCTCTCCAAACAGACTGCCATACTGCAAACTGGCTCCTGAGTACTTAATAAAGTGTAAGAACATTTTTAAGTGCAGGATTCATTTGCACCATTTAGAAATGATTGACTAACACTTGCAAAAATGCATATGTGTTATTAATGATTCTGTCCATCACATGCCTAGAGATTCTTTAAACCTTCAGAAGTAGTTTGCAACTTTATATATTCATTTTGTTCTTTTCCCCTCCTTTTACTGGCAGCTCTGACCCAGTGTATCAGTATCTATTAACCCTTTTTATCCATTTGCCTTCCGGAAGATCAGTATCTATTAACCCCTTTTATCCATTTGCCTTCCGGAAGATTTACCCCCCGTCATGATCAGGCCATTTTTTGCTATACGGCGCTGCTCTACTTTAACTGACAATTGCGCGGTCATGCAACCCTGTATACAAATGAAATTTATATCATATTTTTCACACAAATAGAGTCTTGTTTTGATGGTATTTGACCACCGCTGGGTAATTAAATTGTTTGCACTATAAAACAAGAAAGACCGAAATATTGAGAAAAATTTTTTATTTGTTGGTATAAAACATATCCCATAAAAACAATGCTAGATCTTAGGTAAAAGAAAAATCCCAATAAGTCTACAATAATTGGATTGCATGAAAATGGTAGCGCCTACAAAAGACAGTATACTGTATATACTGGAATTTTTTTTTTTTTTTTTAAATACTAGTAATGGCAGCGATCAGCAACTTATAGCGTGACTGTGATAGTACAGCAGGCATTCTGACACTAACTGACACTGATATGACCAGTGACGCTAATACAGTGATCAGTGCTAATAAAATGCACTGACACTTGGCAGGAATGGGTTAACATCTGTGGCAATGAAAGGGTTAAAGGTGTACTTAACTAAGTGCAATGTGTTGACTGAATGCTGCTTTACTAGATGATGTGCCAGTTTTTGTGTCCTTGCAAAGCAGAAAGACAAAAACTGTCATCCCCGCTGACATCGGAAAGATCTGTGTTTTTTACCAACACAGATCTCTCTCCTGTCACCAGCTCTGATGATTGACGGGTCCTGGCCGTGAATCACTGGCCGGGACCCGCTGATCAGGGACCCAATGACAGCATGGGTAGGCGAGCGCGTGCTCCCTACCTAGAAAAGCAAAGTCACGTATTTACACAGCCAGCCTGCACTGTAGCAGTAAAGCTACAGTACGCAGTTGGCAACTGGTTTTATAGTAAAACTATAGAGAAAATTTTTTTTTTTCATTTTGGATAGCGCAAGTGAGGGTTATAACCCGTCAGGTTTTTTTTTCCACCATCTGTGTCCAATTGCAGAGATTTCCCTTCACTTCCTGACCCACAGCTAAACAGAAAGTGAGAAGAAAGCCCTGCAAATTAAAGGGAATCCATTTGGGCCCCACAGGTCACCAGGATTTGTGCCCTCATTGGAAGATTTCCCCTCTCTTACTTTTCTGGAGTCAACCCCAAATTTTGGATTTTTTTTTACGTTCAATAAAAATGGTAAACAGGACAAATAGAGAGGGTGAATGGGGGTGTAACGGAACCGGATCCCAACTGCGCTAGGGTATTTCCGTTAGATACATGGACACCAACGCTGACCATACAAGACGAGACAGCACCAGACTTGTATTAAAACAGGAAATGGACTGCTTTATTTTAACAGATACAAGATATAAACATTCAAAGGTAACAACCCACCTCCCTGCATAAGGACACAGGGCGAGGCAAACCAAAACTAGTAACAAGAGACACACAGCAGACACCCCCCACCAAGCCCCCCAGTGAGATCTCACCTCCAGCACACACACTGGGTTTTCCCAGTGAGATCCTACCTAAAGCACACACATTGGGTTTTCCCAGAGAGATCCCACCTCCAGCATACATATTGGGTTTTCCCAGTGAGATCGCACCTCCAGCATACATATTGGGTTTTTCCAGTAAGATACCACCTCCAGCACACACATTGGGTTTTCCCAGTGAGATCCCACCTCTAGCGTACATATTGGGTTTTCCCAGTGAGACCCCACCTCCAGCACACACATTGGGTTTTCCCAGTGAGATCCCACCTCTAGCGTACATATTGGGTTTTCCCAGTGAGACCCCACCTCCAGCACACACATTGGGTTTTCCTAGTGAGATCCCACCTCCAGCACACACATTGGGTTTTCCTAGTGAGATCCCACCTCCAGCACACACATTAGGTTTTACCAGTGAGATCCCACCTCCAGTACACACACTGGGTTTTCCAGGGAGATCCTACCTAAAGCACAAACACTGAGTTTTTCCAGTGAGATCCCACATCCCCGCCCACCCCAATTGCGTGGTCAAGCAATATTGTACCCATATGAAATTTTTATCATTCTTTTCACACAAATAGAGCTTTCTTTTGGCTAGTAACCAACACGTGTTAACCCTTGGCAACAAGTCCCTAGCACATGTGTAATTACCCTTCTGTGCACAATGCATGCGCATTACAACCCCAGTGCCCAGTCTCCAGCACAATTTGGATAATCCTTCACATTTAGTCAGTGCATCATGCCAAATGTCCACTGACTTTAGTCCAATAGTAATCTATGCTCCATTGTCCCATCTTCTGCAAGTCCCCAGCAACACTCCCACTGTTCCTGAACTTCAATACACAGCCCTACTAATCACTTGTTGAAATTCCGAGGTCTCTTTTTCAGCCTCCATTGTTCTCACCACCATTACAGTCTGCAACCTTTCTTGTTCTGGAATGGGTATGCAGTTTAAAATGGACCTCTGATTTTATAGTTTCCTAATATAAAGCTCAAGTTAGAAAGCTCTATTTAGGTTATTAATTTCCTAACCACATTTACTTTTTTGCAGTGTTTTCATTTACATTTTGCGCATACATAGTGTATACTACATTCAAGGCATATTTCTGGTGATAGCAATCACAATTGATCTTTCAAGTCTTCAAATGGCTGATTTGACAACATACATGCTGGTAGAGTGCTGCTACAAAAGATAAGGCCTGAAATCCAAACTTGTGAGCAGTTCTTTGTCAACCAGGGTATCCTTGGGGGCCCCCAGAGTAGTCTTAAGAATGTAGAAAGGATGAGATTGCCACAGATTTAATATGAGCCTAGTAAGTTTTTAATGCACATGACAAGAGAAGAGAAAGCCAATGGAGTGATTTACTAAGACTGGAGAGTGCAAATCTAGTGCAGCTCTGCATGGTAGTCAATCAGTTTCTAACTTTAGCTTGCTTTATTAAGCTTTGACAAAAAAAAATTAAAGTAGCTTACTTTAATTACTTAATAAGATGGCAAAATAATGTAAAAGATCTATAAAAGCTATAGAAAAACCCACAAGGATATAGCACCTCAAAGGCTACCACGGCAGTATTTAATATAGACGTAATGAATATTAAAATACACATATCATGCCATATATAATCAAAGCATTTACCCCGACCCGATCCACCCATCTCCTCTCCACTCCCCACCAGTCCTCCCCACCTCGCACCCCCTTCACCCCCAGTACCACACCGACAGGCCTCCACTCCACAGCACCCGGGGTATCCCCACCTAAGTCCCCCTAACCTTGAGAATGATGGACAATGTCCCCCAGAAAGTCCCTCTGTAGCAGTGCCAAAAGCTGGTGAAAGGGTAATGCCGTACAATATGGATACTTGGCCCGACTCTAGTATAGATGCGCTGAATACTACTCCACTGGAGGGGGAAAAAGCGGGAGGAGAAGGCAACCGCAACCCCTACAAATAAAAGTCAATGTTCATGCAATATAGTCAACCGCTTATATTGGATGTACCGCTGTGCCCTCCAAACCTCAGTGGTGTATTAAAGACCATCAGACCTGGCCACATGACAGGCGCCACACAGGTCCAGCCTATCAGTGTTCCCAGTGAAAAGGTAGCTGTTTGACTCTGTGCAGCCTGTATATGGCAGTTAATGCCCTCTGTACCTGCACAATAGAATATAGATATAAAACAGTCTCACCACATGTATAGACAGCAGGTATGTATTCACCCTAAGCTCAATGGGATACCCAGTGTTCATATGCAGGTGTGTAGCAATGTCCAGAAGTATGTCCAGGTCGGCACATGCTATACGGACTGGGCTAGAGAGCCAGCGTGCACTCCGGCGTCTTGCAGAGGGGACTTCTCAGGGTAGGAGGATGTGATCCCTTCTACCTACATGTTTTACCCCTCCCACTGACTGGGGCTTCTTCAGGGACTTCAGCACTTATTGAAGCTTGTTGAAAGCCTGCTGAAGCATGCTAGCAGCTTGCTAAAAAAACACTTCCATTAGGATCTGTGTTCAACATTTACAAACTGGGAGTTGAATGGTACTTGAAGGCTTCGTTCCCACTAGTTTGACTTGTCACGTGACTTTGAAATCAATGGGCTGTGACTTGTCACGTGATTTTATGTGTTCACTGGCTCCTGTTCAAATCTATGCGGCTTAAAGACACTTGACTAAACATGTTAACTCTTAACAAATGCACTTATAGCGTTAATGTACGTTAACAGGTGCGTTTGACTCGTGTTTAATGCGCATTAAAAACACTCCCCAAACGCCCCGTGTGCGTATTTGGCACATTTAAAACTGCACCACAAGCGCCTATAATAGGATGTAATGTTATTAACGCACCACAACTGCAATGCAAACACCTTCCAGCGCGTTTACGGAGTGTTAAAATAGACTTGAATGGGAGGCGTTGAAAGATTCCAAGACTCAACATGATGAAGTGATGCTAATGCTTCATGTATTGATAATGTGAACAGCACTGTGTGCTTTCTGTATTGCCATTTGTATAGGCGTTTGAAGAACGTTAAAAACGCCCCTCAAACGCCTGCTTTCAAAGCCAGTGTGAACTAGGCCTACAAGCTTTAACAAAGCTTACTGAAAGCTCTGCAAATGCTTTAAAAATGTTTGCAGTTCACACTACTCCTATACGAGCTGAAGCCTGTGTAAAACAGACCTTACATTTTAAAACATTCATTGTAACAGGAGATGCTTGTTGGTATCAAAATAAACTGCTTTAAAAGGAGAAGTACAGTCAAAGCTCTTTTGGCTGTACGTCTCCTGTGGATCACAGGAGTGTAATTAGTTCTGTGCTCCTGTGACCATTTTTTAGCTGAAATCAGGCTGAAGCCCGATGTCAGCTGACGTCACTCCAGGCTCCAGGTCCAGGCTGGAGAAAGATCCAGACTTTAAAGTTGAGATCCACCCTAGAGTCAGAAGCATCACCTGGTTCAGCCTATCAGCAAGCCTGTGCCAGCCGCTCCCTACCCCTCCACAGCCCAGCGCTCCAGAAAGCAGGGGCTGGGGTGCAGAGCAAACAGCAGTGGCAGACAGACCTGGCTCTCTGCCACCAGAGCGGCTGTGGAAACTCCACAATTAATGGTCATGTGATCGCTGAGACCTCACACTTCAACCTGGCAGGGGAGAGATGCAGCATCGGACCAATGCTGCATCCACCTATGTAAGTATAATTTAGGAAAAGTAGAGACTAGTAGAGATCTATTCACAGCATTTAATGTGAACTTAGCCTCATACCTTCTTGTCATTAGAAAACGTGTATACTCTCATACAGTGCCCTCCATCAAGTCTTGTGAAAACCCACCCTCTCCTCTATTTTTTTTTTTTTCTGTACAGCAAATGGTGTGATTCCATGCCTCCGGTTGTTCAATTGTATTTGAGTCTGAAAAACTTGAACAAAAAGGAGTTTAAAAAAAATAATGACTCAGGGCAGATGGGGACAATACTACGTTTATGAATGTGTGAGCAATTGCGCTGATGGCACAAGGAAAAAATGTAAAATGATTTTTAAACTGCCCATAATTTGTTTTGTTTGCTGCAGGTATAATAAATAATAAATACAGTGGCAATTGTACTGTCATACACCTCCAGGCAACAATTAAGATCAATGAGACTACAAATACAACGCATAAGAAATAAAATCAGAAAAGCGAACATTATCTTAAGGTAGAACTATAGGAAAAAACAAAACAATGTGCAGCATAGAAGTGAATGCCTACAGCTGTGTGTTCAGATTGAATGTACTGTAAAGTGTGAGCGTGGCTATAATAGTCCTGCATGCTCTGTAAATACTCCATTGTCACCGTTTGTTCCTTGAGCTCTATGTGACTATAGGCTGACACAATGTAGTCACGTGGTCTTCCTCTGTACAGACGCACATCCTCCACCTCCTAGCCCTGCCTAATCTCACATTGCACATTATTACCTGTCTAGGACATGCAGATCTCACCCAGCACTTCCACAAACCAGCCCCACTGTACAGAGAGATGCCGCAATAAATGCTGGGAAACTTATCTTTCAAAGCCACTTCCAGGGTTTCCAGAATAAAGAGGTAGTGCTGAATATCCCTACCCACCACATCCTACCCACGTCAGAAGCACTGATCGTAACATTTAAACTCATTTAAACCAAGAGTTACGTAGATGAGCAACATTATGGTTATTGATCTTGAAGCTGTTGCCGATTGCATCCTACATGGCGACGTATAGACCTTTCATTCAATAAATATACATCTGCGCCTAGTTTTCTCTTAGTCCCCCAGATACCTGGTGATCCTGCCAGTGAATGACACCTAATGCTGCTTCCTGTGATGTAGGGGGGCAACGATGCTGCACTGCTCCTGAATTCAGAGCAGGGTGGACACTCTCATTGCGCCAGAGCAAAACAGAAAAAAAATCTGTAGGGGTCATAGCTATCGGTCATGTTGCGACAAACGTATTGGCAACTTCCTGTTTACTGCCGCAATTAAAGACAGTCAGGTTAAGTGCTTCTCCACCATTTAGGAGATGCTTGTATGTTTATTAATGAATACAAGAATTCCTCTGATTGGCTGAGGTGGAGGAGAGGAATGCAGATGATGTCAATCTCCACTGTGGCAATTCAAAGAAAGCCTTTTATTCAGTGATAAAAATACAAGGCTTCTCCTGAATGGTGGAGATGTGATCCAACCACCCATCTGTATCGACAGCAGACTGGAAGTGCCTCCTACTGCTGTCAGAAAACAGCGCTGCTTACTGTATGCTGGTAACATTATTATAGTATATTACAGCAGCCAGACTGTTCTAGCGTAAAAAAAAATATTTGGACCAGCTTAGTCATTTGCGACAAACTAGAACCAGCTTGGCCAAAACTATTTATTCAAAGTGAGAGCAAACCTAGAATCCTCTTTTAAAAACCAGCTCCCGTCATCAAAAAGGGGTTAAATATAGTGCATGCAATATACAATACCAAAATCCTTTTCCTCCCAGACTGCTCTCATTCACGTACTGAAACTCCATGAAAAGCCAGTTCTGTTATGAAAAGGTGTTATTTTGTTCCTGACCTAATTAACAGTAAGATACCAGAGTGATTATTCTTTCTAGAGGAAGCAACTGCCTCAACTAGGAAAGCAAGAGAGAAAAAAGAAAGAAGTAAAAGGAAAAGAAACTAAAAAAAGAGAAAAAAAAAAGAAAAAAGTAGAACTAAAGTTCTGTAGCAAGTTACAAGGTGACAGGCTGCAGCAGGGGCTGATCTGTACCAGATATTTGTGAACACAATCAAGAACTTGCACAGGTACCAAGATTATCTCTGAACCAGCATTTCAGTCCAAGAAGTATTATTATTATACAGGATTTATATAGCGCCAACAGTTTGCTCAGTGCTTTACAATATAAAGGGAGACAATACAGCAACAATACAGTTCAATACAAGAGGGATAGGAGGGCCTGATCCTTGGAGTAGATGATGATGCCTGAACAAAGATGGCTTGGCCCTTCTGGAGAGAAAAGCAGCTAAATGCATTGTTACAAGGAGTACAGTGATCTCTGTGAGGGATAATACTGGACATTTTACAGACAGATTTCTTATCATGAAGAAATAGATCTGATGCATGGTCCACTTTAAGAGGGATGGTGGGAGCTTACAAATCCAGCATTCACTTTGGCCAAACCTGTAGAAGACTGGTCACCTCTGTGCGGGTGACACTGCAGACTTTTTAGCAGCATGAGCAATTTTCTGTCAGACGTAAAAATATATAATGTCTACTGTAGCATACATTGCCATATGGTGAGCGCTGCAGGGTGAAGAAGCGTAAAAATGGCAATATGAAAGGTCCGTGTTACACACGGAGCCTAATGGATGCCTCCAAATATTACTGGTCACCTACAATGCCAACAGCTAGAAATTACATGCATCTCTGATCAGAGCAAATATAACAAAGCACACTTTACAAATCTACTCATATCGTAAAGTACATAAAAATATTGCCATATAAAAAAAAGGAGTTATAATTTATTCAATCAACTTTTTTTTATAAAAAGATTTACAAGTTTATACACTTTTACATATTTTACTTACTAGTACTGTATACAATCTTTATTTTAAAGAGTAACACCACTTTTGGTGAGAAAAAAACATGGGTAGCACAGTGGCTAAATGGTTAGCCCTTCCGCCTGGCAGCACTAGAGTCGTTGGTTTGATTCTCAGCCATGGCACCACCTGCCTTGAGTTTGCATGTTCTCCCTGTGCCTGTGTGGTTTTCCTTCAGGTATTCCGGTTTCCTCCCACACTCCAAAGACATGCTGGTAGGTTAATTGGCTGCTGTCCAAATTGGCCCTAGTATACAGTGGGGATCGAAAGTTTGGGCACCCCAGCTAAAAATTTGTATTAATGTGCATAAAGAAGCCAAGGAAAGATGGAAAAATCTCCAAAAAGGCATCAAATTACAGATTAGACATTTTTATAATATGTCAACAAAAGTTAGATTTTATTTCCATCATTTACACTTTCAAAATAACAGAAAACAAAAAAATGGCGTCTGCAAAAGTTTGGGCACCCTGCAGAGTTAATATCTTGTACTGCCCCCTTTGGCAAGTATCACAGCTTGTAAACGCTTTTTGTAGCCAGCCAAGAGTCTTTCAATTCTTGTTTGAGGTATCTTTGCCCATTCTTCCTTACAAAAGTCTTCCAGTTCTTTGAGATTTCTGGGCTGTGTCACGCACTGCTCTTTTAAGGTCCATCCATAGATTTTCAATTATGTTGAGGTCAGGAGATTGTGAAGGCCATGGCAAAACCTTCAGTTTACGCCTCTTGATGTAATCCCCCGTGGATTTCGAGGTGTGTTTAGGATCATTATCCATTTGTAGAAGCCATCCTCTCTTTAATTTCAGCTTTTTCACAGATGGCATCAAGTTACCATCCAAAATTTGCTGAAATTTTATTGAATCCATTTTTCCTTCTACTCGTGAGATGTTCCCTGTGCCACTGGCTGCAACACAACCCCAAAGCATGATTGATCCAACCCCATGCTTAACAGTTGGACAGAGGGTCTTTTCATTAAATTCTGTGCCCCTTCTTCTCCAAACGTACCTTTGCTCATTCCGGCCAAAAAGTTCAATTTTAACCTCATCGGTCCACAGAACTTGTTTCCAAAATGCATCAGGCTTGTCTATATGTTCATTTGCAAAGTTCAAACGATGATTTTTGTGGTGAGGACGTAGAAGAGGTTTTCTTCTGATGACTCTTCCATGAAGACCATATTTGAAAGTGTGGTTTAGGTTTGACCTCATATTATATGATTTTTGGTAAATCTAAAACAAAATTCTTAAGAAAATTGTATAATGTATGGCCAACCTAAGTTAGGAACCTTAGATTGTACGACCGTATTTTGAAATATATGTATGTTGTCACTATGTTCCGAGGGGTTATACTTTACTATACATGAGGGGGGTTTTGTGCTCAGCTTGATGTGCTTTGTTCTTATCTTCTCTTTTGAAGAGCATCTTTTGTAATCTGGGTCCTATTATGGACATATCATTTTTTTATGTTAAATGGCTATATGTACTTTATTGTGTGGTCTCTTACCGTGCCCAAAGAATCCAATGCCTTACTATACTTAGCAGTTTGGTCCTTTTTCTGATTAGACAAATATAATCCACTTATTTAAATAGTATCAAATCAGACAGGCCCTTAAAATAGATCGTACAATGAGACTGTAGAGTGTATGGCTAGCCTAACAGAACCCTTCACTGGAAACACCTTAAAGAGGAGGTTCAGCCTGGGTTGGAAAAATTAAAAGTTGGCAGCTACAAAAGCTGCAGCTGCTGGCTTTTAATAAACAGACACACTCACCTGTACCAGGATCCAGTGCCATCTTCACACGAGCCAGTTCTTCACGAGTCTTCGGGTCCCGGTGCTGACATGTTAACTGTGGGCAGCCGGATATGACTCCTTGCGGCTTCACAGCAGGATGCCCACAGCACATGCGCAAGCCACACTGCGCTTTGTGAATGGTCCTGCAGCCTTCTGGGACCTGTTACATGTCCTAGAACGTTGCAGGCAGGAAGAACTTCTAGTGATTAAGCTGCAGCGATCTGACCAGAAAGGGAGCAGGTACCTGTCAAAACCAGATGTCCACATAGTTGTAGGTGTGATGGTCAAGTATCCACGAACATTGAAATCAGTTTTTGCAATGACTGAGGGCCATGCTGCCCAACAGCTATTGGGAAAACAAAGTCCCATTATACTCTGCCAGCCCTCTAACATACCAGAGTATGGATTTCATTGGCAGCAACGCCATCTTGATTTGGGCACGGGGTATAAAATCCCCAGATATCAGGAATTTTGACTTGCCTGTAAATTTCAAATGTTGGAGTCCAGTACAGGGTACAGCCTGGATATTCATAGACCCTGGGATATAGGCTTCTACCTACTGGGTCTATGAATATCCATCTTGTGTTCTGTATGGTACAATTATAATATCTCACATTTATGTACGTACAAAGAATCTGCATCATGTATTATAAAAATCATCTGTGCTTATAAGTTTGGCCACTTTTGAAGCAAAGTGACAGGCGATGCTCAACCATATTCACAGGTTGCTGTTATGACCTGTAAAGAGGCAATCATCACATTGCAGCAAAGTATAAATGTGTGTATGACACTTCGGGGAGCTGCGGAAGGCACAGCTAGTGGCCTTCGTGTGAACCTTCCCGTCTGATCATCCCGCTAATGGACTGACAGCTGGGAAGGGGAAATAAAGCCATGTATATTGTATAATGGACAGAAACAGGCTTGAATGTTGTAGTTTTCAGCACTTCTCACCGCTTGTCTTTTCAGTCGCATTTCTTAAACTGGGCTGAGCAAGAAGATCAAAGTGTATGTAAACACTAAAACAAACATTTTATATATTGCAGCATACCAGTTCTTATATGCTGTATTCATTTTCTTTTCCAGGCTTTAATTTTCTTTGTCACCTGGTGATCCTGCCAGTAACACAATTCCTGTCTTAGGAGAACAATGCTCACTCACCAAATAGTCCACAGAAATTGCTGGGAATACTGTAACTTATAGCACATAGCAAAACAAAGTGTAAGTTTACTGGATTTCTGGGAGAATCAACAGGCATTTTTAAAAACAGGGGGTTGTTAATCAGTTTCAGCTACTTTGGTATTAATGAAATTAACAACAAGTGCACTAGATGGGCAACAGTGAGACAACCCCCAAAACAGGAATACAGGTGGAGACCACCGACATTTTTTTCCCTACTCATCTTTTCTGACTGTTTTTCACTAGTTTTGCATTTGGCTAGGATGAGTGTCACTACTGGTAGCATGATGCGATGCCTGGACTCTACAGAGGTTGCACAGGCAGTCCAACTCTTCCAGGGATAGCACATCAATGCTTGCCATTGCCAGAAGGTTTGCTGTGACTCCCACGAGCATGGAGGAGATTCCAGGAGACAGGCCGTTACTCTAGGAGAGCTGGACAGGGCCGTAGAAGGTCCTTAACCCATCAGCAGGACTGGTATCTGCTCCTTTGTGCAAGGAGGAACAGGATGAGCACTGCCAGAGCCCTACACAATTACCTCCAGCAGGCCACTGGTGTGAATGTCTCTGACCAAACAATCAGAAACAGACTTCGTGAGAGTGGCCTGAGGGCCCGACGTCCTCTAGTGGGCCCTGTTCTCACTGCCGAGCACCATAAAGCTGGATTGGGATTTACCATTGAACACCAGAATTGGCAGGTCCACCACTGGCACCCTGTGCTTTTCACATATGAGAGCAGGTTCACCATGAGCACATGTGACAGACGTGAAAGGATCTGGAGAAGCCATGGAGAACATTATGCTGCCTGTTACATTTTTCAGCATGACCGTTTTGGTGGTGGGCGAGTGATGGTCTAGGGAGGCATATCCATGGAGGGACGCTCAGACCCTTAACAGGCTAGACAATGGAACTCTGACTGCCATTAGGTATCAAGATGAAATCCTTGGACCCATTGTCAGACTCTATGCTGGTGCAGTGGGTCCTGAGTTCCTCCTGGTGCACGACAATGCACGACTCATGTGGCAACAGTATGCAGGCAATTCCTGGAGGATGAAGGAATTGATACCACTGAATTGACCCCACGCTTGCCTGACCTAAATCCAATAGAACACCTCTGGGATATCATGTTTCGGTCCATCCGACGCGGCCAGGTTGCACCTCAGACTGTCCAGGAGCTCAGTGATGCCCTGGTTCAGATCCGGGAGGAAATACCCCAGGACACCATCCGTTGTTGTCAGGCATGCATACAAACTACTGATTGATTACCATTTTGAGTTGCTGCAATGGCATTTCTGCAAAATGGACTAGCCTACCGCATAATTTTTTTCCATTTAGATTTTCGGGGTGCCTTTGAATTCAGTCCTCTGTAGGTTGATCATTTTAATTTCTATCAAACGACGGGGCATTCTTACATTCCTAACAAATTACCTAGTCCATATCAGTATAGATATCCAGCATGATATTTTTTCCCATTGAGATCTGATGTGTTTTCAAAATGTTCCTTTAATTTTTTTTAGCAGTGTATATTGGAATTTACACAGCTTTTACTTTCTGACTGCCCATCACATTTTGTGAGGTGCTAAAATGCCAGGGCAGTACAAAACCCCCCAAATGGTTCTTTTTTGGACAGCAGATACCCCAAGGAATTTTCTGATAGGCATGTTGAGTCCATGGAACATTTTATTTTTGCCACAAGTATTTGGAAAATTACAATTATTTATTTACACAAAGTTGTGAGTTAAAGGATATATTGCTCACACATGCCATGGGTATATGTGATATAACACCCCAAAACACATTCTGCTGCTGCAGCCTTATCTACCCTACATGCCAGTGGTTGCAGGTCCTCTGTTGTCATCAAGTATAATGCAAGGCATTCCACAAGCCCTGCACTGGACATTGGGATGCCTGCTAAAATGTGGGAAGCATAGGAGAGTACTAGGAAAGCGGGGAGACAGGGTACGTAAAAGTGCTCTTTGCAGTACCTCAGACCTGAGCGAGCATTTAACCCTGGCAATGTATGGGGCCCCACTACAAGGGTGGATTTTCTATTTCCTGAAAATAGGCATCAACAAACCAAAAGGAGCAAATAACAGAAGCTCATGGTTAGCAATTACATTCACTTTCATTAGCCAATTATAGCTAAAGCTTTAATCTCTTGCTTTTGGGGATTTAACCATTTGCTAACAGTCACCTATATAGGCTAGAGCTAGACATAAGATTTTTGGTAGCTCAAACCTACTAATAAAATCACTAGTGATTAATTGCTAGCAACTGTTTGCTAAACAAATGATTTCCCATGGGCAGTTTATCCTGCCGCCTCCTGAATGTGTGCTTTTTTTTTTTTTTTTTTAATCCCAAGGGGGATTCTGTGTTAACACATTGCAACATGCTCTCATTTATGTAGGTGGCTGAGGAACAATTAAATCCCGGCTAGTCCATCTGTTTTTACCGCCCCCTCGGCTGCCTATGTGAAACAACCCCTAAGTAAAAAACAACATAATTTAAATATAGTAGCATCTTGTAGTGATCAATCACAGATGAATGGATTATTGTGTGATCATGCAAAATTAATTTGCCACTATATGTTTGCGAACTATCACTAAAGTGGTATTTTAGTAGCAGAATTGAGCTACTAAAACATTTCTATGTAGCTTTAATCTTTTCAGATGACTACCAGTAAGAGGTTAAAGTGTTATAGAGTCACAGAATCAGGATGGTGTGATTTGAGATTATACCGATGCCCATTCCAAAAACTCATTTATTAAAAAAGAGAAAGTGTAATGGGTGGCAGGAATTTTAACGGCATCGTATCAAAAACAACTCTTTAGAATTAAAAAAAAACAAAACTTTATTATTCCAAATTAAAACCCATTTACACAGGCCTTGAAATGTTACACCTCACATATTGGATAGTACAGAAAGTATCATAGATACATATAGAGTGTGTAAAGCAAACAATCACTCTTAAGCACCAGAAATGGTGAGTCAATGCTCTTTATAAAGAAAATATCATGCCCACATACCCGACGCCTTTCGAGTCTTGCTCCTCTTCTTCTGCAGGGACAATCCAATGGACATAGTTAGATGGTAAGCGAATAATACAAAGGATATGAGAGAAGGTAGCCTGTGATCATACTTGAAAAACACCATACACCATATATCCTCAATCTGGTATGAGAGGAAGGCAGGCCAATAGGCAAACGCAGAGATCCCAAGGGTGCTTAAACAAGATATCCAAGAAGCCTTTTCAGTGGCACGGCCAAACCCCCAATGGAGCCAGCGGTGTCACTGGCCTTCCTTCCTCTCCCTTTAGGATGCATGGTGTATGATGTTTTTAAATTATGACCACAGGCTACCTCCTCTCATATCCTTTGTATTATTTGCTTATCATTTTACTTTTTCTGTTGAATTGCCCCTGAAGAAAAGTAAGTCTTGAAACACGCCGAGTATGTGGCCATGATATTTTTATAAAGAGTATTGGCACGCCATTTTTGGTGCTTAAAGTGGAACTACACAATATCTGAGCACTACAATCCAAAAGCGCCATTTAAATAATTTCTAATATTCAAAGCAAACTCCCCCATCCATCCATGTCTCCACGCTTTATGTTGCTGAGAAATCACTTACAAAAAAACACCCCCTAGCATTTCTGGCAGTGGCCATCTTAAGTAAGGGCAGATAATTCATGTAGCATTTACTTCCTGTAATCCATCTGTCCTTAGTTCAGGCATGCAGACAAGAGGGTGTGCTTGACTGAGAAAGCCCCTCCTCCCCTCCTGAAGACTTCTGGGATGTATGACATTATTTGCCTAGACATGGGAACTAGAAAGTAACTAAAGAAATGTAAAAAAAAACTGTTTAAAAGAAGTAGATAGGATATATAAACTAACAGAGGAACCGTGGCTGCTGGTTAAAGGTAAGAACGCACTCGTGGAGCGGGAGAATGGCTAAGGTTAGGTCAGGGGAAGGGGCAAAAAATAAATGTACTTAGTTTTAAAAGTTCACTTATTCTTTAAACCCCATTCATATACCTGTACAACACTTTAGTGGCACATCATCAGCCAGAGCAATTTTTTTTTTCATGGTGTTAGATAGTAAGCAGAAGGCTTAGAACTTCTCTCGATTTTAGTATTCAGTCTGTGTTCTCATTAAGAGATATTCCCTGGGTTAGTGGAAATCTCACTAATAGAGACAATCGACTGCAATAAAAACCTGGCAGAGGTTCTAAACGCTCTTCACTTCCTGTTCTGTGTGACACTCCTCCAATACCCAGGGAGTGAGGGGAGACAGCAGTAAAAGACTTTCCACCCTATCCAGAATGTTTGAATACAGCATAGGACCTGGTCTGGTCATTGGTTATTAACTGCTAAAACACCCCGAAATCTTATTCTCCAATAAAAACAGAACCTCAGAAACCCCCCCCCCCCCCCAAAACAAAACCCCTCCAGCCTCAACTTCTCTTCCAGTTCAGGATCAAATCACGATGAAGGGGGGCCCTTGGAATCCCCGAAACGCGTTTGATTTTATTTAAACAATTACAGTGAATAAAACTAAACCTGAATTGATCACATTACCTTGGCGCTCTTTTTCTGCAAATTTCCAACGCGTTATAGAACACCCTGAAATATCTGCTGGACTTTCTGACCTTTATGCAGATGCAATGTTTAAGTAATCATGTCACATCAACAGTTTAATAATTTGCTGTCTGGAGTTCTCCTTTAACTCACATATATACATGCACAATATGTTTTAAAAATGCAGCTTTCTTACCTGGAAAAGGGGACCAATGTCCACATCGAATCCAAGGTCAGCAAACCCAGTGGCAATAACCTTTGCTCCCCTATCATGGCCATCCTGCCCCATTTTTGCCACAAGCAGACGAGGTCTTCGTCCCTCTCGGTCTATGAAACATTGCACTCTAGAGTAATGAAAAAAAGCAAAAAAAAAAAACACATCAAATTATTAGTTAGATTTGTAAAACTACTACTAAACCCACCAGGACATTATTGGCAGAGCGGTTTCATGCTCTCCATGATTGTAGGAATCTCCTCTCACAATTCAGTTATACAATGGTTGGTTGAAGCCAAGCTCCACAGGAAATTTTACCAGCACCACCCAAACCCCTCCCCATACACTGCAAGGGTTTGGGGCCCAATTGTACTAGTGGTTGGAAGGCGGTAACCCCCCACCCCAAACTGCTTTCCCTTTAGGCTCCAAAGGAAGCGGCTAGGGATGTACATATACCATAGACACAATGTTTTGCTTTCTGGCAGAAATTATACCCAGTTGCATTAAGCAGCCTCCACTGCCTGCCAAATGCAACCCTTTGTGAACAAGGCTGAGCTGCAACCGGTCCACAACCATGCAGTCTTTATCGCAACCCAAAATGCTTGTAATTTGTCTAGGGTACCATGAAAGCAGTTTTACTTACCATATCCCTTGCTCCCCCAGCAGCCAAGACCTCACTCATCTCTCTAATGCTCTGGGTTGTGGGTGGACCACTGGTGTCCTCACTTACAAGGCAAGAATGCTAGTCCTGCTATCTATGTGATGACATCAGAATGTCCACTACTGCCGAAGCGTCGATGCCAAAGATGGGCAACAATTGCACGGAGAGGAGAAACCTTGTCTCTTGATTCACAGGTGTAGAAAAAAAAAAAGTGCACTTAGGGTACCCTAGACAAAAACAAGCCTTTAACCCTTTCATAGTTCTGAATTTTCTCTGGAATTCAGCTTTAGATCTAATTTATACTATAATTATGCTACAGACATTTTACTGCATTGTAAAACATCTGTCACAAGGACACACAGGAAACAATTGTTTCCTATGTGTCCCATTCACAATGCAACACAGCATATGACTGCACTACAGCGCGCTGCGATGAAATGCAGACATGCTGCACTTTATTGCTGCGAACTGTGCAAAATCATCAATGTACAGAAACACATCGCCATGAATACAGGGTATATCTTGTACACTTCAGAAAAAGTTTGCACAACACAAAAAAACAAGCACTGCTCCATACTGCGGCCAGCAATGCAGAGGCAAAGCATCCTTAAAGTGAAATTATAGCCAAAACCTTTTTTTTTTTTTTTTTAAATTTTAACCGTAGGGAAAGATTAGAGCCCCTGCCATGTTTGTATTTGCTGTCTGAGTCCTGGTTGGTTAGAGTCACCTGGATCTTATTACCAGAAGCTGTCAGAAAGATCCAGTGTAAAAGGCATGTGCAATGGTACGTAAAATACGCACATTTATGTACATAAAGCGATTAGAAATGTATGCACATAAATGTATTCTAGAGGCTAGAATAATTATTTATTCAAGTCACTGGACTGAATTTATGTGCATACATGTGACAAGATTATACAATATAAAACACTTAAAGGGTAACTTCACTTTTGTGGGAAAAAAGAATAGCAAATAAAAAAAAATAGAACATATATAATTGCGACACAAGTCATATTGTAATTGAATGTTATTAAAAATGGCTTTTCCTTTTCAATCTGCAGCTCTGTAATTTTCTGTAAAATGCAATACAATATGGCTACCTGTAGGTGTTCTGTACACAGACATGTCACTGCTTGTGTAATTGGCTCACTGATTTTCCCAGAAGTCTGCACCAAGATAAAAATCAGATTTTGAGCATCCCCTGCAACAAAATGTCATTTTTGGTGCGATACTCTCAAAAAGGAAATCATGTCTAAAGCTAGGTTCGCACCTATGCAGCTTGCGTTTGAGCCGTTTCTGCGTTTTGCATTTTCGCACCTGCGTTTTTCCACGTCTTGCAGTTTTTAACATTTATTTTTCTTGTTGCTAGATTTAAAACGCAAAATGCATAAAAAAACACAGCAAAAATGCATAAAAAAAAAAACGCACTACACGCTTTTCTGTAGCATTTCCATTAAAGTCTATAGAACCAAAATCACAACTTTTTGCGTTCAAAAAAGTCCCTGACCCTTTCCAAAAAATGCAGACGGTGAAAACGCGGAGATGTAAACGTGTCTCATAGGAAATCATGTTAAATGCACTGTACTGTGTTTCTGCAAAACACTGCGGAAAACGCTTAGGTGTGAACCTAGGGTAAAGGGTTGCAGACCCTGCCAGTGCAGCAGCTGATAGATAATTATGAACCACTCCCATACAGATTCCTTCTGCCCATGGACACAGGTACACAAACCGCTATTTCTTCAGAACAACAAAACGAAGGAATCTGCAACAATGTTTGTCAAAATCCTTGCAGTGTACATAGATCACCAAGAACGGGAATGTTTTTTTCCCATCACAAGTAGAGTTACTCTTTAAGAGGAAGCCTTAAAATGAACATACACCACGTGTGTTGGAAACATCTAAAGCAGTGTTTGCCTATTCGTACGTAAAGATAGGCATGCACATCCGGTAAGTGTGTTCTCTAAAAAGTGGTGGAGAACACACTGGTGACAAGATTTATTGTTTTAAAGAAGTTATGTTGTGATGGAAATGTTTAGATCATCCACTGTTGGACTGTTATTTTTTTTTATATTGAATTTTGTAAAAAATAATTTTTCAGTGTATGCACCACTGGACTGTTACTTTGTGCAAAAAATGATATGCATCTAATTTGTGCAAAGAATGATTTATTTCAAATTTTGTGTACACATTGGGATTGAGAAGGGTAATATATTTTAATTATTGAATACAAAAAATGAGTATTACTGAAATGAATTGGATGGGAAGAGGATATCATTACAAAGATTTTATTTCTCCACCATAAAATCTTGTGCTTTTCACGTGTATCTGGAGCATTGCTATTCTGAGATCAGAAGAAATGACCTCTGCAGATGGTGGACACGCTGCACATACTGAAAAAACTAGCAGAAAGCTGGGTCTGCCAGTCGCAGCTCTCATCGGGTCTCACAGCCACAGGCGCCTGAGGCGGAAGTAAGCCGGCTTACATATAGGATCTGACACAAAATTCACACTGCATTCCATAATAAAACTATTATTTGTGATATCTGGAAGAGAGACTTTTAATACTGAGAATATTATAGTTTTATGTGTATAATTGGAAATAGTAAAGGAAAGTGTTCTGTGCGTCTAAAAGAAAAGAAACACAAAAATGTAATACTAGGATGGGATATGATTTTAATCCTCGCAGTTCTCCATAAGGGGAATGGAGTCTGTCAACCTTGCAACAAAGCTGCTGTAAGGGCCAGTCTCCATGATTCTATATTCACTTTAATCTAACCCCAGGATTGACTCCAACACTTAAATCTGTACTCCAGCCTTACCCTCAGTCTTCTCCAGTACTGAAATTACTTGATTTCACTGCACATTGTGAGCGACATGTAGTGTGCATTGGAAGCTGCAGCACGTCAGACACAGACACCTTATTTACTGGCTGGAGGAAGTCCAGCATCATCTAGATCAGGGGTCTCCAAACTTTGTATACAAAGGGCCAGTTTACTATCCTTCAGACTTTGGGGGGGGGAGCAAGACTGGTCAAAGGGAATAGAAAATGCCCCAGTGTCAGTGGGAGTAAACAGTGCTACAGGCTTGACAGTTAGTGGCAATAAGACTACATGTACACTGTTCTCATGATTACCGACACTCCACGAGGTGAGATCTTGCATGGTGCACCAGACCTAGGGAGATTGACAGTTGTTTTGTGTTTTTTCCATTTGCGAATGATTGCACCAACTGTTGTCACCTTCTCGCCAAGCTCCTTGGCGATAGTTTGGTAGCCCAGTCCAGCCTTGTGTAGGTCTACAATCTTGTCCCTGACATCCTTGGACAGCTCTTTGGTCTTTGCCATGGTGGAGAGTTTGGAATCTGATTGTTTGATTGCTCCTGTGGACAGGTGTCTTTTACAGAGGTAACAAAATGAGATTAGCAGCACTCCCTTTAAGAGACTGCTTCTAATCTCAGCTTGTTACCTGTATGAAAGACACCTGGTAGCCAGAAATCCTGATGAATGATAGGGGATCAAATACTTATTTCCCGCACGAACATGCAAATCAGTGCATCATTTGTTAGACATGCATTTCTTTTGAATTTGTTGTTGCTATTCTGTCTCTCAGTGTTACAATACACTTACCATTCAATTTTTAGACTGATCATTTCTTTGTGAGAGGGCAAACATTCAAAATCAGCAGGGGAGCAAATACACATTTCCTTCACTGTATGTGTGCATGGTCACATAGGCTTTTATGGAGTTGGGTGTAGGGGCTTTGGGAAAAAAAAGCTCCTAAATTCACGTTCAGGAGCAGCAATGTCCTATGGTTCATGTCAGTGGGAGGAACAGAGCCTCCTGGTAGGCGTCAGTGGGAGGAACAGAGCCTCCTGGTAGGCGTCAGTGGGAGGAACAGAGCCTCCTGGTAGGCGTCAGTGGGAGGAACAGAGCCTCCTGGTAGGCGTCAGTGGGAGGAACAGAGCCTCCTGGTAGGCGTCAGTGGGAGGAACAGAGCCTCCTGGTAGGCGTCAGTGGGAGGAACAGAGCCTCCTGGTAGGCGTCAGTGGGAGGAACAGAGCCTCCTGGTAGGCGTCAGTGGGAGGAACAGAGCCTCCTGGTAGGCGTCAGTGGGAGGAACAGAGCCTCCTGGTAGGCGTCAGTGGGAGGAACAGAGCCTCCTGGTAGGCGTCAGTGGGAGGAACAGAGCCTCCTGGTAGGCGTCAGTGGGAGGAACAGAGCCTCCTGGTAGGCGTCAGTGGGAGGAACAGAGCCTCCTGGTAGGCGTCAGTGGGAGGAACAGAGCCTCCTGGTAGGCGTCAGTGGGAGGAACAGAGCCTCCTGGTAGGCGTCAGTGGGAGGAACAGAGCCTCCTGGTAGGCGTCAGTGGGAGGAACAGAGCCTCCTGGTAGGCGTCAGTGGGAGGAACAGAGCCTCCTGGTAGGCGTCAGTGGGAGGAACAGAGCCTCCTGGTAGGCGTCAGTGGGAGGAACAGAGCCTCCTGGTAGGCGTCAGTGGGAGGAACAGAGCCTCCTGGTAGGCGTCAGTGGGAGGAACAGAGCCTCCTGGTAGGCGTCAGTGGGAGGAACAGAGCCTCCTGGTAGGCGTCAGTGGGAGGAACAGAGCCTCCTGGTAGGCGTCAGTGGGAGGAACAGAGCCTCCTGGTAGGCGTCAGTGGGAGGAACAGAGCCTCCTGGTAGGCGTCAGTGGGAGGAACAGAGCCTCCTGGTAGGCGTCAGTGGGAGGAACAGAGCCTCCTGGTAGGCGTCAGTGGGAGGAACAGAGCCTCCTGGTAGGCGTCAGTGGGAGGAACAGAGCCTCCTGGTAGGCGTCAGTGGGAGGAACAGAGCCTCCTGGTAGGCGTCAGTGGGAGGAACAGAGCCTCCTGGTAGGCGTCAGTGGGAGGAACAGAGCCTCCTGGTAGGCGTCAGTGGGAGGAACAGAGCCTCCTGGTAGGCGTCAGTGGGAGGAACAGAGCCTCCTGGTAGGCGTCAGTGGGAGGAACAGAGCCTCCTGGTAGGCGTCAGTGGGAGGAACAGAGCCTCCTGGTAGGCGTCAGTGGGAGGAACAGAGCCTCCTGGTAGGCGTCAGTGGGAGGAACAGAGCCTCCTGGTAGGCGTCAGTGGGAGGAACAGAGCCTCCTGGTAGGCGTCAGTGGGAGGAACAGAGCCTCCTGGTAGGCGTCAGTGGGAGGAACAGAGCCTCCTGGTAGGCGTCAGTGGGAGGAACAGAGCCTCCTGGTAGGCGTCAGTGGGAGGAACAGAGCCTCCTGGTAGGCGTCAGTGGGAGGAACAGAGCCTCCTGGTAGGCGTCAGTGGGAGGAACAGAGCCTCCTGGTAGGCGTCAGTGGGAGGAACAGAGCCTCCTGGTAGGCGTCAGTGGGAGGAACAGAGCCTCCTGGTAGGCGTCAGTGGGAGGAACAGAGCCTCCTGGTAGGCGTCAGTGGGAGGAACAGAGCCTCCTGGTAGGCGTCAGTGGGAGGAACAGAGCCTCCTGGTAGGCGTCAGTGGGAGGAACAGAGCCTCCTGGTAGGCGTCAGTGGGAGGAACAGAGCCTCCTGGTAGGCGTCAGTGGGAGGAACAGAGCCTCCTGGTAGGCGTCAGTGGGAGGAACAGAGCCTCCTGGTAGGCGTCAGTGGGAGGAACAGAGCCTCCTGGTAGGCGTCAGTGGGAGGAACAGAGCCTCCTGGTAGGCGTCAGTGGGAGGAACAGAGCCTCCTGGTAGGCGTCAGTGGGAGGAACAGAGCCTCCTGGTAGGCGTCAGTGGGAGGAACAGAGCCTCCTGGTAGGCGTCAGTGGGAGGAACAGAGCCTCCTGGTAGGCGTCAGTGGGAGGAACAGAGCCTCCTGGTAGGCGTCAGTGGGAGGAACAGAGCCTCCTGGTAGGCGTCAGTGGGAGGAACAGAGCCTCCTGGTAGGCGTCAGTGGGAGGAACAGAGCCTCCTGGTAGGCGTCAGTGGGAGGAACAGAGCCTCCTGGTAGGCGTCAGTGGGAGGAACAGAGCCTCCTGGTAGGCGTCAGTGGGAGGAACAGAGCCTCCTGGTAGGCGTCAGTGGGAGGAACAGAGCCTCCTGGTAGGCGTCAGTGGGAGGAACAGAGCCTCCTGGTAGGCGTCAGTGGGAGGAACAGAGCCTCCTGGTAGGCGTCAGTGGGAGGAACAGAGCCTCCTGGTAGGCGTCAGTGGGAGGAACAGAGCCTCCTGGTAGGCGTCAGTGGGAGGAACAGAGCCTCCTGGTAGGCGTCAGTGGGAGGAACAGAGCCTCCTGGTAGGCGTCAGTGGGAGGAACAGAGCCTCCTGGTAGGCGTCAGTGGGAGGAACAGAGCCTCCTGGTAGGCGTCAGTGGGAGGAACAGAGCCTCCTGGTAGGCGTCAGTGGAGGAACAGAGCCTCCTGGTAGGCGTCAGTGGGAGGAACAGAGCCTCCTGGTAGGCGTCAGTGGGAGGAACAGAGCCTCCTGGTAGGCGTCAGTGGAGGAACAGAGCCTCCTGGTAGGCGTCAGTGGGAGGAACAGAGCCTCCTGGTAGGCGTCAGTGGGAGGAACAGAGCCTCCTGGTAGGCGTCAGTGGGAGGAACAGAGCCTCCTGGTAGGCGTCAGTGGGAGGAAACAGAGCTCCTGGTAGGCGTCAGTGGGAGGAACAGAGCTCCTGGTAGGCGTCAGTGGGAGGAACAGAGCCTCCTGGTAGGCGTCAGTGGGAGGAACAGAGCCTCCTGGTAGGCGTCAGTGGGAGGAACAGAGCCTCCTGGTAGGCGTCAGTGGGAGGAACAGAGCCTCCTGGTAGGCGTCAGTGGGAGGAACAGAGCCTCCTGGTAGGCGTCAGTGGGAGGAACAGAGCCTCCTGGTAGGCGTCAGTGGGAGGAACAGAGCCTCCTGGTAGGCGTCAGTGGGAGGAACAGAGCCTCCTGGTAGGCGTCAGTGGGAGGAACAGAGCCTCCTGGTAGGCGTCAGTGGGAGGAACAGAGCCTCCTGGTAGGCGTCAGTGGGAGGAACAGAGCCTCCTGGTAGGCGTCAGTGGGAGGAACAGAGCCTCCTGGTAGGCGTCAGTGGGAGGAACAGAGCCTCCTGGTAGGCGTCAGTGGGAGGAACAGAGCCTCCTGGTAGGCGTCAGTGGGAGGAACAGAGCCTCCTGGTAGGCGTCAGTGGGAGGAACAGAGCCTCCTGGTAGGCGTCAGTGGGAGGAACAGAGCCTCCTGGTAGGCGTCAGTGGGAGGAACAGAGCCTCCTGGTAGGCGTCAGTGGGAGGAACAGAGCCTCCTGGTAGGCGTCAGTGGGAGGAACAGAGCCTCCTGGTAGGCGTCAGTGGGAGGAACAGAGCCTCCTGGTAGGCGTCAGTGGGAGGAACAGAGCCTCCTGGTAGGCGTCAGTGGGAGGAACAGAGCCTCCTGGTAGGCGTCAGTGGGAGGAACAGAGCCTCCTGGTAGGCGTCAGTGGGAGGAACAGAGCCTCCTGGTAGGCGTCAGTGGGAGGAACAGAGCCTCCTGGTAGGCGTCAGTGGGAGGAACAGAGCCTCCTGGTAGGCGTCAGTGGGAGGAACAGAGCCTCCTGGTAGGCGTCAGTGGGAGGAACAGAGCCTCCTGGTAGGCGTCAGTGGGAGGAACAGAGCCTCCTGGTAGGCGTCAGTGGAGGAACAGAGCCTCCTGGTAGGCGTCAGTGGGAGGAACAGAGCCTCCTGGTAGGCGTCAGTGGGAGGAACAGAGCCTCCTGGTAGGCGTCAGTGGGAGGAACAGAGCCTCCTGGTAGGCGTCAGTGGGAGGAACAGAGCCTCCTGGTAGGCGTCAGTGGGAGGAACAGAGCCTCCTGGTAGGCGTCAGTGGGAGGAACAGAGCCTCCTGGTAGGCGTCAGTGGGAGGAACAGAGCCTCCTGGTAGGCGTCAGTGGGAGGAACAGAGCCTCCTGGTAGGCGTCAGTGGGAGGAACAGAGCCTCCTGGTAGGCGTCAGTGGGAGGAACAGAGCCTCCTGGTAGGCGTCAGTGGGAGGAACAGAGCCTCCTGGTAGGCGTCAGTGGGAGGAACAGAGCCTCCTGGTAGGCGTCAGTGGGAGGAACAGAGCCTCCTGGTAGGCGTCAGTGGGAGGAACAGAGCCTCCTGGTAGGCGTCAGTGGGAGGAACAGAGCCTCCTGGTAGGCGTCAGTGGGAGGAACAGAGCCTCCTGGTAGGCGTCAGTGGGAGGAACAGAGCCTCCTGGTAGGCGTCAGTGGGAGGAACAGAGCCTCCTGGTAGGCGTCAGTGGGAGGAACAGAGCCTCCTGGTAGGCGTCAGTGGGAGGAACAGAGCCTCCTGGTAGGCGTCAGTGGGAGGAACAGAGCCTCCTGGTAGGCGTCAGTGGGAGGAACAGAGCCTCCTGGTAGGCGTCAGTGGGAGGAACAGAGCCTCCTGGTAGGCGTCAGTGGGAGGAACAGAGCCTCCTGGTAGGCGTCAGTGGGAGGAACAGAGCCTCCTGGTAGGCGTCAGTGGGAGGAACAGAGCCTCCTGGTAGGCGTCAGTGGGAGGAACAGAGCCTCCTGGTAGGCGTCAGTGGGAGGAACAGAGCCTCCTGGTAGGCGTCAGTGGGAGGAACAGAGCCTCCTGGTAGGCGTCAGTGGGAGGAACAGAGCCTCCTGGTAGGCGTCAGTGGGAGGAACAGAGCCTCCTGGTAGGCGTCAGTGGGAGGAACAGAGCCTCCTGGTAGGCGTCAGTGGGAGGAACAGAGCCTCCTGGTAGGCGTCAGTGGGAGGAACAGAGCCTCCTGGTAGGCGTCAGTGGGAGGAACAGAGCCTCCTGGTAGGCGTCAGTGGGAGGAACAGAGCCTCCTGGTAGGCGTCAGTGGGAGGAACAGAGCCTCCTGGTAGGCGTCAGTGGGAGGAACAGAGCCTCCTGGTAGGCGTCAGTGGGAGGAACAGAGCCTCCTGGTAGGCGTCAGTGGGAGGAACAGAGCCTCCTGGTAGGCGTCAGTGGGAGGAACAGAGCCTCCTGGTAGGCGTCAGTGGGAGGAACAGAGCCTCCTGGTAGGCGTCAGTGGGAGGAACAGAGCCTCCTGGTAGGCGTCAGTGGGAGGAACAGAGCCTCCTGGTAGGCGTCAGTGGGAGGAACAGAGCCTCCTGGTAGGCGTCAGTGGGAGGAACAGAGCCTCCTGGTAGGCGTCAGTGGGAGGAACAGAGCCTCCTGGTAGGCGTCAGTGGGAGGAACAGAGCCTCCTGGTAGGCGTCAGTGGGAGGAACAGAGCCTCCTGGTAGGCGTCAGTGGGAGGAACAGAGCCTCCTGGTAGGCGTCAGTGGGAGGAACAGAGCCTCCTGGTAGGCGTCAGTGGGAGGAACAGAGCCTCCTGGTAGGCGTCAGTGGGAGGAACAGAGCCTCCTGGTAGGCGTCAGTGGGAGGAACAGAGCCTCCTGGTAGGCGTCAGTGGGAGGAACAGAGCCTCCTGGTAGGCGTCAGTGGGAGGAACAGAGCCTCCTGGTAGGCGTCAGTGGGAGGAACAGAGCCTCCTGGTAGGCGTCAGTGGGAGGAACAGAGCCTCCTGGTAGGCGTCAGTGGGAGGAACAGAGCCTCCTGGTAGGCGTCAGTGGGAGGAACAGAGCCTCCTGGTAGGCGTCAGTGGGAGGAACAGAGCCTCCTGGTAGGCGTCAGTGGGAGGAACAGAGCCTCCTGGTAGGCGTCAGTGGGAGGAACAGAGCCTCCTGGTAGGCGTCAGTGGGAGGAACAGAGCCTCCTGGTAGGCGTCAGTGGGAGGAACAGAGCCTCCTGGTAGGCGTCAGTGGGAGGAACAGAGCCTCCTGGTAGGCGTCAGTGGGAGGAACAGAGCCTCCTGGTAGGCGTCAGTGGGAGGAACAGAGCCTCCTGGTAGGCGTCAGTGGGAGGAACAGAGCCTCCTGGTAGGCGTCAGTGGGAGGAACAGAGCCTCCTGGTAGGCGTCAGTGGGAGGAACAGAGCCTCCTGGTAGGCGTCAGTGGGAGGAACAGAGCCTCCTGGTAGGCGTCAGTGGGAGGAACAGAGCCTCCTGGTAGGCGTCAGTGGGAGGAACAGAGCCTCCTGGTAGGCGTCAGTGGGAGGAACAGAGCCTCCTGGTAGGCGTCAGTGGGAGGAACAGAGCCTCCTGGTAGGCGTCAGTGGGAGGAACAGAGCCTCCTGGTAGGCGTCAGTGGGAGGAACAGAGCCTCCTGGTAGGCGTCAGTGGGAGGAACAGAGCCTCCTGGTAGGCGTCAGTGGGAGGAACAGAGCCTCCTGGTAGGCGTCAGTGGGAGGAACAGAGCCTCCTGGTAGGCGTCAGTGGGAGGAACAGAGCCTCCTGGTAGGCGTCAGTGGGAGGAACAGAGCCTCCTGGTAGGCGTCAGTGGGAGGAACAGAGCCTCCTGGTAGGCGTCAGTGGGAGGAACAGAGCCTCCTGGTAGGCGTCAGTGGGAGGAACAGAGCCTCCTGGTAGGCGTCAGTGGGAGGAACAGAGCCTCCTGGTAGGCGTCAGTGGGAGGAACAGAGCCTCCTGGTAGGCGTCAGTGGGAGGAACAGAGCCTCCTGGTAGGCGTCAGTGGGAGGAACAGAGCCTCCTGGTAGGCGTCAGTGGGAGGAACAGAGCCTCCTGGTAGGCGTCAGTGGGAGGAACAGAGCCTCCTGGTAGGCGTCAGTGGGAGGAACAGAGCCTCCTGGTAGGCGTCAGTGGGAGGAACAGAGCCTCCTGGTAGGCGTCAGTGGGAGGAACAGAGCCTCCTGGTAGGCGTCAGTGGGAGGAACAGAGCCTCCTGGTAGGCGTCAGTGGGAGGAACAGAGCCTCCTGGTAGGCGTCAGTGGGAGGAACAGAGCCTCCTGGTAGGCGTCAGTGGGAGGAACAGAGCCTCCTGGTAGGCGTCAGTGGGAGGAACAGAGCCTCCTGGTAGGCGTCAGTGGGAGGAACAGAGCCTCCTGGTAGGCGTCAGTGGGAGGAACAGAGCCTCCTGGTAGGCGTCAGTGGGAGGAACAGAGCCTCCTGGTAGGCGTCAGTGGGAGGAACAGAGCCTCCTGGTAGGCGTCAGTGGGAGGAACAGAGCCTCCTGGTAGGCGTCAGTGGGAGGAACAGAGCCTCCTGGTAGGCGTCAGTGGGAGGAACAGAGCCTCCTGGTAGGCGTCAGTGGGAGGAACAGAGCCTCCTGGTAGGCGTCAGTGGGAGGAACAGAGCCTCCTGGTAGGCGTCAGTGGGAGGAACAGAGCCTCCTGGTAGGCGTCAGTGGGAGGAACAGAGCCTCCTGGTAGGCGTCAGTGGGAGGAACAGAGCCTCCTGGTAGGCGTCAGTGGGAGGAACAGAGCCTCCTGGTAGGCGTCAGTGGGAGGAACAGAGCCTCCTGGTAGGCGTCAGTGGGAGGAACAGAGCCTCCTGGTAGGCGTCAGTGGGAGGAACAGAGCCTCCTGGTAGGCGTCAGTGGGAGGAACAGAGCCTCCTGGTAGGCGTCAGTGGGAGGAACAGAGCCTCCTGGTAGGCGTCAGTGGGAGGAACAGAGCCTCCTGGTAGGCGTCAGTGGGAGGAACAGAGCCTCCTGGTAGGCGTCAGTGGGAGGAACAGAGCCTCCTGGTAGGCGTCAGTGGGAGGAACAGAGCCTCCTGGTAGGCGTCAGTGGGAGGAACAGAGCCTCCTGGTAGGCGTCAGTGGGAGGAACAGAGCCTCCTGGTAGGCGTCAGTGGGAGGAACAGAGCCTCCTGGTAGGCGTCAGTGGGAGGAACAGAGCCTCCTGGTAGGCGTCAGTGGGAGGAACAGAGCCTCCTGGTAGGCGTCAGTGGGAGGAACAGAGCCTCCTGGTAGGCGTCAGTGGGAGGAACAGAGCCTCCTGGTAGGCGTCAGTGGGAGGAACAGAGCCTCCTGGTAGGCGTCAGTGGGAGGAACAGAGCCTCCTGGTAGGCGTCAGTGGGAGGAACAGAGCCTCCTGGTAGGCGTCAGTGGGAGGAACAGAGCCTCCTGGTAGGCGTCAGTGGGAGGAACAGAGCCTCCTGGTAGGCGTCAGTGGGAGGAACAGAGCCTCCTGGTAGGCGTCAGTGGGAGGAACAGAGCCTCCTGGTAGGCGTCAGTGGGAGGAACAGAGCCTCCTGGTAGGCGTCAGTGGGAGGAACAGAGCCTCCTGGTAGGCGTCAGTGGGAGGAACAGAGCCTCCTGGTAGGCGTCAGTGGGAGGAACAGAGCCTCCTGGTAGGCGTCAGTGGGAGGAACAGAGCCTCCTGGTAGGCGTCAGTGGGAGGAACAGAGCCTCCTGGTAGGCGTCAGTGGGAGGAACAGAGCCTCCTGGTAGGCGTCAGTGGGAGGAACAGAGCCTCCTGGTAGGCGTCAGTGGGAGGAACAGAGCCTCCTGGTAGGCGTCAGTGGGAGGAACAGAGCCTCCTGGTAGGCGTCAGTGGGAGGAACAGAGCCTCCTGGTAGGCGTCAGTGGGAGGAACAGAGCCTCCTGGTAGGCGTCAGTGGGAGGAACAGAGCCTCCTGGTAGGCGTCAGTGGGAGGAACAGAGCCTCCTGGTAGGCGTCAGTGGGAGGAACAGAGCCTCCTGGTAGGCGTCAGTGGGAGGAACAGAGCCTCCTGGTAGGCGTCAGTGGGAGGAACAGAGCCTCCTGGTAGGCGTCAGTGGGAGGAACAGAGCCTCCTGGTAGGCGTCAGTGGGAGGAACAGAGCCTCCTGGTAGGCGTCAGTGGGAGGAACAGAGCCTCCTGGTAGGCGTCAGTGGGAGGAACAGAGCCTCCTGGTAGGCGTCAGTGGGAGGAACAGAGCCTCCTGGTAGGCGTCAGTGGGAGGAACAGAGCCTCCTGGTAGGCGTCAGTGGGAGGAACAGAGCCTCCTGGTAGGCGTCAGTGGGAGGAACAGAGCCTCCTGGTAGGCGTCAGTGGGAGGAACAGAGCCTCCTGGTAGGCGTCAGTGGGAGGAACAGAGCCTCCTGGTAGGCGTCAGTGGGAGGAACAGAGCCTCCTGGTAGGCGTCAGTGGGAGGAACAGAGCCTCCTGGTAGGCGTCAGTGGGAGGAACAGAGCCTCCTGGTAGGCGTCAGTGGGAGGAACAGAGCCTCCTGGTAGGCGTCAGTGGGAGGAACAGAGCCTCCTGGTAGGCGTCAGTGGGAGGAACAGAGCCTCCTGGTAGGCGTCAGTGGGAGGAACAGAGCCTCCTGGTAGGCGTCAGTGGGAGGAACAGAGCCTCCTGGTAGGCGTCAGTGGGAGGAACAGAGCCTCCTGGTATGCGTCAGTGGGAGGAACAGAGCCTCCTGGTATGCGTCAGTGGGAGGAACAGAGCCTCCTGGTATGCGTCAGTGGGAGGAACAGAGCCTCCTGGTATGCGTCAGTGGGAGGAACAGAGCCTCCTGGTATGCGTCAGTGGGAGGAACAGAGCCTCCTGGTATGCGTCAGTGGGAGGAACAGAGCCTCCTGGTATGCGTCAGTGGGAGGAACAGAGCCTCCTGGTATGCGTCAGTGGGAGGAACAGAGCCTCCTGGTATGCGTCAGTGGGAGGAACAGAGCCTCCTGGTATGCGTCAGTGGGAGGAACAGAGCCTCCTGGTATGCGTCAGTGGGAGGAACAGAGCCTCCTGGTATGCGTCAGTGGGAGGAACAGAGCCTCCTGGTATGCGTCAGTGGGAGGAACAGAGCCTCCTGGTATGCGTCAGTGGGAGGAACAGAGCCTCCTGGTATGCGTCAGTGGGAGGAACAGAGCCTCCTGGTATGCGTCAGTGGGAGGAACAGAGCCTCCTGGTATGCGTCAGTGGGAGGAACAGAGCCTCCTGGTATGCGTCAGTGGGAGGAACAGAGCCTCCTGGTATGCGTCAGTGGGAGGAACAGAGCCTCCTGGTATGCGTCAGTGGGAGGAACAGAGCCTCCTGGTATGCGTCAGTGGGAGGAACAGAGCCTCCTGGTATGCGTCAGTGGGAGGAACAGAGCCTCCTGGTATGCGTCAGTGGGAGGAACAGAGCCTCCTGGTATGCGTCAGTGGGAGGAACAGAGCCTCCTGGTATGCGTCAGTGGGAGGAATAGAGCCCCATGGTATGCGTCAGTGGGAGGAAGACACAGACCCTAAGGTCAGTGTCAATGAAAGGGATAACAGCTCATAGTCAGTGTCAGTGTAAGAAATAGCGCCCCATTGTTGGTGTCAGTGGAAGCAATAGTGTCCCATTGATGGTGAGGAATACTGCCTCATATCAGTGGGTTGAGAAGTGCTCCAAGGCTACAGGCAAGTAAACGGGCATATCTGGCACGTGAGCCGCAGTTTGGAGACTGCCGATCTAGATCTTTTCTCCCCAGCGTGACAGTCCCTGGTCTGCTCCTTTCATTGATTGAAGTTCTTTCATTCATGGAGATTCAGCATCAAGTATGGCTATTAGCTAGTTTGCATGCAAATGTCATCTGCCTAGGAATGCCCAGTCTTTCAGTCTGACATCCACTCCCCAAGGCATTCTGATATTTGCATAACTCCTCCAAAGTGCCAAGTCCTTGTGCTGAGGGCTCTGGAGAAGAGTACTGAGGCAGAGTGCTGTGATGCTTTCAGGAAGCCAAGTACAGCACCCTGCTGGCCCCTTCCACCAGTTATGATCTCTCTGCATAGCATAGAGAAGCACATACCTAAACTCAGGTATGTAATGGAAAGAGAAGGATTTTATTAAAACATTTTATTAGCATGTTGATGAGGGCGGAAAGGAGGAAATCTGGGAAAGCAATTTAGGGTCCTTCACTGACCCCCAGTGTTCTCGGGCCCTTCACTGACCATTAACACCAGATGCAGTGGGGCTGTGCTGGGTAGTTATTCCAGTGCAGTCCTACCACATGACAATGCTAAATGCCTTGTCTCCTGTGTGCCTGATTCATACCGCTGCATTGTGGTGGTGTGCGGGCACTATGCGCTTAAAGACTAGTGCATGCACTACTTTTTTTCAGCTCACCGCAGCGCAGCTCAAGGTAATGTCTCACAAGAAGCCCCCTACGCAACTCATTATCCTCTGCATAGTACATAACAGCACTCTTTTTTCAAATGATGCTCCTCCTACCATTACACATGCAGCTTTGAGAGAACTTGCCACAAAAAAACTGGCCCCTTGATCCCCCTCTGTCCTCACATTCAGTAAGTTCAGTGGCAAAGTGATTTCTTACCTTGATGGTCAGTGAAGCTCTGGTGGCCAGTAAAGGGCCCTAGCACACTGGTGACCATTAAAGGGCCCTAGCACACTGGCGGCCAGTAAAGGGCCCTAGCACACCGGCGGCCAGTAAAGGGCCCTAGCACACCGGCGGCCAGTAAAGGGCCCTAGCACACCGGCGGCCAGTAAAGGGCCCTAGCACACCGGCGGCCAGTAAAGGGCCCTAGCACACCGGCGGCCAGTAAAGGGCCCTAGCACACCGGCGGCCAGTAAAGGGCCCTAGCACAATGGCGACCAGTGGGAAGAATGCCCCTTTACAGATACCTGAAAAGATCATTGGTGTCTGTGGAAGCTTATAAGGAAGTCAGAAATTGCTCTTTGCTCAGGGAACCCCTAGTCACCTCTGGAGGAAGCCTAGCTGAGTAAAGCTGCTCCACATAAATAAATCACTATAAAAGCAAATCTTAGTATTGAACACACAGAGAAGTTTTACCTTTTTAAAGTGAAAGATATTTCTTCACTCTCTCCAAACTCCTGGCGGTAAGCTCCACTCACCATTCGATCACTGGCCTTGTGTTCTCCAAACACCTTCTTCATTGCGTCTGTAATTTCTCCCACAGTGCACCTGGGCAATAGAATACAAATCATAGTTTATTCTAGAACACTGCCATAAAGGGGGAAAAGCAGGAATTCAAAAGGCAAATATTTTCCACATCAGACACCTATCCTTGAGAAACCACATGAAGAAGATGGCTAATTGGGTAGGTTGGATTTTTCACAAAGCACAACATTGCCCCCCCTATCAGTATTAATGAATTTAAAGTCCAACACAAACCGTTGCCCACACAAAAGGTTTTCACCATCAAAAACAGTAAACAGAAACAAATAATGCCAAGCCACCTGGCTTCTTCACTTTGCAGCACTGCTGCTTAGGCCTCAGACCTTGACCTTTGGCTTTTGTCTGCCCCTTTAGACTATTTTACCCAGTACTTCTCTGTTTCTGTACTCCCTTCTCAGCTCATGCAGCTCTCCTGTGTCAATCTTTTTAGGGCCTCTGCCCGATCCTCTCTTTAGAGGATCTCTTGGCAACCCAGGCTCTCCTAGTCCTATGAGACTTCTAGGTTCCCTCTGTCTTCTGGACTCACCTCAACTCTCTTAGTTTTTCAGATTCGCTTAGCCACCTCAACTCTCTCAGTACTCTGTACAAGAAACCTCCTGTCTCAAGCATGAAGAACTGTCTCCTGAGCAAAGTCTCCAAATGGGAGCCCTGACTTGTCAGGCCTTTGTTTATAAGGGCCTTTTTAAAGGGATAGAACATGGGGAAACGTGCAGGTATTGCATGGGGTATAAGGATTTATTTTTAGCCATTTTAAAAGAGGGATCCTTCAGGTGGTAGATGCTGAAAGTACCCTACATGTGAAAGAACCCTACAGCCAACAAACCCCTATGGCTTGTTTAAAGTGTATCTATAGCCTAATTTTATTCTGGATTCAGTACAGGGTGGTAAGGAACCCTGGCAGTTTTCTTCCCAGTCTGAGTGGATCTCAGATAGTCTTGGATGTTGAAGACAAGGTCAACAGGCCAGTTCGAAAAGTATCCTTCTTGGACAATTATTTTGCATAGGGACTATCTACTAAAAAAACAAAAACAAAAAACAAAGTATTCCTGTGACTGAAGTACATGGAAACCCCGAGACTGTTTACTGTAATTTTTCATGGCTCATCACTAAAACAGTCTTGTGATAATCACATGAAGCTTCAACCATCCAACTCGAACCATCAACATGCTCTCAGTTGCACGTAGTATCATAAAATTATCAAGAGAATGGGAAAGTAAGGCATCAAACTGCATATTAAATGTTCCACAGTGACACATGATGCAGTCCCAGACTGGCTCCTCCCACCAGTAAGGTTCTTAGTGATATTGCTAAGTTTACAATAGCAAAGTCTCATTGATACTGTAAGAATAGGTTTAGACATGTGTAGAAATCTCCCCTGCTTCTCAAGCCTGATCCGTGTTTGGACTGCGCTCCAAAGGCTAGACAGGCAGTGAGAAAGTGGTGTGATGCCTCCTCACCACCTGTTTATGCTGACAATTGCGCCGAAACCGCAAGTATTGCATGCGTTTGTGGGGCGTTTACTTGAATGTGTAGCGTTCAGCAGAATTGTCGCCCACCGATCACTACATGTTAGGTGAACTTTGCTGCGAGTGAGAAGTGAAGCATCGAAGCCAAAGCATGTAAATATCGTCAGCTGCCAATTGCAGCTTGGCGGGGGTTTGGCGGGTGGCAATCATGCGCAGTTGAGCAAAAGGGAGCCAACAGTGATGTTTACATACTACGGCTGCAACCAAAAGTAGCTCTAAACTAAGTCTAAAAGTCAAAGGACATAAAAAGCATATTTCAACCCAATCACCAACATCTCATAAAAGCGTTGACACATTAAGGTAACTTCAAAGGAAAATTGTCAAGGTTTTTAATTCGAAGCTTTCAATAAAATAATACTTGTGATCCTGCCATTAAAGTGGCTTTAAGGCTAAAAGTTTTTTTACCTCAACACATTCTCTGCATTAAGGCAAAAAAAAATCTTCTGTGATCACTTCACCCTCACCCCCCACAGCTCTCCTTGTAAACTTACTGGAGCCCCATCTCAATCCAGCGCTGTGCCCGAGAGCAGCGGCTCTCTCCGCTCTCTCTCCTCAGTGGACATAGAGGCTGCAGTGGAACCACTAGCTCTTGCTGCTGTCAACTAAATCCTGTGAGAAGGAAGTGGGGGCGGGGCCAAGCCGCGCTGTGTATGTCAAAAGACACACACAGCCCGGCTTGGGAATGCGTCTGCATGAGTACCCTCCATTGCTTCCTATTGGGGCACTTGGAAAGGAGGAGGAGCCAAGAGCGCCAGCAGGGGACCCCAGAAGAAGAGGTTCAGGGCTGCTCTGTGCAAAATAATTGCACAGAGTGGGTAAGTATATTTTTTTTATTAGAAAAAACTTTTACAATCATTTTAAGGTTCTTATTCAGACATTTCCTGCTGTAGAATGACAGTGTTCTGTCCCTGTCTTCTGTGGTGCTAATCTGTTACACAGGCTTCTGATAGAGACAGCAAGTGGCAATATATACACATTACGCAGACTGCTGTTGTCCATGGTTGTCATCATCAGAAAGTCTGCTCTCAGAAATGCCATAAAGCCAAAAAAAAAAAAGAAAAAAAAAAATAGAAAAGGTAATTGTTTATAATTGAAAGGACTCAATTCGCACAGGCGTTTAGCCATGCTGTGAATACCAGTGGCAGAATTGGATTCCTGTTGCTGGGCTTGACAGCTGTGTGCTGATAGATGCGGCCACTGAGCCCCTACACTGCAATGACAGGCTCTTGGCGGCTGCTGCCACACAAAGTGCATCCAGCCGCAGTTATCACAAGTAATAGCTGGCTGTGCGAACAATCATGAATACCCTGCAGCTGTTAAACCCAGGACAAATAAAATCATTAGATTTTTGCCACTGGGATTCATACTGTAGCTAAATGCTGGGGTAAATGGAGCCTTACAGCGACACTACTCTGGTTAAAAAAAATATATATTCATGTATGTATTTTTAACTAAATAAAAAAAAAAAAAAGTATATTTTACTGCTCCTAGCTTCCTCCAAACCTCCATTTTTTTTTTTTGGCTGAGATCTGACTTCCTGTTGGAGGCTGGCTACAATCAGTCTCCATGGTCCTACTATATGTAGGAATGTAGCCACTCTCTCTTACTCACTCTCAGATGGACTCACTTTTACTCACTTTTCACTTTTTTGGTGAATGGAGTATCCATACTCATTCATTCACATGGGGGAGGGGCTGGGATCTGGGGGCTTACAGATTCCAATAAGTCACCCCATGCATCCCCACAACCACCAGGCCAGGGTTATGGGGAAGAGGCCTTTGTCCTCATCAACATTGGGACAAGGTGTCTTGGGGGGGGGGGTATCCCCTAACCCAATCCCCCCCCCCTGTGTTTAATTTCATAAATTAATTTGAAATTTTTATTCCAGAGCTTTCACAATAACAAATGTGGTATCTACCTGACGCATCACCTTTTTATTTTTATCAACACAATTGGGCATTATATTGTGTTTTTGTGCACTACAATTCATTTAAGTGTATGTTTCCTGAAAAAAATTGTGTTTGCACAAATATTGTGCAACATAAAAAGTTGCAACCATTTTATTCTCCAGGGCCCCTGTTTTCAGAAAATACAGAATATTTGGGAGTTCTCTGTAATTTTCTGGCATAAAATACAGTTTTTAACATGTATAGAAAAAAAATGTGTTTAGGGGTGATGATCAGTGATTTCACAGTGTAGCAAAGCATGCAACTTAACCATTTGCCTTCCAGAGGATTTACCCCATTCCTGACCAGAGAATTTTTTGCAATAGGGCGCTGCGTTACTTTAACTGACAATTGCGTGGTCATGCAATGCTGTACATAAATGAAATTTGTGTCCTTTTTTCCCCCCAAATAGAGCTTTCTTTTGTTGGTATTTGATCACCTGTGCATTTTATATTTTTTGCCCTATAAACAAAAAAAGACTGGCAATTTTGCAGAAAAAAAACAACAGTATTTTTGACTGTTTGTTATAAAACATATCCAGTAAAGAAAAAAAAAAAAAAAAAAAAAAAATTAAAAATAAATTTAGACCAAATTTTATTCTGCTATGTCTTTGCTAAAAAAAAAAAAAAAAAAAAAAATCCAATACATGTAAATTAATTGGTCTACATGAAAGCTATAGCGTCTACAAATGGCTATGTATATATACTGGAATGTTTATTTTTATTATACTAGTAATGGCGGCTATCAGTGACTTATAGTGGGACTGCGGCGAGCATTGAGACACTGGGTGGGAACTGCCACTGACATACCAATGACACTAATACACTGATCAGTGCTAATAAAAAGCACTGACAGTGTACTAATGAAACTGGGCAGGAAGGGGCTAACATCTGGGGCGATCAAGGGGTAAACTGCGAGCTGTTTTACTGTATGTCCTGTATGTGTTTTACTAGGGAAACATGCTGCTGTGTATTTCTCTGCTGTGCAGAGAAATACACAGCAGCATGTTATTGCTGGCAGGAGAGAGACCTGTGTTATTTACACATAGGTCTCTCCCCGACGATCGCTGGGTACCGGTGGGGAATCTCCTACCGGGACCCGGTGACCAACATCTGTAGCCGCCAATGCCGGTGCGGGTAGGGCGGTGCATATATACGTGATTTTACGCAGCCCTACTGCATAGTTTCTGCTATAGGGCAGTGGGGAAGCGGTTAAACCTGAAAAAGTGATACATAAAGCATTAATGACAGCAGTCTGCTGATCCCTCTGTGTGCAAACAGCGTAATAACAACACCGTCAGCTTTTACACGTAAAAGAAGCCTACAGATACATCACACCATTTACATTTCTTCTGCCTGTCAGCATAACATGTTGAGTAATGGAAATCATGTATAACTGACATAAGAGGTAATGTGGAGACACATCTGGGGTAAAAATTATTCAAATGACAGCTCAATCACTGCCCCCTCTACTAGTGTATATAGGCTATAAGGCCTGTCACACGTGCTTATCTAAGGCCTTGTTCACGTAGGCACATCTAAGTGTACACCTGCGCAAAAGGCTGTGTTTGCCTGCATGGGGTGCACAGTTGTTCCTTGCTTCCTCTTGCAGACACAGTCCCATCCATGTTCATTGGGATGCAGCGGTTGCACAGACAAAGCTGCTAGTCCCAATCTGACAGCCATGCATTGTAAACTCCAAGAATCTGGACAGCTGCACTACAAAGATATAAAATGTAAAAGCAGCATAATATAGTAGCAAGGCACTGTGGTGGAATTAGAAAAGTCAACAAGTTTCACACTATGCCATCACTCAGGTGCGTGGCCTGAACAGAGATATTGTGCCTTCAGAGACATGCACCTGCATGGCTGTCTGGTTGGGACTAGCAGCTGCATCCCAATAGACAAGAATGGGACTACCTGCTTGAGGATTCACGAATACCTGTGCAACCCATGCGGGCAAAGAGGACAGACGGATGTATGATGAGGCTTCGTTCACATGGGGCGTACATAACCATACTCATTTGGACTACAGTACGCAGATGCCATTGCACATTGTATTCAACTCCAATGTAACGTGAATGAAAATCTTGCTTTAGCTCAGAACCAAGCCCATCGGTCACATCCCTCTGACATGTTTCACCCACATTGGGCTTAAAGTGTTACTAAACCCACAACAGTAAAATCCGCCTGTATATGCAGTAAAGAATGCTTGTTATACTCACTGTGGAACCTAAGGGGATAGGCCCCGCATTGTGTAAAAAGGTTGTTTGATCCTGCGTTCTCTGTTCCTCCTCTTTTTCAAACGACCATTTTTTATCTCCAGTCTGAACCGTAGGCATGCTCATGCTCAGTTTGGTGTGTATTGCTAGACAGGTTTTTTTTTTTTTCCTTGGGAGACTGCATGTGATCAGCACAGGGCCAATCAGCACTGTCCAGACAGAGGTCAGGGGATTTGCATCCTCCTAGAGCAGAAAAAGAACTCCTCCTCCAAGCTTTAGCTAGTGGTGGGCTGGACACTGATAGAAATCACAAGACTGCTCTAACGTCTGATGAGAAAAGGTATTTAGCCGTCTATATTTACTAAAATAATTGTACTTCCATGTTCTGTGTACTGTGGGAGACCAGATCTAGTGAATGCAAAGTCCTGGGTTTAGTAAAACTTTAATAGTAGAGGTCATATTCATATGGATGTTACATTGGGAACAGTGGCTGTGTCCCAAAAGACAGCAACGTGATTGGCTGCACTGGGGTACATTGAATTACCAAGCCCTCCACAAGCGTACATTTGTGTATGCCCTGTGTGAACAAGGCCTTACTAGTACAATAGCTTCTGGTTTCCATATTAAAGACATGACACTTGGGTTGTAGATAAAGTCCTAACCTGTCCTTGGCTCACACCAAGATGTCAGATGGTGTCAGTGAAGGATTTTTAAATTATATTCAGCTGTCAATCATACATCTGATGTTTCTTAAATTTTCCATGTAAAATGCATGCTCCAGCTTGCTCCCATGTGACTGTGTAGTGGAAATCATTGTCACGCAATGGCTTCCAGGAAAAGCCATAATCAAATTTTCAAGCTGAGGATTTCTGTTTGCTGTGGAAATGAACAGCATGGAGTATGAACTACACTGCCCAATCCACAGAGAACACAGAGGGTAGCAAAGGTGACTATACAGTATGTCTGAGATAACAGAGTGGATAATCTGACGGAACAGGTGAGAAATCACAATCCAGATGCCATGTAAATCTCAGAATGGAATATATTTATAAAAAAAAAAAAAAAGGGGAGGAGACCTATCATCAACCCCTGAGAAGGATGAAAAATGAATGGGTCCTAAAAAAGTCCATCCTATCCAAAAGCTATATAGAAACAATTCAGCTTCACATATTAACACCACAAAATACATTTAAACCCAGCATTTCATATTCCTGATATGTGCCTGCTGTACCATGTACTTGTATGAAAATGTATCCTGCGCTCTTTGTATTGCTTCCTTTGTGTGAAATATCTGGTGTTCCTGCCAGTCCCTCTGCTTTCTTATTGAAAACGGACTACACTAGACATGTAGGCACAGTGTGGTCAGTTCTGTAGCTGTGCTGAGAACTCAGCCTGCTCTTCTCCAATGATCAGACTTCTGCTAACCACCCCCCCCCCCCCTTTTTCCCTGCACAGCCATTCACTGGGAAGATCGGTGTGCTGCTGATTCTCCCCCCTCACCCTGAGAACAGAGGGTATGTAATCATTTATAAAAAAGACAAAAGAGGTATTTTTTTTAATTTATAAACAAATATTTTGCCTTCCATTTTAAACTGAATGGGTTGTTTTATGAGGTGAGGGTCTACATATACTTTAAGATGCATCGAAACAAAAAGGGTGCAAAGCCTTACAGTTGGTTTTCTCTAGAAAACAGCTGCATCTTGAGTAGAAAAGCCTCTCCCCTGCCAACATGCTGTAGAAAAGACCCTGCTCTTTGTGGGGAAGCAGTAGCCCCTCTGCAAAGGTCCAAAATGCTCTGCTGCTAAGGCATAGTGACAGCAGTGTAGTCAGCAAATCTACCTTTTCCTCTGCTGATTAGAGAATAATAGCTGACTCAACAGGTGGCTTGTTGGACCACTGCAGAAGGTCTACTGCTTCCACACAGAGCAAGGGTTCTTGTCTACAGCTATGGATTTGTGACTTTAAATCAGTTACAATGAACATTTTTGTAAAGGGCGATATTGGTCTTGTATAGAATACAAATATATCAGAGCATACATGTAATATAACATATTTAAACAGAAATGGCTTGTATGCACATATTCATTCAACTGCATAATGGCAAAGTGACTGACAGATGAATAGGCAGCTAAAAAATAATTAAATAAGACATGCCATTTAAACTAGCTATATAATAAGTATACAGCACTAAGCCAACAAGCTCAGTGTTTCGTTAGGTGGTCCTTGCATGAAAAAAAAAAGAAAAAAAAAAAAAGTTTGGACTGAAGATGCACAGGTTAAGAAATGGTGAGCTCATTAACTCATGCAAGAAGCAGAATATATGGCCATACACATAGGGTTCCTGCCAATCAGTCCCACTGAAAGCAATGCGAGGCTGCTCTCATATCTAATCGCAGCGGCTCGCATGTAATCGCTCATGCAGTAAACATCTGCGACTGATCAGCCCTGGACGCAGACTGTCGGGCCCATTCGCATGTGTGAATGTAACCTAACCTGAACGAAGACTGATTTCCCAATGCTGCTGACCACTTTGCGTGCAATCAACAAAATTCTGCTACAACTGACTGTCTTGGTACTATCAAACAAATCGAAAGATTACCAAAATCGATCAAATGGAGAATCTTTTGTTTGTGTACTTTATTCAATTCAAATCATTTTGGTCGCATAGAATGACCGACTGCATGACTATCATTATGTGTGTAGCAACCTTAAAGGACATGTAAATATTAGTGAAAGACAGAGGTGGTTTTTAAAGTGAACCTTTGCTTGTTCATACTGGCCAAAGCCACAGGTTTCCTCTAGAGGAGACTCAATAAGCAGCTCTTCTACTTACTCCCCACCACCATGGTTAGGAAAAATACTCAATGCTTCCCCACAATGTATCACCCAAAGCCTTACTGGCCAATCACCAAGACTTCAGAGGGCTTCAGCAATGGATATGATGCAAGAACACAGATGTTTGCCAACTATAGGCAAACTACAGGTTCATGACAAGAAACACGTCAAAACACTGTATTAAACAATTGCCAAGGTTTTCTCTCCATAAAATGCTGCTTATTTAATCCTCCTACACTTCTCAGTGCTACGGATCTCCTTCAGCCTCTTCCAGCCACTTACTGTTGTAGCACTCACTTTCTTAAGGGTCCGCTATTTAGGTCCTTGGGTTCGTTCTCAGTAGATGCACCAGCATCCAGGAACTCAGTAACAGTCACTCTTCGGCTCAGTAATCAGTCTACGGGTATTGTTTTCTGATACTTTATTGCAGAACTTGGATAGGTTTAGGGTAACTGGAGGATATTCAAGCAACATTAAGAACTAACTTGAAAATATTAATCTTCCCTCTACAGAACCTCAGCAGAGTCAGCAACAAATGCTGGGCTGAGCTATATTGGGAAACAATGGACAATGTCCCCTTTAAGCAATACTGACTCTAAAGAGCAGCACACAGTCACTGGGATATCTCACACCAGTCTATACTCAATAATGTCCTTGAATAATGGGATGCTTCCTCCCATATGCCTCTCGTGAGAAGACCATATCCCAAAAAAGAAGCCCCTCAGTCAGCTCCTGCAGATTTCAGTTAGCATAGCTAGGACTTCCATGAGCAATAGAAGCATGGCAGACCTGCTCAGAATGGCAGCATCCTACCAGGGTGGGATCTCCTACTCTAAGACAAGAACCCCTTCGAACAGTGGGGTTCTTGCCTTAGAGTACCGGTCTATTTATGTTCCCTCCCAGCCACCATCTGGGCACCACCCCCCAGGGATTGGCTAAGACTGCATAAATATTCAGCTGCTGATTTGACTCTGCCGGCCCTCTATCCTCCAGAACCCTCCAGAATACTCAAGGAAGCAGTCAACCCCGCAGACAGTGAAACACACAACAGACAAAATTAATCACACGCAGCTCAGCTGATTACAGTGAGCCAGTAACTAAATTTACTTAACCAGCACCTACAGTATCTCACAGAAGTGAGTACACCCCTCATATTTTTGTAAATATATTATATCTTTTCATGTGACAACACTGAAGAAATGACACTTTGCTACAATGTGACGTAGTGAATGTACAGCTTGTATAACATGTAAATTTGCTGTCCCTTCAAAATAACTCAACACACAGCCATTAATGTCTAAACCGCTGACAACAAAAGTGAGTACACCCCTAAGTGACAAGGTCCAAATTGGGCCCAATTAGCCATTTTCCCTCCCCGGTGTCATGTGACTCGTTAGTGTTACAAGGTCTCAGGTGTGAATGGGGAGCAGGTGTGTTAAATTTGGTGTTAAATCGCTCTCACACTTTCATACTGGTCACTGGAAGTTGGGGGGTCAGCCTGTCAGTGCTCAGACCATACGCCGCACACTGCACCAAATTGGTCTGCATGGCTGTCGTCCCAGAAGGAAACCTCTTCTGAAGATGATGCACAAGAAATCCCATAAACAGTTTGCTGAAGACAAGCAGACTAAGGACATGGATTACTGGAACCATGTCCTGTGGTCTGATGAGACCAAGATCCACTGATTTGGTTCAGATGGTGTCAAGCGTGTGTGGCAGCAACCAGGTGAGGAGTACAAAGACAAGTGTGTCTTGCCTACAGTCAAGCATGGTCGTGGGAGTGTCATGGTCTGGGGCTGCATGAGTGCTGTCAGCACTGAGGAGCTACAGTTCATTGGGGGAACCATGAATACCAACATGTACTGTGGCATACTGAAGCAGAGCATGATCCCCTCTCTTCAGAGACTGGGCCGCAGGGCAGTATTCCAACATGCTAATGACCCCAAACACACCTCCAAGATGACCACTGCCTTGCTAAAGGAGCGGAGGATAAAGGTGATGGACTGGCCAAGCATGTCTCCAGACCTAAACCCTATTGAGCATCTGTGGGGCATCCTCAAATGGAAGCTGGAGGAGCGCAAGGTCTCTAACATTCACCAGCTCTGTGCGTCGTCATGGAGGAGTGGAAGAGGACCCCAGTGGCAACCAGTGAAGCTCTGGTGAACTCCATGCCCAAGAGGGTTACGGCAGTGCTGGAAAATAATGGTGGCCACACATATATTGACACTTTGGGCCCAATTTGGACATTTTCACTTAGGGGTGTACTCACTTTTGTTGCCAGCGGTTTAGACATTAATGGCTGTGTGTTGAGTTATTTTGAGGGGACAGTAAATTTACACTGTTATCCAAGCTGTACACTCACTACTTTACATTGTAGCAAAGTGTCATTTCTTCAGTGTTGTCACATGTAAAGATAGAATAAAATATTTACAAAAATGTGAGGGGTGTCCTTACTTCTGTGAGATACTGTATCAAGGAGGGTACTACATCCTCTGCGTGCGCTTAGTTCAGCTTCACCTCATTACTTTGGATTAGCTTCCTGATAGTGAATGGTGGACCATGCAATGTTGTCTGCTGCTTGTAGACCCCACCAGAGGCACATGGGATGGGATATCAATGAAAGAGCACAATTGGGAAACAGCTGTCACCCCATAACAGAAAGTATCTGAACAAGGACTTTCATGGCAGGATTACTGGGTAATATTTAAAATAAAAGCTACAGAATTCAAAGGACTGAAAACTTTTAAAATAACATGTGTACTCTTATATTAGATTTTAGTGATTGAGTTCAGATCTACTTCAATGATGACATTTAACAAGACTAATTGGAATAAACAGACCCTGTCTAGAATACATAATTGCGTAACCGTATCTGCATGACAGCAGCTTACATAGTTACGTGTGGCTAGAGATTCTGCCCAGTTCTTAGGTTTAGATGAAGAGACATACTTAGTGGTTTTGATGCTGGTCATATATTTTGCAGCTGTGAATTCAATCACAGCAATTTGCCACCCGTGGTTACAATCACTGTCCAGGTGTGTGTGGTCAAAAGCATGAAACTGGTTTTGAAATTGAACAAAAAAAACACCTTTTGTCTGGTTCTGCAATTGTGTAGATCTATTTCCCCTGCTATTTCTACTATTTAGTTGATAGAGAAACTATTGAAAATGTGAGTGACAGATTGGTGTGGTTGACTAGTGATATAAAAAGCCCCAAAACGGACAACATTGACAAGTCAGAACAGGCTATTTCTTGCTTAGGAGTCTGTTGGGATATTAATAAAAAGTGGATTCCAAGGATTTAGGAAAGTTTATTGTATCTGATAAGAATGTCTCAGCTGTAAATGTTAGCACAGCGCAGTATTCGGAGATTAAAATGTTACGATGTAATGGCTTCTTTTTTAATTTTGTATAAAATGTGCAAAGGTTAGACAAGCCTTCCTCAACCTATTTACTCCAGAGGAACCCCTAATTTTTAGCTTTTGTGGACCCATTGCTAAAATCAAATTTCCTGGTGGATAATGGGAAGAATGCTTTTACATTGGTGTTCACTGAGACGAATGAGCCCCCCCCCCCCACCTTTTGGTGGTGGTCTCAATACTATCCTTACTGCTTACAGCTAAAAAGATCATTGGTGCTATGCCGCTGACTCTTCCAAATGGGCTCTGGACATGGAACTATCCAGGCACCATCAAATATGAGGTCAATTAGGAATCAAGGAACCACTAGCAACATCTGGAGAAATCCTAGTGTTCCACAGTACATAGGTTGAGAATGGCTGGTTTAGACCCTTACAGCAAAATTATATTGTTTAGTCCATAGTGGGGAGATTCCCTCTTTATTTGTCCTAGTGTCCATTGTTATTGATAAGGAAAGTAAGGGAAAGTCCAAAAAGATCATAAGTGTCACCAGAGAAAGAGGTGACACATTTCAGAGTCAAGTGTCCAAGATTGGAATTTCCCTTTAACGAGAAGAGCGGGTCACCACTCTGCTCCACCAGAGCTCACTGGAGAGAGGATATCTAGAGATCTTGCCAGTAACAGCACTTCTTGTTGCAGGCTGACAACATTAAGCCACTGCTTGCAATCAGCAGCAGCATTGTCAGCCTGTTGGCTGTTGGGCTACCTATAAGGTCTGAACAGAACCCTTGACAACTGAACTAGCATGCATATAAGGTTGACAAAGTTGTTGCTTGATTAATGGCTGTAATTTAAGCTGGCTATACACTAATACATTTTCATATGAAAACTCTCAGTACGACTTGCCAAATGTCATTCGAAAGTAGTTCACACTTTTGTTTGCTTTTAACATTCAATTTTAGAACAAATAGACTTTACCAAATGAAAACCACATACGCTGTTGGAAATTTTGTTTAAGAAAAATTTTACATCCTGCACTTTCGAATTTTGTTAACACTGCAGTTGAAATCAAACATTAGTTCGACTCGGTTATTAAATGATTCATTAGAATATTGAATTAATTTTATAAAAATGAATACATTTTGAAAGAAATTCTACTAGTGCATACCCAAATTTAGTGTTGTCAGCTTGCAACGGAAAGTGCTTTTACTGGCAGGATCTTTGGGTAACAAACTCTACAACAGATACACAAAAAAGTATTTGCTTAAACTGATCTTGTTAGGGGGTTAAAAAACACAACGGCAGTACCCTGTGAGGACAACAGCATCATACTTACTGGCTGGCAGCCCATTTCCTGAAACTTTACTCTGTAGCAGAGCTTCCGACATCAATCTGTTCTGACTCTTCATGTTGGTCAACCAGTAGATCCCCTCACTGGTCATTGTGGTTCCTCCTGTTGACCCCTAGTCACTGTAGGCCACAATACTGACGTAGGGGGTCAGCTAAAACACCACAGTGACCAGAAGGGGACACTCCAATTGACACAGCCGACGTGTGGAAAAAGCAAGATCATTAACAAACACATAGGGTTGGGACCGGTGTCCCCTAATGGACTCCAAGAAAAGGATTTTGCATAGAGTACAAAAATATTTTTTTTTCCTTCCTCGTCCATCAAAAGACACTTGGGGGTTTATTTACTAAAGCTGGAGAGTCCAAAATCAGACTCCCTTCTGCATAGAAACCAATCAGCTTCCAGGTTTCATTGCCAAAGCTTCATTGAACAAGCTGAGGTTAGAAGCTGATTGGTTTCTATGCAGAAGGGAGTCTGATTTTGGACTCTCCAGCTTTAGTAAATAAACCCCATGAAGTCTTCACCTTTGGGATGTTAAAAAGCAGTCCAATTGAGGAGCGGGCAACAGCACACAAGAGCCAACAGGCCCAACCTGAACAAGAACTGGTGACTGTCTGCAGCTCAAGATCCAAATGTTGTTGCTCAGCCTGATTAGCCTTCTCACAGAGTGATATAGAAAATAATTTTGATTTAAGGGAAAGTTTAAGGAAAAAAAGGGTCAAATAAAAGACATCTATCCTCCTAGGACTCTAATAAAAAACTGAGGCATGATGGTTTTTAAAGGAGGGATGGCCTTCAACTTGTATTGTTTGCAGTTATTCATTCCTCTTGTAGGCAACATAACCCGAAGGTGAATAAATCATGTGTCCCTCAATGGATGAGAAAGAAATGTAACTTACTCCAATTCAGTTTTAAGCCAGAAAGTCATTGATTGCCTTTGAGCATTATAAAAGTTAAAAGGGCTTGCACTGGACAGATATTATATTACATTCTCCATATACAGGCTTATCTTTACAGTCAATTCACATTAAATCATACCTGCAATTTGAGGATGTTATCTAATCATTGCAGGATCAACAGGAAGTACAGCCTGCTGATAAAATGAGAATATATAGCTGCCTCTATGCTCACACAAACAAACTATACACAGAAACAGGGTTTTTCAAACACTTTGAAAAAATTATTTACATTACCCTGTAATTTTTTCTGCATGTAGATCAGAAAAGAAATTATGTATGTAAATACTTATCTTTCTGACTTCCCAGTGCTCCTCTAAAGAGGAAAGGTCCTTGGGAAACTGACATTTCTGAAAGTGTTGATCTCCTGTGTCCCCCTGCAGCTCTCACCAGTTCCTCCTAGAGACCCCCATGTGACTGGAAGACACAGTAATGACATAGAGGTCAGCAGAAGAAACGAGTGAAAACTATGGGGACACAGAAGACTGACACTCCAGGAAGTGCCAGTTTCCCAGAAGATGTCAGGGGGCCATTTCTTTTGAATGGATCTGTGTTCAGCAGGGCAGGCAGCAGGAGAGGTATAGTCTTCTTCTGCAGGGTATACGTTTTGTCAGCTTTGATATTTATGGCAAGATTGCTTTTTTCCCAATTCTTTTTTCACAGGGTTGCTTTTATTCCCAAATCTTTATGGCAGGGTTGCTTTAAGAATAACTAGATAGATTAAGTGCGTCTGGGCTATGGCTGGATTTACTAGTCCTGTACATAGCGTCTTGGGTACAGTAGACTCTGTGGAGTTGCACAGATAACATGTACCATAAAAGGATGTGTCATTGAAAAAGCCATTACAAAAAGATACGACTTATTAAAAATGACCTTCCCATTTCAATAAGCAGTCTCTAAAATTTAATAAATCTGCAAATCCTCATATTTCTTGCTAACATGGCAAAAGTACTTGACCTAGGATTTACCATAATTCTCATTTTCTTGTTCTTGCTTCCCGTCCTAAAAAAACTGCAAACAGCATGGTGCCAAATCTAAAGCATCCCCAGTTTAGTGCTGTACTAGCAGATTCATTTTTTTTTTAATAAATAAATTTCAATAAGTTAGCGGTGCCTGTATTTCCAGTGGCAGATTGGATCACAGCACGTGTCTATGCCAGTTTGTCATTGCTGGAACAGCTGTGGTTACATCACATACAGTTCACTTGGGTCACTTAGAAGAGTCAATAAAAACCATTCACTGTCATTCCAATTAGTCTGCTATAACAGCAATGTCAAGGGTCACCAGACTGGTCCAGAGGAAATCATTCCTACTTTGTATCTCTGCACTTCCCCAACACCATTCTGCATGAATACAAATGTAACCAGCTGTGCAGAGCAAGAAGCTCAAACATTGAATGGCATCCAGAATATATCTTCTAAATTTTGCTAGGCACGCCTTTCAACTTCTGAAATTTGTTTTACCGTAGATTTGGAAAAATAAAAAAAAAGTACTAGGGATATCTTAAAGTGAACTTGTAGCCAGGCTTTGACACTCAAGTATTTACATAATCTATAAAAGCAGTATGCTGGCATAAATCAAGCCCTCATGAACCTCTGCAGCTGCAGGCACTCTGAAACAATTCATCCTCATAGTTTACAGCACAAGCACTAAAGCCATCCAAGCAGTTTTCAGTAATGCCTGAGCCACTTAGCTCACTCTGCTGCCTCCTCCCAGACTTTCTCCTGCTCAATCACAGCTGGGAGAGGGAGCAGGGTTAGCTGAGGTGTCACTACTTGGAGGGGGAACAGAGGAAGCTGAGCAGACACTACTGGTAGGAGGAACAGAAGGAGCTGAGGATTCACTACTGGGAGGGGGAGAGTAGAGCGAGCTAAGGAGTCACTACTGGGAGGGGTGAGCTAAACAGTCACTACTGTGAAGCGAAATAGAGGGAGCTGAGGAGTCACTACTGGGAGGGGGAACAGGGTAAGCTGAGCCACTATAAGAAGGACATGACTGCCTTCAGGACTTTTGCTGTAAACTTTGAAAATAAGACCTCACAATAAGAACTCGGATTCAGATGTGCCCTAATTTTACAGCATCTGTCCACCCAATGGCAGTGCTCTGTTCAGAAATCAAGCTAAGAACATATGTATTGCATCCAGCCTACTGCAATAAATGGAAGGAATACCAGCCTGGGTAGCTGGTCCATTCACTTAAGCCTAACTCCAGGAATACTATTTAAACAGTTTCTTTGGCTAAAGCTGGCCGAAACTAACTATTGTCTTTACTAATCAATGCAGTTGCTGTCAGCACTGTATATACTGTATGCAGCATCAGCTACATACAGTATACTGCATGGTGTTCTAGCAGTGGTACAGGAGTTTTATGTCCCTTTCCTGGAACAAAACTGAGTCAGGCTGGATGCTACTCACCCTGTCATGGGAAGCCTTGTATTTTTATGAATGAATACAAGGCTTGCTCTGGTTGGCTGAGGTGGAGATTGAGACATCATCTGCTTGCCTCTCCACCTCAGCCAATCAGAAGGCTCATACTCAATAATATGGGCAGCACAATGGCTAAATGGTTAGCACTTCCGCCTGGCAGTACTAGGGTCATCAGTTTGAATCCCAACCATGGCACCACCTGCCTGAAATTTGCATGTTCTCCCTGTGCCTGAGTGGGTTTCCTCTGTGTACTCCGGTTTCCTTCCACACTCCAAAGACATGCAGGTAGGTTAATTGGCTTCTGTCTAAATTGGCCCTAGTATGTGTATGTATGACTGTAAGTTATGACCTTAGATTGTATGCCCCTTGAGGGTTAGGAACTGATGTGAATGTACAATATACAGTATATATAGGTAAGTGCTGCGTAAATTGACAGCACTATATAAGTACCTGTAATAAATAAATAAAAATAGAACGCATCCTATGAATGGCTAAGCAGTGCCCATCCCGACTCAATTTTGGCTTGGGAATGGGACAGGGAGAATCCGTAGGGCAGACACAGCGCTGTATACTGTATGTAGCTGATGCTACCTACAGTCTATACATTGCTGACAGCTGCTGCATCGATCAGCAAAGGAAATAGTTTGTTTGGACCAGCTTGGCCCAAACAAATGATTTAAAAGGCACAGTATTCCTGGAGTCAGGTTTTAATTTCTATGACCTGGGTGCTGTACATACCCCATAGTGAAAAAAAATAATACTGCATACCATGATAGAGCTCCTGACCTACTACTGGATATCTAGACCAGAATAAAACAAAACACAGGTTTAGCTGAGAAAATGTTTTTTTTTATTTAAAGGAGGTTTAAAGCCTAAGCTTTTGGCTATACGTCCCCATTGGATCAAAGAGGTGCATTTAGTTCTGCACTCCTGATGATGTTACAGAGCTAATTCAGGCCCTGAAAAAATCCCGACCATACGGTCAGGCTTGACCCAGAAGTCTCGATCGGCATCTGGCAAAGCCTCTCAGCAAACCACTGAGAGCCAGCTGCTCTCACCCTCTCCACAGCCCAGTGCACTGGTAAGCACTGGAGGGGCAGAGCTGAGAGCCGAAGACTGACAGTCACCTCACTCTGCTCAGAGTGAAGGGGAGAAATGGGAATCTTTGATCAGTCAGTGCAGAGCTGGCAGGGGACACATGCAGTATTCACCTAGGTAAGTATATATATATTTTTTTAAAGAAAGCCGTACTGCTCTTTTAAGCAAAAGTGCACTTCAAAATGAGTAAACACGAAAATCAGAAAAAGTATGCGGCAAGCGTACAGTACCTTGCACGAGCAGCTTCAACTGCAAGCCCCAGAAGGTTGCCCTTTCCAGTAGTAGCACATTCTGTTATGGCGTTTAGACACCGCTCCGCAGCAGCACCGTCTCTACAGGCTTTGACCTAATCAAGAGACAGGACAATCACAACAGGTAGTAAAAGCCGTCTCATGTACATTTCACATCTCTTACACAGCTTTTCTATTACAGTAAACATGACAGCTGGTGTTCTTAACCTTCTTACAATTACAGACCCCCAGTGGATTGCCCAAAATGTCCCCATCTCCCCTTCACTAGACTGTCAATCATAATCAGAGCCAGTGAAACCATAAACAACATTTTATATCATATTTTATATATCATCATTTTTATTATTTTATTTAATAAAGGTTATTTTACTGGAAAAGGGAGAAGGACCAATTTATAGATTTTTTTATACCATATATACTCGAGTATAAGCCGAGTTTTTCAGCACATTTTTTGTGCTGAAAAACGGCCCCCTCGGCTTATACTCGAGTCAACGTCTGCAGGGAGCTGCTGTCTCTTACCTGGCTCCGGTCCCACGACGATCCGGTCCAGGAAGCGCGGCTGCTCCTTCATTCGGTTCGTCCACTGGATGTTCGTGTGGCTGCTCAGCTCCGCCTTCTCACTGGTGATTGGCCGCCAGAACTGTAGCTCAGGAAAGGCACACAGGTGGCCAATCACCGGCGAGGAGGCAGAGCTGAGCGGCCCCGCGAAAATCGAGTGAAGGAGATGCAGGTAAGTGTGCCGTGCTTAGGTGCTGCTGCAACCACATATGCTGGCTGCAGCAGCACCATACTGGAACAGGGGTCAGCAAGTGTCAGTGGGAGGAATAGTGCCCCATCATTGGTGTCACTGATACCAATGATGGGGCATTATTCCTCCCACTGACACCAATGATGGGGCACTTTTCCTCCCCCCCCACTGACACCAACGATTGGGCACTATTCCTCCCCCCCCCCCACTGACACCAATGATGGGGCACTATTCCACCCCCCACTGACACCAATCATGGAGCACTATTCCACCCCCCACTGACACCAATCATGGAGCACTATTCCACCCCCTACTGACACCAATCATGGGATACTATTCCTCCCCCCCCACTGACACCAACGATGGTTCACTATTCCTCCACCCCCCCACTGACACCAATGATGGGATACTATTCCTCCCACTGACACCAATGATGGGACACTATTCCTCCCACTGACACCAAAGATGGGGCACTATTCCACTGACACCAATAATGGAGTGCTATTCCCCCCACTGATACTAATGATGGGGCGCTATTCCCGCCACTGATACCAATGATGGGGCGCTATTCCCGCCACTGATACCAATGATGGGGCGCTATTCCTCCCACTGACACCAATGATGGGGCGCTATTCCTCCCACTGACACCAATGATGGGGCGCTATTCCTCCCACTGACACCAATGATGGGGCGCTATTCCTCCCACTGACACCAATGATGGGGCGCTATTCCTCCCACTGACACCAATGATGGGGCACTATTCCTCCCACTGACACCAATGATGGGGCACTATTCCTCCCACTGACACCAATGATGGGGCACTATTCCTCCCACTGACACCAATGATGGGGCACTATTCCTCCCACCGACACCAATGATGGGGCACTATTCCTCCCACTGACACCAATGATAGGGCACTATTCCTCCCACTGATACCAATGATGGGGCACTATTCCTCCCACTGACACCAATGATGGGGCACTATTCCTCCCACTGACACCAATGATGAGGCACGATTCTGCCCACTGGTGTTTCCACCCTCGGCTTATACTCGAGTCAATAGTTTTTCCCAGTTTTTTGTGGTAAAATTAGGTACCTCGGCTTATATTCGGGTCGGCTTATACTCGAGTATATACGGTAAGTATTCTTCCCCCAAATATAGCACTGCAAACTAAATTGGGATTCACACTGCCAGAGGAATAGGTTACATTGTTTTTCTCATGTTGAGGATGTCTGCAAAGCAAGGAGTGAGTTAGGACTCCAACATCATGGCCGTTTGAACACCGCCCCCTAGACACTTAAGAGGATGAGAGGAGAGATAAATAGAGACCCGGCCCACAGTAGGCGTATATCCTGAGGAAGTCACGTGCACCAATCGTGACGTAACGCGTAGATACGCCAGTGGGAGGGGCCTAAACGGACCGTGCAGTGACGTCATATCCGGCGTAGGTGCCATCTTGGTGCACCCTATTAGGATCCACACAGACAGTACACCTTTGGTGTGCTGTAGCAAAACGCTGAGGACTAGCTGCATAAATGTGAGTAGACTACTGTAGTGTGGTTTGCAATAAAGCTATACGGTTTTACACTATGTTGGATTCTTTTGCTTTACTGGGGATGTTTATGGAGAGGCACCTGTCCTAGTACCGGGAGGTATTATCTATCAGGGGAGGAGAGTCCCACCACTATTGCTGAGGAGGATCCCACGGTTTTGGAGGAGTAAAAAGAGGCACTTTTAGCTCATTGGTCCTGAGGGGCCTGGGCAGGAAGGTGAGGGGGCACCCCTGTCACTGTGGATTCACACTCAGTTTGGAGCACCTGCATGAAGATTTGTTGTGTTTCACTCATCAGGACACTTAAGGACTTATTGCTAATGTTACTGGGAGTGATCACAATACCATATTCTTATAAGGGATAAGATATATTATTGGAATAGCATATATCATAGGTTCTTTTGTAGCGCTGCACTGTTTTATGTTTTTCATTTGCTCAAAATGTCCCCATCTCCCCTTCACTAGACTGTCAATCATAATCAGAGCTAGCGAAACCATAAACAACAACATTTTAGTGGATATTGCTTCCTTCTCCATAATCCTTTCCCAATTCCTGCCGACTGATCTTCCGTGTACAGTAATCTGAAGCCATTTGATGGAGCTGAAAGTTTCAAGGCACCATCAGTCGTTTAAAGGTTCAAAGTGGTTGTAAACCCTTACGTATACCCAGTGAATCGACTGGCCTCAGGTGACACACAGATATTACATAAATCCTCCTACACAAGTTGTACCTGTTTACCTACATCTTCTCTTCCCTACAGCCTTTACAAGTGCAAAATTTATACGGTTTTTAGTTTGTTGGAGCTTTCAGAAAGCATGGGGAAGGGAGCTGAAGTTACATTCTGCAGAGCTCAATGAGGAGAGTTGATCGCTTTTGGAATGAAAAGAGACAAACCCCTTCACACCGGAACAGAGCTGAGGCTGTCAATGACCGGCTATGTGCTGGAGTTCCCTCTCCTGTCACCTTTTTCCTTTTGGTGTCAGAAAAGCTCAGAAGTGACTTCTGCAGATAGCAGGGGAACCAGACAGCAGAGAGAAATTACACTTAATGCTCTGGATTGAGACAAGTACACATTATAGAGGGATATGTTTTGTTCATATTTCATGTCTGAGATTTACCACTTTAATGCACACATCATAAGGGCAGTGGTAAGATGCCAAAGACTTCAGAGGGTGTCCATTCATGTAGTCACTAACCAGCTGTTCTCAAGGCAAGCTGTCTGTGGGGCTCTCAAATAGACCTGATGTTACAAGTTATGTCATTTCGGAAGCAAGTAGCAAGGTGGCCAGTGCCAGCTTGGCAGAGGAGGAGGAGAGCAGTGCTGGTTGAAAAAGGTTTTGTACAGATACAAGATCCTCTGCTATATCATTTCTACCGGTAACTTCAAGGTTGCTGTTGATAGGACATAGCCATCTTCTAACATGAGAAACACCACAAAAAGGCTATAAAAATGACCAACTATTTAAGACACATGTGCAGGTTAAAGCTCCACTACAGCACTCCAAAAAAACAGGCTGCTCTGAAAATAATGTTGCAATGGATCATCAAAACCCATTTTAGATTAAAAAAAAAAAAAAAAAAACCCTGACAGAGGTTGCAACCCATTCCCACTAAATCCAGAACTAAAGCTGGGCTTTGTGAATAAATAAGACTGCGCTAGTAACAGGTCAAAACACAATATATACCATAACATAAACACAAGAAAATGTATAAATCATAGCAATCCCAGAAGAAAAATATATAAAGTCCCAAAATATATATTAAAAGTCCCCCAAAAAAATATGGTAGTGAAAAAATATAAAAATGCAAAAAACAATTCCTTTCACCAAGTGAATCCACCACCAAACGAACTGAATAAACTCACCAGAGCAATATTCTGATTATATTATAAACCAGCATAAGCGCTTTTTTGCTCTGGGAGCAATGATCTGCAGACAGTTGAGGCACAGCCTTAGTCTGGAGGTTATGGTCCCTTTAAAGGGGATAAATATGAATTGCTTGACTATAATATCTATTTAAACAGTGTGGAGTCCTCCCTTATTGGGGAGTTATGGCCCTTTAAGGGTTTAATAGATGTTAAGCATGTTTAATAATCTGTTGTTGAGATGTGGATATGTATATGTTGTTACTCCTGCCTCCAAAATATATTCTGCTTTTTGTCATTTTTTAAGTATATGTCTAGTATGAAGACCTGTCACTGGCGTTTTCATACACGCGATTGTGAATTATTGTCAGCTGGCGTGAGTTTAATGCATTGCCTATATAATGAGTTTAGAACGTCTCACACTCATCGGCCCCATGAGGATGTCGAATGACGAAACGCGTAGGGCACGGTTTGAGTGTGTGATGTCAGCGTGCTCCTAACATCGCAAGAGCGCATATGTATTGTGGCTGGGTCCATTCCTTGGCTTCCGTCTGTGCTGAATATGCTGGTGTCGGTTGGACACCGTTTTTTTGTAAGTGCGTTTTTGTCATTATTAAAACAGTGTTTTTTAAGAAGTACTGCACCATGGGCATCTTTTTTTATTTCGAGTGGCTATTCCAATACCTCTTAAAAGAAGATGGGATGTGATTAAAGTGGATCTTCAGAGTCTCCTGCAGAGTATTGCTCTAGGAATTCATCTCTTCCAAGCCTAAGCTGTGCCTCAACTGTCTGCAGATCGTTACTTCCAGAGCAAAAAAGCGCTTATGCTGGTTTATAAAATAATCAGCATATTACTCTGGTGAGTTTATTCAGTTCATTTGGTGGTGGATTCACTTGGTGAAAGGAATTTGTTTTGCATTTTTATATTTTGTTTGGGGGGGGACTTTTAATATATATTTTGGGACTTTATATATTTTTCTTCTGGGATTGATATGATTTATACATGTTCTTGTGTTTATGTTATGGTATATATTGTGTTTTGACCTGTTACTAGCGCAGTCTTATTTATTCACATTTGTATGTACCTTCACAAAGGGTAGACTTTGCAGCTGGTTTATTGATTAGTTTGGGTTTATATTATTATCAAATTTTGTTATCTGGCACTATTATATTTATTCAGTAAAGTTGGGCTTTACATACATTTTAAGATCCTCATAATGTTTCCTCCTAAACTGTAAAAAAAAAAAAAAAAAAGCCATGTTTAAAGTAAAAAAAAAAAAAAGACAAAAGAAAAAGAATGCATATTTAACATTTATAACACTATTGAAAACGTTCCCCAATGACAGAAACCATTAGCAGAACAAGAGATTATGATCACTACACGGTGCTGCAGGTGCCCACATACTGATACCGCTTATCTGTATGGGAAACATAATCCCTCTCTGCTGTCTAATCTTCAGTAATCTGCAATTATTGGCTGCTGAATCTTCCAGGTTCCCTGCTTTTTGTAAACCGACATGGACATAAAAGGTCTTCAGATGCAAGGTGTACACTGAATTGTTACAGTGCATTTCCCATGCATATATGATCAAAGCTGCCAACCTTAGTCTACAAAATACCCAAGGATGGATTCATAGGACATGCAAGAAGCCATTTTTTTTTCTTTTAAAGGATAGGTTCACCTTTCATAACATGTTACACTCATATTCAGGATGACCGACCCCGCTCCTCGTTTTGACAGCTAGTCTCTTCCGTTCGCTAGCTCCATCCCCACAACCGAGTCACTTATTCACAGTCATCTGTGAATGAGAGACTACAAGTCTCGACAGCCTTAGCGGCTGTCAGCTTCTAGACCTCAGTTAACTACCACAGCGCTGTGAAGCGCCGTGATAGTTAATTCATTATTCCTGTCAGTATATCTGCTTGCTTGTACATCCCATACAGGCAAGCAAGTATACTGACAGATCTGCAGGACCTCAGCGATGTTGATAGCTGGCGCAATCCTTTCCAGGCTCCTGAAGCTAAAAATAATAATTGCATTTTTTTTACCTGCAAAAAAAAAAAATGTGCATTTATAATTTTTTTTTCTAAAAGGTGAACGTATCCTTTAAAGGGAAAAAGAAAAAAGGGAAAAAGAAAAAAGGGAAAAAGAAAAAAGGGAAAAAGAAAAAAGGGAAAAAGAAAAAAGGGAAAAAGAAAAAAGGGAAAAAGAAAAAAGGGAAAAAGAAAAAAGGGAAAAAGAAAAAAGGGAAAAAGAAAAAAGGGAGAGAGCGAGAGCGCGAAAGGGGGAGAGAGCGAGAGCGCGAAAGGGGGAGAGAGCGAGAGCGCGAAAGGGGGAGAGAGCGAGAGCGCGAAAGGGGGAGAGAGCGAGAGCGCGAAAGGGGGAGAGAGCGAGAGCGCGAAAGGGGGAGAGAGCGAGAGCGCGAAAGGGGGAGAGAGCGAGAGCGCGAAAGGGGGAGAGAGCGAGAGCGCGAAAGGGGGAGAGAGCGAGAGCGCGAAAGGGGGAGAGAGCGAGAGCGCGAAAGGGGGAGAGAGCGAGAGCGCGAAAGGGGGAGAGAGCGAGAGCGCGAAAGGGGGAGAGAGCGAGAGCGCGAAAGGGGGAGAGAGCGAGGGCGAGAGCGAGCGAGCGAGGGCGAGAGCGAGCGAGGGCGGGAGAGAGCGAGGGCGGGAGAGAGCGAGGGCGGGAGAGAGCGAGGGCGGGAGAGAGCGAGGGCGGGAGAGCGAGGGCGGGCGAGCGAGGGCGGGCGGGCGAGAGCGGGGGCGGGCGAGAGCGGGGGCGGGCGAGAGCGGGGGCGGGCGAGAGCGGGGGCGGGCGAGAGCGGGGGCGGGCGAGAGCGGGGGCGGGCGAGAGCGGGGGCGGGCGAGAGCGGGGGCGGGCGAGAGCAAGATCAGAAACCAGCAAGAGCGAGAAAGGGAAAGAGCAAGAGCGAGAAAGGGAAAGAGAAAGGGCAAAAGCAAATTGCCTTTATGCACTGGGCAAGGCATATGGTGTGAACGAGCCCTTAGGGACATTTAACATTGTGACATAGAAAACGGATGTGAAGGATCTATTAGCAGAAACACCAGAGCATTATTATTAATCAAGATAACCCAGACCGTCAATAACAGACTGATATGTGGTTACTGATTATGGACCATCAGCCTTTACTAACTATGACTGACTGACAGATCTTTCCCCTTCCTTCAGATTAGATTTTAATTATGGCATTTCAGTTGCCTTACAATTATTACACAAGATGACAGCTTTAAAGGGCTGGCTGAGGTTATATTAAACACTTTTGAAACCGCAAATTTTCTCGCGAAGAAAGATAACCCTAATTGCTCCCTAACAATGCAATCATGTCCCACTCATCCTGTGTATGATTACCAAAACCACTGGGCATCAGGCAGCCATCCGGCTTTAGAGTCATGCCAACGGTTTTTATTCTAAGAAGGCAAATCTTCAAAGTCCTGAGGGGAAGCAATCTATTTCTCTCCTTGTCAAGAAGGCAAGGTGTTACATATTTCCTCCCAACATTCATCTGGTGCAGAGACATCCATATGATTGCCGGTATTCTCATGTCTTTTATATTGAGTATAACATCTCTAAACTGCTGGCTTGTAGCTCATAACTGGAAATAGAATTCCCTAATCATGCAGCTGAATGATGGAAAACGATGGAAAACTGCCAGAGGACAGAGCAGGACGGTATACCAATGTTATAATATCAGAAGCTGTTGAAATCTATGATGGAAACCAGCTATTATGTTTCTGGGATGCTAAAAGGCACATGAAGAATTTTCATTTTTGTGCACTGCAACACATCAGGGCATAGAGTGAATGTACAGCTCTAAACTCAAACTCCAGGCAGATAAAAAAAAACACAAAAAAAACTGTATGCATTATTAAATCATTAAAGTTACTGTAAAAAGCCTAGAATTATTATTTTTTTTTAAATAACAAATCTGCTCTGTGCAGTGATTTTGCACAAAGCAGTCCAAAACTTTTCTGGGTCCCCCCCGCCGACACTCCAGGCTCCTCCTCTTCTCTGGGTGCCCCCATAGCTAGCCGCCTGCTATGGGGGCACTCCAGCCAGCTTGCTCCAGATTTGCGCTGTGTGTGTCCATTCAGAGACACAGCGCAACTTGGTCCCACCCCCTCCTCACAGCATTTGATTGAAAGCAGCAGGAGCCAGTGGCTCCCACTGTTGCCTGAGTCCCTGTCAGAAAAGTAAGAGGAGAGAAGACCTGAATCCGGTACAGTGCTGGATCCCCGACATGCTCAGGCAAATGTTTGTGAAGGGAGAGGGTGCAACAGTTAGTGGGGTGTTTTTTACCTTAATACAGGGAATGCATTAAAGTAAAAAGCACAAAGCCTTTAGAATCACTTGAAAGTGGAACAACACTCTCAATCAACAATCAGTATTTGTAATCCTTATGCTGTTTGCAATAGTAAACAGATAGGAAGGTATATGATATTTACTTATTTTAATTTTGTTTTGTATATTTTTTTCAGTTGCTTCCTGGTTTCTGGCCTAGGCCAAAATGATGTCATACATCCCAGGAGTCTTATTGTGCTGCATCTTTTTACTTTCATTTGCAGGAGGGGCTTTCTCTGCTAAGCCCGCCCTCCAGCCCGCATGCCTGAACCAAGAGCAGATGGATTCCAGGAAGTAAACGCTACATGAATCATCAGCCTTAAGGGCCAGTTCACACTACATGCGTTTCAGTTGCTTTTTTTCTGCATCCAAAATGCACAGAAAGTAGGTTACATGGTTGTCAATGTCATAGCTCACATCGGTGCTTGTAGTTCCAGTTGCAGAAAAAAAAAAAAGTATAATTTTTCCTGCACAGAACTGTACTGGATTGCACCAAAAATACACTGGAATGCACATGTCCCTATATAAACTGAAGAAAAAGAGGGGAAAAAATGAACCAGAAACCATCAAAAACGCATCGGAACGCATCAAACATGCCAAAAAAAGTGCATGCAGAAATGCATCCGGAACGCACCTGGACTGTGTTTCTATAGTGTGAACTGACCCTTACTCAAGTCGGCTATGACTAGAAACATTATGGGGTGTTTTTCAAAGTAATTCTCAACAAAATAAAGCATGGAGAAACGGATGGATGAGTTTACTTTGAAAATTAAAAATGAACTAAATAGCGCTTTCAGTTCCTGGTGCTCAGATACAGTTTAGTTCAGTGTATATATATATATATACAGTATATGTACATGACTGTGTATATATATATATATACACACACACACACACACACATACATATATATATACACATATACACACATACACACACACACACACACACACACACACACAGTAGACATGCATAAACTGGGCTTGATATGAGCTTCTTGCAGTCCCTGTACTGCTGAGCTCAAAACTGGGAAAGGAAGAAAAAGCAGTACAAAGAGCCAATCAGTTCAAGTGCTGACAAACAGCTTGCTGACAGAAGGAGAGATCAGAGTGACAGAGAGATGAGCTCAACAGTCTGCTGCTTCTCCTTTCACTTTCCAGTTGCAGGCTAGGGGAGCGGCAAGATCTATACGCGTTAGTGAACTGCAGCAGAGAAAAAACAAATATTCTGCCCTGACAAATGGGGCTGTGCTGTCTGGCAGTGCTGCGTAAATATCAGAAATGGATGGACTGAAATACAAATCTTTTACAATATGAAACAGCTCCCCTATATGTGTTTTATGTGTATTTAACGTCTCTAGAGTTTTGATTTAAAAAGGCATGCTGCTGTCCATGCAATAAAGACAGAATACATGTTAATGTATACAGTAAAAAAACATCACTTTCCCATATCTGAAATTCCTTTTTGTTTTTTCGTTTTAATTTTTGTTTATGGATGCACAGAATTACCGTATTTTCCGGCGTATAAGACGACTGGGCGTATAAGACGACCCCCCTACTTTTCCTGCTAAAATGTAGTGTTTGGGCTATACTCTCCGTATAAGACTACCCCTCTTCCAATGCACACCAGTGGGAGGAATAGTGCCCCATCATCGGTGTCAGTGGTAGGAATAGTGCCCCATCATTGGTATCAGTGGGAGGAATAGTGCCTCATCATTGGTGTCAGTGGAAGGAATAGTACCTCATCATTGGTGTCAGTGGAAGGAATAGTGCCCCATCATTGGTATCAGTGGGAGGAATAGTGCCTCATCATTGGTGTCAGTGGAAGGAATAGTACCTCATCATTGGTGTCAGTGGAAGGAATAGTGCCCCATCATTGGTATCAGTGGAAGGAATAGTACCTCATCATTGGTATCAGTGGGAGGAATAGTGCCCCATCATTGGTATCAGTGGAAGGAATAGTGCCCCATCATTGGTGTCAGTGGGAGGAATAGTGCCTCATCATTAGTATTAGTGGAAGGAATAGTGCCCCATCATTGGTGTCAGTGGGAGGAATAGTGCCTCATCATTGGTATTAGTGGAAGGAATAGTGCCCCATCATTGGTGTCAGTGGGGGGAATAGTGCCCCATCATTGGTATCAGTGGGAGGAATAGTGCTCCATCATTGTATTAGTGGGAGGAATAGTGCCCCATCATTGGTGTCAATGGGAGGAATAGTGCCCCATCCTTGGTATTAGTGGGAGGAATAGTGCCCCATCATTGGTATTAGTGGGAGGAATAGTGCCCCATCATTGGTATTAGTGGAAGGAATAGTGCCCCATCCTTGGTATTAGTGGGAGGAATAGTGCCCCATCATTGGTATTAGTGGAAGGAATAGTGCCCCATCATTGGTATTAGTGGAAGGAATAGTGCCCCATCCTTGGTATTAGTGGGAGGAATAGTGCCCCATCCTTGGTATTAGTGGGAGGAATAGTGCCCCATCCTTGGTATTAGTGGGAGGAATAATGCCCCATCATTAGTATCAGTGACACCAATGATGGGGCACTATTCCTCCCACTGACACCAATTACACCTGTTCTAGTATGGTGCTGCTGCAGCCAGGATATGTGGTTGCAGCAGCACCTCTACACTGCACACTTACCGGCCGCTCCTTCACTCGATTTTCGCGGGGCCGCTCGGCCCCGCCCCCTTGCCGGTGATTGGCCGCCTGTGTGCCTTTCCTGAGCTACAGTTCTGGCGGCCAATCACCGGTGAGGAGGCGGAGCCGAGCAGCCGCGCGAACATCCAGTGGCCAAACTGAAGGAGCAGCCGCGCTTCCTGGACCGGATCATCGTGGGACCGGAGCCAGGTAAGAAACAGCAGCCCCTGCCCACCACCGTACTTAGTGTCCCTTCCGTTGGAAGGGGGGGAGCGGCGCCGGCGCCGCCCCCCTAAAAAGTGTCAGTATGCCTTATACCGGCGTATAAGACGACCCCCGACTTTTGAGAGGATTTTCAAGGGGTAAACAGTCGTCTTATACGCCGGAAAATATGGTATACAAAGATCCATAGGCATTAAATAGCTTGTGTTACAAGAAATATTACATCCCATAAGACAACTACAAAACCATTATTTGAATTAACGGTAGCAGTCCTGACAAATCAAGCCGGAGGAATCAAGGTAATCCAAAGGGTCTGTAGAAGAGTCTGTAGAAATTAAGTTTTCGGGTGGGAACTCAGTGACATTGTAGAGACATAAATCCATCAGTCACAATCTGACATCATTGAGCTGTTTCGCTATCTAATGGCTACTGGCCATGGGAATGTGCATTGGTGATATTTATTGTTTTTTGAAAAGAAATGTAGAGAGTAAGGGGGAGAGGGAAAAAAAAAAAAAAAAGGAAGTGAGTGTGGAAGAAAAGGGGGGGGGGGGAGAAACTAGAGGAGAGCAGAAGAGGATGCATGTGGTGTGAAGTTGGACCAAGCTGCAGAGGCATGAGCAGTGGAACAACAATTCAGACGTATTAAGAGTAGTCAGAGAAGCAAAACTTAACCCAGTAGAACAACCTGGTCTGATGTTCCTCCGATTTTCCCCGAATAGCGGAGGTCAGTTGCTCCATGCTTTCTATATCGTTCACTCTGGAGATCCATTGAGCTAAGGTCGGGGGAGATAGCTGCTTCCACTTAGCCAGAATACAGGCTCTAGCTACATTTAGTAGATGCTTAAGTAAAGATTTGTGGTATTTTTTCTTTGAGAGAGTAGTCAAGTTGAGGAGGATTGCTGCTGGGTCATCTGAAAGGGAAATGTCCGTATGTATAAATTGAATGACTTGCTCCTGACAAATTTCAGGATATTCCCAAAAGATATGAAGAAGTGTATCTGCATGGGAGCCACATCTCCAACACCGGTCAGTTTCTTGTCGGAACAGTCTGGCCAGGACCAATGGGGTCCTGTACCATCTGGTCACTATTTTATAGGTTGTGTCCAGTTTCCTGGTACTTGCTGCACAATGAGAATTTATGCGCGAAGAAGAGGATCCGGTCATTTTGAGGTTCGGAGAAAGTGGTTTGTAAGTCTCTTTCCCATTTTGAAAGAAACAGAGGATCAGACCATGCGTGTAGAGCCAGTAAATGTTGGTATGACGATGATGATACAGATTTGTGGATCGGTTCCTCATGTAAACAGAGCTCCTCAAACGTGGTGAGGGGCCTCTGAAAAAGATGTGGTTTAGGTAGGGTGCTCAAAAAATGTGATAACTGAAAGGCTCGCCAGTAGTTTAAAAGTTGAGGTCTAGATTGAGCTAGTGTAATGCTACACGGTGCCCAGCCAGTGGGTCAAAGAAAAAAAGATGCTCGCAGAAGTCTTTGAGTGTGCTGGAAAAATGCGGGATCTGCTAGGCCTGGGTCAAATGTCGGATGGCCTATTGGTGTCATCGGGGAAGGGAAGCATTGCAAAGAAGATTGTACATCCCCCAATTTACGTCAACGTAGCAATGATCAGTGGATAGGGAGATAGATATGTAGTGTATTGATTGCCTGCCCAAGGTAGGCCCATTAAAAAGGTCCACTCTAGTCATGTGTACTGCTGTGTAGTATAGTGCCGGATCCGGGAACCCTTTCAATTTGGGCCGGAGCAAGAGGGCACTACTAAGTCATGGCGATCTCCCATGCCACACAATGTTGATGAATGTTGACCTCACTGAATGGAAGTATGTCTTTGTCAGGCTTCAGAAGAACAGAGATACTGGCCCATAGAAGATTAGAGGGAACACCCTGGCCCTCCGTAATAGCAATAAAAGCGTTCAGGAAGTGAAGAGTGAGTTGAGGGAGGAAGGCTTTGTAATATGCAAGGATAAAGCCGTCAGGGCCAGGGGCCTTACCCGACTGGGTGGTCGCCAGTGCCGCTGCCAGCACATCGGCCGATATAGGTTGGCTCAGGGTTTCACGTTCATCCTGTGTAAGCACAGGGAGTAGGGCTTCTCTTAAATGGTTTGTGATGTCCAAAAGTTGGGACGTATGTTGGGAGACAGAAGACAATCAAAAATTGTAAAGGGTAGAAAAAAATGCACGGAAAGATTTGGCTAGCTTAAGAGTAGAATTAATTTTGGTGCCCGATGTAGAAATCAGGGCTTAGACAAATGATAGGGCGTTCTGGGCCTTTAGTGCCCTAGCCAGTAGGTGATCGCATTTGTCCCCATATTCATAGTAGGAGCAGCATGTCCTCAAGAGAATGTGTTTAGCTTCATAAAGGGAATGTTCCCTAATCAGTTCTCAAACTTGCGTGAGTTCCACCTCTGTGGCTGGATCAGGATTAGATTAATGTGTACATTCTAGAGTATGCAACTGGGTAAGTAAATCAGTCAAAGATTGTAGTCTGCGTTTGACCGCATGCCCAGGTTTGATGTAGATACCCGGGGTATAGCACTTATGTGCCGACCACAAAGCGAGGGGGTTGTCCACTGATCCAGAGCTCGTGGAAAAGAAAACATTCAATTAACGTAGAATGTCAGCTACAATATCAGGGACTTTCAATAAAGACTCGTTGAGGTTGTCTTTGGTGGGGCGTGATTTCCAAAGCAATTGGAGCATGATCACCGCATTATGGCCTGTATCAGTCTTTGACGTCAAGGGTATAGAGGAATGCTGTATGAGAAAGAAGTCAATTCTAGAGAAAGAGCCACGTGAAGGAGAAATGTATGTGTAGTTTCGCTCACGAGGATGAAAGATCCTCCAAATATCCACCAGTTGGCAAGAGTGGAGGAGAATTTTGAACGCAGTCTGAGCCGTTTAGAGAGGGCAGCGGATCAAACAGAGGAGTCCTTACGAGGGTCAATGGTCAGATTGAAATCTCCTCCAAGTATAAGGGTGCCTTCCAAGAAGCAGGCACATATTAGTGGTAATAAACTACAGTATTCAAAGGCCGGCAGTTGGTTGGTGTTAGGTAGATATACGGTCGCCAGAGTGAACATTTGAGCGTAAATGTTTTTTTTCAGCAGAAGAAATCTGTTCTCAGCACATCTAGTGAAGTGACCACACTGTGCTCTCATGTCTAGTGTAGTCAGTTTTTAATTTTAAAAGGAACAGAGGAATTTCACACAAATGAATCAATACGAAGAGAACAGGATATTTTTTCATTCAAGAACCTGGTATAGCATGCACATATCAGGAATATGAAATGTTGGTTTTACATATTCTTTACACAAAGCACTGAAGCTAATGGCAGCTAATGCTTAGCATTTTCAGGAGGAGGTCAGAAGCCTCCATATTTCTCCCACTATGGTTTTGCTTAAGGGAAACCCATCATCTCAGTAACCTCTTCTGTTGCTTTTTAAAAAGAATCCATCACCAGTCATCATGTGGTAGCTCTGACATAAAGAAGCAAAACCCTGCTCCTCTAAAAAGATGGCTTCTTCAACACAGAGACACAACACAGAACAAGGCTTGGACCGTCAGTAATGGGGAAAGATCAGCTGAAAGAAGACAACAAGCAATACATGTGACCGGGCAAAAGGACTAATCTATGCTTCCCTTTTTTTCCCTACAATACAGGTCCTCTTTATTAGTCATTAAGGAAAAAGATTCAAATGGCTCTATAAATACTGTCTGTAAAATCGTCTAATTTAATTTCGTGATGTCAGCTGACCTTCATGCAGAAATGAAATTACTAACAATCTGAACAATCAAATGTTTTTTATTCATGCAATCTGCTTCTTCAGATTGCTTGTCACAGCACGATTTCCACATTAATTCCAGAGTTTATTTTCCAAAAGGCCGTGACCATCCAAAATGTTCAAGCATGTCCGATTTTTCAGCTGAAATTTAGGTGGTCATCTTTGATGGTCATATATACACAGTTGTGTTCAAAATAATAGCAGTCAGACATCACTAACCTGATCCATCACTGTTTTTGGTAGAAATTATATTTCTACATGGCAAATAATTTACTAGCAGGTGTAGTAGAGTAATAGAAATCCAACAGACCCAACAGTCATGCCGTGCATGCTGCTGATTCTGTGTAATTGAATCACTAATTGAAAGGGGCATGTTCAAAATAATAGCAGTGTGGAGTTCTATTAGTGTGGTCATTCATTCTTTGAAAAACAGGTGGCAATTATTGCCCTTATTTAGGAAAGGAAGGCAGCAAATGTTGTACATGCTGGTTACAGTGCATTTCTCTCTGAAATTCTGAGGAAAATGGGTCATTCCAGACATTGTTCAGAAAAACAGCGTATCTTGATTAAAAAGTTGATTGGAGAGGGGAAACGTATAAAGAAGTGCAGAAAATGATAGGCTGCTCAGCTAAAATGATCGCAAATGCTTTAAAATGGCAACCAAAACCTGAAAGACGTGGAAGAAAGCGAAAAACTACCATTCGAATGGATAGAAGAATAGCCAAAATGGCAAGGACTCAGCCAACAATCAGCTCCAGGAAGATCAAAGAAGGTGTAAAGTTACCTGTGAGTACTGTTACAATTAGAAGATGCCTATGTGAAGCCAAGCTATCTGCAAGAAGCCCCCGCAAAGTCCCACTGTTGAAAAAAAGACGTGCTGAAGAGGTTACAATTTGCCAAAGAGCACATTGACTGGCCTAAAGAGAATTGGAGCAACATTTTGTGGACTGATGAAAGTAAGATTGTTCTTTTTGGGTCTAGTGGCCGGAGACAGTTTGTCAGACGACCCCCAAACACTGAATTCAAGCCACAGTACACTGTGAAGACAGTGAAGCATGTCTGCGCAAGCATCATGATATGTGGATGTTTCTCATACTACGGTGCTGGGCCTATTTATCGCATAGCAGGGATCATGGATCAGTTTGAATACATCAGCATACTTGAAGAGGTCATGCTGCCTTATGCTGAAGAGGAAATGCCCTTGAAATGGGTGTTCCAACAAGACAACGACCCCAAACACACCAGTAAACGTGCAACATCTTGGTTCCAGACCAACAAGATTGACGTTATGGAGTGGCCAGCCCAATCCCCGGATCTTAATCCATTAGAAAACTGGTGGGGTGACATCAAAAATGCAGTTTCTGAGGCAAAACCAAGAAATAGAGAAGAACTGTGGAATGTATCCCAATCATCCTGAGCTGGAATACCTGTTCACAGGTGCCAGAAGTTGGTTGACTCCATGCAACACAGATGTACAGCAGTTCTCAGAAACAGTGCTTATACAACTAAATATTCATTAAGTGATTCAAAGGAAAGCAAAATCTTCAAACATTTTTCAGTTTATATAGTGAATGTTTGAGTTTGTAAAGAAGAATACAAACACTGCTATTTTTTTGGACAGTCTAATATTCACTTTTCTTCAATTTTTTTTAGAGAAACAACACAAATTTGATATATTCTTCTTCATGTTTTGATTTGAAATAGAATGTGTAGTTTTCCCAATGCATTTGTTTGTATGGAAATAAAAGCTATTAGAAGGAAATTGAGCTTTATTCACTTTTTTCAACACACTGCTATTATTTTGAACACAACTGTGTATATATATATATATATATATATATATATATATATATATATATATATATATATATATATATATATATATATATATATATAAATAAAATTTAGTATTGGGACATCCTCCAAGTCATTGGATTGGTGTTCCAATCTCCTCCACGGCCCACGGGTGTCTAAAATCAAGCACCTAGGCATGCAGACTGCTTCTACAAACATTTTTGAAAGCATGTGTCCCTCTCAGGAGCTCAGTGAATTCAAGCATGGTACTGTGAAAGGTTGCCACTGGTGCTTTAAGCCCATCCGTGAAATTTCCTTGCTACTAAATATTCCACGGTCAACTGTTAGTGGTATTAGAGCAAAGTGGAAGCAACTGGGAACTGAGTCAGTAGTTAAAGACCTCCAAGCTTCGTGTGGCCTTCAGAATAGCACAACAACAGAGTGTAGAGCTTCATGGAATGGGTTTCCATGGCCAAACAGCTGCATCTAAGCCTTACATCACCAAGTGCAATGCAAAGCGTCAGATGCAGTGGTGTAAAGCACGCCGCCAGAGCAGTGGAGACGTGTTCCCTGGAGTGATGAATCATGCTGTCTGGCAATTTGATGGACGTGTCTGGGTTTGGCGGTTATTATTATTATTATACAGTATTTATAAAGCGCCAATAGTTCACTCAGCGCTGTACATTACAAAGGAGGACAGAACATGTGACAGAACAATACCAATACAATGCAAAACATGAGGGGATTGAGGGGCCTGCTCTTTGGAGCTTACAATCTAGGAGGGAGGGGATAGTGGTACAGGAGGATGGCCATATAGTGTATGCCTATGGCCATTCCTCTAAAAGTGAATCTCCATCCAAATGTTTTTATATTTGTGAACCCAAAAAGCAGGCAGTGCTCAGATGGCTTTGTAGAAAGCCTCCTACACCTCCTCTAATAATGACAGTCCACTATTATGAATGAGTTATAGTAAACTGGCAGCTAAAGAGGTTTGTGGCTGTCCAGCTATGATAAGACTACTAGTCCCAGCATTCCTGTCTGTCTGCTTGATGGTTCAGTCACAGCTGGAGAGCCACAGCTTAAATAGGCATGACCTAATGCAATGTGATTCCTACAACCAGAAGAATGAGATATATAATACAATATTGCCATTTGCTCTCAGCATACACCATTAGATATGTCAGTGGGGAGAGAAGCTGTGTATTTGTGCAAAGTCCACATTAATAAAAGGGGATTTTAGAGGTAATTGTTTGCAGGTTGCGATGTAATAAATGAAGTATTAAAGATGTTCTATAAATACCTATAAAGTATACAAATTATAAATAACAATAAGACCACACAAGCATCCCTGTCAGATAGATTAAACCATCTATTTTGACCGGCTGCAGAAAAATAAAATTCTTTTCCACTTTTGTTTTTTTTTTTTAACCATTTACAAATAGATGTTTTAGATATATTTTGAATTACATAAAACATTTGTATTTCATGTTTATTTCTAAATAATTCTAAATATAGAGTGCCCCAGTGACACAATACAATTCTGGGCTTTCTAATCAAATAAAAGGTTTGTTGTCTGCCTCTGTATAACTAATTGAAAAGGTCCATTATCTGCTGACAGAACAGTCCTGTTCCTAAGCCATTCTGCAGCTTTTAATTGCTGAAAGAAGATCAGCCATATTGGAGAAAGCAAAAAATTGAATCGGCACTAGCTGTATTTACCATGGTAACTATTCTATGAGGGGCATTCAAGTCAAAATCGGTAACTAAATTTTACAGGTATAAAAATGGATGCTTGGGAGGGGCTGGAACATGGCACCATGAGGTCGCGTGTGTTTGAAGCTCCGGACACCCGCCGTTGGAGGAGCTGAACGCTGCCCAGTCCTCTGCCCACATGGACTAGATCTGGATGCACGTTGCTGCAAGCCCCTGCTCTTTTAAGTGGGTGGGTGGGTATCCTAGGAGCCGGTCTGAGGTCCCCGTCGGGATCACTGGCCCGAGATGTGGGTGGTGAAAGATGCAGATCAGAGCAGAAGAGCGAGGCCCCAGTACCAGGGTCCTGATGGAGCTGGAGTCGGGCCCATGGTGGACTGCTGGGCAGGCAGCAGTGGCGGCAGTAGGAGGGGGACCTAGGGATCCTGACGACTGGCTGGCTGGAGGTGATGGCAAGTGGGGATTACCGGTGTGACAGCTCCTGGAATCCTGGGTGAACTGGGAGAAGCGGAATCTGGTGGACAAGGAGTGAGATGCACACAGAAGGAGAGTCTCCCCCCTACACCCCATACACCCAGAGCAGCATCTTCAGCATTTCTCGGAAGACTGGGGACCCTGAAATTTCCCACTGAGGATTCACCTAATGGCCTCCCCACAGAAATAACCGTAAATGCAGGATAAAGGATCGGATACCGTGCTGAACACAGGAGAGTGCTATGAGACAGCAACCTTCGTACCTGGAACACTGTCAGGGATGGTGAGTTGCCGTGTTAGACGGCTGGACATTTAAAGTGTTTATTAATGCTAGCCTGGTGGTAAAATATTGAAAATTGAAGTAGTGGGGGGTAGGAGAACAATATATACTGAGTGTTCTCAGAGGGGGTGGAACTGTTGAAAGCCTTTTTTGCCCCTAAAGTCTCCCAGCAGAAGTCATAAAATTGCATAGAATAGTACAAATAAGAAACTTTGTGGGGATGAGTACGAATATACTTGTATACTAAAAGAAAAGTTTTAGGACAACTAAACAGGTATGAAAAGTAGATCAGCGAAAGGGGGGGGGGCTCAAAACCACCCCCCCCCCCAACGAGTGCAAATGCCAACACAATCCAAAAATACATCCAACGTCAGGAGAATAGTCCGGAAAGGCAAACAATACAACAAGAAGGAATTAGAGATTCAGATGGAGATCACTCTAGACTGTGAACCGGGTCCCAGGTGGGGAACCAGATTAATGAGTCGATAAGTGTGGACAGTGTCATGGTACATAGTGTCATGGAACATCAAGGAGCTTCGTCACACTACCTACAAAAAATTAGATAGCGGAAATGTTTGCGAAACTTGAGATATCCATGAAAAATTAGATGGGGGCACTACGCAATGATTTAGGCTGAATACTAATGAGATTGGAAGAAGTAGAGGAGACCATGGAGGCACAAGCTCAATTAATTATTACATTAGAAATGCAGGTGAAGGAGATGTGTAGAGAACAGAGAAAGTTCTCATTTAAACTGAGGGACCAAGAGAACCGTGACAGAGGATGTAACCTAAGGATCCGGGGTCTACCAGATGAAGAGCAAGGAGAGGATCTCCGTGATAAAATAAAGAGAGTATTCAATCCATTAATGGGAAGACCAGTGTCAGATTACCTTATAATTGAGAGAGTACACAGGATTAGACGGCCACAAGGAGTGCCAGCAGAAAGTCCCAGAGATGTGACAGTTTGTTTTCACCGCTACAAAGACAGAAACAAAATTTGGAAAACTCTGTGTGCTACCTCTGAAATAAAATATGAGGAAACAATGCTGTATATCTTTGCTGACATTGCAACAGAGACCTTAGTGAGAAGATCTTTGAGACCACTGCTAGAACAGATGCGAAAGAGAAAAACAAAAACAAAAAAACTTTGATATAACTCAGGCATGCTGGAAAGCCCCATCGGATGAAAAGAAGGGAAATCCGCAAGACGGGAAATCCGCAAGACTGAGGGTTCCAGAAGACTTTAGTGACTTTTGCGAAAAACTAGATTTACAGAAAATGGACCTTGAAGGGTGCTCAGAGGTGCCCCCAGAGAGGGTAGGGCGGGTGACAGGAAAGTGGCAACGGGTATCTAAGAAGAAAAAGTATGCAGGTGTGGCGGGGAGGGGGGAGGCCGGGGGAAAGGAGAGAAGGAGTAGTCCTAATTTTCTCCTGGAGCTTGTTTTTTTTAATCCCTCCCTCCCGCAATGCCGCATCCCCGACCCTACTCCGGCCGCGCCATAGCTCCTTCGCCCTCAGTCCTTTCCCTCCCCAATTGAGACGGCGAGTGGAGGGGGGGGGGCGTGGACACTGACGCAGCGGATAGCCTGGAAGCAAAACATTCGGTCAAACTCTGAAATAACGAATGTCACGAGCTAGAGATCAGAGTGGGCGTACAGTTGCAAGAAAAAGTATGTGAACCCCTTGGGATTACATGGAGTTTTGCATGAATTGGGCATAAAATGTGCTCTGAACGTCATCTAAGTCACAACAATAGAAGAACACAGTCTGCTGAACATAATACTATACAAACATTAGATGTTGCCATGGTTTAATTGCACATAACATGTAAACATTCACAGTGTAGGGAGGAAAAAGTATGTGAACCTTTTGACTTAATAACTGGTTGACCCTCCTTTGGCAGCAATAACCTCAACCAAACGTTTCCTGTAGTGGCAGATCAGACCTGCACAAAAATCTGGAGTAATTTTGGACCACTCCTCTTCACAAAACTGTTTCAGTGTAGCAATATTCTTGGGATGTCTGGTGTGAATCGCTCTCTTAAGGTCATGCCACAGCATTTCAATCGGGTTGAGGTCAGGACTCTGACTGGGCCACTCCAGAAGGCGTATTCTGTGCTGTTGCAGCCATTGTTTTGTTGAATTACTTGTATGCTTTGGGTCATTGTCCTGTTGCATCACCCATCCTCTGCGGAGCTTCAGTTGGTGGACAGATGGTCGTACATTTTCCTGCAAAATGTCTTGATAAACTCTGGAATTCATTTTCCCATCAATGACAACAATCTGTCCAGGCCCTGAGGCAGCAAAGCAGCCCCAAACCATGATGCTCCCTCCGCCGTGTTTTACAGTGGGGATGAGGTTTTGATGTTGGTGTGCTGTGCCTTTTTTTCTCCACACATAGTGTTGTGTGTTCTTCCCAAACAACTCAATCTTGGTTTCATCTGTCCACAGTATATTTTGCCAGTAGTGCTGTGGAACATCTAGGTGCTCTTTTGCAAACTTCAAATGTGCTGCAATCTTCTTTTTGGACAGCAATGGCTTCCTCCGTGGTGTCCTCCCATGTACTCCATTCTTGTTTAATGTTTTCCTTATTGTAGATGTGTCAACAAAAATGTTAGCATGTGCCAGAGATTTCTGTAGGTCTTTAGCTGACACTCTGGGATTCTTCTTTACCTCATGCAGCATTCTGCGCTGTGCTCTTGCAGTCATTTTTACAGGACGACCACGCCTAGGGAGAGTAGCAACAGTGCTAAACTTTCTCCATTTGTAGACAGTCTGTCTTACCGTGGACACATGAACATCAAGGCTTTCGGAGATACTTTTGTAACCCTTTCCAGCTTCATGCAAGTCAACAATTCTTGATCGTAGGTCTTCGGAGAGCTCTTTTCTGCGAGGCATGGTTCACATCAGATAGTGCTTCTTGAAACCAGTAAACCCAAAACAGGTGTGTGTTTTTTAAGGGCAGGTCAGCTGTCAGCAACACATCCAATATCATCACACTGATTGGAGTCAAGGTTGGCTCACTCCTGGCTCCAATTAGCTCTGGAAGAAGTCATTAAGCTAGGGCCTCACATACTTTTTCCTCCCTGCACTGTGAATGTTTACATGTTATGTGCAATTAAACCATGGCAACATCTAATGTTTGTGTAGTATTATGTTCAGCAGACTGTGTTCTTCTATTGTTGTGACTTAAATGACGTTCAGAGCACATTTTATGCCTAATTCATGCAAAACTCCATGTAATCCCAAGGGGTTCACATACTTTTTCTTGCAACTGTACATGCGCTGAGTCTCACCCCAAAATAGGAGTCGCAAGTGGAAATATTCTACAACAGATTCCAGGGCAACATGTAGGCCATGGGGGTTTTAGGGATAAGACAATTACGGGGAGGGGAGTTATAGGTGGCGAAGGGAGAACGTCCATATCTTAAATTATCTGTATCTGTCTTCCTTTGAAAGGAAATCCAGTAGGATAGTGAAATAACAGATGAGTTTGATTAAATATATGGCTTATAATGTGAAAGGGTTAAACTCTCCGATAAAGAGACACAAGATACCGATACCTGGAGAGTGAAACATCCAATAGAAAGACTACACCTTCTCTCCCATACATGGTTCATATTCAAAGACTGGATTATATAATGATTGAGCATAGACAATTGGAGTCGTTGGTTAGCTCCAACATAGAGGTTATGTCCATCTCTGATCATGCTCCTGTCACAATGAGACTGCGGGTAGGAAGGGATCAGGATAAAATAAGTTTGTGGAGACTAAATAAGATGCTTATACAGGATCCTGAAATAGAGAAAAGATTAAAGCTGGAAATTGAGCAATTTTTATAGCTCAATGAGACCAAGGATGTCTCGGTAGCCACAATTTGGGAGGCACATAAAGCATATATCAGGGGAATATTGAACTCGATAGGAGCAGAAAAAAAGAAAGAACAAGGGAAAAAAATTAAAACGGTGATGGAGGAGCGCTATAGGTTAGAACAGTCACATACAAAGAAGATAGGTACAGACATATATCAGAAGATAATTTTTAAAAGAGAAGAACTAAATGAGCTTATGGAACAAGAGTCGAGAAGGATACTTAACAGGGGGGGGGTTCAAAAGAAAGATATCACTGGGGGAATAGACCTGGAAAATATTTAATGAGGAGGTAAAAAGGAAAAGAAATCTAAAAACTTTATAGAAAAACTTAAAGATGGAAAAGGAGAAATGGTGAATGCCACTACCGATATCACCAACAGGTTCCAAAATATTACAGCAGGTTTTATGATGTAAGCCCCAGAAATCAAAAAGAAAACGGATGAGGAAAGGAAGAGAAATAAGCAGAAATACTTAAATGAGGTGGATATGCCAAGAATAGCAGAAAAAAAATTATTGGCCATAGAGAGAACTATCACCCCGGAGGAAATCACCTTGGCCCTAAAGAATATGGCCGCAGAAAAGAGCCCTGGCCCGGACGGATATATTGTGGGATATTTTAAAAAATTTAGAGATCTTTGTCCCTAAAATGTGTGGCTATGTAAATGCAATAGGGAAGGGGTTGGAATGAGGTAGGAGTCATTGCAAGCTTACATAACGATCATACTTAAAGAACGGAAAGATAGCTCACAGTGTGCCAGTTATAGGCCCATATCGTTATTAAACCGGAGTTCCAGCTGGAGAAAAAAAAAAATAAATAAATAAAAAGTTAGCAGCTTCAAAAACTGTAGCTGCTGACTTTGAAAATACAGTCACTTACTTGTCCCTCGGTCCAGCGGTGTCCTCACCAAGGCTGGTTTCACTAACTGTCTTCTCTCACTGGCACCAGCATCTTCAGTGTGGGCACCCGGATGTGAAAGTTTGCAGCTTCACAGCTGGGTGCCCACTGCGCACGCGTGAAAAGCGCTGCACTTTGTGAATGGCCCTGTTGTCTTCCAGAAGACTACGGGGGGGGGAAGACAACTTCGGCTTCTGATCATCTTAGGCGATCGCAGCGGAAGTGGAAGCAGGTACCTGTCAAATTCGGGTACCTGCTCCCCCCCACTTCCCAAAAGGTGCCAATCATTAATGGGGAGTGGGGGACAAAGGCTTAAAATAGAACTTCCCCTTTTGGGTGGAGCTCTGCTTTAAATATAGATACAAAATTACATGCTAAGGTATTGGCAACTAGACTGAAGGAACTGATGCCTGAGTGGCTACATCTGGATCAGGTTGGATTCATTCCTGGAAGAGAAGGAAGGGACAATGGATTGAGATCATTGCTCCTCTTACAAAGAGTAAAGAGAGAAACTGCTGACAATGTTCCGGTCAGATGACACCGAAAATACCTTCGACAGGGTTAACTGGGGGTTCATGTTTGACACACTAGAGGCCATAGGATTAGGGCCTAAAATGTTAAAGTGCATAAAAAGGCTTCATAACGGCAGTTAAGGTCAACGGATCCCTTTCCCGGTTCTTTAAAATGCACAATGTTACTAGACAAGGATGCCCACTCTCTCCTCTGTTATTTGTATTAACCTTAGAACCTGTCCTGGAGAGGATAAGAAAATGTGTCGATATAGCAGGAATAAAGATAGGGGAAGTAGAGCAAAAGGTGGCAGCACAATGCAGATGATATGGTATTCTATATTGTAAATCCCAGAATAACGTTGCCTAACTTAATGAGACTATTAAAACAATATGGCGAGCTATCGAATCTGAAAATAAATCCCTCAAAATCAGAGATTCTAAATTTTAATATCCCAAAGCTAGAGAAGCTGAGTTTACAAAAATATTTCCCATTCACTTGGAGGGAAAAGGAAATAGGCTACCTGGGAATAAAATGAACTCCTTCAATAAAAGCCCTATACCACGCAAATTATATTCCATTAATAAATGAAGTAAAGGATGAGCTGGGGAGACTTTCAAAGGGTGGAGCCTCCTGGATGGGTCGTATAAACTTGATAAAGATGGTGATAGTACTAAAAATTTTGTACAAGTTTCACATGCTTCCAGTACACCTACCAGGGTATTTTTTTGGGGATAATAAAAAAAGATAATACTTAGGTTTAAATGGGCAAATAAGAAATTGAGAATTAGGCATGAGGTTATATGTAGGATAAAAGGGAGGGGGGATTGGGCTTCCCTAACATTAGGAATTATTATTTAGCGGTGATTTTATTATGAAGAGTAGATTGGACAATTAACTCACGAAAAAAAGGTTGAGCAAATATACAAGGGATTCACAGTTAGGGAAGATTGTTTGGATACCACATAAATTTTGCACATTAGACATGCATATCAGTCCACTGACAAAAAAAGTTTTAAGTGTTTTGGATAGAATGCATAAGCAAAAGGGATGGAAACAGAATTCAGTTTCGACTCCCCTGGTGGGAACAGAGTATTTCCCCCCAGGGAAGGATAATATCTCTGGGAAATGGATTAAAGATAAAAGAGCAATGTTTGAAGGACATATTGAATAATAGGACATTGCACACTTTTCAAGATAAAAAGAAGAAAAAAAGATTTATTTATCACATTAGATGAGTGACGGTTTTGTCAATTAGGTCACTGTGTTACAATGTTCCCACAACCACTGAGGATGTCGGAGGATCTGTATCCATTTGAAAAACTCTTGAATGTAACTACAGTTCCTAAACAGGGCACCTCCAGGATTTAGAAGATTCTTATGGACATGGAAGGAGCAGATCCTCCCCAGTTCTTGGAAAAATGGGAAAAGGAGCTTGGAACAGAATTGAATGAGCAACAAAAGAATAAAATATGTAAACTAACACATGAGGTAATGAATATGAGCACAGTTGAAATGAACTATAAATGTCTGTTGAGATGGTAGATTACACCAAGTGTGGCACATAAACAACAAGTAGATGCTTCACCTTTATGTTGGAAAGGTTGTGTTGAAAAGGCAACAATGGCACATATATGGTGGGATTGCCCACAAATACAGGATTAATGGAAGGGAATAATTCAACATATTCAGGAAATATGTGGGATTACTGTACAGAAAGATACATGGATGTGTTTATTTTATAACTTTGAGCCTTTAGTGAAACTACATAAAAATAAGAATCTATCATTTAATTGGTGCAGCTAAGGGCTTGATTTCCAAGTTTTGGCAAGCTCCGGAGCCACCAAGAATAAATGATTGGATAAACAGAGTGGAAAATATTTATAGGATGGAGGAGTTATACCACATAGAAGAAATGGAATATTTTAGGAAAACGTGGAGTAGTTGGTTAAACTTTAAAATATATCTGGAACTAGACAGAGTTTAGGGGGGAAAGCCTAGAGAGAGTTTAAACGGAGTATCTGAAAAAGAGAGTAAAGGTGTTAGGTAGGAGATATAGATACAGATAGATAACAATGAGAGAGGATAGAGATTAGGAAATAGGATGTGGACAGGGGTATCGGATCGAGGAGGGTAGGAGGGAGACAGGGTAGGGGTTAAGACGATGTAAAATTGGAATTATGTATATGTGAAGTGTTTGTGTATTAGGTTCTTTTTGTATGGGAAATTTCAATATAAGATACAATAAAAAAAAAAGTGATGCTAGCGTTGCAGTACTATACGCAGTAGTAAGTGGCAAGTGTGTCCTATTACTGATAGACGGCACACATGTCGCGGGCCAGTCCAGGGTTAATCAAGATGGCAGACAAACAGCATTCGTGCACGCAATGGAACAGCATGTGGTGATGACGTTTCTTGTGAGTGAATGCGTAAAACCCGCGGATATCTATAGAAGACTTCGAGCACAGTATGGTGATCTGACGCTCAGCTGCAGTAAGACATTTGAATGGTGTAAACGTTTCAAAGATGAACGTACATCTGTCAGTAATGATCTCGGCCGTGGTGGTTCCCAGCCCACAGCAGTCATTCCTGTGAGCATTCAGTGCGACGAACACCTGATCCTGGATAATCTACGCATAACCTGTCTTGACATTGCACAAGAGATGTATCTGTGGGATTGATGAATACAGTCGTTGACGAAGTGAAGCAAGCTGTGCTAGGATGGTTCAGGTGTACTGACAAATCTTTCTATGCCAAAGTTTTCCAGGCAATCGTTAAACACTGGGATAAGTGTATAGATTTAGCAGGGCAGTATGTTGAAAAATAAATTCAGTTTCCACTCCTTGAAATGTGTTCTTTAATTATATAAATGCTTTTTATACCAAATAATTACCATATTTCTTAAAAAATTTATTATCACCACCATAAACTGACTTTTTTTTTTTAATGCATTTGTATAAAGAGGTTGTATTAACAGGGTTTTACTTTATTGGAGTCTCTTTCCCCTCTTATTCTTAGATGTTCCTGGTGACATTGTGAGAAATAAAAAGTGGATTCCTGCATGTGGTACAACCCCTTGGGGAAAATGCACAGAGAGACCGACCAACTCTTAAATGAGATGTCATGGTTGTCTGGCAACTGAATGAACTCCCAGGAATCAGCTCAAGTACTGGCGGTTTCCATCTTGCCCAGTGTATATCCAAGATGGAGGCGTATGGCATACCTCTTTCACCTCATGGATCTTGCAGCATGGTGTTACGCAGAGCATGATGATGTCATTACGTTGGCGCGTTTAGTCGCATTTCATTGCGATGATTAGCGGACTAAATGTGTCAACGTAATGACATCATCACGCTCTGCGTAACACCATGCTGTAAGGTCCATGAGGTGAAAGAGGTACTTGAGCTGATTCCCAGGAGTTCATTCAGTTAAGCATGGAGATATATAACTTCCACTGGAGGCAAGTAAATTTTTTGAATTGTGCTAAGTATTGACTTGCACTTTATCTTACGGGACACACGTTCTTAGCCTCACAGAGGAACTCTATTACTCTTATTTAGAAGATACATTTTTGGGCCTTATACAGGTGACAACTGTAAATATAATGCGATAAGGAAAAAACAGGACTTTGTCCATTCGTTTTGCTCTTACTTAGAGAAATTTTTGGGGCCTACAGTAGGCTATTTATACATGTGACCATACATGCCATCGCAAGATTGCGATTCAAGATATACTCATATTCCATAGTGCTACTTTTTGGCTCAAAGGAGGCTTATTACCTCCCATTTTTTGTCAATGGGTCTAAGATCCACATTTTCCACTTGGAAACAACGGTGTCCTCCATCAGGGTAATCCTCATTTTCAATTGATACTGCCAATAGTAATATATGATTTTCTTTATACTGATATCCATGTTATTCATTATAGATTTAGCCAAAGTGCTATCCAGTGAGATCATCCTGTTTAAGGAATATTGGCCGATTGAGGTTGGCTATACACAGCTCATATTTTTCTTATCAGCTAATATGATGATGATGATGAGACACAAGGTAAATAACGACTATTATAATATTTTCCACTTCAGAGGTATCAGGAATTGTTGGATTTAAGCTTGATGTGATATATATTGATATATGCATATGGTGACTCTTCCCAGCTCTTATACTTATTACACACATTTATCCTCCAGGATTTTCACTACTTATCACCCTACCATTCAACATTGATGAATACATGAGGGAAGTGCAAAAGATATTTCCAATATTGGAAAACAACAGGAACTTGAAACTGTGAAGATTCAACCATTTAGAATACTATCATTATGGACTCCCCATACACCATAACAACTTCTTATATATGAAAAATTATTCTTATACAGATGAAACTCGAAAAATTGGAATATCGTGCAAAAGTTCATTTATTTCAGTAATGCAACTTAAAAGGTGAAACTAATATATGAGAGAGACTCATTACATGCAAAGCAAGATAGTTCAAGCCGTGATTTGTCATAAGTGTGATGATTATGGCTTACAGCTCATGAAAACCCCAAATCCACAATCAGAAAATTAGAATATTACATGCAATCAATAAAACAAGGATTGTACATGGAACAATATTGGACCTCTGAAAAGTAGAAGCATGCATATATACTCAGTACTTGGTTTGGGCCCCTTTTGCAGCAATTACTGCCTCAATGCGGCGTGGCATGGAAGCTATCAGCCCGTGGCACTGCTGAGGTGTTATGGAAGACCAGGATGCTTCAATAGCGGCCTTCAGCTCTTCTGCATTGTTCGGTCTCATGTCTCTCATCATTCTCTTGGCAATGACCCATAGATTCTCTATGGGGTTCAGGTCAGACGAGTTTGCTGGCCAATCAAGCACAGTAATCCCACGGTCATTGAACCAGGTTTTGGTGCTTTTGGCAGTGTAGGCAGGTGCCAAGTCTTGCCTGAAAATGAAGTCAGCAGCCCCATAAAGCTCGTCTGCGGAAGGAAGCATGAAGTGCTCCAAAATCTCCTGCTAGACGGCTGCTTTGACCCTGGACTTAATGAAGAACAGTGGACCAACACCAGCAGATGACATGGCTCCCCAAATCAACACAGACTGTGGAAACTTCACACTTGACTTCAAGCATCTTGCAGTGTGTGCCTCTCCATTCTTCCTCCATACTCTGGGTCCTTGGTTTCCAAATGAGATGCAAAAGTTGCTCTCATCAGAAAAGAGGACTTTGGACCACTGAGCAACAGACCAGGTCTGTTTTTCTTTAGCCCAGGTAAGACGCTTCTGACGTTGTTTGTTGTTCAGGAGCGGCTTGACAAGAGGAATACGACATTTGAAGCCCATGTCCAGGATCCATCTGTGTGTGGTGGCTCTTGATGCACTGACTCCAGCCTCAGTCCACTCCTGGTGAAAGTCCCCAACACTTTTAAATGGCCTTTTCCTAACAATCCTCTCCAGGCTGCTGTCATCCCTGCTGCTTGTGCACCTTTTTCTTCCACACATTGCCCTTCCACATAACTTTCTATTAATGTGCTTTGATACAGCACTTTGGGAACATCCAACTTCTTTTGCAATTACCTTTTGAGGCTTTCCCTCCTTATGGAGGGTGTCAATGATGGTTTTCTGCACAACTGTCAGGTCAGCAGTCTTTCCCATGATTGTGATTCCTACTGAACCAGACTGAGAGACCATTTAAAGGCTCAGAAACCCTTTGCAGGTGTTATGGCTTAATTAGCTGATTAGAGTGGGACACTTTGAGCCGAGAATATTGCACCTTTTCACAATATTCTCATTTTCTGAGATTGTGGATTTGGGGTTTTCATGATCTGTAAGCCATAATCATCACAATTATGACAAATCGCGGTATGAACTATCTTGCTTTGCATGTAATGAGTCTCTCTCATATATTAGTTTCACCTTTTAAGTTGCATTACTGAAATAAATGAACTTTTGCACGATATTCAAATTTTTCGAGTTTCACCTGTACTGTTAACGGTTCTCCAGCCATTTAATTGATGCAGCCAAGTGAATGTGCAGGACTTTTTTTGTTTTTTCTATTCACGGATTTTATTTTTGTGATTGACTGTGTTCACCATGTTTACAATGCCTTACCTTTCCATGATCTACATGATCATATAAAGTAAATAATTTGCATCCACTATCGATGGTGTTGGTTTACTCTGCATAGGATTTATAATATACTGCCTTTTTGGCAGTTTGCTCTAGTCAGCTGCTAACCTTTTTCTCATAAGCTCAATTCGGTTTAGAATCCACACCCCATATTAGGGTGAGTTGGAGACATCCTTTTTGATGGGTGATTACACCCTTAAGAATAATGGCATTTTTTCCTTTTGTATAAGATACTTAAACAAAAGCTGCTGGATACAATGGTAACATAGATAACATTGCTGTATTTCAGTGACAGTTGGATCAGTCTATTATTCTGTAACACAGCTTGACCTTTAGACATATATGACCAATGGCATGTGTTATACCACAGTGCCATTTTGAGGTCAAATTGGAGAATGCTTCTTCCATTGAAACAGTATTGCAAAAGAGACCACACCCATTATTTAAAAAAAAAAAAAAAAAGGTCGGCAGGTTAGGCTGAGGAGGAGGACTCTAAGATGACTTAACACCGAGGGATATCTCTGCCAGAACTGGAAGACGCTTTTAGCTCAATCTCCTGCAACCGTTTTGGAGCAAGCCTGGGGTCAGCATTGCCAACGGAGATTGTGAAGCCTCTGTAATCAGAGCCAAGTAACCTTTTAGCATATTTCCATTGTATACAGAACACAGTTTCACTAGGAGGTAGGTAGCATTTTGCTTGACAGGTATATCTGTCAGTCTTATATTGTATTCCTAGAATTGTACAGAATTTTTCTTTAGTAAAAGCACATTAATATACCACAAAGGTCTAAGCTTCCTTGCTTACAATGCAAAGTAACCTTACTACACACTAAAGCAAAACAGCAGGTGGGTAAGTCTACTTTTCCATGACATCTAGGCCTATACAAGCTTGCAGTGCGTTTCCTGAATTATAGCTTTAAAATACTTTGCCCGACCCCATACAAAAAGAATGAGTTTATTTTAAAGTAGATAAATGTCTAAAATGGTTTAATTCTTTGCAAATGCTCTTTAAATTTTAGCCATATCAGGCCTTTTTGTTATTAGGCTGGAGATTTAGTATCATTACCTGTTGTGCTCCATTATTACATACCTTTTTGAGCTTCTCAATTTGCCGGTTGCGGACAGAGGTGTTATCAATAGCAAGGACCTCCACGGACTCTTCCTTTTCCAACTGGTACTTATTCACCCCAACAATGACCTCAGAACCTGCCAAATTTAAAAAACAAAATTTAGTGAACAGTGAGATAAGGCCTGTATTAGAGAGACACCACTCTGGATGGAGGAGAACATTTTGACAGCAACATTGTCACTCTATTAGATGGACTAGCACATTTAAATTCACTAATAAAATTTAAAGCCAAACTCCAGCTAATACTTTAAAAGCAGTTACAGGAAACAGTTTTTTTTTTCTTTTGGGATAAAGGTTTTAAAAGAAATAAAGCTGATCATTTTAAGCACACCGACACCCTGTAACTGCAAGGGAGCTTCTTCTGTTGAAACACTACAGACCTACTAGATGGATCATCAGATAAAACTAGAAAAACGAAACCTAAAAAAGAAAACCTAATGCAGCCATCACATCTAAGAATTGGTAAGCTGAAATATAATAAATGTTTGCCTTTGGGTTTAATACTGCTTTAAATTTGATATAATGATAAACAGATCAGCTAAACGCATAAAAGTGAGAAAAATAAAGCAGTTCTAAAATAGGTAAACATGAGTTTTAAATTGTTTTCCAAGTGCATGACACACAATAGTTATATTCCATACCATTTGGTGACAAAAGAGCATACACTGCCAAAAGTGGCCTAAAAATAAACCTAAGAAAGCCCTTTATAATGCATCCATCAGCTTACAAAGGATGCTAGTAAACAAAGGCCAGCAATTCTAACTGTAGTACAGAACAATTTCAGGCCAATGTTGATTTTGTTTGTTTCATAAAAGAAAAACCAGCAGGTGGAAAATGTAAAATTGTTTCTAATATTTTACAGATACAGTGATGTACACAAGTATCACCTAAAATAAAATTTTTAGCAGAAAGATTAAAAAAAAACAAAAAACAAACAACCCCATGACACAATACTGCCATCTACTGAGCTAATATGTCAGTTTATGTGCTTGTTTATTGCTGATAGGAGAGGAGGACTGACCATGCAGAAATTCTCTCTTGCTCCAATTATTAATTGCATTGTTATGAACACCAGACTGGACCTACTTCAGCGCTGTTTACTACAGCTGTGCATGGTCACTGTATTATTTATTACAGATACTTGCATAGCACTGTCAATTTACGCAGCGCTTTACATATACAGGTGAAACTCGAAAAATTTGAATATCTTGCAAAAGTTCATTTATTTTAGTAATGCAACTTAAAAGGTGAAACTAATATATGACATAGACTCATTACATGCAAAGCAAGATAGTTCAAGCCATGATTTGTCATAATTGTGATGATTCTGGCTTACAGCTCATGAAAACCCCAAATCCACAATCTCAGAAAATTAGAATATTACATGCAATCAATAAAACAAGGATTGTACATAGAACAATATCGGACCTTTGAAAAGTATAAGCATGCATATGTACTCAGTACTTGGTTTGGCCCCTTTTGCAGCAATTACTGCCTCAATGCGGCGTGGCATGGAAGCTATCAGCATGTGGCACTGCTGAGGTGTTATGGAAGACCAGGATGCTTCAATAGCGGCCTTCAGCTCTTCTGCATTGTTCGGTCTCATGTCTCTCATCTTTCTCTTGGCAATGCCCTATAGATTCTCTATGGGGTTCAGGTCAGGCGAGTTTGCTGGCCAATCAAGCACAGTAATCCCACGGTCATTGAACCAGGTTTTGGTGCTTTTGGCAGTGTGGGCAGGTGCTAAGTCCTGCTGGAAAATGAAGTCAGCATCCCCGTAAAGCTCGTCTGCGGAAGGAAGCATGAAGTGCTCCAAAATCTCCTGGTAGACGGCTGCGTTGACCCTGGACTTAATGAAGCACAGTGGACCAACACCAGCAGATGACATGGCTCCCCAAATCAACACAGACTGTGGAAACTTCACACTGGACTTCAAGCATCTTGCAGTGTGTGCCTCTTCATTCTTCCTCCATACTCTGGGTCCTTGGTTTCCAAATAAGATGTAAAAGTTGCTCTCATCAGAAAAGAGGACTTTGGATCACTGAGCAACAGACCAGGTCTGTTTTTCTTTAGCCCAGGTAAGACGCTTCTGACGTTGTTTGCTGTTCAGGAGCGGCTTGACAAGAGGAATACGACATTTGAAGCCCATGTCCAGGATCCGTCTATGACCAACACTTTTGAATGGCCTTTTCCTGACAATCCTCTCCAGGCTGCGGTCATCCCTGCTGCTTGTGCACCTTTTTCTTCCACACTTTTCCCTTACACATACCTTTCTATTAATGTGCTTTGATACAGCACTTTGGGAACATCCAACTTCTTTTGCAATTACCTTTTGAGGCTTTCCCTCCTTATGGAGGGTGTCAATGATGGTTTTCTGCACAACTGTCAGGTCAGCAGTCTTTCCCATGATTGTGATTCCTACTGAACCAGACTGAGAGACCATTTAAAGGCTCAGGAACCCTTTGCAGGTGTTATGGCTTAATTAGCTGATTAGAGTGGGACACTTTGAGCCGAGAATATTGCACTTTTTCATAATATTAAAATTTTCTGAGATTGTGGATTTGGGGTTTTCATGAGCTGTAAGCCATAATCATCACAATTATAACAAATCACAGCTTGAACTATGTTGCTTTGCATGTAATGAGTCTATCTCATATATTAGTTTCACCTTTTAAGCTGCATTACTGATATAAATTAACTTTTGCACGATATTCTAATTTTTCGAGTTTCACCTGTATATTTTACATTCACATCAGTTCCTGCCTTCAAGGAGCGTAAAATCTAAGGTCCCTAACTCACATTCATAAATACACATACTAGGGCCAATTTATACAGGAGCCAATTAGCCTACCAGCATGACTATGGAGTATGGGAGGAAACCGGAGTACCCAGAGAATACTGTACTGTGGTTGGGGTTCGAACTGACAATCCTAGTGCTGCAGTTGGATAGACATTTTATTGATAGAACTGGCCCATGTAACCAAGATGCCACTTTGGCATTTTCAGTAACTGGTCTGGCAATCCTGGAGGGTGGTGAAGATAACAAACCCTTCTGGATGTATCCTCTGCATTCTTGTCCCCGACAGGGGCGGACTGACCATTTGGAAACTCGAGCACTGCCCGAGGGCCCGGGGTCAGTAGGGGGCCCCATGAGATGCCCCTGGTACCTTTTTTTTTCATAGGCTTTTTTGAGTTTGGGCAAGGACACAGGGGCCCCATGATCCCCTATTGCCTGGGGACCCCATGAGTTGTCAGTCCGCCCCTGGTTGTGTATCTAGTCTCAGCACTACCTGAAGGTCCAAATACCTTTTATTCACACTGGCAGTCAGTAAAATACAGCCTGTTTGGGGATTATGGGCTGCTTAAGCAAGCATTATGGAGTGCTTTTTGTTACTAAGAGCAGTGCCAGCACCCACTGATCTCCTGTTTACATCACATTCTTGAATATGAAGGGGGGGGGGGGGCACCAAATCCTTGAAGCATTTTGGCTGAATTTTATCAATTACCAGTATAATAAAAAGTTATGGGATCTTGAATTCAGTCTCATAGCTCTGGTGATCCCTGCTGAACAGGTGGATGACAAGTCTGTGTCCGCTCTGCTTATGCAGAGCGGACACAGACACGGCCCGCTCTCTTCTATGGGCAGTCGGATGTACGCAGACTGCCTGTCCATTTACACCTGACTGCCATCCAATATGCTGGACGGAAAAGGAATGAATTCCTATCCATCCATTTTTGGTTAATCGGATTGGATGTAGGCGGGTGTAAACGGACACGTCTGTTTACACCTGCTGCTCTACAGAGTAGAATGGAGGTTCCAGTCGGTTCCGCCCAAAAAACAGACAGGAGGACGCAATCGTAACATTCATGTACTGTAAAAGGAACCTTATTCTGTGCAGCCAAGTCTGGCATATGAGGGGCAAGTATTGAAGCAAAACTCCAGTTTGGATATTTTTTTTTCCTTTTTTAACTTAGATGCAGGAGTCCCAACTTTTTGTTCCCCCTCTGCATTACAGCGCCATGTCTTGTGCCTTTAATTGGCTTGGTGGGAACTACCAGCTGTGCAACACTGAGCATCAGCAGGTGCTTCCTATCATTTTAATGCCCCCCCCCCCTGCAGTTCTCAGTACTACAGAGAGATGTAATGATGCAGCCAGTGGTTTTTATTATTGGTCATAACAGCACAGCGGCCACACTGCACATACTTCTGGGACATCGTTTTTGAGGTTGATTTACTAAAACTGGAGAGTGCAAAATCTGGTGCAGCTGTGCATGGTAGCCAATCAGCTTCTTGCTTCAGCTTGTTCAATTAAGCTTTGACAAAAAAACAGGAATCTGATTAATTCCTATGCAGAGCTGCAACAGATTTTGCACTTGTTAGTTTTAGTAAATCAAACCCTTTGTGCTGTTGTTGCTCCCTTCCCACCACCATACCACAGGAAAGAAGATACAATTGGAGCAGTCGCATGAATACTATATTAGCCCTACCCCCCCCCCCAAAAAAAAAAAAGAAAAAAAAAAACCATTATGCTAGAAATGTAATATAAATAGTGTATACTGTCCAGGGGTAGGGGCAGGGACTGCAGAAAATAATAACTTGGATGCCTTGAGTTCTGCTTAAATGCTTTTCCTTGAAACACAGTGAATGCCCTCTGCTAGTTTCATCAATGAAGAAGCAACAGCACAATGAAGCAGTCAACACTTTGCTCACTCCTCCTGCCAGCCAGCTACTGGCATTATATGGACAGAACTGTGCAATGCAGAAAAGCTCTACTTATATAGAAACTGTATGTATATATATACACACACACACACACACACACACACACACACACATACAGACATATATACACAAATACACACACACCTCAGCATAAATGAGTACACCCCAACAGATTTGTCGGAAAACCTTTCCTTTCGTTTCAGAATCAACATTTTCTATGGGATACTATACTACAAAATACTCCCACAACTGTGGGCCATTGACTGCAAACAAGATTTGTTCATTTGCACACACACAAAAAAGTATTTTTCCTAACCAATTCATTCAAGACCATGTTGCAAAAATGAATACACCCCAATGAAAGTCTTAGGAGTAAAGCTAAATTTTAGACAACTTTACTTAAAGAAACCCCCTTCACATTTCATGCTGTCAGCAATGGCACCACATGGAAGAGGAATGTCACAAGGCCTGAGAAGGAAAGTAATTTCTTTACACTAGAATGGCGAAAGCTACAAGAAGATCAGGAAAGCTAAAGCTTTACTTATCAGTCAGAATACTGTAGCAAAAAGTATACAAAACATTTACCAATGATGGAACTGAAACCATCTCACAGAGACGTCCAGGCCACCCACAGAAGTTAACACCCAGACAGAAGCGTCTTCTGATGAGAAGAGTTGAAGAAAATTGCCATGCAAGTTCACAGCAGTTAGCTAAAAAAGTAGAAAGCCAAACTGGGGTGATTGTTTCCCGTGCCACAATACGGCGTACACTGGAGAGGAATGGCATGCATAGGTGTTGTCCATGAAGAAAGCCTCTCCCAAAGCCCATGCACAAAAAAGCCCACCTAGAATTTGCCAGAGCCCATGCTGAAAAAGAAGACTACTGGGACTCTGTACTCTGGAGTGAGGAGTCCAAGATAAATGTTTTTGGAACGGATGACTTCAAAACTGTATGGCATCGCAAAGGTGAGAAGTACAAAGAAAAATGAATGGTGCCTACAGTGAAACATGGTGGTGGCAGTGTCCTTCTGTGGGGCTGCATGAGTGCTGCTGGTGTCATTGATGGTATTATGAATTCACAGATGTACTGTTCTATGTTGAAAGAGAAGATGCTACCATCACTCCGTGCCCTTGGTTGTCATGCACTTTTCCAACATGACAATGATCCAAAACACATATCTAAGGCCACTGAACAGGGTGAACTATGGGGAATTCTAAAGAGACAAGTTGAGCACCGCTTTCTATCCAGTATCCAGGCTTTAAAAGAGGTCATTCTTGAAGAATGGAAAAAGATAGATGTTGCAATAGGTCGTCAACTTGTTCATTCCATGCCTAGAAGACGTGGTGCTGTCTTTACAAATCATGGAGGTCATACAAAATACTAGATGTAGTAGTTTTTGTTGTGGGGTGTATTCATTTTTGCATCAACTAATTTGAGTAAACTGAATATTTTGTAATCTAAGTTATATTATTAACCTTACTTTCATGTAATGAGCTAAACAAAATGTTCTATAAAACTCAGTTTTGTCAAAATGTTGGAAATTGTTCTTGTGTTCATTGAGATATTGATTAAAATCTTACTTTTCAAAAAGGGCTTTACTCATTTAAGCTGAGCACTGTATATATATTTTTGGACTGCAAATTTAAAGCAGAGCACCAGCCATTTTTGTGTTTATTAAAAGTCAGCAGCTACAAAAACTGTAAAATGCTGACTTTTGATAAACAGAGACTCATCTGTCCCAGAATCAAGCGATGTGCTCACCTGAGCTGTCCTTTTCCTCAGTCTTCTGTCCCCTTACAGCACGTGGCTATGCCAGCTTGCGGCTTCACAGCCGGGTGTCCACTGCGCATGTGCGAGCGTCACTACGCATTGTAAATGGTCCTGCAGTCTTCTTGGACCAGTCACGTGCCCTAATAGACTGCGGGGAGTAATGGGGAGAGAACTTCCGTTTCCAATCAGATTAGGCAGTTGGAGTGTAAATGGTCAAAATCAGGTACTTGCTCCCCCCCACACCAAACAAAGTGCCATTTGGGGAAGAGGAGAAGGCAGGAAGCCTTAAAAGCAAAACTTGACATTTTGGGTGGAGCTTCACTTTAAGTAATTAGAAAACAAACGCCATATATAAAAGTAATTTCTAACACCCACCTGAGTCAATTCGAGCCTGCCTCCGGGCTGCGCACTCCTCAATGCGGAGCTTGGGGATTCCCTCAGCCACAGCTCTGGCCATGCCACCCATTTCTTCTATCTCCTCAATAAGCTGCTCCACAGAGAACAGGTAAAGAGTGAATAAAAGTGTCAATAAAAAGTATAAAAACATAGCAAAATTAAAAAACAAACAAAAAAAAAAAAAAAAAAAAAACAGAAAAACATAGGTTTAAAGCCCAGCTCTAGGAAAATAAAAAAAATTGTGCATTTTTCATTTTACAAGACTATGTGGCGTTTTAGTATATATTCCTTCTTTTGCTAGGTAAATTTGAATAATTGCACAGACACATTTCATATTTACATTGCCAGCCAGCAGGTAGAGCTCTGCGCTCCATGTTGAAATGTTAATAGAATAATTTTAGCTGCTTTGCAGAATAAAAACAGTTTACAGAGCCCAGGCAGGTGAAGCTCTATTGTAGGCAAAGCTCAAAGCTGGAAAGAGAAAGCCTGCTAACAAAGAGCTACTGCCATGTGCTTACTTTGGAAAACTCTAATGTTTAAAAAAGGAGAAGTATGGCCAAAGCTATTTTGGCTATACACCTCCTATGGGTCACAGGAGTGCACTTAGATCTGCACTCCTGTGACCCCAATTCAGCCAAACACAGGCTAAAGTCCACTGTCTGCTAACGTCACAGAACTAGTCCTGACTCGGCATGGATCCTGAAAATAATGCCGGGATTCGCCCAGATGCCTAACCGGCACCTGACTCAGCCTCTTGGTGTACCACTGAGAGCATTAGCCAGCTGCTCCCACACCCTTCACTGTCTAGTGCTGAAGTGAGCGCTTGAGGGGCAGAGCAAAGTGACTAACAGCGAGCTCTCTGCTCAGTGAAGACAGAGAACTGAGCGATCAATGGTCTTTCTCGGTCTTAAAGCCGGAAGGGTACAGATGCACCTAGGGAAGTATAACTGATTGTTTTTTGAAAGCCCACACTTCTCTTTTAAATATTTCTATAAAAAGTAAATAAAAAGATATAAAACATCAATGTGGATCACAGAATTTCTTCAAAAAAATAAAAGTGAACTAGAAAACTTAATTGTTTCACTTGAAGGAGCTTAAAAACAGAATTGGATGAATCCATAAATACAAAAGCTTTTTAAAAAAAGAGTGTAACTGTAGTCAAAATAATTTTCTTTGTTAGTTTTAGATAGAGTAGGGAATGGCTAAAACCACTAAAAGTTTGTTTTCTGTCTGTGTCCCTTTAGGGAAATTTTATTTTACTTCTGCCAGAAGACACAACAGAAGCAAGAGGAAATCTCTTTGAAACACTCGTCCCAATTGAAAGATCACCTCTGTACTCCTGTTCTGCTGACCAATCAAAGTTTTGGATTTCTTTGTCGGTGACACTGGTCATCAGTTCAAAGAGAGAGGCCGAATCTCCTCATGGGACGCACAGACAGCTATAAAAAAAAATCTGACAGGTTCTAACCCTTCACCACTCTATCCAATTTTTTTTTTTTATTATCTTGAGATACACTTTGAATGCAGTCCTAACCTTTAGAGCAGCTTGGTAAACGTCCTCCGTTACACACTCCATCATGTAGGAACCTCCCCAGGGATCGGCCACTTTAGGGATTCCAGACTCTTCTTGGATGATAATCTGGGTGTTCCGGGCTATTCTGGCACTCTTCACGGTAGGCAATCCTAGCGCCTCATCAAAGGAGTTGGTGTGCAGCGACTGAGTGCCTCCAAACACTGCGGCCATGGCTTCAATCACAGTGCGGATTACGTTGTTATAAGGATCCTGGTAATGGTAGTTTTGAGAACTTTAGTCTTTTTCATTTTTTTCCCGAGACATACAGGTTCATTAACACAGCGTTGTGACCTGGATCAATGCAACTCAACCGCTAGGCTAGGGAACATAGAAAACAACTGTTTTCTATGTGTCCTATTTATATTTATCACAGCGCATCGGAATGCACTGCTGTGCTGTGGAGACATGAATGAAGTGTCACTTTGTGACACTCCAAATACAGTTTAAAAAATACTACAACCACATATACAAAAAATATGTTATTATGGCAGGGAAAAAGTATTATAAATGGGGCAGCACAGTGGCGAAGTGGTTAGAATTTCTGCTTAGCAGCACTAGAGTTATTGGTTTGAACCCAAACCACAAGACTACCTGCCTGGGGTTTGCATGTTCTCCCTGTGCCTGCGCGGGTTTCCCCCAGGTACCCTGGTTTCCTCCCACACTCCAAAAGACATGCTAATAGGTTAATTGGATCCTGTCTAAATAGTCATAGTATGTATGTAAATGGTCCTAGTATGTATGAATGTGAGCTAGGGACCTTAGACTGAAAGCTCCTTGAGAGAAGGGACTGATGTGAATGTACAATATATATGTAAAGAACTGCGTAAATTGACAGCACTATATAAGTACCTGGAATAATAATCATAATTAAAAAAAATAAAATTAAATCTAAGGAAGTAGGACATACTGAATAATTAAAGCAATTATAAACCCAAAACCAAAAAGTGTAATATATTGCAACTTGCTAATAATTAGAAGTGGAGGCTGCATTAGTTTTCTTCTTTTTTAAAGCATTATTTCCCCCTCTGTTTTCACCTGGTGATCTAGCCAGTGACACACCTCCTGTATTAGAATGCCTCCTCTCTGGATAAAGGAGCAACGTTAGACAGCAACACTGGCAGAAGGGTATAAGATGGACTAGAAGACTTTGTTCTGTTGAAAAACAACAGACTTACTGGCCAGATCACCAGGTGCAGGGTGACTGGTCTGGTCTCCGCCCTCTTCTGAAGTTTTCTGCAGGCAGCCTGTGGTGGATGAGGCCTGCAGGACCCCTCCCACAGCTCTGCTCAGGTTAGGTACAGCTCAGTGATGAGGTCACTGCTACTTTTACAAGAAAATAATTAATTGTATTTGTAAAGGCATTTGGTGCACCAGAAGTAGAGGCACTGTATATCCCTTGTGGATGTTGAGGAATGTATTCAAAAGGAAAATGTTCTGCCCTGAGTTGAGCTTTAACAAAGCTTAATAGCTCAAAATGAAAATTTACACACGTAATTGAGTCAGAGCAAAGGATGGCTCCCTCTGAAGTTTTCATTAGACAAAGCCAGCCTCAAAGCAGGCCTAGGTGGGTACCCCGTAGTGCTCTGGAAATTCTTTATCATATATTTAAATATTTAATTGTAAAAGGATTGTGTATGTGTATGTATATATATATATATATATATATATATATATATATATATATTTATTTATTATTATAATATACACAAACACACACACACACACACACACACACACACACACACTGTAATAACCATTAGAAACATAAAAACATAGTAAATTATAAGAAAATTAATCCCAAAGAGCAAATTCCTAAAGTTGGTAATTGAGAAGGATGAACAAGTACAATGATATCAAATCTCCCTTTACCTCCTTATCATCAAACCAAAAAGTACATACAATTTACCAGTCTACACCTTGTTTGGAAAAACGGTTATGTGTAAAATAGGTATTGAACATGACATCATTTTTCTCAGTAAATATATTTCTCAAGGTGCTATTGACATGAAATTTTCAAATGTCGGTAACAACCCATGCAATCCGTACATACAAAAGAAACCAAAACAAATACATTCAGAAGTTAAGTTCTGTGTAATAAAACAAAATGACACAGTGAAAAAGTATTGAACATGCTAACTGAAATTTATTTAATACTTCATACAAAATCCTTTTTTGGGAATGACAGCTTCAAGACACCTCCTGTATGGAGAAACTAGTCACATGCATTTCTCAGGTGCGATTTTGGCCCATTCTTTCACACAGTCTTCAAATCTGGAAGGTTCTGTGGGCCTCTTCTATGAACTCTGATCTTTAGCTTTTTCCATAGATTTTCTATTGGATTCAAGTCAGGTGATTGGCTGGGCCATTCCCGCAGCTTTATTTTCTCTTTCTTTGAAAACAAATGAGTTTCCTTGGCTTTGTGTTTGGTATCATTGTCTTGCTGAAATGTCCACCCTCGTTTCAGCTTCATCATCCTGGTAGATGGCAGCAGGTTTTTATCAAGAATGTCTTGGTACATTTTTTCCATTCATCCTTCCTTCAATGATATGAAGTTTGTCAGTATCGTATGCTGAAAAACAGCCCCACACCATGATGTTCCCACCTTCATGCTTCACGGTTGGGATGGTGTTTTTGGGGTGATGTGCAGTGCCATGTGACCTCCAAACATGGTGTGTACTATGGCATCCAAAGAGTTCAATTTGGTCCCATCTGACCAGACTATATTCTCCCAGTATTTCACAGGCTTGTCTTAATGTTGTGCAGCAACCTTTAAATGAGCTTCAACATGCTTTTTCTTCAGCAATAGAGTCTTGCGTGGTGAGCGTGCATACAGGCCATGGAGGTTGAGTGCATTACTTATTGTTTTCTTTTAAACAATTGTACATACTAATTCCAGGTCTTTCTGAAGCTCTCCACATGTGGTCCTTGGCTCTTGGACAGAGTTGTCCAAGATGATAATTATTTTCATGTCAGGAATCTTGCGAGGAGCACATGGTCATGGCCGGTTTATGGTGAAATTATGTTCTTTCCCTTCCAGATTATGGCATCAACAGTGCTCACCGAAACATTCAGAAGTTTAGAAATCCTTCTGTAACCAATGCAATCAGTATGTTTTGCAACAACAGGGCTGTGAAGGTCTTGAGAGCTCTTACACATCATGAGATGTTTTTGTGTGACACCTTGGTAATGAGACACCTTTTTATAGGCCACCAGTTGAGACAGAACCAGCTGATATAAATTTGCACTGCAAGGGGCAGGAGTGCTTTCAAATTACTGATAGATTTCAGCTGGTGTCTTGGCTTTCCATGCCTTTTTGCACAACCCTTTCTTCATGTGTTCAATACTTTTTCCCAGCATCATTCCATTTTATTACACAAAATTATTACACAGAACTTAATTTCTGAACTTATTTGTTTTGGTTTCTTTGTATGTATGGATTGCTTTGGTTGTTACCAACACGTGGTGAAAATTTCATGTCAATAGCACCTTTAGAAATATATTTGCTGAGAAAAGTGGTGACGTGTTCAATACTTATTTTACCCCCCCCCCATATGTATGGATCCCTCAGAGCTGTTTGCTGACATCCATTGGATAACAGAGCCCACTTGTTGGGGTGTGGTGTGTAATACACCACCCTCACCTGTTCGGTTAGGGACCAGCCAGAAGTCTGGCAGTGAGCTCGCAGTAAGAGGGATTTCTGATCTTTAGGCTGGAAATGCTTCTCGATCAGATACGCCCACAGACGTCGCCCTGCTCTCATCTTTGCGATTTCCATATAAAAATTCATCCCGATGCCCCAAAAGAAGGATAGTCTAATGATAGAGAAAAAATAAGTAAATAAACCTAAAATTAATAAACCTCCTATGAACCACAACATAATAAAACAAAGTATATGTAGACATTGTTATTTTTAATGGAAAATTAGACGCTTGGCATTCATGAAAATGATTCATCAGAAATGTTTTACCTGCCAAATGATTGCCAATTCTACCCAGGCATCTGTTTAAAACTCTGACAGCAGAAACCCTAGCAGAAAAATGCTGCTTTAAAAAAAAAAAAAAAAAAAAAAAAAAAAAAAAAAAGAAAAAAGACTGGTAAAAGCTATATATTGCAGAAGCGTTTAAGCGTGTCAAGTGTCTGATCATTAATGCATTCCATTGGCTATGAGGGGGTTGAAATGCACATCAATCTTTACAAAATTTATCGGAAATTGATATTTTTGTGTATTAGTTGCCACCAAAAGGGAATATACATTTACTTTTGAAAAAATGGAGAGACAATGTGCGCTGGAGACTACAAAACCCAAGACGAATATTAAATGCAAGTATTGAAACACTGACTTTTGCCCATGTCAGCCCTCATAAGGGTGCCCCTCCACTGGTCTCTAAGGTATCTGCATTGCAATGGGAAAAGGGAAACCATGCTAAAAACTAACTAACTATCAATGATAGCCAAAAGGTAGCTATAGACACCTAATGGTTTCTACTATTATATGATGATCTTGATTTAGAATATCTACTGTAAAGGCAAATTTAAAGCATGATCAAAAATAACAAAAAAAAAAAAATTGTACAGCCCAAATTCCACACTGATATTACATTACATCTTGGATGGGCTGGTAATTTGAACCAGTTGTTGATTTCTTATATAACTTGCATAAAGGCAGTTTCACCCGACAGTGCAAACAGAGTAATCACGATACGTGTGAACCCTTTCTTCCCCACTGTGTCCTGTCCTGTGTTTTTATGCTGCTTTATGTTTTTGTTCCTAATAAAGATAGATTTCAGCGTTTAGTGTGGTCGTCCAGATCCTTTCCCTTCATTCAATACTGATATTACATTTTGGCTGGACTGGTAGTTTGAACCAGTTGTTGTCTTCTTATATAACTTATATAGCATGAAAGTTATAGTGTCTACAAGCAATAGTGTGTGCGTGTGTACACACACACACACACACACACACACACACACACACACACACACACACACAAAATCACACCTCAAAAAAAATTAAAGGAACACTTTTTAATCAGAGTATAGCATCACATCAATTAAACTCCTGGGATATTGATCTGATCAGTTAAGTAGCAGAGGGGGTTGTTAATCAATTTCAGCTGCTTTGGTGTTAATGAAATTAACAACAGGTGCACTAGATGGGCAACAATGAGACAACCCCCAAAACAGGAACGGTTTTACAGGTGCAGGCCACTGACATTTTTTTCTCTAACTCATCTTTTCTGACTGTTTTTCACTAGTTTTGCATTTGGCTAGGGTTAGTGTCACTACTAGTAGCATGAGGCGATACCTGGACCCTACAAAGGTTGCACAGGAAGCCCAACTGCTCCAGGATGTCACATCAATACGTGCCATTGCCAGAAGGTTTGCTGCGTCTCCCAGCACAGTCTCAAGAGTGTTGAGGAGATTCCAGGAGACAGGCAGGCAATTTTTTTTTATATTAGTAATGGCGGTGATCAGCGATTTATAGTGAGACTGTTACAGTGCAGTAGGCAATCTAACATTAACTGACACTGGGTGGGAACTGACTAAATGACACTTACATCTCCAGTGACACTAATACAGTAATCAATGCTAATAATATACACTGTCACTGTACTAATGACATTGACTGGGAAGGGGTTAACATTTAGAGACAATCAAAATGTTAATTTTGTGTACTGTGTGCTGTTTTACTAAGCAATGTGCTGGGTTTTGCAGGGAGAAAATAAAACAACATGTCACTGCTGTCTTTAGAGAGCCCTTTACCAACACAGAGCTCTCTTCTGTCATTTGCTAAGCTGATCAGCAGGTTCTAGCCATAAATCATTAGCCGGGAACCACCGATCGGCATGTGCGGTAGAAAATGAAGGCACAGCCATGGAAGCCATGCTCCCTATCTGGAAGAGCCAAATCACATACATGTACAAGATCCGGGGCAGGGGGGCTGCTCTTCCACAGTATATCTGCGGTTGAAGCTGGGAAGTGGTTGAAGGTGCAGATACAGAATATGTACTTACCTGGGTGCAAATTCATCAATGGTCAGGCCAGCTTTCAGCCCAGTTCTGCAATACTCCAACCCATCAGCTACTGTATATGCCAGTTCCAAGACAGCATCTGCTCCTGCTTCCTGCATGTGGTACCCACTGATGGAGATGGAGTTAAATTTTGGCATGTACTATAGAAAGAACAGAAGGTGATGGGGGAGAGAGGGTGGTTAGTGACACAAATGGGATCTTACCAAGTACAGAACAAGTCCCAGTTAGCAAAGCCTAGGTGTATGTTCATTTCATACACAAACATACAGACAAAAAAAATAATGTCCCGATTTGGATATAACCCCCATCACCTAAAGGCCCAGTTATACATCATCACTATGTTACTGCTGCATAGCAAACGTTTAGGCTGCATTCACACCTGAGCATTTTGCAGCTCGAAGATGCTCAACAAGCAAAATCCCATTCATTTCAATGGCCCCTGTTTACATCTCAGCATGGACAGGGGCCACTGAAATGAATGGGATTTTGCTTGCGGAGTGTCTCCAAGCTACAAAACGCTCAGGTGTGAATGCAGCTAAAGGTCAGGTTACTATGCAGAAGCTTTTGCCTCCAATAACTCTCCTTATAATGCAGTAATTGCAGAACAAAACATGTCTACTCTACTGCAAGTTAATAATTTACTCAGTGAACACATGCATACACTAAGTGTTGCTAATTAGACATATACTTTAACCACTTTCCCTCCAGAGGATTTACCCCCTTCCTGCCAGCCATTTTATGCGTTACTTTAACTGACAATTGCGCAATCATGCAAGGCTGCACACAAATTAAATTTACGCCCTTTTTTTCCCACAAATAGAGCTTTCTTTCGGTGGTATTTGTCCTCATGTGCTTTTTAAATTTTTTGCGCTATAAAAAAAAAAAAGACCGACAATTTTGAAAAAAAACCCAAAAACATATGTTTTTTAATTTTTGCTATTAAACATGTCCAGTAAAAACATTTAATACATCAAATGTCATCATAAATGTAGGCCAAAATGTATTCTGCTACATGTCTTTGCTATTTTATGTGAAAGTTATAGTGTTTTTACAAAGGCAGTATATATACTGGGCTTTCTTATAGCAGGACTGCGGGGGGGCATTCTGACACTGGGGGGAACGGACCTGGTGTCACTGACATCCCCAGTGACACCAATACAGTGATCAGTGCTATTAAAAAGCACTGACTGTACTAATGGCACTGGGAAGGAAGGGGTTAACATATGGGGTGATCAAAGGGTTAACTGTTTCATTTGTAACCGTGCGCTGTGTTTGTGCTTCACTGTAAGCACACTGCTTTGCATGACTGTGCTAAGCACACTGCTTTGCATGGCTGTGCTATGCACAGCCATGCTAAGCAGTGTGCAGGAGATGACAGGCGAGAGAACGGTTTTGTTTCCAAACAGTTCTCCTCCCCGTCGGACATGCTCGGTAATCACCGGCTGGGACCTGGTGATTGACAGCAGAGGCCGCGAATGGCGATGCGGCTAGGGCGCAAACGCCCCCTACCCGGAAATGCAAAATCTCTCACACACACACACACGTGATTTTGCGCACTGCTGCCACCCTGCCCTGTAGCAGTATTTCTGCTATAGGCAGCGGTAAAGCGGTTAACTAGACCATTCCGCTATGTGGTGACAGGATATCCTTAGAGAAGTTTAGGATAGTAAAAAAAGAAAAAAAAAAAAACCACACACACAACACAAGCACACATACTTATATGGCTGCAGAATTAATCAGATGCTGTGGCTGAACCCCCGATGGCTCTAAGCCCAAGAACTGATCGGTCATGTGAGCGCTTAGTTTTGGAGTCTGCTCTGAGCACAGAGCAATGACTGTCGGTCACCGGTTCTCTACTCTGCCCTTCAGCACTCACTGGAGCGCCCCCCAGAAGAGGGCGTGGGACCAGCTGGCTCAGGCTCTCAGAGGCACATTGAGAGGCTGAGCCAGCTAATGATCAGGCATCTGGGTGGATGCCGATATCCTTCCAGAGGCCTCTAAAATATCAGCCGATAAATTTTAGCCCACTGTCAGCTGATTCTGCTTCACAGGAGAGCACAAGTAAGTGCACTCCTGTGACCCTCAAGAGAAGTATGGCCAAAAGAGCTTTAGTCATACATTTCTTTTTAAGAACTCCAGGTAAACATAAAATATACATCTATACACCTAATGCAGCTTTGTATTCTTTAATCACTTGAGGATTTTAAACGTACATGGGGGAGATACAATTAGGTCCATATTTATTCGGACACAGGCACAATTTTAGTTTTTTTTCCAGGTATTTACAAAAATATATTCAAGCTATAGTTATATAATGGATATGGGCTGAAAGTGCACACTCTCAGGTTTAATTTGAGGGTATGTACATCCAAATTGCAGGAAGGGTTTAGGAATTACAGCCACCCTCTCTTTTTCAAGGGATCCAAAGTAATTGGATGATTGACTCAAAAGCTGTTTCATGGCCAGGTGTGGACTACTCCGTTATTTCTTCATCAATTAAGCAGGTAAAAGGTCTGGAGTTGGTTCTAATTGTGGTATTTACATTTGGAATCTATTGCTGTGAACCTACATCATGTGTTCAAAGGAGCTGTCCATGCAAGTGAAACAGGCCATTGTAAGGCCTCAAAAATGAAACAAATCCATCAGAGACATAGCAGCAACATTAGGAGTGGCCAAATCAACAGTTTGGTACATTCTGAGGAAGGAATAACGCACTGGTGAGGTAAGAAACATAAAAAGGCATGGACGTACTCTATGGTAAAGAAAAACCCATTCACAACATCCAGACAAGTGAAGGACACTCTCCAGGAGGTGGGCGTATCATTGTCAAAGTCTACAATCAAGAGAAGACTTCACGATAGCAAATACAGAGGGTTTACCACAAGGTGCAAACCATTCATAAGCCTGAAGAATAGAAAAGCCAGATTAGACTTTGCCAAAAAACATCTAAAAAAGCCAGACCAGTTCTGGAAAAGTATTCTTTGGATGGATGAAACTAAGATTAATCTGTACTAGAATGACGGGAAGAAAAAAGTGTGAAGAAGGCTTGGAACAGCTCATAATCCAAAGAACACAACGTCATCTGTAAAACATGGTGCAGGCAGTGTGATGGCATGGGCATACATAGCTTACAGTGGCATTGGGTCATTGGTGTTTATTGATGATGTGACAGAAGCAGCCGGATGAATTCTGCAGTGTTTAGAGATATACTGTCAGCCCAGATTCAGCCAAATGCAGCAAAGGTTGATTGGACGGCTCTTCACAGAACAGATGAACAATGATCCAAAACACACTGCAAAAGCAACCCAAGAGCTTTTGAATGAAAAGAAGTGGAATATTCTGCAATAGCCGAGTCAGTCACCTGATCTCAACCCTATTGAGCATGCATTTCACTTGCTGAAGGCAAAACTAAAAAGGAAGAAAGACCCACAAGCAAAGAACTGAAGACAGCTGTAGTTAGAGCCTGGCAAAGCATCAGAAAGGAGGAAACCCAGTCTTTGGTAATGTCCATGGGTTCCAGACTTCAGGCAGTCATTGCCAGTAAAGGATTCTCAACAAAATATTAAAAATGAACATTTTATTTATGATTATATTCATTTGTCCAATTACATTTGAGTCCCTGAAAATGGAGGAACTGTGTATAAAAATGGTTGCAGTTCCTAAAATATGTACTTAAAATTTCTGCTCAACCCCTTGAACTAAAGCTGAAAGTCTGCACTTCAAATTCATGTGGAGCGTTTCATTTTAATTTATTCTGGTGGCATACAGAGCCAAAAGTAAGAAAATTGTGCCTTTGTCCAAATATATATGGACCTAACTGTATGTCCTAAAACCGTTAACAAAGTCTCCTATGTTCAGGTGCTCTCACCCTGGTGCCACTCTCCCTGCTGCTCCTACAGGCAATTTTCTGCTGTCAAAATGACAGCGGGAATTGATATAGATTAGATAGCAAAAGCAGCTGTTGAAATGCAAACCCTCCTGTGTAAAACAGATGCAGATATTCTGCACGTCATTGATTAATACAGTGTAACATCATATTGTTGCATTGACATGTATAAAATAGTAAATGCAAATGTGTACTTCTATTTAACTCCTTATTAACCCTAAGCCTCCATGCACATTGGCTTAAAAATCATCGCTTCTACACGTTCGTTGTTTAAGCTCTACGTTTAGAGGCAAGAGAAAAACCCTTCTGGTTTGTGTTTTTGATTGGAGTTTTCTGGCAGAAAAAAACACTAAACTCTCATAAACTTGCTGAAACAGTGTACAAAAATGATCTATATCAGCGTTTTGTTCTGCCAAGGGAACTGGCGTTTTTTTTTTTTTTTTTTTAAGCCCAGTGTGCATGGAGCCTTAGTTAACCAAAATCAGCCCTATATAAACACATTAACGCCTTCCTTTCTTCTCCTACAAGTTTTCATTTATTTAACCTTTTTTTAATGGAACAATAAAACAACTTTTTTAAAACACTGGTAAAAAGAAAAATACTTTTTTTTTCCCCATTTTACAGACTTAGGTCTATAGATTACATGGACAATAAAGCTGGAGCTGAACGCATTCCTAAATGTATAAAATATAAACTGAATACTAATATTTATAGGTAATAACACCAGGGATTGCTGATCCAGGGAACCTCCAATTGCCTCCTGGGGTATCAGGAAGGAATTTTTTTTCCCTACTGCAGGAGAAAATTGGATCATGCTTTATTGGGGTTTTTTGTCTTCTTCTGGATCAACTGTGGGTGTAGGACTGTGTTTATTTTTCTATTGGTTGAACTAGATGGACTTCTTTCTATTTCAACCTGACTAGCTATGTAACTCAGAAAGCCAAGTTTGTCCACAGAAAAAACAAACAAACAATGTATATATAACTTTGCAGTCTTAAGTAATAAAGTTAGCATCAAATGAGCAGGTCCATAGCAGATGTAAAATGTAAATGTAAAAATGCTTTGATCCATTATACATAATAAGGTTCGAGGGCTGAAGTGGTTATTAAATTTCATTTTTGTTTTAATGCAAGCAGTGTAAAGTACCTGAACTCGACCTGGTTTCAGGTCCCTGTACAGCAAGGTACAAAGTGTGAGAGGAAGGAGCAACACATGGAGCCAGTAAGTTCATATGCTGACAAGGAGCATGCTGATAGGAAGGGAGAGCAAAGTGACAAGCTTATCAGTAAGCTGCTTCTCGATTACTGCCAGTCAAAGGTTGGGAACAGGTCCATGACAGCATGGGCTTAAATCATTCAACCCAGAAAACGGAGGACATTCAGCCCGGGTTCATAATGATGTGGTGCAGAATTCGCAGAGTTTTCTGTGCGAATTCTGCACTGCATCAGAATCGCACCCTGTTCATGTGAACCGCTGCGGGTGTGTATGTTAAAAACACCCCGAAAGCGGGCCGCAAAACGTGTTGTGATGTGCAAAATTGGATCGCATAGGTGTAAATACCCATGCGATCCGATTCTAGTGCGGACCAAAAAAAAGGGTCCTGCATGTTTTCTGATGCGGTGCGATTAGAGCCACACAAAATGTATTTTGCACCGCACACAAATCGCATGTGATTTGCACAGGAATGCAGTGCGGTTCCTGTGCAAATCACATATATCGCACCGCACATATGGGAACCCAGGCTTAGTGTGAAAATGGAAGTAATGCTATGAACGTAATGTGAGTATTGCACAAAACATTGTTTTTTAACCTTTTAATGGGCTATTATTTTTTTGGCCAGCGAAAAGTACTTACAGGTAAGTCCTTAGTCTCCATGACATTAACTAAAGAGCAGTAAGAGTATCTTACCTGAGATGTGTACTGGAAGATATCAGCAATGATTTGCATGGAAGGCTCTGGAGGAAATATATATGTATTCCTAACCATAAACTCCTTTAGGATGTCATTCTGTATGGTCCCGGTCAGCTTCTCCAGAGGAACGCCCTGCTCCTGACCAGTGACTATGAACATGGCCAGGATGGGTATGACGGCACCATTCATGGTCATAGAGACAGACATCTTCTCCAGAGGAATGCCATCGAACAGCATCTTAGTGTCCTCCACTGAGTCAATCGCCACCCCCGCCATGCCGACATCTCCATGAACTCGAGGGTTGTCAGAGTCATAGCCTCGATGGGTGGCCAGGTCAAACGCAACAGACAAGCCCTGCTGACCAGCTGCAATGAAACCAGACATAGTAAAAAGCACAGTAAAGAAGGCTGCTGAGAAGGAGCAATGTATAATAGATTTCTAGAGTACTATGGCAGGTTAAGGAAGAACTCTAGTGAAGATCGGGATAAATATCAGCTTTGAGAGAAATAAAGGCATTGTCATCATTAATCTCGCTTTCTGAGAATGCTAAATGCTTGACTGGCATATTGATGCTTTGCGTGCAATACTTTGTGTTACTAACCTGGAACAAGTATAGAAATAAGTAAAATGTGACTTTTCTCCAAACCTGTTTTGCTGCGTAATCATTACACATCAGAAATTCAAAGCTACTAAAGTCAGATACAGACAGGCAGCAGGAAGGTTCGGGGGGTGGCCAGCAAGTGCAGGGACTGTTTTACTCATGACAGGTACACTTCCATACCTAACCCCAACCAAAGTTTTTTTTTTTTTCTTCTCGTTTTGGACAGAACTGAGAAAGGTTAGAATTACCGTTGCATCGATATCGGTATCAATACGAACCATTTTCAAAAATACTTGTACTCGTGCAGATGCCCCAATCCTAAAACCGATACTTTCAAGTCCGCAGACCGTAACCGTCACCTTTATGAAGAGAGATGCAGGAGAATGTTGCACGAGGCAGCTCCCGGATGTCTGACGTCACACACGTCCAATCGGGTGCGGAAGCGCATGATGTGACATCCAGACCGCAGAAGCTCTGGCAAGTACTCTACCGCTTCATCACCATGACACAGGCAGGTGAGCTGGGCATTACGTGTAAAAATAAATGCATCCAAGGACAGTTATTGATTTTAGGGTATATCAATATAAGGGTGCAGCGCTAAGACATAGTGTGTAACATAATACGTAATGAATAACATAAGGTGCAAGATAATTAACCAATTCAATACCGGGCAATTTTACACCTTCCTGCCCAGGCCATTTTTTACGTTTCAGCGCTCTCACACTTTGAATGACAATTGCGCGGTCATACAACATTGTACCCAAACTAAAATTTTATCATTTTCTTCACACAACTAGAGCTTTCTTTTGCTGGTAATTAATCACCGCTGGGGTTTTTATTTTTTGCTAAATTAACAAAAAAAGACCAAAAATTTTGAAAAAATTGTTATAAAAGTTTACAAATAAATAATTGTTCTTCATAAATTTAGGCCGAGATGTATTCTGCTACATGTCTTTGGTGAAAATAACCCAAATTAGGATGTATTATTTAGTTTGTAGGAAAATTATAGAGTTCACAAACTATGGTATAGATCTGGATATTGATCAGTCCTGAAGTACTGACAGCCAATCTAATTTCTTGAGGTCCAAGAATGTCAGAATAGTACAGATATCCCCCAAATGACCACTTTTTGCAGAGTAGACAATCTGACGTACTTCATAAGAAGCATGGCGAGTTTTTTGAAGTTGTATTTTTTTTGTCATAATTTTTCGGAAAATGAAAAAAATTTAAAAAAATATTTTCACAATTTTTTTTACATACTGTCACCAGTATTTTTTTTATTATTTTTAATTTTTTATTACATTTTTTTTTATTTTTTTTAAGATTTTTTTTCATATTTTACTATGACCAATGTAGTACAATATTACCATAGTAACATTGTACTACTTTGGGGAAGTGATCAGTATTTTTTTTTGTTTACACAATTTGCTTATAGCAAAGAATTACTTTGCTATAAGCAAGCATTTACCTGAATGACATCGATTCATTCAGGGCTTTTTTTTTTGTGCTTAGCTGTGATTTGGCCACAGCTAATCACATGACATGTGCATGTGACCTGCTGTGACCATTCACTGCTAGACACTAGTATGCAATGGATGGCATGAATGAAGCCATCCATTGTATACAACTGTCATGTGACCTGCTGTGATTGGTCACAGCAGGTCACATGGTACCGGCAACGGGGGCCGGTACTCAGATCTGTCATCGGCCGTGTCCGAGGTACACGGCCGGTGACAGATCACGCCGCTAGGCGGCTCTGCAACCGTGCAAACTGCGCATGTGCGGGAGGACGCCAAATGGCATACACCCCGGAAAGCTAAAGCATTTTTGCGGCCGCCAAACGGCTATAGGCCGGGCGGCAAATGGTTAATATTTATATACTGTATATACAAACCATGGGCAATGGTTTGTGGACACCTGACCATCTCACTTATAGGACATCCCATTCCAAGACCATGGGTATTGCCATTGAGCCAGAAATAGGAGCCAACTTCATATGAATTCTTCTAGAAAGGCTTACCAAAAGATTTTAGCATGCATCTGTGGGAATTTGGGCTTATTCAGCCAAAAGAGCATTTGCTGATGTTGGACAAGAAGACCTTTCTGGCAATCAGCATTCCAGCTCATCTCAAAAGAGTTCAGTAAGGCTAAGGTCAGGGCCAGGGATGTCAACTATCCGTAGATTTACAGACAGAATGTAAATTTTAACCATTTACGGGCTGTCCATAAGTGCCCGTTTATGGATGGAGGGTGTCTGTGGAAAACGCCGGGAAAATCATTATTCGCATGGGTGGTGCCAGAAGTAGCCGATGATGTGGTGGCAAGTCAGGTCTGCGCATGCACACTGGCTATTTCTGTGACGTCATTGAGCACACCCGTCCACATCTATAAAACTGTGCGACCGCTTCCCACCCACTACCATTTCTCAGCCGGACTATCGGCCTGCTGTGTCACTCTCCTCCACCAGAACGCTTGCCTGTAAAACTCACACAGGCCACAGAAAGAAGCGGTATGTTTGCTAGCCTAGTACTACTACTCTGTCACCGGTATTTTGGTCATTTTTGTGTGCACACAAAAGTTCAGTTTGCCTTTGAGAATGCAAACAGGCCACAGCACCACTTCCCTGCCTATGCGTAAGCCTACTCTGTCATTCAGATGTCGATGTCATTCAGTTAAATGCTTGCTTATAGCAAATAAATTCTTTGCTATAAGCAAATTGTGTAAAAAAAAACTGATCACTTCCCCAAAGTACTTGGCTGTCAGTACTTCAGGATTCAGTACTTCAGTACTCAGATCTGTCATCGGCCGTGTCCGAGGTACACGGCCGGTGACAGATTGCACGGCTCTGAAACCGCGCGAACTGCGCATGTGCGGGAGGACGCCAAATGGCGTGCACCCGAAAAGCTGGAGCATTTTTGCGGCCGCCAAACGGCTATAGGCCGGGCGGCTAATGGTTAAGTGCAAAAATGAAATGCCACCAAGTGGTTAACTTAGTGAATAAATGTCCCAAATGAAACAGCCTATGTGAGGATCTTGTACGATCACAATATTCGTGTGTGGAAATCTGATCCGGGGTGGCAGATGATAAATCCGATTAAATAAATTGCGCACTCACCAGAAGTGCGTAAATACATGCATTTGAGATATAGCCTGTCTCATCAGGTATTACTCAGTTCATCTGCTCCCAGGTCAGGTCAGGTTCCTATACAACTTCTGGTCACATCTGAATAGGGTGCTCAGGGGTCCTTGATGTGTATCACCGTCTGGGGTCACCTTTAAAGCAGGCTCTGCGGATGACGGAACTCACAAAGAGAGCCCAAATAAGTATCACGGTATGTGGTGTCCCTTATTTGGGCTCTCTGTGTGAGTGCCGTCATCCGCAGAGCCTGCTTTAAAGGTGACCCCAGACGGTGATACACATCAAGGACCCCTGAGCACCCTATTCAGATGTGACCAGAAGTTGTATAGGAACCTGACCTGACCTGGGAGCAGATGAACTGAGTAATACCTGATGAGACAGGCTATATCTCAAATGCATTTACGCACTTCTGGTGAGTGCGCAATTTATTTAATCGGATTTATCATCTGCCACCCCGGATCAGATTTCCACACACGAATATTGTGATCGTACAAGATCCTCACATAGGCTGTTTCATTTGGGACATTTATTCACTAAGTTCACCACTTGATGACATTTCATTTTTGCACTTAATTATCTTGCACCTTATGTTATTCATTACGTATTATGTTACACACTATGTCTTAGCGCTGCACCCTTATATTGCCATACCCTTTGGAAGGTTTTATTTGGTTGCCTTTTTGGTGTTCCAGCGGCTATTCTCTTCTCAGGTAGCACTCGCTTAATGTTCTTTATTAAATATTGATTTTAGGTTTGCAGGTCTACCACTATACCACCAGAGCAGAGGCACAGCAAATAATTGTAGTGAAATAAATAGGTTAAAAAAAAAAAAAAAAAACCTTAAAAATAATGAAATGTATTATTTAATTTGTACATAAATATATAAAATTCATACACTGCTGGGCAACCACTACAACACCAGGGTAAAGTCTTTTGAGTTACAGTTCTTCATAAAGGGCAGCACAGTGGCTAAAATGGTTAGTACTTCCGCCTGGCAGTACTAGGGTCGCTGGTTTCGAATCCCAACCCCAGCACCACCTGCCTGGAGTTTGCATGTTCTCCCTGTGACTGCATGGGTTTCCTCCGGTTTCCTCTAACACTCCAAAGACATGCTGGTAGGTTAACTGGCTCCTGTCTAAATTGGCCCTAGTATGTGTATGTATGGATGTGAGTTAGGGACTTTAGATTGTACGCTCCTTGAGGGTTAGGGACTGATGTGAATGTACAATATACAGTGGAGCAAAAAAGTATTTAGTCAGCCACCAAATTGTGCAAGTTCTCCCACTTAAAAAGATGAGAGAGGCCTGTAATTGGCATCATAGGTAGACCTCAACTATGAGAGACAAAATGAGAAACAAAATCCAGACAATCACATTGGCTGATTTGGAAAGAATTTATTTGCAAATTATGGTGGAGAATAAGTATTTGGTCACCTACAAACAAGCAAGATTTCTGGCTCTCACAGACCTGTACCTTCTTCTTTAAGAGGCTCCTCTGTCCTGCACTCATTACCTGTATCAATGGCACCTGTTTGAACTTGTTATCAGTATAAAAGACACCTGTCCACAACCTCAAACAGGCAAACTCCAAACTCCACTATGGTGAAGACCAAAGAGCTGTGGAAGGACACCAGAAACAAAATTGTAGACCTGCACCAGGCTGGGAAGACTGAATCTGCAATAGGCAAGCAGCTTGGTGTGAGCAAATCAACTGTGGGAGCAATAATTAGAAAATGGAAGACATACAAGACCACTGATAATCTCCCTCGATCTGGGGCTCCACGCAAGATCTCACCCCGTGGGGTCAAAATGATCACAAGAACGGTGAGCAAAAATCCCAGGACCACACGGGGGGGACCTAGTGAATGACCTGCAGAGAGCTGGGACCAACGTAACAAAGGCTACCATCAGTAACACACTACGCCGCCAGGGACTCAGATCCTGCAGTGCCAGACGTGTCCCCCTGTTTAAGCCAGTACATGTCCGGGCCTGTCTGAAGTTTGCTAGAGAGCATTTGGATGATCCAGAAAAGGATTGGGAGAATGTCATATGGTCAGATGAAACCAAAATAGAACTGTTTGGTAGAAACACAACTCGTCATGTTTGGAGGAGAGAGAATGCCGAGTTGCATCCAAAGAACACCATATCTACTGTGAAGCATGGGGGTGGCAACATCATGCTTTGGGGCTGTTTCTCCGCAAAGGGACCAGGACGACTGATCCATGTACAGGACAGAATGAATGGGGCCATGTATCGTGAGATTTTGAGTGCAAACCTCCTTCCATCAGCAAGGGCATTGAAGATGAAACGTGGCTGGGTCTTCCAACATGACAATGATCCCAAACATACCGTCCGGGCAACGAAGGAGTGGCTTCGAAAGAAGCATTTCAAGGTCCTGGAGTGGCCTAGCCAGTCTCCAGATCTCAACCCCATAGAAAACCTTTGGAGGGAGTTGAAAGTCCGTGTTGCCCAGCGACAGCCCCAAAACATCACTTCTCTAGAGGAGATCTGCATGGAGGAATGGGCCAACATACCAGCAACAGTGTGTGCCAACCTTGTGAAGACTTACAGGAAACGTTTGACCTCTGTCATTGCCAACAAAGGATATATAACAAAGTATTGAGATGAACTTTTGATATTGACCAAATACTTATTTTCCACCATAATTTGCAAATAAATTCTTTCCAAATCAGCCAATGTGATTGTCTGGATTTTTTTTCCTCATTTTGTCTCTCATAGTTGAGGTCTACCTATGATGCCAATTACAGGCCTCTCTCATCTTTGTAAGTGGGAGAACTTACACAATTGGTGGCTGACTAAATACTTTTTTGCCCCACTGTATGTATGTAAAGCGCTGCGTAAATTGACGGTGCTATAGAAGTACCTGAAATAAATAAAGAAGCAGTAATTTTTCATGAGTCTAAAAAAATAGGTATCGGTAATTGTATTGGTGAGTACCTAAGAAAAAGTATTGATACTTGTACTCTGTCTTAAAAGACTGGTATCGGTGCATGCCCGCCCGAGAGGAACATTAAGACACAAGCATGGTGTAGCACTGCTAAGCAGAGAGCCTGAATGTGTAATGAGCGATCATGGCTATCCCTATATACAAACAGGATAAACTCAGCAATAACTCCTGGCTGAGGCAAAGAAATCAGGAAAATTGAGTATACTCTGAGTGCAGAGATGACATCTAGGGACGAATAGACCCCCGAGGTCTCCACTAAGAGGTCCCCTAGTGACAACATAATAATACAAATAAGTATTAATAGTTCTAAGGCCATCAATTACAGTTAACTATGACCACTTGACCCCAGGCCAGTTCTGACACTTCTCACATACATGTAAAAACATTTTTTTTTACTAGAAAAATTACTTAGAACCCCTAAACATTCTATTTTGTTTTTGAAAGCAGAAATCATATTGAATAAATGTCGCAATTCTCAATGTCGTACAATAATAGTGCAGCCAATACTGGGCCTTTGTCCGTGAGGCTGCATATAGACATACCTGTGTTTGTGCTAGGAGCGCACCGCACAGCATGCCCCCAGCACAGAGACTGGGCCCTCACTGAGAGCCCTGGGTCTCATACTAACAAATCGGGACCCAGGACTCTCGATTAACTGATCGATGTGATAGCCACTGATTGGCTATAACAGTGATTAACCACTGTGCAGCCTGCCCCTGTGTTTTCTTCCTTTTTTGAATAGAGAGAAAGATACTTTGTATCTTCCTCTTCTTGAAGGAGAAAAAGATGTAAACAAACAGAAGTGTGTAAAAAAAAAAAGAAAAAAAACCTAAAGCTAGATCCAGGTTTGATCTAGGTCAGTGCCAGGGATAGTGTTAGGCTGCTTTCTGACAGATACACTTTTGGTGCGTTCTTCAGGTAAAATAAAGCAGAAGAAAAAACTGCATCACTTTAAATCCTTTACACTGTTCCGTTATGCTTCAGTTGCGGTTAGAAAAATCCTGCTTGCTGTATTTTGGTGCATGTTTGATCCAGTGTAAAAAACAAAACAAAAAAACAAAAAACAAAAAAAAAAAAAACGCACCAAAAATGCAAGGAAAACACTACAAACCTGTGGGAAGTTCTCAACCCCAGTTTACAAAATCGCATGACAAGGGAAATCACATTATATTCAATGGTGCCCTTCTAATCAATTCAGCACAGTGCGATTTTGGAAAAGGTTCCTGGTGGACTTGCACAGCATGGTATGCCTGCAGAGAGGATTCCCACATCTCTCCTGTGTGAACTCTATGACAGCCTAGGTTCACACAGGAGCAGTGGGGAAACCGCATGCGATTTGGACAGGAATCGCATTCCTGTTCAAATTGTATGCTATTCTTTGCAGTGCAATTTGCATCCATATATTTTAAATCGCATCGCAAAGTATCGGTATTGGCACAAACTTGACCGACAGTACTGGTACTCGCCGATATAAAAAAGGGTATCTGTACATCCCCACTATTAGCAATAAATATACAGCTACATTTAATTCTTTTTTATATATACACAGCTACATTTAATTCTTTTTTATATATACACAGCTACATTTAATTCTTTTTTATATATACACAGCTACATTTAATTCTTTTTTATATATACACAGCTACATTTAATTATTTTTTATATATATATATATATATATATATATATATATATATATATATACATACACACACACACTTAATTCTTTATATATATATATATATATATATATATATATATATATATATATATATATATATACATACATACATACATACATACATATATATATATATATATATATATACACACACACACACATATATACACACACACACACAGCTACATTTAATTCTTTTTTATATATACACAGCTACATTTAATTCTTTTTTTTATATATACAGCTACATTTAATTCTTTTTTTTACATATACAGCTACATTTAATTCTTTTTTTTACATATACAGCTACATTTAAGTCTTTTTTTTATATATACAGCTACATTTAATTCTTTTTTTTACATATACAGCTACATTTAATTCTTTTTTTTACATATACAGCTACATTTAATTCTTTTTTTTACATATACAGCTACATTTAATTCTTTTTTTTATATATACAGCTACATTTAATTCTTTTTTTTACATATACAGCTACATTTAATTCTTTTTTTTACATATACAGCTACATTTAATTCTTTTTTTTATATATACAGCTACATTTAATTCTTTTTTTTACATATACAGCTACATTTAATTCTTTTTTTTACATATACAGCTACATTTAATTCTTTTTTTTACATATACAGCTACATTTAATTCTTTTTTTTTATATATTTTAGGCCAGTTTTCTACTACAATCCGTCTGGATACACAAAGCAGTTGACGCGATAGGTACATTTTTACCAACACATGTCAAAGCTGCAAAATTGTGTTCAGATATTAACATTCACTTGTTTTTGACTCAGCTTCTGTGGTCAGACTTTTAACCCTTTAGTGACTGACGCTTACCTTTAATGTTGTCCCTATAGAACTTGTTGCTCTCCTCCACTGTGCTGAACCCAGCGTACTGTCGTATAGTCCAGGGTCTGTGCGTGTACATAGTGGGGTACGGACCGCGGGTGAAGGGTTTGACTCCAGGTAGCTCCTCCGGTGTATCTACTGTGTCTCTCTTGGTGTATAGAGGCTTTATCACGATGCCCTCGGGTGTATGCCATCTCAGGCTCTCTGGGTCCTTCCCTTTCAGCTGTTTCTTGGCTAGAGCTGCCCATTCTGGGTGTAAAGTCTGATGGTGCAGGCTTCGTACAGAGGGGCAGCTGCTGAGTCTGAGGAAGGCCGGCAGTCTGCTAGGTGAAGGGAGCTGCTTTATGTTCTGTAGCACCAGATGCTTCATCTTCGTCCTCAACATGATCCAGAGGAGCCCAGCAGTCTGGACAGACAGACCTGGAAGAACAACAGACAAAACATTAGAAATAAAGTGAATTCCAGCAAAACTCAGTTTCTGATGAAAGTGGGAAGGATTGTGATTGTGTGCACTAACATTTTCATGTATAAGCAGGTGTGACATCATCCCACACCGGACAATCAAGGCAGCTGAAGATCGGCACCCAGAAAAATCTGGGAAGAAGATGCAGACACCAGTGAGGGACCTTGTGCTGGAGCATAGGCGAGTATTTCTTTCCTTTGGTTCGGTGGTAAATGGAAGGGCTTTGTTTAACCACTTCATGCCTGTAGGATGTACCTGTAGGTTCTTGGGTTATACCGAGGCCATGGCTGCAAATATGACCACGGTATCAATCTTTTCAGCCGCCAATGATAAATAATGTAAAAGTGATCATAGCGGCTATTTAGCCACTGGATCACTTTTACATACGGCGGAAGATGCCCCCTCCCAGCTAACCATACAGATATAGCAGGAACGGAAGTTCCCTGATCATCAATATGATCAATGAAACAACAAAGATTTTGTCACTTCCAGTTACTGGCTTGTAACAGCACCTGATCAAACCGATCTTGTTTGATCAGATGCTTTGGAAACCAGAGGAGAGATCCAGAGTCTAACAGACCCCAGATATCTCAGTAAAGAGGACCTGTCATGGCTCATGCTATGACAAGGGATGTTGTTCATCCTCTGTAATAGCAATAAAAGTGATGACTATAAAAGCATTAAAGAGACCGAATAAAAGAAAAAAAAAAAATTTACAGCACCTACGCCTCCTTGTGCTCATGCGCAAAGATGCACGTGCACATAGGTCGTGCATGCATACTGGAATGGTATTCGCACAACACACCACCACAAACATTGTGGAAAGAGCAATAATCCTATCACCAGACCGCCTGTGTAACTATAAACTGGTAACCTGTAAAGGCTATTAACCACTAGCCTACAGGGCCCTTTGATTTACAATTGCGCGGTCATGCAACACTGTACCCATATGAAATTATCATTATTTTGAGACAGAGCTTTCTTTCGCTGGTGTTTAGCACCTCTGGGTTTTTTATATTTTGCTAAACAAACCAAAAACAACAAAAAATTTTGAAAAAAAAAATGTTTTTTTCTTAGTTCTAGTTTTAAAATTTTGTAAATAAGTGATTTTTCTCCTTCACTGATATGCGCTAATGAGGCTGCAGAGATGGGCACTGATGGGCATTAACAGGTATCACTGATGGACACCGAAAGGCAGCACTCATATATGGCACTGACTGGCACGGTTAGGCAGCACTGATGCTCGGCACTGACGGGCAGCACTGACTGGCACTGATAGGTGGCACTGACAGATGACACTGAAAGGCAGCTCAGATGAGCACTGATATGTGGCATTGATGTGACACTGATGGGCACTGGCAGGTGGCATTGATGGGCAGTGGCAGGTGGTACTGCTGGGGCTACACTGATCATCAGTGCCCTGATGATCAGTATACATGTCCCCTCCAAGGAATGCCGATTACCAGCTCTCCTCTCTTCAGGAGCTGTCAGTGTGACAGCTCGTGAGGAGAGAAATGCTGATAATTGCCATTTCCCTATTTACATGAGATCAGCTGTGATTGGACACAGCTGATCAAGTGACCGGGCTGAAATCTTCGGCTCTTTCCATTGATCGGTGATCTGCTGTGTCCGAGGGACACAGCACACGGCCGATCGCCGCGCGCTCCCAGAGCCGCGCATGCGCAGTTAGAATGGGAGGACGTCATATGACGTCCTCCCAGAACGAGAGAACCACCTTGCGTCCGTCATTGCTTTATATGGCAGGCGGGAGACGGTTAAAGCATTGCCTATGGAGATTTTTTAAAGTGTTACTAAACCCAGGACCCTGCATTCACTATATCTGGTCTCCCACAGTACACACATGGAAGTGCAATTATTTCAGTAAATATAAACTGCTAAATACCGTTTCTCATCAGCAGTTAGAGCAGTCTTGTGACTTCTATCAGTGCTCAACAGGGCACATGTTAAAGCTTGTAGCAGTTTTATTTCTGCTCTAGGAGGATGCAGAACCCCTGACCTATGTCTGGACATTGCTGATCAGCCCTGTGCTGATCACATGCACTCTCCCTAGCAATACACACCAAACTGAGCATGTGCAGAATGGCTACGGTTCAGTCTAGATATAAGATGTCCAAATTTGAACAAGAGGAGCAGCAGAGAAGACAGGATCAAACAGCCTTTTTACCCAATGCAGAGGATTAACCCCTTAGGTTCCACAGTGAGTATACCAAGCATGCTTTACTGCATATACAGACTGATTTTACTGTTGTGGGTTTAAGTATAGTAGTTTGTTGCTATTCCGTGAGCATGCGCAATTTTAGAGCATTACAGCTTGAGTATTATTATAGTACAGGATTTATATAGCACCAACAGTTTGCTCAGCGCTTTACAATATAACGGGAGACAATACAGCAACAATACAGTTCAATACAAGAGGGATAGGAGGGCCCTGATCCTTGGAACTTACAATCTAAGAGGGAGGGGTCTATTTACTCGGCGTAACATCTTTTATATTTTACCAAACAATTGGGTATTAGATTATGTTTTTGTGCAATACATTTCATTAATGTGTATTAAAAAAAAAAAAAAAAAACACCACTGTATTCTCTAGGACCTCTGCTTAAAAATATATAATGTTTGCGGTTCTAAGTAATTTTCTAGCAAAAAAAAAAAAAAAGATTTTTACATGTAAGAGAAAAGTGTCAGAATTGGCTCAGTAGGCAAGTGGTTAACAGACAGTAAGAAGGGGACATACCATCTCCCATCATCTGTCAACCTCACTCTGAAAAGCGATCCACAAGTAGCAGGGGTTGCTGCACATCCCCACTCTCCTGGTGGTGGGCTGTCCCATAGCTACCTCACATCCAATGCAGGGCTATGGGCTCTGCATTGGTCTTGATGACGACAGAGGACAAGTGACCTCCAGAGCAAGGAGGGGGAGAAGAGCCTACAGGGACCAGCCTAGCAGCACGGTAGTGGAGGATCAGGTAAGGAAACCTGCTTTCCCTTGATGTAAACAAACATTTATCCCTTGCAGTGTGGGCGGGGCATTTCTCTTCTCCCTGGAGTCCAGTTGTAAAGTAGGAAAGGGTTAGAACTTAAGTGTTACTAAACCAGGGACCCCGCATTCGCTAGATCCGGTCTCCCCGGACCCCGCATTCGCTAGATCCGGTCTCCCCGGACCCCGCATTCGCTAGATCCGGTCTCCCCGGACCCCGCATTCGCTAGATCCGGTCTCCCCGGACCCCGCATTCGCTAGATCCGGTCTCCCCGGACCCCGCATTCGCTAGATCCGGTCTCCCCGGACCCCGCATTCGCTAGATCCGGTCTCCCCGGACCCTGAATTCACTATATCACTTGTCCTCTGTCATCATCAAGACCACTGCAGGACCCTGAATTCACTATATCTGGTCTCCCCGGACCCTGCATTCACTATATCTGGTCTCCTCGGACCCTGCATTCACTATATCTGCTCTCCCCGGACCCTGCATTCGCTATATCTGCTCTCCCCGGACCCTGCATTCGCTATATCTGCTCTCCCCGGACCCTGCATTCGCTATATCTGCTCTCCCCGGACCCTGCATTCGCTATATCTGCTCTCCCCGGACCCTGCATTCGCTATATCTGGTCTCCCTGGACCCTGCATTCACTATATCTGGTCTCCCCGGACCCTGCATTCACTATATCTGGTCTCCCTGGACCCTGCATTCACTATATCTGCTCTCCCCGGACCCCGCATTCACTATATCTGCTCTCCCCGGACCCCGCATTCACTATATCTGCTCTCCCCGGACCCCGCATTCACTATATCTGCTCTCCCCGGACCCCGCATTCACTGGTCTCCCACAGTACACACAACATGGAAGTGCAATTATTTCAGTAAATATAAACTGCTAAATACTTTTCTCATCAGTATTTAGCAGTCTTGTAACTTCTATCAGTGTCCAGCCCAGCAGTGGTTAATCTTGTAGGAGTTTTCATTCTCCTCTGACTGTCCTATGAGGCTGGACAGCGCTGATTGGCCCTGTGCTGATCACATGCACCCTCCAATAAAAAAAAAACAAACAACACTCTAGCAATACACACCAAACTGAGCATGTGCAGAGTGACTCCTGGAGCTCTGTACTATCAGCAGATGCATTGGAGACAGTAGAAGGGGAGGATCAGAGAAGAGAGGATCAAACATCCTTTTTACACAATGCAGAGGATTAACCCCTTAGGTTAATACAGGGGTGCATATACAGGGGTGTCAAGCTTGTAACTGTCAGTCTTGCACTGCCTCATGGGACTTGTAGTTTGGCATCATCTGGAGGGCCGCCAGTTTAACACCCGTGGCAGATACAGACTGGATTTACTGCTGGGGGATTAGTAACACTTTCAGGAAATGTTTTATTGTCTGTCCTTCCTGTCCAGGTGACACCTGCATCTCCTAAGTCTCACTTTGGGGGGGGGGGGGTCACAGGAAGTGAGAGAAAATGCCCCCCAGGGGTCACAAACACCTGACAGAAATCTGAACTTTCTATCACCTTCTCCCAAAATACAACTACAGGTCTGGAGATGGAGGTTGCTATAAATGCGCAGTGTCCAGCCTTTGTATGTGGAGCAGACATGGCATTACACAGGAGTGGATTGCACCCCCTGAACGACCCCCTCAGCTGGCTCTTCTCTCCCTCTAGGCATGCTCACCTCAGCTGCAATGTCCTGCAAGGTCTGGACAGCCAGGAACTCAGCCTGGACTACAATTCCCAGCGTGCTCCGTTCCGTGGGCACGTTACTGTGCGTCACTTCCTGAGCCCAGCCCACGTGCGCCACCCCTGACAAGCGAAGGCAGCTATTGGATGGCGGGGGCGGGATTGTTGTTGTCACATGACAGGGCGTCTGGCGATACCGAATAATCAGCTGTCAGCGGGTCACGTGGTGCCCCTTTGCCTTATATTCCAGTCTATGGCTGGATGACACGTGACAGTGGGGGAGGTGGCCAAACCTCCTCCAGTGCATTGATAGTGGTCCGGGATTCCAATCTTGCCACTACATCGGGTGTTGTGTTCAGGATGAGGTTTGAGATGTAAGACGCACAGATCCCAGATATACCCAGTCATCGTCTGATGATTACATTTCACATATGGATGTATCATACACTGTAGTGCCAGAAGTATTGGGCCAGCCCTCCAAATCATGTGATTCAGGTGTTCCAATCACCTCCATGGACACAGGTGTATAAAATCAAGCACCTAGGCATGCAGACTGCTTCTACAAACATTCATGAAAGAATGGATCGCTCTCAGGAGTTCAGTGACTCCAAGCGTGGTCCCGTGATAGGTTGTCACCTGTGCAATAAGTCCATCCGTGACATTTCCTGGATACTAAATATTCCACGGCCTATTGTTAGTGGTGTTATAACAAAGTGGAAGCAACTGGGAACAACAGCAACTCAGCCACCATTTGGTAGGCCACGTAAAATGACAGAGCGGGGTCAGCGCATGCTGAAGTGCGCAGAAGTCACCAACTGTCTGCAGAGTCAATAGCTAAAAAGCTCCAAACTTCGTGTCGCCTTCAGATTAGCACAACAACAGTGTGTAGAGACCTTCATGGAATGGGTTTCCATGGCTGAGCAGCTGCATCCAAGTCTTACATCACCAAGTGCAAAGCAAAGTGTCGGATGCCGTGGTGTAAAGCACGCCGCCACTGGAATCTAGAGCAGTGGAGACGTGTTCTCTGGAGTGATTAATCATACTTCTCTGGCAATCCGATGGACATGTCTGGGTTTGGCGGTTGCCTGGAGAACAGTACTTGCCTGACTGCATTGTGCCAAGTGTAAAGTTTGGTGGAGGGGGAATTATGGTGTGGGGTTGTTTTTCAGGGGTTGGGCTTGGCCCCTTAGTTCTGGTAAAGAGAACTCTTAAGGCGTCAGCATACCAAAACATTTTGGAAAATTTCATGCTCCCAACTTTGTGGGAAGAGTTTTGAGATGACACCTTCCTGTTCCAACATGACTGCACACCAGTGCACAAAGCAAGGTCCATAAAGACAGGGATGAGCAAGTTTGGGGTGGAGGAACTTGACTGGCCTGCACAGAGTCCTGACCTCTACCCAATAGAACACCTTTGGGATGAATTAGGCTACGTTCACACTAGCCTTGTGTGCAGGCGGCAGAGAGGCGTTTGGGAAGCGTTTTTACCGCTTCCCAAACGCCTCTGCCAACTCTGCACATTACAGCACATGGTGCTGTTCTAACAGGAGCGTTTGCGTCGCGGCAAAATGGACGCCTCTGGTCGAGTCAGGAGGCTTTGAAGCCTCCTATTCTCATCTATGGTGCCGCTCCGCAAACGCCCGGCCGGCGTTTGCGGTGCGGTTGCGACGCAGTTGCGGGGCGTTTGCGGAGCGGTAACACCACTCAAATGCATTATAGGCGTTTGTGGGGCGTTATTAATGCTCGGCAAACGCCTAGCAACCGCCGCTAAACCGCGCATGCGGCGTTTGCCGAGCGTTAAAAACGCTCCGCAAACACCAGACCAACGCTTGCCAAACGCTATAGGGGCGTTTGGCAAGCGTTGGCAAAACAGCCTAGTGTGAACGAGCCCTTAGAGCGGAGACTGCAAGCCAGGCCTCCTCCCCTGACATCAGTGCCTGACCTCACAAATGCGCTTCTGGAAGAATGGTCAAACATTCCCATAGACACCCTCCTAAACCTTGTGGACAGTCTTCCCAGAAGAGTTGAAGCTGTTATAGCTGCAAAGGGTGGGGCAACTCAATATCGAACCCTACAGACTAAGACTGGGATGCCATTAAAGTTCATGTGTGTGTAAAGGCAGGCCGACCAATACTTCTGGCAATATAGTGTACATGGTACATGGAGTATCTAGCTGCACGGCTGGTGCTATTCCATTACTCTCGTAAAAGTAAAGCTAGAGGCAAAACATTTTCATTTTGGATAAAGTTCACACTACTGCGACCTAACTTATGGTGCACTTTTGCCTGGTAACTTCCTGGCAATTTGCTGGCGACTTGAGTATGACTTTAATACGTGGTTTTCACGCCTTGTGACTATGCCTGGGTAATCTTCCTGTAATGTCAAATCCAAATCACATCAATATAGATGAAGATCTGTCTTGGGGGCAATTTTCATTAAAGTCTATAGGCACAAGTCAGATAGAAGTCGCCTTGAAGTAGTACAGGAACCTTTTCTGAAGTCGGAGCGACTTCAGTAGTTCTAATTAAGACAGCTCTCTTTGACTAACATGGGATTTCACATGTCTTGTGACTTGAGGTCTCAAAAGTCAGATCCCAATTCACGGAAGTGTGAACCATACCTTAGGGAGGGTTCTAACTTTCAGGTTTTTTTTTTTATGCCATCTGTGCCTCACTGAGGAGATTTCCCTTCACTTCCTGTCCCATAGCCAAACAGGAAGAGGAAATCCCTGAAAATTAAAGGAATCACCAAAACTAGCATCCCCATCAGAAAATGTCCCCTCTGTTGTGGTGACAACCCAAAATTTGGGATTTTCTTTTACTTTCACTTAGATAATAACAGTAAGCAGGATTAATACAGAGGGGGAATCTCCCTAACGGGGGCACAGACAGCAATAAAAACCTGACAGGGGTTCTAATCCCTCTCCAGTCAATCCACAACTACAACAAAAGTTTTGCCTTTAGTTATACTTTAGCCGCTTAAGAACCGCCAACATTGTTTTTACTGCAGGCGGGTGACTGTGCTGTGCTGGATTACGTACATGTACAGTGGATATAAAAAGTCTACACACCCCTGTTAAAATGTCAGGTTTCTGTGATGTAAAACAATGAGACAAAGATAAATCATTTCAGAACTTTTTCCTTTAATGTGACCTATAAACTGTACAACGCAATTGAAAAACAAGCTGAAATAATGTGGTTGCATAAGTGTGCACACCCTCTTATAACTGGGGGGTGTTTTGAATTAAGCAATCACATTCAAAATCATGTTAATCAGGAGTCAGTGCACACCTGCTATCATTGAAAATGCCTCTGATTAACCCCAAATAAAGTTCAGCTGTTCTAGTAGGTCTTTCCTGACATTTTCTTAGTCGCATCCTACAGCAAACGTCATGGTCCACAGAGAACTTCCAAAGCTAATATTCCTCCCACTACCAATGATTGGGTACTATTTCTCCCACTGACACCAATGATGGGGCACTATTCTTCCCACTGATACTAGCAATGTGGTACTATTCCTTCTGTTGACACCCAACATCTGGCACCCCTAAAATCTGAAGGACAGTAAAAAAATGAATTTATTTTTTTTTTAAAAGGTTAACCTAATCTTTTTTATTTACATATTACATCCTTACTGAGTGTGATACTTTTGGCGGTTCCATTTTTGGACCCTCACATCTCAGCTCTTGCAGCTGCTCTGCCCACTTCACGCTCCCCTCCTCTTGCCCAATCATGGAGCACTTTGTGAATCCATTTGCAAATTACAAAGTCTCCTGTGAATGTACAGCAAGTGTGTATTTGTTCCGTTATATGTATTGCCATTTTAAGAAAAATGATGGTATTTCTGCTTTAAGAGCTTTCAGAGATAGTAGGAGGAGTTGGGGCATCACATTTGCGTGAATAATAAAGATGGTGACACTGCTGAGATACAACAATGGCAACAAGGAACATGTTTTATATCAGTTTTTGTATGTGTGTTTAACACTGAATATTGTAGACTTTATCACTGTTATTTATTAATCACCTTTATAAGGTGATCTGTGTCCCCATTTAGGGAATCATCGTATGTCACGGCTATGTTGGAATAATTACGTTGGTTATTTATGCTAGATGTATAATGCACCAATCACCTTCAAATGTCACAGATATAAACTTGGTTGATTTTATATTATTAGTACAGTATTTTCTGGCGTATAAGACTACTTTTTATACTTAAAAATATACCCCAAAAATTGGGGGTCGTCTTATACGCGGGGTATAAAATGTGAACTTTGAGTTTGTTTGGGTCAAGCTGGCTGGATGTGTGGTAATACTGTACATAGTTTACCGCGCTGAGCCAAGCTGGCTCAAAACAGATGTCCCTATGACAGATTAATCTGTCAGCCCGCTGGATGTGCGGTATATACAGTATACTGCGCTGAGCCAAGCGGTTTCAAAACGTACCGGTACATCCCTACTGTAATCAGCCCGCTGGGTGTGTGTATGTACGGGAGCTGTGGCTACATACAGTATACACTGGGCCAATCACGGCGAGTGATGTATTCTACTAATGAATACAAAGCCTGCTCGGATTGGCTGAGTCAGAGAGGTGGACTGATGATGTCAGAACCTCAGCCAATCCAAACAGGCTTTGTATTCATTAGTAGAATACATCGCTCGCCGTGATTGGCCCAGTGTATACTGTATGTAGCCGCAGCTACCGTACATACACACATCCAGCGGGCTGATTACAGTAGGGACATACCGGTACGTTTTGAAACAGCTTGGCTCAGTATACTGTATATACCACAGTGATATATACTCAGTATACTGTATATACCGCACATCCAGCGGGCTGTATATATACTGTATACTGTATGTAGCCCAAGCTACCGTATTACCACACATCCAGCTGGCTGTATATATACTGTATACTGTATGTAGCCGAAGCTACCGTATTAGTGCACATCCAGCGAGCTGTATATATATTGTATACTGTATGTAGCCCAAGCTACCGTATTAGTGCACATCCAGCGAGCTGTATATATACTGTATACTGTATACACATTACTGCACATCCAGCGGGCTGTATATATACTGTATACTGTATGTACATTACCGCACATCCAGCGGGCTGTATATATACTGTATACACATTACCGCACATCCAGCGGGCTGTATATATACTGTATACTGTATGTACATTACCGCACATCCAGCGGGCTGTATATATACTGTATACTGTATGTACATTACCGCACATCCAGCGGGCTGTATATATACTGTATACACATTACCGCACATCCAGCGGGCTGTATATATACTGTATACTGTATGTACATTACTGCACATCCAGCGGGCTGTATATATTGTATACTGTATTTAGCCCAAGCTACCGTATTAGTGCACATCCAGCGAGCTGTATATATACTGTATACTGTATGTACATTACTGCACATCCAGCGGGCTGTATATATACTGTATACTGTATGTACATTACCGCACATCCAGCGGGCTGTATATATACTGTATACTGTATGTACATTACCGCACATCCAGCGGGCTGTATATATACTGTATACTGTATGTACATTACCGCACATCCAGCGGGCTGTATATATACTGTATACACATTACCGCACATCCAGCGGGCTGTATATATACTGTATACTGTATGTACATTACTGCACATCCAGCGGGCTGTATATATTGTATACTGTATTTAGCCCAAGCTACCGTATTAGTGCACATCCAGCGAGCTGTATATATACTGTATACTGTATGTACATTACTGCACATCCAGCGGGCTGTATATATACTGTATACACATTACCGCACATCCAGCGGGCTGTATATATACTGTATACTGTATGTACATTACTGCACATCCAGCGGGCTGTATATATACTGTATACTGTATGTACATTACTGCACATCCAGCGGGCTGTATATATACTGTATACTGTATGTACATTACTGCACATCCAGCGGGCTGTATATATACTGTATACTGTATGTACATTACTGCACATCCAGCGGGCTGTATATATACTGTATGTACATTACCGCACATCCAGCGGGCTGTATATATACTGTATACTGTATGTAGCCCAAGCTACCATATTACTGCACATCCAGCAGGCTGTATATATACTGTATACTGTATGTAGCCGAAGCTACCGTATTACCGCACATCCAGCGGGAACCATCTGATTTGGAATTTGATCCATATGATGACTGTCTTACAAATGTATCACAAGATGTCATTCATGAACATATGATGTCAGAGGATGAACATGAGGATTTTGAAGGATTTTAAGTACCGGTAAGTCATAACCATTTCAATTAAAAAATCTGATGTTTTTAAATGGTGTTGCCTCGGCAGGGGGGTAGTCTTATATGGCGAGTATTGCCCAAAACCTATGTTTTAACTGGAAAATTAGGGGGTCGTCTTATACACCCAGTCGCCTTATACGCCGGAAAATATGGTAAGTAATTTGGAAGCGGTTTTGTACTATATGTATTATCTATTATAGCGCTACATCACTGTTACATTAATTATATCCATGTATCCATCTAAAGGTGAGGATTGGATGTTAGCAGCTGTTTCATTAACCCTAAGTAGGTATAGCAGCGCAGGAGGATTCACTATTTATTTTAAAGCCTGTAATTTCACCTCGTTGCTACAGAAAACTATTTTCGTGGCCAAGAATGTTCTTTTCTTTCCAGGTTTCCTTTTCGATTACATTTCTCGCACGATACTTCCATCATTGATTAGAAATGTGTTTGTTTTTCAAAACATTTTCAACATGCCTGATCTCTCAAATTTGATGGTCACTTGAAAATTGGCCGTTGCTGTGGCCCACTAATGATGTGAAATTCGAACGAAAATTCTTGGAAAATGTGGAATTCGACCCACGTGTGGCCAACTTTACTAGCATCTGGACTGGATGAGGCCCCACCTATCAGGGCATTGCTGCTTAACTCATTAGGTTCAAAAAGCTGTAGAATTTCCTCAACTTTGGGAGCAAATTCTTCATACACAGCTACAGTACAAGCCCTGGAACAATATTTAAACCAATCTCAAATGCTTTAGTGGTCAGAGATCATTTTCGCAGATGCTGTCAGGGTGAGGGAGAATCTATTCACCTCTATGTTGCCGAGCAGAAGCAGTTAGCAGCACCCTGCAGATTCAAACCCCTACACGATGTTGCATCTAGCCCTACCACACAGCCACATTTGGGAAGCCTGGACAAAAACTCCCACTCTCACAAACTGGAGAGTGGAATTCTGCAGAGTTCAGAACACACCAGAACCTTACCCAGGCACTTGGATGACTATGTACTTTAACCAATTGCAGACTCTGGTCATGTTATGGCATCAATATACACAGGGCGTGTGTAACACATCCAGTCCTTCTGCCCTGCTTTCAGGACCTCTCCTGTTCCAGTACTCAACAATTCAGCACTGATTAATCAAAGGGGCATTGCTGAGTACACAGAGAAAGTTCTGACAGCTGGAGTTGTGAGCCTGGGTTCACATATATGTGCGGTGCGGTATATCGCATGTGATTCACACAGGAACCGCACCGCATTCCTGTGCAAATCACATGCGATTTGTGTGCGGCGCTATTGAAGCCATACATTTTGTATGGCTCTAATCTTGCCGCGCCCGCACCAAAAAGGTGCAGGACCCTTTTTTGGTCCGCAATAGAATTGGTTCGCATAGGTATTCACACCTATGCGATCCGATTCTGCACATCGCACTGTGTTTTGTGGACCATTTTCGGAGTGTTGTTAACATACTTAAGCGCAGATAACGCTGCAAATTCTGCACCACATCAGTGTGAACCAGGGCTCAAAGAAAAGCAGTCTGGCAATGTTTATCAACAACATTGCTCAAAAGTAACTGTGTTTCATTTTGTATCTGCCTATTCACCTACAGATCAAAGGGATATGTAAATGAAGTCAGCTAAATCAACTTGACAAGTAAAAAATAGTTTTTCCTTTTTTAATTAAATGTTTCTCTGTGTAACCGCTTATTAATCCTTAGTTTACTCCAATCAGCCCTAATATATGTAGGCCATAGACGGGTCGAAAATCGACTGATTTTTCGTCCGAAAAAAAATCGGCCAATTTTTCGCACCGTTAGTAGGTTAATTGGTCGGCCGTTTTTTGGGGTTTTGGCACATTTTTTTTTATCGATCAAGTTGGAAAATTTGCGGCCAATTTTGACGATTGCCCGATTTTCCCGGCAATGATGGGCAAATCGGTCGATTGTTTTACCGATAAAAAATCTTTGCATGAGCCGTGACCTGCAAGAAGAAGAAGAAGAAGAAAAGAAGAAGAAAAAGAAGAAGAAAAGAAGAAGAACCACCGATTTTTCATTTTATTTATAAAAAAACGGCCGGTTTTCGACCTGCCTATGGCCTGCATATCTCCTTATTCTCTTTCTCCATTCAATTATTATTTTCCTGCTGATTATTTTTGTTAGTTTCAATTTTATTAACTAATAATATTTACTTTTTTTTTTTGGTTGTTTTGTTCGTTAATATTTTTACACCTTCAACATTTGTTTACAAATTTTTACAAAGTGCAAAATCGAAAATAACCCACAATATTTCATTTGTAAATAACTTTGCAATGCTTTGTACCAGAATCATGATTTTAGTATCATTTTAACCACAGTCATGCAATGTTGCACCCAAATTCTTTTTTTTTGCGCTATAAACAAAAAAAGACCAATAATTTTGCATAAAAAAAATATATATTTTTCACTTTTTGCTATTAAACATGCCCAGTAAAAAAATAAAAAAAAATCAAATTTGGCCAAAATGTATTCTGCTATGTACACGTCTTTGCTATAAAAAAAATCCCAATATGTGTAAATGAATTGGCTTACGTGAAAGTTATAGCATTTACAAACAGTGGTGTATATATACTGGAATTTTTTTTTTCTTTTACTAGTAATGGCAGCAATCAGCGACTTTTAGTAGGACTGGGGAGGGCATTCTGACACTGGGAGGAACTGACTTGGTGTCACTGACATCCCCAGTGACACCAATACAGAGATCAGTGTTAATAAAAAGCACTGACACTGTACTAATGACACTGGGCAGGAAGGGGTTGACATGTGGTGCAATCAAAGGGTTAACTGTGTGCTGTTTCACTGTGTGCTGGGTGTGTGCTTTACACTGTAAGCACATTGCTTTGTATGACTCTGCTATGCACGGCCATACAAAGCAGTGTGCAGGAGCTGACAAGGGAGAGATCTATGTTGTGTATACACTGGTCTCTCTCCCGTTGGTAATACTTGGAGATCGCTGGGTGCTGGCGGGGAATCACCGGCAGGGACCCAGTGATTGACAGCTGAGGCCACGAATGGCGGCGCAGGTGGGTGGGGCACGTGCCCCCTACCCGGAACTGCAAAATCACATATATATATATATATACACACACGTGATTTTGTACACCTGTAAATACAGGCACAGGATCTAGCTGGATCTTCTCTCCCTGGAACCATTTGTTCCAGGGAGAGAAGAAAGAGACATTACATGTGAGTAAAAGCAGCACACTGCACCCACACACGTTAGAGACATTTAACCCCTTGATTACCACATTTAACCCTTTGATTGCCCCTTTTCATCCTGCCAGTGCCATTAGTACAGTGCCAATGTACAGTATTTTTCACTGATCACTGTGTTACTGCCTCTAACGATGCCAGATAGCGTCAGGGTCAGTTAGCGCCCCTCCCAGCCAGGGACAGCTAGCGTTAGATTGCCAGCACACTATCACACTCACACTAGTTCACTGATCACCGCCATTACTAGTATAGTGTTTGTACAGATGAATATATTGATGACAAACAGAACTATACCAGTGCCCCTTTATTATTAGTGTCTCTAAAAACCCAGTATTTGCAGGATCAGCCCTGTTCGCTGCCAGCACTTGCATTTAGCCCCCCCCCCCCCCCCCAACAAGAAGTGCAGTGTCAGTCCAATTTCTGATCACTGTCACGTGTGATATGGTGCACACAAAACCACAGCATTAGCAGAATCAGGCCTTGTCTCTGCTAGCACTAGCAGGTGAATTTTATTGATAACGGTCCAAGTAGTCCCTGATAGCCAGGTGCTCTTTTTCCCATGAGTCGCTTTAGGTACCTGTATATTTAGAGCCCAAAAGAGGTACACTAGTGAAGAGGCCTGCAGGATTCTGAGCATATCAGATAAGAGTGAAGGGAAAACCTCTCTGACAGAATCTGCCCCAGAATACAAACCTGTAGAAAGCAGCGGCATGCTGACAGGTAGCTCTGGCAATGGAGAAGAGGTCCCTGTTAAGATCAGGCATAGCGGACTCCATGTAGCTGAAGTGCTAGGAATGCATGACTTAAATACAGGTTAGTCAAATTTTGTTTATACTATCTTTATTCAGTTTTGTGTTTGTTCTGACACTCATTTTCTCTGTTTAGTATCCTATGTGGCCTGCACTGCCACTATAAAGAAAATAAGTATCTGTATAATATAATTCATTCCTGTTTAACAAAATAAATTCAGAATACAAGTGACCAACATGTGTGTTCTGTCTCCTCTTTATCCACTTGCCTACCGGGCACTTTTACCCCCTTCCTGCAAGGCCAATTTTCAGCTTTCTGCATTGTCGCACTTTGAATGATAATTTCGTGGTCATGCAACATACTCATATCACATTGTTATAATTTTTTTGAGACAGATAGAGCTTTCTTTTGGTGGTATTTAATTACCTCTGGGGTTTTTTTTTTGCTAAACAAACCAGAAACAACTGAAAAATTTGAAAAAAAAAAAAAAATTTTCTTAGTTTCTGTTATAAAATTTTGTAAATAAGTGATTTTTCTCCTTCACTTATGTGCGCTAATGAGGCTGCAGTGATGGGCACTGATAGGCTGCACTGATGGGCACTGATAAGCAGCACTGATGAGGCACTGGTAGGTGACACTGATGGGCATTGACAGGCATTACTGATGGGCACTGAAAGTCAGCACTCATATATGGCACTGATAGGTGGCACTGACTGGCACTGATAGGCGGAACTGACTGGCACTGAGAGGTGGCACTGATTGGAAGCACTGATAGGCTGCACTGACTGGCACTGATAGTTGGCACTGAAAGGCAGCTTTGATGGGCACTGATATGTGGCATTGATGTGCACTGGTAGGCACTGATATGTGGTATTGATGTGGCTCTGATGGGCAGTGGCAGGTGGCATTGATGGACACTGACAGGTGGTACTGATGGGGCTACACTGATCATAAGGGCACTAATCATCAGTGCCCTGATGATCAGTGCAGATGTCCCCTCTGAGGAATGCTGATAACGGGCTCTCCTCAGAAGCTGTCAGCGTGACAGCTCGTGAGGAAAGGAATGTCGATAACCAGCATTTCCTTATTTACATGTGATTGGACACAGCTGTTCATATGACAGAGCCGACGTCATCGGCTCTTTCCGCTGATCGGTGATCCACTGTGTCCCAGGGACACAGCACACCAACGATCGCCGCGTCATATGACGTCCTCCCATGCGCAGTTAGAGTGGGAGGACGTCATATGACATCCTCCCAGAATGAGAGAACCACCGCCAGTCATTTCGTTATATGGCGGGCGAGAGGCAGTTAAGTACAGATAATGCAGGCTGCATCTTTGTCATATCTCACACTCAGATGCTAATAACCTGGGATGCCAACAAAGCTAGTGCAAACCACATAAGTGGTGTGCTGGTTTTTGTTTACCTGTCTGGACTCCTCTTTTACAACAGTTCTATTTGTAATTTTGCAGGTCTGCAGATTCATTCCTGACAGGTCATAAATGATGTATAAACAGGTGACCATCAATGATTTACTGTATATATATAAATTCTGTTCGTGATCCAATTTCTGCAGTAATACTTATCAGCCTTCAGCATTTTATGTAATTATTCACCTTCATAGATCATTTATTTCATCTTGTTCAGTTAAAAACTTATAAACATACAATTATCACTAACCTGGAGGTGCCTTTGTTTGCCATTTAACAACTTTCAACTACATTTTTCCAAATCAAAAACAGGTTCTATTTCAGAAAAGATTAAACCCAGTCCACAATTATTATATATTTACTGCCAGCTCACTTTAACTACGAGAAATTGCGCAAATCTCATGCTTTAGTGGAGGGGTTGTGAAGCCAACAGCCCCTGTGAGGTCCAGTTTCGCTCCAGGTGGAGCCCGAAAGGTGAAGTTTTGCAGCAGCGTTGTAAAGAAGAGGAACAGTTCCATTTTAGCTAGAGTCTCTCCAGCACAACTTCTCTTACCTGAAAAAAAAGTATAACACTGTTATTAAAATAATGACTAAGGAAGAATGTTGGCTTTTACAGTTGTATGATAGATATCTGTCTATCTCTGTGTCCCTCTAGGTCCCATTGGGGCACATGTAGATTGCTTAGCAAACCCTGCATAAACAATCTCCTTACCATTTGCAATGTAATTGCATTGTGGGGGTCTGCATGTCACTTTGTTAGAACCCAATGTGGTCTTAGCCAATATTCATGGAGCATTTTTTGTCACCACAGATTTTTGTGGTTGCACAATTTCCAACACTTTGTACAACCTAATGTGTAGTACATACAACTGGTAGAACGCTCTCTTTTATTTCATACTGGCCACAGACAAGCAGATGTGAGGGTGAGTTAAAAGGAATACCCAACAAAATAGAAACAGTCTTACCTGTGACAAGCATTGAGACTAAAACTTTAAGAGGGCATAGGAGAATTATGTTGGGTGGCAGGGGCATCTCACAACTGGAATATTCAAGATCCATGGTATGATAAAATATCACTTTTGGTTAGACTGACCCATTATACAGTGAAGGAAATAAGTATTTGATCCTGTGCTGATTTTGAATGTTTGCCCACTCACAAAGAAATGATCAGTCTAAAAATCGAACAGTAGGTGTATTGTAACACTGAGAGACAGAATAGCAACACAGAATTCAAAACAAATGTTTGTCTAACAAATTATGCACTGATTTGCATGTTCATGAGGGAAATAAGTATTTTATCCCCTTCACAAAACATGACAATCTTGTCCCTGACATCTTTGGACAGCTCTTTGGTCTTTGCCATGGTGGAGAGTTTGGAATCTGATTGTTTGATTGCTCCTGTGGACAGGTGTCTTTTATACTGTACAGGTAACAACATGAGATTAGCAGCACTCCCTTTAAGAGACTGCTTCTAATCTCAGCTTGTTACCTGTATGAAAGACACCTGGTAGCCAGAAATCCTGCTGAATGATGGGGGATCAAATACTTATTTCCCTCATGAACATGCAAATCAGTGCATAATCTGTTAGACATGCATTTCTTTTGAATATTGTGTTGCTATTCTGTCTCTCAGTGTTACAATACACTTACCATTCAATTTTCAGACTGATCATTTCTTTGTGAGTGGGCAAACATTCAAAATCAACAAGGGATCAAATACTTATTTCCTTCACTATATATTGGCCTATACATTGGTTATCGTTCTATATCACAAAACTGGGCAGTATGGAATGACTAAGAGCCGGTTCACATATATGCGGATTAGATGCAGTTTGACATGTGAAAAAACATTGCTTCCTATGGTGCCTGTTCACATACATCCAATGCACTGGCAGTGCAGAGTCAGTGCAGATTGAAAAAAAGTATTGTTTGATTTCTGAGCAGTGCAGTCCGTTTTAGGTGTGGATTACTGGCTATTGACTTCTATAGGAACCACTTCTGAATCGCACATTCCATGCATTTGTGAATAGAGTTTCAGGCTTGTTTTCTTTCCTGATCCTGATGTAAACCTGACCTGATCCTGATGCAAACCTGACCTGATCCTGACCTGAGCCACTGAACAACTGTCAATTAGCTGTGAAAATGGAGCTTCAATTTTCACCGCACATGTGCGAAGCCACACTAAGGTGTTCATTTATGAAACTGAGATTAGCAGCGGCGATCCTGAGGATTGCTACTGATCTAAGTACATTAGTGGTTTATGAAACAGAGAAGATCAGCAAAGAACATGTTCTCTGCTGATCTTCTCTGCACACAGAGGATCTGCAATCGACAGACATAGAAACGGCTAGTTTATGAAGGAGAGATGTCAGCCCTTCACTGGCGATCTGTGTAAAAATTCTCCCTCTTAGATTCTCCAGCCCAGAGGTGGAGAATCGGGGAGAGAAGGGAGAATCGCTGGAGTTCTAAGGAGGAGGGAGGAAGTTTTTGGACTTTCTTCGTCCTTCAGAGCCTCCAAGACAGTGGGAAAGCCCCCCTGCCTTTCACAACACCCCCAAAATCCTAGAGCAGTTCATAAAAATATCTGTGTGTGTGTGTGTATGTATATATATATATACACACACAAACACACACATAATACATATACTGTATGTTGAAATGCGTTTTTATTACAAAATATATGAAAAATATTTTTAAAAATACATTTCAAATATACTGTATACTGTATGTCTTTAAAAATACAAATCTACATTTTTGGAATGCATTTACAACTATATGTAAAAATTTATGTTAAAATTACTTTTCTATATGTTAAAAAAATCAGAAAAATATATTTATAAAAATATTTTTCAGATATTTTGTAATATATAGAAAATGCATATATATATATATATATATATATATTAATATATTTTGAAATATATTGAATATGACCAGAATTGCAGCTTTTCAAATATATGTCAATATATTTGGGAATAATATTTTTTAAATATATTTCAAATATATTTTTTGTCCATGTGGGTATATATATATATATATATATATATATATATACACACTGAGGAGAACTGCCACCTCAGCAGAGGTAGTTTACCATTGCTTAATAAACTGACAGCTCTGTGTTTTACTGATCTCTTGTTACTGTAATCTCGCTAGATCCCGTGAGATAACAGCAGCAACAGCTGTTTTCCAGCGTTCAAAGCTTTTTTAGATCTAGATCGTTCTTTCCTCTTCAGGAGAAGCGATCTGCACTGCTTCATAAACAGGCACTCAGAGGAAATCTGTCTCCCCTGAGAATGGCAGAGAACATAGCGGTCATTTACCACTGCTTGATAAAAATACACCTTAGTGTGGCACCATTTGTAATTTTGCATTGGTGACTTGATCTATCCCTGTTTTGATCACAGCCACAGAGGAACCCTTGATATATTTGTGGCCTCTAGTGTTTCCTTCCTTTGGTTTACTCACCTGCAGAAAATGGTATAAATGCTTCATTGTTAACAAGGTTCCCCTCTGAGTCCAGAAAATGCTGAGGGTAAAACTCATCTGGCTTCTCAAAGTGCTCTTTGTCTCGTAGAACAGAATACAGTAATGGAATCACTTGAGTCCCCTGCAAAGAATATAGGAGAGAAACTATTTGGACGGATCATACGTAACAATTGTTATTTGTTGATGGATCTGTTCAAGGTGCACAGTGGTCAAAATCAAAAACTAAGGACTGAAGTGCATTCAGAAATCACAGACTACCAACTCAGTACTTGAATATTTATATCCAGACCTTGCTTTATTGGGGAGTGAGAGAGGCCCAGTTGCACACAGTGCAATGTTCATTTCTCCAAAATTCACAAATCTGCAACAAAACAGTTAGATTTTTACCTGATGTCTGTGCTGCAGAAATTAACAACTTTTAAAAGCCACAGACCAGACTGAACACCCCCACACCAGAACACAGTTTAGCATAAAGATTCATCTAAAACAAGCAGAACACCATCATTTCTGCTTAGCCCAGGATCCCAAATGGCAGTACTAAACTAAACAGTACTTAGAAGGACCTGGAATGCCAGAGACATTGAATACAACCTGATTGTAATAGTCATAGTCTAGCAGCAATATTCATTGGTAAGTTTGGGCTGACCTGATCTAAAATCACCCTTTCATATATGTTTTATGGTACGTCAATGGACAATCATTTAATATCCAGTGCACAACTCTAGGCATATAGTATATCATAAATTGTACTGCAATGGAAATATTGTTTTAAAAAATGGCTAAATAATGTTTAGGAAAATAAGAATTGTATTCTATTGTACAGCGCTGAGCAAACCCTTTGGCGCTATATAAACTCGTAGTAATAATAATAATAAGAATCAGTTTGATACCAAGCATGCCTATGTTATAATGTACATCAGTTGAATTGGTCACAATTCATTTAAGATCGTTATCATATTTGCTGTCTTCTGAATAACTGCCATTAAAGGATTGTCCATTGACGTACCATAAAACATTTCAACACCCCTCAGACCCTTTTGATTGGTTATGTCTTATCTGAAAATGCCTTCATCAGGGACAAGAATAGATGGTTGTATTTGCAGTTTGGGGCTCTAATTTTTCACCAAAATCATGTAATTTCTGAGGACTAGTACTTTGTCAGAATTCGACTAAATCTAAAGTGAATTGGATTCTGTACAAAAACCGACAAACCTTGCTATGTACTTTTCATGATTATTCTATTTATTTTACTGTTTTTATTATTTATTTTATAATATCTTTTCCTTAAATGCTTCTCTTGCATCGTTGTTTACCTATTCTTTCATAAAAAGAATATTTACAAATCATTAAGCTGAACTTATAGAAGATTCTCAAACCAGAAATGAAAGACTATATATTTATATTTTAGTATATAACTATATTTTAATTTCGGCATTTTCCTGTCTGGGTTTGGCAGCGAATGTCACAGACATTTCTTAAAGTTCAGAATTACTACAGCAGATACTGTGATCTAAACTTGTTTCTCTTAAAACATTTGAGTCGGCTCCTGTTTGTATGTGTAAATGTACAGGTTCAACTGAGAACTCAGCTGACTCCAGTGAAGATCACTCTCCGTCTGTATGTGCTTAGATTGTTGCCCTGTGAGCTAGAAAACCTCTGCTTAGCATGCAATCGTTATATAGTTGTGCTCAAAAGTTTGCATGCCGTGGCAGAAATTGTAAAATTTTGGTATTCATATTGAAAATATGACTGATCATATGAAGCCATTTATTATCACATAGTTGTTTGGTTCCTTTTAAATTATAATGAAGACAGAAATCTCCCAACTGGCTCTGATCAAAAGTTTACATACCCTGGAATGTTTGGCCTAGGTACAGACACACAAAGTGACACACAGGTTAAACTGGCAATTTGGCAATTAAAGGTTAATTTCCCACACCTGTGGCTTTTTAAATTGCAATTAGTGTCTGTGTATAAACAGTGAATACGTTTGTTATCTCGCACATGGATGCACTGTGCAGGCTAGATACTGAGCCATAGGGAGCAGAAAAGAACTGTCAAAAGACCTGCATAACAAGGTAATGGAACTTTATGAAGATGGAAAAGGACATAATATATCCAAAGCCTTGAAAATGCCAGCCAGTACTGTTCAATCACTTATTAAGAAGTGGTAAATTTGAGGATCTCTTGATACCAAGCCAAAGTCAGGTAGACCAAGAAAGATTGCAGCCACAACTGCCAGAGGAATTGTTTGGGATACAAAGAAAAAAAACACAGGTAATCTCAAGAGATATAAAGGCTGTTTTGGAAAAAGACAGTGTGATTGGTACAAGAAGCACAATACGACAATACTTGAACAAAAATGAGCTGCATGGTTAAGTTGCCAGAAAGAAGCCTTTACTGCACCAATGCCACAAGAAAGCCTGGTTATAATATGCCCGACAACACCTTGACATGCCTCACAGCTTCTGACACACTGTAATCTGGAGTGATGAGACCAAAATATAGCTTTATGGTCACAACCATAAGAGCTATATTTGAAGAGGGGTCAACAAGAATAACATCACCACTGTTATGCATGGTGGTGGCTCACTGATATTTTGGAGGTGTGCAAACTCTGGGAATCTTGTGAAAATTGATGGCAAGATGAATGCAACATGTTATCAGAAAATACTGGCAGACAATTTGCATGGGACATCAGGGAGGATTAATCAAACACACTAAAGACATTGAGTTGGATAGATCATTTGGCCGCGGCCCTTTATTATTGGTTTTAAATATAGTGAAATAACTTATCAATAAATATATAAATAATAAAACATACTGTAGCCAGCCTAGTCACCACTGCTCAGGCTGCATAATACATCTAAAAGAACTTAAATAATTTCCCAAGCGACAGGAGGGACTAAACCCACCTGTCCTCATCAGCCTGCATAGCGGCCATCTCAATACAAGAATTCAAATCAGAGTTAAAAATATCCAACCCAATATCCGACAGATGAATTGCATCATTCCTATATAATCCGTGCAAGCCCCCTCCTAATTCTACATGTCTGAAAGACAACATACCCAAAGCCTTTAGTAATTTCTCAACCTCCCTGTTGACTCTTTTCCTAATTTTTCTAATGGGCGCAAAGAAGGAGTTTCAATCCACCTTTGTCTTGGCATCACTTCAGAAAAAACTATCACTGTATTCGGAAAAGACAACTGAAAATGGTGCAAATCATTTCAGATGTTAAAAATTAAATCTACAGTAGTTTTACACTGCCCAATGTCATTGCCTCCCAAATGAACCCCCAATATGTCGGGGGGAGGCAAGAATTGAAGAAGCCTACTTATTTAAAAAAAGAGATCTGACCATACCATGCCTTTCCAAAAAAAATACTAAACTTCAGAGGGTCCAGACCCAAGCTGTCAGAGTATATGTTTCTCTTTGCTCTGGTCCGTGCCCAAAAGATGAATGACCAATAATCCAAACTATCTTGGTATTACCTGAAAATTCAAATGGAAAAATTAGGGTGAATATACAACAAGTAACTGTTGAACTTCCACCTACCCACTTTCTTAATGATACTATCATCCAAATCCAGTCTGGAAGCTTCCATAGCTGCCCCAATATGAAATGAGTGCAATGTCAGTTGAGCATTTTGTGAATTCAAAACTTCTAAGCAACGTTTAAAAACACTCGTAAACTGATATCTTGTAAGAGGAGTACCTTTTTTGTACACAAAAAAACCATTGACCTCCACTAATCCTCCACCAAATGGACCGAACATATGGCTGAGCCAGTACAGTCAGGATGATGTATCCATTTTCTTTTACCCAACTGGTCTGTTTTGGAATGATTAATAAAGATTCTAACCAAACTATGAGAAATAATCACATCAGAAGATCAGAGACCTGGAGTACCTGTTTTTGATGCAGGAACCATCTCCGAAATTCTGAGCGCACCAAAAAATTAAATTGAAAAAACAGCTTTAAATAAAATTACCTCAAAAGAAGAAAAACACACTTCATTAGTCACAGAACAAAGCCTAAAAAGTATATTCGGTATAATAGGATTGCGTTTGTCCCTCTGAAAATTACCTTTCTCATAACCTTTCAATGTCTGATTAATGGAGAAAAATTGCTAACAGGGAGGTAAATTGTGTAATTTTAGAAAAAAGTAAACACCTGCCACTGTCAGGGCTCCCAGGTATGACCAGAGGTGTGTGACTGATGCAGGGAAACGCAGACTTCAGATATGTGATAAACAATACAATTTATTAACACTAACCATACAAACATAAACGCAGTGCAATACTAAACATAATACAGTGCAAACAAACCAAACCAAACCACCCACAGATAACAGTACATACAAGCAAGCGTCGTCAGGCAGGCCGGGTCAATATCAATTGGGCAGGTAGGTACAGGGGGAGCAAGCAGAGAATGGTCGAGGTCACAGGCCAGGTTCAGCAGGTAGCAAGCAGCGTAGTACAGAGGGTCAGGCAGAGGGACAGAAACAGGATGCAGGACAGATACAGGGCCCAGGACAAACACAACACCAAGGCAGAGTCTGTGGGTCTGGCCATCCCTTAAATACCCCAGCATCATCAGTTCCAGGTGTTAGCTGGCTGAAAGGTTGAGTCTCTGATTGCTGGGAGCACCCGCTGGCCAGCCCTGGTACTGCAGATCAAAAGGCAGGTGAGTCCCACCATTGCTGGCCAGTCCATTCCTAACAGCCACTATTTTATTAATATGAGACCAAGAAAAACCTTTTTCAAATAAAGAGTTCAAAAATAGCAACACCAGCCCTTCTGAAAAGGAACAGTGAGGGACAGTTATTGTACTTAGAAAAGCAAGCCACAAAGACCAGGCCAGTTGATATCCAGCCCAAGTCGCAGGGGCCAACGAATGTTTAATGCTATCAGTAACCAAACCTAAAGCAGATCCCATAGATGTGTAGGACAATCTATTCCAACTCGATCCATTTCCAGACAGAAACGGTCCATCGGGAATCAAGACACAGAGTCCACCAGATCATTATCTTTACTCGCAATATGAATCGCTTTGATCCAAATGTTTAAACTGAAACATTTAAAGATCAAATAACGCAATAATGTAATGACTGGTGGAGTCTTAGATGTTAAACAATTGATTGTGTACTAAACACCCTTGTTATCATTTCTAATAAGTAATCATTTCTGAAAGCTGTGGCCCCATATTTCCAGTGCCACAACAATGGGAAACAATTCTAGTAACGTAATATTATGCAAATATCCGTTCGCCTGCCAATTGGAATTCCATCTGTCCACACACCAGTGAGTTTGCCATATAGCTGCAAAGCCACAAGAGCGGAATCAGTAAAAAGTAAAAATTCCTTATCCAGGATAAAATCGTCTTGCCAAACCGCTTTCCATTAAAATGCGACAGAAATTTAAACCAAACTAATAAATCTTCCCTCATGTCATGGGTGATCCTAACATGAGAAAAGGAGATTTAAGACCCGATATGGCTAAATATGGCCTCCTACAAAAAAATGTTCCCAATGGGCATAACTCTAGTGGCAAAAGCCAAAAGGTCTAATAAGGATTGCATTTCTTTCAAACAAACTTTTTTCTTAGATTTTATGGACAACAGGCTAGCCTGAATCCTGAAAATCTTTTCCATAGGCAACCTGACCTGAATCGATGATAATTCCCAGAAAATCCAGACGGGTAGTGGGCAAAAATGTCTTTTCATGGGCCAAAGGGACACCAAAGAAAGAACAAATTTTAAAAAAGGAATCTAATAAAATTTTACAATGACTTGAATCCGGAGGACCTAAAAATAAAAAATCATCTAAATGAACAATAAAAGGGAGCCAGATTCAATGAAAACAACCAATTCTAAAAAAGACAAAAACGTTTCGAAATAACAAGACAACCAACAACCCATTAGAAAATATTTATCAAAATAAAATTTACTGGAAAAACAAAAACCCAAAGGATTAACGCATGAAGGGTGTGTTGGCGAAAGCCAGAAAGCAGATTTTATGTTAGCCTTTGCCAAAAAAACTCCCTTTTGTTGAAGCTTAACCGCTTCCTGACCACCCTATAGCAGAACTACTGCTACAGGGTGGCAGGGCTGTGCAAAATCATCTATATATACATAATTTTGTATTTCTAGGTAGGGGGTGTGCCCCCTACCAACGCCGCCATTGGCGGCCTCAGCTGTCGATCACAGAGTCCCAGCCAGTGATTCCCCGCCTGCATTGGCAATTGCTGAGCATCACTGACGGGGGAGAGGACAGTTTGTAAACAATACAGATCTCTCCCCTGTTAGCTTTTGCACACTGCAGTGTACTTACATAGTAAAGCAGAGCACACCGCACACAGTAAAACCCACACAGCACACAGTTAACCCTTTGATCGCCCCAGATGTTAACCCCTTCCTGCCCGGTGTCATTAGTACAGTGTCAATGCTTTTTATTAGCACTGATAACTTTATTAGTGTCACTGGGGATGTCAGTGACAATTAGTCAGTTCCCCCCATTGTCTGAATGCCCACCACAGTCCTGCAGTCCCGCTATAAGTCGCTGATTGCCACCATTACTAGTATAAAAAAAAAATCCCAGTATATTTACCTCCATTTGTAAATGCTATAATGTTCACGTAAACCAACTAATTTACACATATTGGGATTTCTTTTAGCAAAGACATGTAGCAGAATACATTTTGGCCTACATTTATGACGAAATTTGATTTTTTAAAATTTTTTTACTGGACATGTTTTATAGAAAAAAGTCCAAAATATAATTTTGGTCAAATACCACCGAAAGAAAGCTCCATTTGTGAGAAAAATGGACATTAATTTAATTTGTGTGCAGTGTTGCATGACCGCACAATTGTCAGTTAAATTAATGCAGCGCCATATCACAAAAAAATGACCTGGTCAGCAAGGGGGGAAATCCTCTGGAGGGCAAGTGGTTAATTAAAGTGTCCTCAAATGATGCGTATTTAACAGAAGAAAGGCAGAATCAATTTGATCATTTAGTCCATTGAAGGAAAGGACAAATGATGAATTAACGTATAGGAATTTGGTTCTTTCTTTGGCACTATGCCTAACTGGGAAATTCTAAAATTCTTAAAAGGCAGAAAACTAAAAGGACCTTCTATGCGACCTTCATTTAATTATTTCATAATTTTTTTAAGAACCACCTCCTGTAAAGAAAAAAAACTTTTAGGTTTTCAATCATTCTGCAACCTAAAATAGGAAGTAAAAAAACGTTTAAACCATTAAGTAGAGACTGAGCCTTCTGCCTGTCTCAATAAACTAGCAACCATGGCAGTATGTTTTGCCACCTCACTAGGGTTACTGCTTTTTTTAAATAAATCTTTTCCTTGTTGGTTGGCAACAGACATTCGTTTGAAAACACTTAGAGATCGGGTGAGCTCCCACACAAATAGCACATGCATGCCTGTATTTACAAGAGTTTGGCCACTTACATTGCCCATCATTGAAGTTAAAACAAATTCCTGTTTTATAAACTGACCCTGAACTGGCTGGCTGTTTTGCATAAACAGGTTTCTGTGGGAGAAAAAGGTCAAGGCAAAGGCCGACATCCTTTAATCCCCATTTTAAAGCTGAACGAACAACAGAGTTTCTGGCAAAATGACTTGTATGAAAACCAAGCCATATCACCAAAATTCTTGTACGCCTCCAAAATAATATCTAAATGCTGGAAAAGTCCAGAACTTTTTTCCAGAAACTTCTCACATAACACACTAGAAAAGATACAGAAGGCTTGTAACCAGTTGTTAAAGACCTGGTCACAGGTCCTCTCCTGTCATCATCTGATTTATCACTATCTTTTTATCAGATTTTGCAATAAATTCTTTGGCCCAGGGAAGGAGGGATAATATATCAACAAATTCCCCCCTTCCAATCTTTTCTTTCACATACAAAGACAAGTGATAGCCTTAAGGCGACAATTCACAAGGTAACGACTCCTTCAAACAAGTTTCAGGAATGTTTTGTAATCTTGCATTATGAAAACCAGCTGGAATATTAGCAGGTTCCCTAGAAGGCAAAGAAACCTGGGCGTCATTATGAAAAAAGCCACTAGATAGAGCCCAAACTTCAGCAGCAATACTACCAGACATTCCAGAACTATTCAAACCACCATTAGAATTAAAGGTTTTTGCAGGTAAATTCGTAACCAATTGATTCAATAGATCAGAGATAGAGGTCAATAAAGGAATAGAAAGCGATTCACCAGTCCCACTCTGAGAATGTGGAGGCAGTGCCGGTTGAACAGCAGAAGAACCCTAGACAGGAATTGTACCCACATCTGAAGTACCAGGAGGTACCATACGAAGTGCGTTCTGTGCCAGGCTGTGGGTCACCTTATAGGCCGTTGACACCCCTGGCCCCGAACCGCCAGTCACCACCGGCGTTCTCCACTACCCCGCTGCTTCCCTGACAGGTCCTCTTCCGGGCTGATGTGGGACCCTTTGGGTTCCCTCAAATCCCAGCACCTGAGCAGTGGGGACTGCACAGCACTTCCTACTGAGCAACGAGATGAAGGGGAGTATCTTCGGTGCTGAGTGCGCCTTTTCTTCGCCACCTGCCCTTTTGACTGGAGATGACACTGCCTTCCCACTGGTGACCTGGATCTTCCTCTACAGGTTCCATCTCTTCTTCTGGCGGCATCATGGAGCCCCAGGCACCTTCTTACTCCGCCAGAGATGTCTCTTCAGCTTCCACTATCCCTGACATGGCAGGCACTGCCGCAGGTCCTGCAGGATCAGCTTGCCCCGAAGATCTCGATAAATCCAGACATCTTCTATGCCATCTTCTCCTGCTCTCTCGATGAGGTGCCGCAGTAGGCTCATCTTCAGCCCTAGGAGAGATCTCCCTAAGCACTGCAGCTCTGCATTCTAAGGCGAATGAGCTCTGCTAGCATGGAACCCCTTTAAATAGCCCTAAATGGGGTTCTAGAATTTTTTAAAAGGTCATGCGACCTCATAAGAGGTCACCTGACTCCTACCAGGACACGTGACTATATAAAGTATCCCTGTGATCGCAGGGAGACTTGAAAGTGCCTCACTTGCCGCAGTCCCATGAGGAAAGGGGGGGGAGCTAGAAACCTTCTCCCCTTTTTCCTGTCATTCTTCTACACAAACGTTGCACATGGGACACTCTTGGATTTTCCAGCATGACAATGACCCTAAGCACAAGGCCAAGTTGACCCTCCAGTGGTTATAGCAGAAAAGGTGAAGCTTCTGGAGTGGCCATTACAATCTCTTGACCTTAATATCATTTAGCCACTCTGGGGAGATTTCAAACGTGCTGTTCATGCACGGTGACCAAAGACTTTGCATGACCTGGAGGCATTTTGCCAAGACGAATCCGCAGCTGAACCACCTCCAAGATTTAGGGACCTCATATACAACTATTACAAAAGAGTTCATGCTGTCATTGATGCTAAAGGGGGCATTTAATTTTTTTACTTGTTGCCATGTTTTTTTTATGTTTGTGCAATTCTGTTATGCCCTACAGTTGAATATGAATCCCATTAGAAATAAAAGAAATGTGTTTTGCCTGCTTACTCATGTTTTTATTTAAATGGTACATACTGTATATTACCAATTCTCCAAAAGTATGCAAACTTTTGAGCACAACTATATTGTGATATCAGTTGCATGATCTGAGACTATTGCTGTCACATTCTGGTAGCAGCATGAGGTCTCAAGCAGGCCATACGCGAGTAGAAAATCAAGCAAAAATGTTTGGTTGTTCGTGTTTTGCATCATTACTGTGCCGGCTGTGACATGCGATTTTCATGTCACAATCAAAAGTGTCTGCTCCAACATGCTGGATTTTGTTTAGCAAAAAAAAAAAAAAAAAGTGATGGTACAACCTCATTTTCGTTTTTCGATCAACAGAAGGTTAGGTTTTGTCTATGCAAACAAAATATATATATTGTGATGAAGCGCTAAACTTATATAGTGTATACAAACCCTTCTTACATCAATAATATTGTGAAAAATTCCAAAATAAGTGCTTAATTCCCTCTTAAATTCTATAAAACTATACAAATGACTGGTGCAAATTCACACACATAAATTATATGCCCCCTAGTGGTAAAAAACGTGAAAATTCTAATACAAATGATAACACTTTATCTGTGCAAAGTGATAAGTGTATCCAATTACATGAAATAAATCAAGTAAAACAGTCCAAAGACTTGTGATGCCACACTGTGCAAATAAATAAGTGTTCAATACACAGTGATTATAACTTCACTCCATGCTGCAAATGTGCTCTTCGTGATACTCTGATGTGACTCCCCTGGATTTAGCCAAAATGCCCCCTCACCTTCCACATTCGACCCTTGCGGGTCACAAAGCCTTAAATATATCGTATCTCAGCCAGATTTTCATGCTCCACTGACTCCACCGACTCAATTAAGATCCTCCTCCAAGCAATGAATTCCTCTCAGATCACTTTCCTCACAATATGGACTCATAAACACAGGACGTATCTGGATCCCTGACAGCCTGAGCAAGATCTGTAACCATCTCGGGAACCCCACGAATGCGAAAATTATTCCTGTGATTACGGTTATCCAAATCCTCCACCTGCACCTGGAGAGATTTGGGGGAGGAGATTTGCCTAGGTCCTCCACCAGCTGGTTAGCAGCTCAGGTGAGATAGCCAGAGGGGTCAAATTTTGGTCAGAACTGAGAGACTCTGCAGGTCAGCCCCTCTGGAAATTCCTCCTGCTCTGAAGCTTTCAAGAGGAGAGCCTTGGAGGCAGTGGGTGGATCTGAGGAGTGGCTGACCACACTCTTGAGGGACCTCACCCAATCCCCAACTGGAAGCTTGGCAAGGGGATGGAACTCCCTTAAATGTGGAAGAGCCTGCTCAGTAGGAGGGGTGTGGCGGAAGAGGAGTGTGAAGCAGGAAGATGTGAGGCTGGAGGAAGAAGGCTGCCAGGAGGCCTAGTGGGATGGGGCCTGCCTGTGAGCCTGGAACTGGAAAGGAGGAAAACTCAGGACTCACTGGCCCTCTGAGAGAGTACTACCTGTATGGCAGGGAAGGAGCAGCCCAGCTGATAGTCCTGGTAGCAGCAGCCATTCCGCAAGCAGTACAGGAGAGGATCTGAGTGAGTATACCTGCACTCCCTGGGTGAATAGGGGGAGGAGCACTCTGGTGGGAAACCAGATTAGCCCACTGCTAGTGACTATTACCCATTTAAAGGAACAGGAGCCAGATTGCTGGGTGAAGAGGAGTTCATCTAGGGTCTGAGGTGGTACAACTGAAGCTACTAGCTAGCTCTCCAACAGAGACTGCATCAGAGAAGGAGAAGCTTGTGAATAGTTCAAGAAGTTTTCCTCAATTATCGGTTACCTTGGGCATCCTATATACCCCTTACCCCATCCAAGTTTAATCCCCTCAATAAAATAACAAAACCAACACTCAAGGCATGATTTCTGTCAACAGTGAAAGCTTGTGTGGAAAATGCTAACTGACTGGCTGTGCAGGGCTATAAGGAAATCCAAATTCATCAACAATCCCTAAGGGGGTAGCATTACATTGGTAACAAAAGTGTTTCATAGTTTGTAAAATGTAATACTTACTTTGGGTATAAAGAATCCTTTGAAATTCACATCCTGAGTAGTGGCATGTGGAACGTTTGTTGGCACGATATTGGCAAACCTTTGGATTTCATGGATAACAGCATCAGTATATGGCATTTGTTTTCGGTGTTTTAGTCGAGGCTCTCCAGAACCGATTACTTTTTCAATTTCCTTCTGAACATTTTCTGGCATTGAAGGAGAGACATGCTGGATTACTTCAGGGGTTTTCTATTTTATTTTAAAATATTTCCAGTCATTCACAATCTTTTTGTTAGTTAAAAGATAACAAAGCCATTTCAGGAACATTTTGGTAGACAGATCATTATTGATAAATAGATTCTTCTGTCTCTTGTGGTTGCTACCTGTCCAGATAAAAACATAGAAACTATCCCTTCTGATTTGTGTTTAAATGTGTTATCTGTATAGGGGATTTAAGTGACTTTGAACGTGGCATGGTTATTGGTGCAAGACGGGCTGATCTACTGGGATTTCCATGCACAACTATCTCTAGGGTTTACAGAGAATGGTCCGAAAAAGAGAAAATATCCAGTGAGTGTACAAAAATCCCTTGTTGATGTCAGAGATCAGAAGAGAAGGGGGAGACTGGTTTGAGATCATGGAAAGGCAACAGTAACTCATGTCAATATAGACCAAAATCTCTGAGGAATGTTTCCAACACCTTGTTGAATCTATGCCATGAAAAATTAAGGCAGTTCTAAAGGCAAAAGGAGTCCAACCTAGCAAGGTGTACCTAATAAAGTGACCAGTGAACGTATAAGGCCATAGTTAGGCTCAAAGAAAACAGCGCACAAAATGAAGCACTTACTTTGTATTTCTGGGTATTTCATCATCAGCAGGAGACCCCATCGGAGAGTGGTGGAGGTTGTCTCCATTCCAGCAGCAAACAAGTCCGTCACCAGCATTGTCAGATTTGTATCATTGAAATATAACTCTGGATTTGGCTTTTCCTGAAATATATGCAATTCAGAGTACACAATATTTGATTTAGTTCTCATATCTAGGGTGGGATTTCCATCACTAGGGCATGTAATCTCACATTCTTTGAATTTCAAAGCTTTCCCTCCCACATCAACATACTAGGATCACCTCTTACACAAAATTTTTTGATTGCTGGTCCCAACCTGACTATAAGATTGTAAGAGATGACTGTATAATGTTATGAGAAAAAAATATGGTCAATAACTAACCATTTTGGTAAAGCGGTAGTAAAGTCCATTAACCTCTTCGCGCCGGCCGCACGCAAATGTCCGGCCTCCCTGCATCTGGGCCTTGACGCCAAGCGACCGCACATTTGCATGCAATTAAGAAAAACATGTGCTGAGAGCATGCGCCCTGCGCGCTGCCAGCACACATATCCGATACTAACGGAAAGGTCCCGATCCTCTTTCGATCGGGATCTTTACCAATCATGTGACCGCTGTGATGGCGAATCACGGCGGTCACATGACCTTAAAACCCCACCCTGCCTCCCGGCTTCTGAAACCCTTAAAGGGCTGGAAGGCGACGGCGCCAAGGGGTTAAAAAAAAAATCCCCCTGCAAAGTAATGGCATAATGTGCTACATTATGAAAGACTTACCTTAAAACAAAGCCCTCCAGTGGCATGCTGTCAGGGCTTCCATCTTTACCCAGTCTTCCTTCCAGGTTCGTGGCCCCAGGGCCATGCAATGGCGAATGGGCAAACCGCAATGATGTCACTCCTGTGTATGCACATGGGAATCGGGATCGCAGCACAGTGCTCTGAAGAGATGTCCATTCAAAGCTCAGTGTGCATCCACCGGTGACATCACCTGCTACAGAGATAGTGAATACCTCCTAAACGGTGTGACATGTTGGTAGAGATAGGGATTTGCTTCCTCGGGTCAGAGCAGCTTACAAGAAGATTGGTGAGGGAGAGTCATGATGCCACAGGAGAGGTGTAGGAAGTATATATGCACAGAATAGTTGAAGTAGGAACATTTAGATGCTTATCTGCAAATTTCTTTACAGTATATGAACAGTGAACAGCATAGTAGTGACATCACCAATTCTCACTCCATGTCTTGTAAGACCAGCAGTTAGAAGCAGCAGTGCCTTGGATGATCTCACACTGCATGTATGCAGCTATGTGGTTTAAGGTACAGGAAGTGCACTGCTATTTTTTAGGAGGAATTTTTCAAAAGGTACCTTTTTCAGTGGAATTCTTAGACACAATTAACATATCAAGATTGAATTAATAATGTATTAGCAAATCCCATCCTGGTCCCCAGGATTTGTGTCTGTTATGGAGAAAACAATCTTTATTTTTCTCAGATCCTAATAAGTCCTGGTCTTGGTCCTGGAACCTGGAGGGATAAAGCCTATATTTCTAGCTCCACATTTAACCAGACATCATTAAATACTCTCAGCTGTGCACAGGCCTTTTTTATGTGAGCTAAAATGAGCTTAAGGGCCTCTACTCTCCCTCTGCTGTAAGAACCTGCTGCTGGGTGAAAAGACTGACTGCTGACAAATCACTACAAAGTTACATGCTGCTTCTTTTGGGAACCAAGTATGGGGCTCCCTATTAGTCAGGGATAGTGATGAGCTTGGGTTCAGTTCGAAGCAGGTTCAGTCCAAACTCAAAAGACAGTTGACTGTTATTGCTGCACCAATGAGCTTCAAGAGGGAAATTACCTGGCCTGCAGCTGATGTACGCAAAACGGACAGGGATGCTCTTGACATCATTGACCTAATATGGACACATGGCCATGTTAGGTCAATGATGTTACAAGCAGCCCCACCCCTTTGTATATGTGCAGCTGCAGGACATGGTATCACCTGCCTGCAGTTCTTCACCCAGCAATGACAGCTAACTTTTGGGTTCAGAACGACCTTTAGCCTGCAGCTGATGTACACAAAACGGACAGGGATGCTCTTGACATCATTGACCTAATATGGACACAAGGCCATGTTAGGTCAATGATGTTACAAGCAGCCCCACCCCTTTGTATATGTGCAGCTGCAGGACAGGGTATCTCCTGCCCGCAATTCTTCACCCAGCAATGACAGCTAACTTTTGGGTTCAGAACGACCTTTAGTTCGGACCAAACCAAAGCTCCTCTCTAGTCAGGAACTGTCATAAGTTTAATTAGTGGCTGAGGTAAGAAGATGTTTTGTGTTAGTTTTAATCTATAGACTTGCTGTATGAAGCCTAACTGCATTGAACTGTACAAATCCAAAAGAAAACGAACAGATGCACTCTGAAGAAAATTCAAACACTGGTAACATTATTCATCCAAACCACATGAAGAGAGTCTCCACTTGGGACCTACTCCTCCTCTGACAAGACATATTTCACCCACAAGGCTGTCCCTTAAAGGCTGTCTCTTAAAGTCTCCTACCACTTTAACAGAAATGAGCAGGTAGAAGCAAGTAGGTTTTGTATGAAATGACATATACCTCCTTTTGTTTGACAAGAAAGACATCAATGAAATTCCTCTGATCATTGACATCAAGATGATTCCTCTGATTGGTGAAGGTTTCTCTGATAAAAGTGTGCAATTCCTCCATGCTTGGAATGATATCTCTGTGATTCCCAGGCAGCCATCGGACTAGAGATGGAAATGCATTGTACAACTAAAAGAAGAAACACGCAGTTCATTTCCTGATAATGCTAACCATATTCTGCAAACAGGATAAACATGAGTTATAGGTTTTGTGAAGGATACATATTTCTTTAATGCAAGCAATATACATTCCTTAGTTTGACTTAGTTACTAAGGGTAACTCCACTTTTGTTGACATAAAACATTTCCCAGTTGGTGATCTATGTACATGCAAGTATTTTAACAATCATTTTTGCAGATTCCTACCTTTTTGTTATTCTGAAGAAACAGCTGTTTGTTTCCATGTGCAGAGTGAATCTAATGGGAGTGGTTTTATGATTATCAATAAGCTGTTGCACCTGCAGAGCTCTAATGAGGACATTGGCAAGGTCTGCATCCCTTTAGGTGAGTTTTCCCTTTGAGAGTAGCACTAAAAATGACATTTTTGTTGAAGGGGATGCCTGGAATTTGACTTGTATTAGTGCAGACTTCTTGCCAATCGCACAAGCAGAATATGACATTTTTGTGGGGAGTTCTGTACACCATCTGTGTGCAGAACACCTCCATGTTGCCATATTGCATTTTACAGAAAATTACAGGGCTGCAGATTGAAAAGGAAAGGTAATTTTTAATTACATTCAATTGCAATATGACTTGAGTCCCAATTGTAAATGCTATATATATATTTTTTTCGATAACTTTTTTCCCTACCTCTTAGGTACCTTGTAATGTGGTTGTAAAGGGTCAAGGCTTTTTACTTTCATGCATTATTGTCAGGGCAGGAGCGATGAAATGGGTAGGCAGGCCAATGTTAAGGTCACGCACCGAATGACGAAAACCACTACCCACAGACCAGAGTCCCTCAGGGCGCGGAGTCTAAGCCCTAGGCTACCCTTCACCAGGGCCCCTGATGGTGGGGATGGACTTGACGCAGCCTAAGACCAGGTCGCGGCCCCCGAGTAACCCCAGCTGCGGTAATGACTGCTGCCAATGGTGTACAGCTGGTGGGAGCTAGATGGGAAAACATGTGGCGTGGTCAGACAGGCCGGTCTATAACAACGGAGCAGACAGTACAAGACGGTAGGCAAAGAATACTCAGGTCACGGGCCGGGTTCAGCAACGGGAGGTCAGGAAAAGGGTTAAAGCAGAGAATAGTCTTGTCCAAGCTGAGTCGGTTACCGGGAGAGAAATGAGAACAGAACAAGAGCTTGCTGCAAGGGAACATACAGGACACGAATGCAAAGAGCAAGTGCAGACAACAGGCTTAAATGTGATCAACCACACCCCTCTGGGGGAGGGACCGCAGAGGCCTGAAAACATAAAAGGCTTCCACCATGCTTTGCAGAAACCTAAGATGGATGCCAGCACATGGAGCAGCACAACCTCTGAGGAAAGGTAGGACCTTGACAATTATATGCCTCGGCTCTCTGGGGACTCTCCCTCCTCATTAGCTGAGACAGCAGAGGGAGCCATTGGCTACCGCTGCTGTCAATCACAGCCAGTGAGCCAATGTTGAGAGAGAGGGGGAAAGACCAAGCCCCAGCTCTGTGTGTGAAAGGACATGCAGAATAGTGGTTCGGGAGCAAGCCTGCTCGGGTGCCCCCCATAGCAAGCTGCTTGCTCTGAAGCACTTAGCAGCAGGGAGTGGCCAGTAGAGCTGGTGGGGGACCTGAGAAGAGGAGGATTGGGGCTGCTCTGTGCAAAACCACTGGACAGAGCAGGTAAGTATGACATGTTTGTTACTTTTTTCAAGCTGGCCAAACACAATAGCACAGCAGGAGTGCTTCCCCCATCCACCTCAGATGTGTGGATGGGGTAATCGGATCACTTTTTTCATTCAACCTGCTAGTCAAACAAAAAAAAAATATAGACTGCTTTAGGACCAACCTCTTGCACTCCATGTACAACAGTACTGGAGTGTGAAAAGAATAAGCAGTACAATAAGCCAGTCAGTTCATGTACTGACAAGAAGCATGGTGATAGGAAAAGAAAACAAAGTGACAAAGAGATGGGCTTGAAACAGTGCTGCTTCTCCTTCCACTGTCCAGGCACAGGACAACCTGTTCTCAGAAGAAGTGGGCCAAATGATGCTGGTCATCAGACTGAAGAAATCTAGCAACAATAAACTACTGCCAGGGAATTCTCTGGGTTGAAACTGAATTATACAGAAAAAAACTGGTTTTGTTATTTTATCTTTAAATGGGCAAACCATTTTATCTTGTTATTTTTGGCTGAAGTTCTACTTGGAACTTATGGATGCCAAAAAGTGGTGCCAGCTTAGCAATGGTAGAATCAGGACAACGTCCCTAGCGCTCCCCCCTAGATTAATTGCTTTGGCTCTATAAACATGTGAATATTGTCTGATTAGATAGCCAGATCAATCTGATCTGCAACTATCAGACAGAGTTTAGTGCAATGCCTACAGTGGAGCTGCCCTCTTTCATGTTAGTGAGTAGACCAGGAAGACCTAAAAAACATTGCTTGAAGTTTTTAGGTGATCTGATGTTCTTTTCCCCCCCAGCAGGGTGATTGGACTCTCCTCCTGGTCAGTTGACCTGGAAAATCTAAGGACATACACTGCCTTTGAGAATGTTAGCCATAAGTACTTTTGACAATGCTAGCCATAAGAATGGACAAAAATCAGGCAAAGGTTTGCTGCATTGCCTAAAACGTGCACTTTTTTCATGTTTCCTTTATTACCCAAGAGTTTTAACAAACTCGCAAGCTCCGGAAAAAGGACTCAAGCTCTCAAATAACCAGAACCAAATATTACTTTATGAAGTGGCCATTTGTGGTTATCGTGTTTCCTTAACACACTAAACCATGCATTACTCCTTTGACAGCCATAAGTGAAATAGGCAAAGTTTAGGTGTGATCTCTACTTTGTGATCTTTTAGTCAACCAGGAAGATCTGAAGACCATTGCTTAGAGTGTTTAGACAAACTTGTTTTCTGGGGTTGGGGGCACTACAAGTGTTTTTTTCTTGGAAATCGGCTTTAATATCATGCTGGAGTTTTGGGGATCTCCTGGTGCTGTAAAGAGAACCTGAGCTAGTGAGAAGACATCTGAATCTACCCGCTTTATGCACCTCAGGCCACCTCATAAGGTAAGGTTAGCTAGCGGTATAATGGTAAAATGTTGCCGTAAATATAACCTTACCAAAACCATTGGTGTACCAACATTTCTGGCATTATCATTGACTATTGTTAAAAGCCTTAAAAGTTTTGGATCATCATAGTCAAAGCGGTGACCAAGCAATATGGACACAATGATATTGGCCACAGCAGCATTCATGAGCATGGTGTTTTCAAATGGTTTTCCTGGAATAAAAGCAAAGATATTATTAACAAATCATAATTTAGTACAAGATAATATTAAACATAATTCTAAGCAAAAAGTGTCCCTGTGTGCAGCAGACCTCTGCCAGTCAACCACAGGTTTGCAAAATGGCAAAAGGTGATAAGCAGAACTGCTAATGGTTCAGCTGTTTTTGGGTTTGGGGAGGGTTTTGTGAGCAGTTTTTTTCACAGAGGCCATGCCTATTTTCAATAACATGTACACCCTCTCCTAGCAAGAGACTGTCTGGGGTGGCCTGGGGGTATCAAGCCTGGCCCCAGTGGCCTGGGGGTACCAGGAGAAGGTGTAAGGTGCCCTCTAGATATTTTTGCTAAATTTAAAGACCCATTGCTAAATTCGATTTTTGCATATAGAGATACTTTACCTGCTCTGCTGCCCTGCTAACAGGCAATTAAATTAGCAATTATAATTCTAATTTACATCAATTCTCATATATACATATTAAGTTATTTAATCATCATTAGTCTGATGGTGGCCTATGACTACTTGCTATCAGGAATTAAACACCAACTATATAATACATGATTCTAATAAGGAGACTAAGTCTGCTTTACTAACCCAGAGAGTGTGAGAGGCCTGAAGAATCTGAGCAGATTACAATAGATGTACTGTAGTATGGCTCTGTCTCTTGGGTACAGATGTGAAAATCTATACATATAGTCAGAACATTTGATGTGAGGTATATGTTATTGTGCAGTCTCAAAACTGTCAACCATGATACACTACTACTGACCTTTGTAGGCTTTCAATACTTTTACCAAACATTGGCTCTCTTTAGTGATTCTGTCTTCTATTGTTCTCTTCCCCATCCCGAAATCACGCAGTGTAGAAAGAGTGAATCGTCTCATAGCTTTCCAGTTATTACCATTAGAAAATATAAGTCCTGAAGAAAAAATAATATAATACATACATTCTATCAGTGTAAAGGGAAAATCAAGGCAACAAGTGAGCTGCTTAAAGCCAAACGGAAAATTAATTATTTATTAATTTAACGCAGTCATTTCACATAAACAGTAATAAATGTACTGATACCCTTCGAGGGGCCCGCTGTAGATTACCCCAAGTTTCCCTTGCTAGTACAGAGGCCACCAGCCAAACACGTAGTTCCATGCACATCGACAACACAGGCTTAGTCTAGGGGATGACTTTTTGTGAATGTAAAAAAATTTAACAGTATAGGGATAAGGGTGCAGGATACTCCAAAAAACAATATCAGAATCAACAGGAGGACAAACGTCTCAGCACAAATCCTATAGCAGCAGGCACACATGAAAATCCAAAAACCAGGTCTTACTCACAATGTCCTAGGAGCTGTCTGTAACCCAACTTCCACACGGCACTCTTCAATGAAGGAGACAAACGATCCTTCTCTATACTGGGACTTCAGAAGGTTTCCCTCCAGCAAAATCCCTTTACCAATCTTCTCTATGCCCCTAGCTCAGCTCCTGCTGAGGCTCAGACTGCAACTCTTGTCCCAAACCAGCTATCTCAGAGGGGTGACAGCCCTAGGAGAATAGGAACCCTCCTAGCAGAGGAAGAACACTCTGCCCCAGCCCCAGGAGAATAGGAACTCTCCCAGCAAAGGAAGAACACTCTGCCCCAGCCTCCCAAACATTTATCACTCCCAGCCACCTTCTGGGCACCTCTTCCCCAGGGATTGCCTGGATTCAGATAAATATTTTTAAATAAGGGGCTGATCCTCCTATTCTATGTTCTGGAAGCTTCTTCCAGAGTCAAACAGAAGCAATCAACCACCGACCTTAGGAAAACATGAGTGAACTGAAAAAATCAAATCCCCACTCCGCTGAGTACAGTGAATCCAAAATTTAAATTTAGCCTAACATTCTGGGCAGGGTGCTACATAAATATAGACATATTAATTTTTTTACTGCATCATTGTGCTGTAGCAAGTGTTACAATGCACTGGACAGGACTGCACAATAGCACAGTAAAAAAAAGTACAAAAAAGTCACCAGCATGTATTACTGTTGATGCAGCCTGTTTGCATTACAGTAATAAAAAAAATAAAGCTTACAGCCTATGTTTAGCAAAAAAAAAAAGAAAAATCACAAGGGACGTTGCATACCTTCAGTAGGATGTATCATTTGTGCTGCTGTGTCCTTAGATGAAATCTTCCTCCTCCAATGAACCCTGTCACCTGCCGCTGTAATCTTCCAGTGTGGCAGGGGTTATAAAAGCTAAGAAGCTGTCACAGGCTTTCATCAAGGGGGTCTGACTATGTCCACCCTTTCTGTCTAGCTGCTCCATTCATAGAAGCAATAGCTATATTACAGTTTCTATGGAAGAAACAGGATCTTAAAATGGAGGACGGATGGTTAATTGATAGCTGCACCCAGCACTGGGACAAGGTCATCTAACACCCAGGGCGAGCATGCCAAATGGCGCCCCCCCAAAACAATGTATGAGCATTATGTGTCAGCAAAAATCCCCTCCCTCCCCCCAAGGAAATATGAGCACTAATCTTCACACCCCCAAGCATAAATTCCATTTTCTAGCCAAAATTCTCCCCAAACTAAAGATCCCCCTCTTCCAGTACAAATCTCTACTTCCAGCTCAAATTCTCTCCCTTCTCAAACCCTCCTCCTAGAACAAATCCTCTACCCCTCAAATTTCCCCTCTGAGCATGAATCTTCTCTCCCCTCCAAATTCCCATCTCTCAGCACAATTCTCCCCCACAAATGTTTTCCCCTCCTAGCACAATTCACCCCAAGCATCCCTATAGCACAAATCCTCCTTTGCAAATCCCCCTTTCTAACAGAAACCCACCCTCCTAGTACAAATCCAAATCTCCAAATCACCTCTTCTAGCACAAATCCCCACTGTGCCCCATCCTGCCCACCTCTTGTCCCGACCCTGGCTGCACCCCTTCATTCATAGAGCACTGGAAGATTATAGAGGCAGGGGTGGTGAGTGGGGGCATCAGAGGAGAAAGATTTTATCCAAAGGATGATACAGCAGCACAATGGATACATCTTGCGGAAGGTAATTAACATTCATTGTCCTATGTTTTTCTTTTTTTTAGCTACACTTAGGTTTTAAGTTGGCTGTTAAACTTTCCAGTTTACCCTAATTTGTGATCTGTACAATCCATTGCAGCTTGAAATTACAGAACTATTCTTTGGGCGTTTTTGCCTTCTGAAGCCACTGTTGTGTTGATTGCATATATCTATGCATTTTTGTTGTCTTACCTTTTATCTTGCATTTAAACTCCTATTCACAATAAATAATGGAGCTGTTCCCAGCTCCGATAAGGAGCTGTGGTGTGTTCAGACTTCTGCATGCAGAAGCTTTGGTGGGTTGGTGGCTAAAATTAATAATGTCCTCCTAGGATGCCTTATTACTGCACTGGAACTGCATTATGAAAACTGAGAGTCCTTTTGATCTGCAACCTTGTCAACGCACCCTAAAAGTTGTTCACATGACCAGTGCGTATGTGGTATAATTCTCTGTATATTGATTTGGTAATAAAATTAAAAACAATAAAAAGGGTATATATACCATGTTCCTTGAACATATCAAAAAACACTGGCACAAAGGGTCTTGCAGAAAACTCCTCAGCATGGTTGACCAGCGCTTCTTTCACCGTCTCATAGCCACACAGTACAACCATCTTCTGAGGTCCTATCCGTAGGCTGTACACTGAGCCAAATTTCTCAGCTAGCTAAAAAAGAAAAAAGCAATGCTTATAAATTAAAAAAATTAGAACTGTATAGTGTATATTGCTACAAACGGCTTGTTCACTGAAAAATCCAATATTTAAAGCCCAACTCCAGCAATGTTTTTAACACTAGTATATCATTAGTTGGTGTCTATGTGTGGCTATACTGCTTCAATGTTGTTGCAGAGCAAGTTGAGATCAGAAGCACCAGTGCCAGGGACATAGCTTCAAATTATGGGTCAGATTAGGAAAATTACATCATTCCCCTTCCAATTAAATCTTTGAAGCACCTGACATTTGCCAACTATTTTTATCTCCTATACACTGGTGTTCTGTGATGGTCTATGCACTCTATCTGTTTTCATCTCTTTTACACTGATGATCAGTGGATAGATCCTTTTATATTACCTCATGTCCACCGATGGACAAGGCAACACTCCATAATAACATCCCTTCTCAAAATGGTGGTTAATACAAATTTCTCCTTTTCATTAGTGGCCAATGTAAATAACACCTTACATTGATGGTCAATGGGGCAGTTCTTCATTACAATGTAGGACAATGCAGGAAAGTCCCCCCCCCCCCACTCTAACAGTCAGCGGGAAAAAAAATGCTGGTGGTTGCTTTCTTGAGAGAACAGACCTTCTGATTACCCCAGCACTGGCTTTTCCATAAAATGTTAGCAAATGAACTAATGAACTATGTGGGAACCCTTGGACTGGGTATCAATCAGCCAGGAATTATCTACACCCAGGGATGGATGGGAAAACAAGGAGCTTTATACAGGGCTGTTCCATCCAGACCTTACTATGGTTATAATTCTGCCAATGACTGATGAAGTGTCAAATCTCCATTCTGGACTGGGCAGCTAAGAGAAATGTTGCAGATGTGGAGACTGTGACTCTGCTCTGAAAACATGCCTTGTAGTATGATGCACTATCTTTGGCCCTGTCTAGTTCACTATGGATCTTAAAGTACATAAACGTAACCTTTCCTGTACTGTGCAGCGGCTGTCAGAATACAATAGCACAGCAGGGAGATTTGTCCATCAACACTGCTATTGTGGTTGGAGGATCCTGTTAGATTTTTGCATTTGGCCTGCAGGCTGAATGTAAAAAAAATCTATTGATTTTTGGCCAGACCTATACTAGATTCCATAATATTTCATGTATTCCTGAGTATAAAAATGTTATTGGCGGGCAGGATCCATTTACATACACTTCAACCACGCATTTGAAAGCATAAAATCTTACCTTATGAAAAGTTAGGTAAGGTTTACTAATATTTAGAATGTGCAAATTTCCAATAAGAGGCAAACATGGTGGTCCAGGAGGATAACTTGGATGAACTTTTTTCCTCTGAGTAAATGAAAAAATTGCCAAAAAAACACAGGTGACAACAGAGAGGACAATTGTAACTGGATCCATTAAATACATGTCTGTAGTAAAACCTGGAGAGAAACATAGAAATAAAATTCAGAAAATGAAGTGGACAAAAATAAAGCCACAAAAGGAACTAGGAGAGGCTGGGGAGATGAGATTTGTATCAGTTATAATAATGGATGTGCTCCTTGGCTCACTTTCCATACCAGTTAAAAGTGTCAATCATGAAAAAAGCCCAAGGATGACACAGACATTACACTTTTTCATCACTGACATGCTTTGGGGAAAGACCCCCATTATGTAACGTTGTTGTTGTGGGTGTGTAAGGTAGTGCTGTATCTTGTAGAATAGAATTTTATTCAGCTACTCTACAGACCCTAGAAAGTTGTTGGCCCCTTTACGGCATGATGGCTTTAGCAGTGGGTGAGGAGTTCTGTGAAACAGGTCTCTAAAACCTCCAGTCTTGAGTTTAGTTGAAAATGTGTATATAACATAGACAACATGTTTTGGGGGGGGTTTGACCTCTTCTATAGGATTTAAAGTAGTTGTAAACCCTCATATACTATATACCCAGTGAAGTGACTAGCCTCAGATGATACACAAAGATTAAACAAATCCTCCTACCTAAGTTGTATCTGTTTATCTGCAGCTATCTGTCCTGTACACCTTCTACAGCACACAGATGAAAGGAATTTTCTCAGCAGCAGAAAGCAGGGGATGGGTATCTGACATCACACACACCACAGGGCTAGAGCACACAGCCCCATGAAATATAGATAATTGGAGGGAAGGGGAGGCTCAGGCTTAGAGAAACATAAGAGCTGAGGGTATGAGTCGTCTGATGTGCACTGGGGGGAAGAGGGCCATCTCTTGGAAGTCTGAGATGTCAGCTAAATCTATTTGGAGTGAGTCATGCAGATAACAGAGTGAGGAGCGATCAGAGGAAAACCAAACTTGGTGCTTTGGATTCAGGTTAGTACACATGGAGGGGTGTGCTATGTCTATTTTTCATGTCTGAGGTTTACAACCACTTTAAGGCTTGGAACTGTACATAACTGTAAACCAGAAGGAAATGGTTAAAGACCCTGCTTTTTTTCCATGTATGTCCCATTGGGAAGATTTCTCTTCACTTTCTGTCATATAGACGCAACAGGAAGTGAAAGGGAATTAGGATCCCCTAATAGGCAGCCGTCATGAGAAATGGTGTTCCTATTGGAAGAGTTACCCTTACCTCTTGTTGAGGTGACAACTGTAATAATTTACTCACCTTCATGACCTTTGTTTGTGATTTCAGCCACCTGGAGCTGCATGCACACAGCCTACGTTACTCCATATGGATGCTGCAGGACCCAATTTAACAGACGTGAGGGTGCGAGTACAAGTCATTGCCCAAATGACAGAGTGTCTTTATGGGTAACAGCATCCACGTGAATAAGGCCTAATGGTCACCAAGACAAATAATAAGGGTGAATCTCCCCTAATGGTACACTGACAGACATAAAAATACTAACAGGGGTTCTAAGTCTTGGCTTTAGATATCAAAAGTGCAAATACCCATTAGCAACGCACTATACAATATACAGATTAGACAAAACTAAAACAATATTCCAGTGTGTGCAATCCAATAATCAAAATTTTGTGTTATGGTAAACAAAAAAAAAAATCATACAGGCTACACGATTGTGATATTTCATATCAGTGTACGGAGACCTCCACCTCTCAGACTTACACTCATTAAACTGTTATGGCCTCCTAATAAAGGTAAATCAAAAAGCACTCAATTTTGTACTTGTTGGAAATCCAACAGGACCTTCAACACCCCCAATCAGCAATAATAGCCGTTTTTCTGTGCTCTCAAATATCTGGTGAAAAAAAGAGTGAAAAACTTGAAATATTAAAATATTTAACAATACAGACAGACAAAAACCATAAAAAACACATCCAGCACTATCTGGGTAAAGCATAAATAGCCAAATGATTCACATAGTCTCCACATACCAACAAATTTGGATGCATTTCTCCTAAACATCTCTCTCCTGAAGAACTCTCTTCTGATATTTTATTCACTATATGACCTGTACTATATACTACTGTTTGCAATTCAGGAGGTTATGAATATAGCTTTTCCCAGGTTGGATGAATTACATCATATGTTGCTATGGATAGGCTTCCAAGGGATTTGCTCACAGAGGTCACACATTCTATATGTTTTTATTACTGTGTGGCCATTTTTTTAACATTACTAATCTTATTAGTTAAGCTGAAATAGAAAATTGGATTTTGATATGTTTGTGTACTGATTATTTTTTTTAGCAATAATACACCTTAAACTCCCCCTTAACTCCCCCTTCCTTTTTGTCCTGAGGGACATACTGTATACTGTTGTTTATTACTACTGGGATGTAGTGGAAAACGTCCTCTGTTTATACCCCTTACACTATAGCAGTCAGAAGTGTGTGGAAAAGCCCATGATCCTGCTGACATATACCTTACATTGGTGGCAGCAAACTGTTTAAAGAAATCTAAACAGAATTAAAATGGAATGCAGTGTACATACTGTAGCACCTAACTGTTAAAGTCTGTGCTGTGGTTGGTAAGCAACTGTGGTTTGCCAGCTTGCTCCCCCACCACTATTCGGCCATGCTGGAGCAAGGAGATAAAGATACAGAATAAAGACACAGAATAATTATAAGTACCGCCCCTTGATGACGTTATGGTGATGAAACGCGTTGGGCGTGGCCTACTTGATGCTGACGTCAGGACGTACTGTTCCTAATGTGTGTTGGAGGTGATCCGCGGTGAGCGGGGATCTTCGTTTTCTCAGTTGCTGTGTATCGCTGATTAAGCTGGTGCCTGTCTGGACACCTTTTTTGTGAGTTCCTTGGAAAATTTATTAAATATGTAATTTGAAAAAAACGTATTGCACCATTATGTTTTTCTTTTATCCCTGAGTACCTCATGCATTATGGAGAGATGGATTTGAATGGAGAGATATATTATGAGATCTTTGGCTGCAGAGTATTGCTTCTGGTAGTGATATGCTGTTCCCTATGCGGACTGCCATTATTGATCATCAGGATTTGATTATTTACTACATCTAATACCTGGATATCATTTCACCCATCGCTCCCAGAGCACAAGTGCTATTGCTGGTCTATAATTTGATCAGCATTTAGTTCTGGTGAGTTTATTTAATTCATTTGGTGGTGGATTATTCACCGTTCACAAAAGATTTTTTTGAGTGACTTTTTTGGATTTGCACAGATTTAATATGGACACTTATTTATTTGGTGATATATTTAGCGCATGCCTATGTGATATATTACAGAATAATTACAGTAGTTCTGACTGCACTGTCACAGAAAACACTGAGGCCGTACATTCCACTTCCCCTCTGAACGCTGCCAGAAGGAAGGTACTGTAGAGCCCTGTGCCTGCTCTGCTCTCTTTGTACTGATAAAAGGCTAAGCCAACATCCTTCCACAGCTGTGAGCCAGTTTGGAGGAGATTACTACAGTAGTAGCTGTCAGTTTGTGTTGTGAATAACGATGGCTGGAGAAGAGTACGATCATTCACAAAAACACAAGCCTACATCAACACAAGCTGGCTAAAACATTTGTTGGAGAGAGACTATTGTAGTAGCTGGCTTGTGTTGTTGTGGGCTTGTGTTTTTGTGACTGACAGTGCTCCTCTCCAGCTACCATCATTCACAGCACAAGCCGCCAGACTGGCTGAAGGAGAAGTTAAGCAAAGGAACCTTCTCACTTCTACCTTAGGATCTGCAAACAAGATACTTCTTTAACCTTGGTTCACATAGAGCACTGGAGAGTCAGTAAGCTGTCCTCACATATAAGCAGTGGCCCAGATCTCCAGCTGTCCAGCACTCCACCCTGTACACTGCTCCAATCAACTCTGCTGTAGCAACCTGAGCAATACTGTTGATTAAAGCCATGCGCAGAATGCGAAAAATGTTTTGCAATTTTGCACAGGGTATTTTAATCCTTGCTGCAGCATACAGTATATTAATACACAAGGAAAAAATGAGTGTATTTATTACTATATATGCAGCCTGACTGCATTACAGTAATAAATATGAAGGGTTTATTTTGGCTTTAACAGAGTTGCACAGTTTTTTTCACTGCTGTTTTCTCATTGCCGTACTCTGTACTAAAAGGTGAAAGCTATTTCAAAAACCCTTAGAGTTTTATGCAAAGAATTTTCTTGATGCAGAAGGCGATCTACTAAAGAATAACACCGTCACTCCATCCTCTATAGGCAGATCTAAAAAGAGTTTAATTACGAGAATTTTAATGGTTGAACAGGATATACAGTAGTGTTAATCACTTCCAAAAAGTTTCCAAAAACGTTTTAAGAACACTGTTACCTGGAGCCGGTTAGACATTCCTTCCTCCCATTTTAGGCTCCTTGCAGTTTCATGGTCTCATATATTGTATATGTAATGATGCAATTGTTCGAAAAAACTATCATTTTTATGAAAGGATCACAGCTTCCAGCAATCAAGTGAACTGCAATATTGGACTGTTTTGATATACAAATGATCATTTTTATGGAAAAGAGACAATCTGTCCTAGTGAAAAATCCATTAGAGCTCAAGATATCATTTTTTTTTATTGTTGTAATACATTGAGGTTGATTTTCTAAAACTGGAGAGCGCAAAATCTGGTGCAGCTGTGTATAGAGACCAGTCAATTTCAAGGTTTTTTTTCGTCAAAGCTCCATTGAACAAACTGAAGCTGATTGGCTACTGTGCACAGTTTCACCAGACTTTGCACTCTCCATTTTTAGTAAATCATCCCCATCCATGATAGATTGTTTATCATTAGCATATGAACAGTGTTAGAATGAGGGAAGAAGAATAGCACAGAATCAAGACTACAGTCAGTTGCTGTCTAGCCCTGGAGGCAATGTGAAAGCTTGCTGCACCAAGATTTTTGTTATGGTTTTGCCATAAGTGTTTTAAGTTGCTTTCATTTGATCTTTATTGTCATTTATGTCTAAATGTAAATATTCAGAACAACAGGTTACCAGACAAGAACTATACAATGCAGTTAAGTTGATTGCACTCTAAAATACACTTGTTGGGTTTCTCTAGGCAAAATAAATTGTGTTGGTAGAATCTTGGCCAACCTGGAGCTGTTCCTCTATACAGCCCTACTGCAGAATTGTACCTTCTAGGCTAAGATAGACCTTACAGAAGATGTGTTGGAAAACCATGGATTGACACTTTACCAAGTTTGTGCAATACCTACCTTGTGGGTTTATTTAACCAATACATTAGAAAATAAACTATGTCAGTTTAGAAACTTCTCATTTAGTGCTGTGGCCCATAGGGATAGCTTGCTGAGTTATGTCTTCCCTGGGCTTAGGAGTAATGGAGTGTGTGTTGTAGTCAATCCTTTTGGCCTACATCCATACATTCTTGGCCTTGAAAAAGCATCTGTGGATGCCCTTGAAATGTGGTGAATGACTGACTGAGGGAGAAGTTGAACAAAAAGACCTTCTCAGTTCTCTTGTCTTAAGAACTGCAACCAAGATACCATTGTAACCTTGGTCCTCAAAGAACTAAAGTTTTCTGAGGTTGTAACTAGCCAGCACAGCTTGTGAGAGCAGGGAGAACATCATGAATGTGAAGATTAGATCTGGGTTGAGAAAAATCTTTTTTATGTATCCTTTCCATCTTAAGTAGTTTGCAATAAATCTTCTAAAAGTTACGAAAAAAGGAACTGGTGCCCAACCAATTCTGCTACCACCCTAGAAAAAGAGCCAGGCCTAAGATGGAGATGCCTGGAATATTGCGGCTAAGTAAGTGGCTGAGGTATCACGAGGTAGCCAGGTCCAGGCTGGGTCATTCTGCAATTCAGGGACATCTTGGCACAGACTTAGATCCCCTTTCTTCCCTTCTAGTGTTCAATGCAGGGTAAACACATAATTTCCTGCTCACAGAGTGGGAAGTGTGCCTCAGAAGCAGAGGCAGAGGCGTCAGCATACTAAGACATTTTCGACAATTTCATGCTCCCAACTTTGTGGGAACAGTTTGGGGATGGCCCTTCCTGTTCCAACATGACTGCGCACCAGTGCACAAAGCAAGGTCCATAAAGACATGGATGAGCGAGTTTGGAGTGTAGGAATTTGATTGGCCTGCACAGAGTCCTGACCTCAACCCAATACAACACCTTTGGGATGAATTACAGCGGACACTGTGAGCCAGACCTTCTCGTCCGATATCAAGCCTGACCTCACAAATGCTCTTCTAGAAGAATGATCAAACATTCCCATAGACACCCTCCTCCCAAAAGAGCTGAAGCTGTTATAGCTGCAAAGGGTGGGCCAACTCAATACTGAACTCTACGGACTAAAACTGGGATGTCATTAAAGTTTGTGTGCTTGGCACATGGCAGGCGTCTCAATACTTTTGGCAATATAGTGAATATAGTGATAGTATAGAATCAATCACAAAAATAGTTAATTTGAAACAAACTAAAACCTCTGAATTTATATACTACGAATAAACAAACAAAAGTCCATATTATGAAAGTGATTAGAAGAAAATCATTCCATAGACAATGGTGTCAGTGTATTATCCTCCACCACATATAGCTGGCCCTCTTACCAAATGATTAGCTTGCTCCATACCCCTGACAATGCTCATTGGTCGGCGAAACATGTTGGGAGGGGTTTAGCCAGTGAGATACATTGCATGATGTGAACACATCCTCTGCTTGCTTGTTTTATGCTCATGTTTTCTTGGGTATTGTAAGTAGCTGTCTTTTTTATAATAAAGTGATTTTAAATGGTATAACACTATTGTGGCTCCCGTGGTTCTCTTTGGAGGGTGGCGGTGAGACAACCAGTGTCTGTTTATGGTACAAGGAACTGCATGGTGGATCGCAGTGGATCTGGTGCAAGGGCACACATACACAAGCATATATTGATATCTGCAATCGAGATTTAATCATTTGGTAAGAGGTCATCTATATGCGGTGGAAGATAATACACTGACACCATTGTCTATTGAGTGATTTTCATCACAGCACTTATGTGGACTTACTTCTAATCACTTTCATAATATGGAATTTTGTTTGTTTATTTGTTCAATATAAAAGAGTTTTTAGTTTGTTTCACATGAGCTATTTTTGTGATTGATTCTATATTATCACTTTATATGTATTTGATTTTTTTGAGTAGCGCACCATAGTTTGTGGTTGATCTGTATTCCCATCGCTTTGAGATACTGTATTTTTTTCAGTATGGTCTGGACTACATTTACCAGAGGAAAGCAAAACTGAGGGTCACCCTAGGGAGGTAGATAAATTCCCTTGTAGCAGCCACACTCTCTCTTTTGGCGTGGGAATGTGAAGGCTGATGGAGGGGAGCGTGTCATCTTCCCTTTAAAGAACAGGCCACAGCTCAGCACAGTAAACCTGCTCGGCACTATGGGGTGACACGTAACATTCCAGGGATGGCAGTAATCTCTGGAAACTGGATTGGCCACTACTGAGCATCACTACCCATTGTCTTGATCGGTTGTCAGGAGGCAATCCAGAGCCACTCCACTCTGCCAGGAGCCTGACCCTCCACAGCGGATTTCGGTTGTGTCTTCTCCCAGTGTTTGAGTGAGCGGGTGCAAATCCATTATTCTCCCTAACACAGTATAGACACTGCATGCAAACACCATTATTCCCCCTCTTTACCTACTTAAGGGCTTCTGTTGGAGAATACTTTTTGCTCACACAGTGATAACCTTGGGTCTCACCATAAGCTTACTGAAGACCATGGCTACAGTTAGTTCCAGGATTTCTTCATTCAAAGGATTAAGTCTACAGAGTTTATCTTTTTTTCTTTTTTATTATTGCTGATGTAGCACTTGTTTATTTTAATGGAGAACTCCTACCCAGGTTGCATAACTTGTGCCATATTGCTTTTTTTGCATGTGGTGGCAGGAAGCATTGGGAGCTGACTGACTAAAGGTCTCATCTTCCCCCTCTTGCTCCTGGAAACATAGATTTATGATATGTTTATTTACAGCAGTAATAACTGATAGGTGTTGTAATCCATCTCCACTCTATCCAAAACTATATTTAAAAAAAAAACAAACAGAAAAAAAACAGTTTTACCTAGTTATACTGTAAATCACACTTCAGATTGAGTCCAGGAATGGAAAGGAAAATATAGAGCTAATTGGAAGTGTAACAGTAGCTTTACAGGAGCTTCAAACATGCTTCAGTTTCAAGCCAAATTGAAGCTTTTGTAAAAATGACAGGCACAATTCCTGAAGATCTCTACTTAGAGCTCCAAGAATTGAGTTGAAGGGAGCTTTGGAGGCTTCAAGAAAGCTGTCAAAGCTTGCAAAAGAAAGTCTAAGCTGTGATAATATGTAGGCTGTCATTGCTGAGCTTTTTATCTGAAACTTGTCTACTTCTTACCTTTTACATTAGGATTCTAGTATAGTCCTTGTTCTGAGCCAGTCTTCAGCTGAAGTAATGGACAATACACTTGAGTATGCATTTATATATCTTACAATGCAGATAAAGCCGTAATCCAGGAAAGCCTTGTCTATGTGTATTGAAAAAAAGTAAAAAAAAAAAAAAAATGTAGAGGTGTGCTAAAACTAGTCTCATGTGAATTCTGTATAAAACATACCTAAAACCATACACCTTTCACCTAAATTCACATCTAGGTATACTGTGACATATTTTTTTAATCTGTATGCATGCTATAGAATGTATGAACAATTGTGTAATTGTACCCATAGCTTGTCAGGTGTTTGTATGGTGATCCAAAATACAGGAGACTGAACATACAGAAATACAATACCTCTGTAAATCTAATCTAATACACCCAAGCTGCAGTTTTTTCCAAACTAAAGGCCCAACATAGGAGGTGATGGGAAATATCTGCAATGGGGACAAAAATGTCTACATCCCTATTTCTTATATAGGTGTAACAGGGGCAGTAAATGAGGGAAACTGCCCCCAACGGGTTTAGACAGAAATAAACCTGACTGAAATTGTATATTTTTCCCACTCTGTCCAAAACTACTTTAGAGTGTTACCTGCCCCCATTCCAAGTAAAACTTTGCACATCTTACAATGGAAAATGTTTAATTTAGTTGGGTGCATCGCAAATATACAGTGAGGAACAGAAGTATTTGAACACCCTGCGATTTTGCAAGTTCTCCCACTTAGAAATCATGAAGGGGTCTGAAATTCACATTGTAGGTGCATTCCCACTCTGAGAGACAGAATTAAAAAAAAAAAATTCAGGAAATCACATTGTATGATTTTTAAAGAATTTATTTGTCTTGCACTGCTGAACATAAGTATTTGAACACCTAAGAAACATCAAGAATTCTGTCTCTCAAAGACCTGTTACTGTGCCTTTAAAAAGTCCACCTCTACTCCACTCATTAATCTAACTTAGTAGCACCTGTCTGAGCTCTTTAAAGACACCTGTCCACCCCACAGTCAGTCAGACGCCAACTACTACCATGGGCAAGACCAAAGAGCTGTCAAAAGACACCAGAGACAAACTTGTGGACCTCCATAAGGCTGGAAAGGGCTATGGGGCAATTGCCAAGCAGCTTGGTGCAAATAGATCAACTGTTGGAGCAATTGTTAGAAAATGTAGGAGGCTAAAGACGACTGTCAGTCTCCCTTGGACTGGGGCTCCATGCAAGATCTCACCTCGTGGGGTATCACTGATGATAAGAAAGGTGAGGAATCAGCCCAGAACTACAAGGGAGGAGCTGGTCAATGACATGAAGAGAGCTGGAACCACAGTTTCAAAGGTCACTGTCGGTAGAACACTACGCCGTCATGGTTTCAAATCATGCATTGCACGGAAGCTTCCCCTGCTCAAGTCATCACATGTCCAGGCCCATCTGAAGTTTGCCAATGACCATCTGGATGATCCAGAGGAGGCATGGGAGAAAGTCATGTGGTCAGATGACACCAAAGTAGAACTTTTTGGTCTAAACTTCACTCATCGTGTTTGGAGGAAAAAGGATGAGTTGTAACCCAAGAACACCATCCCTACTGTGAAGCATGGGGGTGGTAACATCATGCTTTGGGGGTGCTTTTCTGTGAAGGGGACAGGGCGACTGCACTGTATTAAGGAGAGGATGAATGGGGACATTTATTGTGAGATTTTGAGCAACAACCTCCTTCCCTCAGTCAGAGCATTGAAGATGGGTCGTGGCTGGGTCTTCCAACATGACAACGACCCGAAGCACACAGCCAGGATAACCAAGGAGTGGCTCCGTAAGAAGCATATCAAGGTTCTGGAGTGGCCTAGCCAGTCTCCAGACCTAAATCCAATAGGACATCTTTGGAGGAGCTGAAACTCCGTGTTGCTCAGCGACAGCCCCAAAACCTGACAGATCTAGAAGAGATCTGTGTGGAGGAGTGGGCCAAAATCCCTGTTGCAGTGTGTGCAAACCTGGTCAAGAACTACAGGAAACGTTTGACCTCTGTAATTGCAAACAAAGGCTTCCGTACCAAATATTAACACTGATTTTCTCAGGTGTTCAAATACTTATGTTCAGCAGTGCAAGACAAATAAATTCTTTACAAATCATACAATGGGATTTCCTGAATTTTTTTTTTAAGTCTGTCTCTGAGTGGAAATGCACCTACAATGTGAATTTCAGACCCCTCCATGATTTCTAAGTGGGAGAACTTTCAAAATTGCAGGGTGTTCAAATACTTCTGTTCCTCACTGTAGATTTCCATCCTGAACACTATCATAAACAGTCCCCACTCTTAAACATTACTACATGGTGGCACAAATCTCTTGACTAGCCTCTCTTCATGCCACTCACAAATGCCCAATTTGGACTAATCTGGTGAAAATGGCTTGTCTTTCCCTCCCCATACATAATTTAATTGGTACTCCTCCCTCTTCACGCCCAAGATCTCTGACCCCTCCTTATGACATCTTCTTAAACTTTGGGACTAGAGTCAAATACTCTAACAATCTCATCTCTCCACATCTACCTTTATCCATAATCCATGGTACCCCCCTCCTTCGCCCCTGCTTATGACAACCCTCTTGCATTCCATTGGTGGCGTCAAGTATTTTTTTCTTCAGATTGTATTAAATCCTACACCTACCTTTGTGAACATAGGAATCTCCCTGAAAGAGAATACTTCCACTACTCTCAAATCCAACATTACTTTTCCAACCTTGTCACTTTCCGAACTTCTTCACCGAAACAACTAACCCATTTCAAAAACCGTTGCAGGATATAACCACATTTTAAAGGTCTTAATCTTTTTATGCGTCACTTATTGACTCCATAGGTCCTAAAAAACTATCTTACATGGCAGAATGGGAATGAGATCTATATGGCTAGCTACTTCCAAATGTTCACTCAATTTTCTTGCTCAAGAGAATGCCTACAAGATTTAGTCCTATTAGTACATGACCCCAGATTGTCTATCTAAATTTGTCCCCAACACTTCCTCACAATGCTTCCACGGCTCTACCGATTGCAGCATCTTACTCCACATATGGTGATCTTGCCCTATAGCTTCTTGTTTTTGGATTAAAATTTATAATTTAATACAATGGATTCTTCATATCACCCTTAAGAACGCTTGGAAGGCTCTCCTTCATATACCCATCCCACATCTCAACAAATTTCATCGGATGCCACGGGGATAGGTTTTCCTGGCTGCCTGGCTTACTCTAGTTAGAGCCTGGAAACAATCATCAATACCCTGCCTCATGGGAACCATGATACATGAAAAATTGACTTCCATTCTCAATGATTGCCACACTAACTACCTTAAGGACTAATGGCACGGGTAGGGCACACGCTCGTTTTGCAAGCACTCCCTACCTGGAAATGCGAAATCACTTATACATACGTGATTTTGCGCACCCCTGTCACCCTGTAGCAGTATTTATACTATAGGGCAGTGGAAAAGCAGTTAATACATTTAAAATATAAAGAAAAGAAATAACTAGATCAAGATTTGATCTAGGTCAGTATTAGGCTTTTGGGGGGGGGGGGTTATCTACTAAAACAGGTACACTCAAAATCTGGTGCAGCTGTACATGGTAGCCAATCAGTTTCTAAACTTAAGTTATTCAGTCAAGTTTTGGCAATAAAAACGTAGAAGCTGATTGGTTTTTATGCGGACTTGCATTAGGTTTTGCACTCTTCCGCTTTAGTAAATAACCCCCATAGTGTTAGGGACAGGGTCAAAGGTCAAGGTAAGTATATTTTGTGTAGGATTTTTTAAATTAGTATCAGTGTCAGTGTGTTTTAGGTAGGATTAATAAAAAGGCAAAAATGTGTACTATTGTTTCTAAATCCCTACTACAGGTACAGATGACAATACACATATGTAGTATCGCCGCAATCATCAGGAGGATTTATTTTGGGTTGCTCTTTGGTGGTGAGTTATGGTAATAGCAAGAAAAATACAGCTATATTTTAAATAAATAAAAAACACACTTTTGTTACTATTTTTGGCCAGTTTTAATTTGATAAGAAAAAACAAAAGCAGGGGATATCATTTACTGGCTCAAGGGGCAGCTACTTTGGGCCCCACAACAATGGTTGGGACTCGGGCAGCTGCACCTTTTGCCCGGTGTTAGACAGCCCTGGCAGTGCATTAGCAGCCTATTCACAATGGTGTCTCCCCTGTCAAGGTACCCTCTATGTTGAGGGCATATGGCCTGGTATGGTTCAGGAGGGGCAGACTGCATACTGCATGCTTGTCCTCCCTTTCATAGACAGTCATGCTGCATACTTAGACTAAGAGGCTGGTATGGATTTTTATTGGGATCCTCACATTTTATTTTTTGTATGAGGTTTCCCTTAAAAATCAGGCCCAAAAGCTGTGGTATGGATTTCCTGAGGGACTTTACCCCATGCAAAAAAAGAGGTTAAAAATCCATAGCAGACACAAAAAGTTCTGGTAAAAAAAACCCACCACACACACACACACACACACACACACACACACACACACGAAGAACCTCACTATTTGTTTTTCCCCACTCCTTTTCTTACATACACTATATTGACAAAAGTATTGGGTCACCCCTCCAAATCATTGGATTCAGGTGTTCCAATCACCTCCATGGACACAGGTGTATAAAATCATCACCTAGGCATGCAGACTGCTTCTACAAACATTTGTGAAAGAATGGATTGCTCTCAGGAGCTCAGTGAATTCAAGCGTGGTACCGTGATAGGTTGCCACCTGTGCAATAAGTCCATCTGTGAAATTTCCTTGCTACTAAATATTCCACGGTCAACTGTTAGTGGTATTATAACAAAGTGGAAGCAACTGGGAACAACAGCAACTCAGCCAAGAAGTGGTAGGCCACGTAAAATAACAGAGTGGAGTCAGCGCGCATGCTGCAGCGCACAGTGGTTGCCAACTGTCTGCAGAGTCAATAGCTACAGACCTCCAAACTTTGTGTGGCCTTCAGATTAGCGCAACCGTGTGTAGAGAGCTTCATGGAATGGGTTTCTATGGCCAAGCAGCTGCATCCAAGCCTTACATCACCAAGTGCAATGCAAAGTGTCAGATGCAGTGGTGTAAAGCATGCCACCACTAGACTCTAGAACAGCGGAGACTTGTTCTCTGGAGTGACCAATCATGCTTCTCTGTCTGGCAATCTGATGGACGTGTCTGAGTCTGCCATTTGCCAGGAGAACAGTACTTGCCTGACTGCATTGTGCCATGTGTAAAGTTTGGTGGAGGGGTGATTATGGTGTGGGGTTGTTTTTCAGGGGTTGGGCTTGGCTCCTTAGTTCCAGTGAAGGGAACTCTTAAGGCATCAGCATACCAAAACATTTTGGACAATATCATGCTCCCAACTTTGTGGGAACAGTTTGGGGATGAGCCCTTCCTGTTCCAACATGACTGCACACCAGTGCACAAAGCAAGGTCCATAAAGACATGGGTGAGCAAGTTTTGGGAGGAACTTTACTTGCCTGCACCTCAACCCGATAGAACACCTTTGGGATGAATTAGAGCGGAGAGAGGGATCCAGAGCTTCTCGTCTGACATCAGTGCCTGACCTCACAAATGTACTTCTGCAAGAAGTGTCAAAATTCCCATAGAAATACTCCAAAACCTTGTGGACAGCCTTCCCAGAAGAGTTGAAAAGGGTGGGCCAGCTCAATACTGAACCCTACGAACTAAGATTGGGATGCCATTAATGTTCTTGTGTGTAAAGGCAGGCGTCCCAATACTTTTGGCAGTATAATGTTGTTGGGGATTCCTGGCCATGTAAGTAAATGGGGCTGGCAGCATCACTGGCCATTAGGGACTCAGTGGTACCTGCACCTGCTAGCATCCTTAACCACCATTAACAGTGTGCGGCTGTTATGTATAATAGCAAGATTACTTCAGCGATTACATATAAGTAAATGTTTGCGCTAATGCCCAAACCACCAAGAAATGCCTATACAGCCATCACTAGGGGGTATGTATTTAGGAAATGTCAACAAGGAGAATACATGAGATCAGAAGTTCTGATATTCAAAAAAACACGAGAGGTGAAAACAAGTATTTTATTTACAAAAAGGACATTGATTATAAAACAGTACTTTAACATGTTAAATGGCATTCAGTTTTGAATATATGTACTTTACAGAAGAAGTCTAACTTTGTTATTTTGATGCCTAGGTCCCCTAGGGTAGAAAATGCATATATCACTGTCTAATCTTCCAACATTCTGTACAAGCAGAGATCCAGTGGATGACAGCGCTGACCCCCACAATCCCACCACCCCCCAAATATTTCCACATTTCTAAATAACCTCTGCAACACAGAAAATGTGTCCTTTTTGAGTTCAGTTCAACTTTAAGGCAAACTGCAAAGCGTTCGTAGTAACCCAAAGAATCTAATCACATTTTAGTTTTCAATGCTTTGCACATTTGCACTAAATGAAAGCCTGGTAATGTTATATGTGCTTGAAGCCTAAACACCATAGCTTAGCAGCAGTCTCCATGAAAAATATATAAAAAAGTTTACTCCTATGCCAGCTCTGTGGTTTGGCTACACCCATCATGGCTCCATGTGTACTTTCTACCACTGAAGTACTGTCTCAGTTGTACATAATGCTGAAGAAGTGCGCTGATAGTCAGTGCAAGAGCAGCAGATTTGAAGACATACTTGTTGGCAAGAAGAGCCTGGTTGGCATCAGTTACTACACAATTCAAAGAGTAGTGGTTAATGATTCATACTCTGAATGGTCTAGGGTCATCAGTGGTGTACCCCAAGGTTCAATGTTGGGACCCTTACTTTTTAATATATTATAAACTATGTAGGGTCTTGGATTAAAAATACCATGTCAGTCTTTGCAGATGACACCAAGCTGTGCAGTGGAATAACGTCTTTATAGGATGTCACCAATTTACAAGCCAACCTCAATGCACTGTGTAATTGGGCAACTATGTGGCAAATGAGGTTTAATGTTGATAAATGTAAGGTTATGCACTTGGGGGCTAAGAATATGCATGCATCATACATACTAGGGGGGTACAACTGGGGGAATCAATGGTGGAGAAGGATCTGGGAGTTCTGGTAGATCACAAGCTTAATAATGGCATGCAATGCCAAGCTGCGGTTTCTAAAGCGAGCAAAATCCTCTTGTATTAAAAGAGGTATAGACTCCAGAGAGAGATATCATATAACCCCGGTACAAATTAGTAAGACCTCATCTGGAATATGCAGTTCAGGGGAACACAACAAGTCCTAAAAACACTTTTTACCTTAATGCATTCCCTGCATTAAAGTAAAAAGGTTTTAGCTTTAAAACCAAACACAGAAAGGTTTCTTCACAGTGAGAGCTGTGAAAAAGTGGAATAGACTCCCTCAGTGGGAATGCTTTAAAAAAGGACTGGAATATTTCCTAACATACACAGAATATAACTGGATACTAACATTTATAGGTAAAGTTGATCCAGGGAATATCTGATTGCCTCACGGGGGATCAGGAAGGAATTTATTTTCCCTACAGGAGCAAATTGGATTGTGCTTTGCTGTTTTTTTTGCCTTCCTCTGGATCAACTGTGGGTATAGGATTATAACTTTTTTTATGGTTGAACTGGATGGACTTTTGTCTTTTTTCAGGCAGACTAACTTTGTAACCACTTTAGGTTTGACTGTATAACAACCTATGCAAAAGGCCTGTCACAAGCTCTGCTGGATGCACAGATATATAGGAGGTATACCCTGGCCCCTTATGATGTCTGCTTTAGTTTCCCATAACAGGTTTATAGGTAAGTAAAGCAAATATGAGAACACCATGCTAACAACCTGGGATGCCAACAAAGATAGGTACAAGTGTTAACCATATAGTTTTTTTTACTAGGTTGTTGTTTACCCGACTAGACTCCTACTCCTCTTTTACGGTAGCCCTATTACATTGTAGTAACTGCAAATTTTCAGATACATTCCTGACAGGTCAGAAAATATATGTAAACAGCTGACCATCAGTGTATCAAAAGACCAGATCCTGTATGAATACTTATCACCCTTTAGCATAGTATATAATTATTCACCTACTGTACATGGTTCATTATTTCACATTGTTCAGTTTTACAGCATGTAATTACCAGTCTTGAGATTTCTTTGATTTCCATATAGTAACTACATTTATACGAATCAAAAACAGGTTCTCTTTCTGAAGTGATTAAACCCAGTCCACAATTGTTATTTCATTTTAATTGCGAGGAATTGCGCAGCTTTCATACTTCATTGGAGGGGTTGTGAAGCCAACAGCACCTGTGAGGTCCAGTTTTGCTCCAGGTGGAGCCTGAAAAGTGAAGTTTTGCAGCAGTGTGGTAAAGAAGAGGAACAGTTCCATTTTAGCCAAGTTTTCTCCAGCACAACTTCTCTTACCTCAAAAAAGAAATAAAGTGTAAAATAATAAAATGACCAAGGAAGAATATTGACTTTTACATTTGTAAGAGAACATGTAGGCAGGCGCAGTCTGCTTCCTCCACTGTAGGTGGTACTCGAATGGAGCGGTACTGCAGCTAGAGAGGAAGTCAGAAAAAACCTGGTTTCTCTATTGTTTCCTGGGCCCCTGGGGCAGCGTTCAGCTATGTTGCATCCAGGTGACCCCTGGCAGCCATCTTGGGTCAACACAATTTTATGTCCCTGCTCCCAGGTTTTAATGCAAGTGTACAATCCAAAAGCACACGTTCCTGCATTAAAATGGCTGTGTATAAGTGGGTGCTGCAATGATTGTAGGCTAGAACCAAAACAGAATTAGCAAGGGAGAATGTCACCAGCACACTGAGAATGACCAATATGGGTCCAAAAATTAATGAAAAATCAAACATTTTTAGCAAGGCAACATTTTGGAGTCTTGCAGGACCCCTTCATCCGGCATAGGCCTGATGAAGGGGTCCTGTGAGACTCTGAAACGTTGCCTTGCTGTAATTATGTGATCGTTCATTAAAACTTTTGGACCCATATTGGTGATCCTCGATGTGCTGGTGACATTCTCCCTTGCTCCCAGGTTTGGGCGCGCATTTGCAAAGTTGATAGTATAGGGAAAGAGCACCTGTCTGACAGCGTCAGGGAGAGGTTTCAGATGAGCAGGGACACGGCCCATGCCACTGGACTGGCCAGGCTGCATTCCACCCTCTGAGACAGATGCTGTCGGTGCATGTGAACCTGATGCATCTCCAACCTGCACATTGAGTGTTTCCTGGCTTGGTGTTCTCCCTCCTAGGCTGTTTGTAAAGTTGGGCCATTCCTTCAATACAAGCTCTTGTTATCTGCAACTAGACTAATTACTGACGCTGCACCTCCCCACAGACATCTTTCCATCTTTGTCTCTCTCAAGGTTCAATTGGGGACACAGTTTGGTTAGCAACATTTGCATGCACCTTTTGCATCTTTTTACCCTTTTAAAAGTAGGGTTCTATCAAAGTCATACACAAACTCCCTCATCGCACCTAATGGGTTCTTTTGCTCCCCCAGCTAATATTTACAGAGCTTTTTCTGTCGTAGGCTTGGTTCATACCTATGCAATTTGCATTTGAAAAAATGCAAAGCACATTGCAGAAACTGATCAACTTGCATTTTTTTCTTGTTGCTAGGCAGATTTGAAACACAAAACACATCAATGGAAATGCTACAGAAAAGCATGTAGTGCATTTTTGCTGCGTTTTTGAAGTCTATAGAATCAAAAATGCAATTTTGTGCGCTCAAGAAAGTCCCTGACCCTTTCCAAAAAAAAAAAATGCGGAGATGTGAACGTGTCCCATAGGAAATTATATTAAATGGACTGTAGTGCATTTCTGCAAAATGCAAAAATGCTTAGGTGTGAACCTAGGGTTACAGAGCATTTTTGGCTTGTACATTATCCATCTCAGTGTTGAGCCCTGCCCTCAGTTTGCTACATATAGTATATGGCTTTGCTGTACTAAGCCAAGGTTTTGCCCTAAACCTAGCAGCTGACTACTTCTGTCTGTTGCTTGAAGAATATTCCAACATTAGAGTAGGAGGATCAATCACTGGATTATGAATATTTATTGCACCCTAGACAATCCCTGGGAGGCTGAACGAGAAGATGTGGCTGGGCAGGAGATAAACAATTGGGAGGATCTGATCAGAGCTTTCTCTCTTGGAGCTTTCCCCTGGGAGGGAGCTTGTCTATGTTCCAGAGAAGCCACCTCTACTAGGCCTCAGCAGGTGCTATGGGCTTACAGCCTGAAGGAAACTTACTTGTAGAAGCTTGGCATGTGGGAAATATCGCCTGTAAGTAAAGATCAACTTCTGAGATGCAAGAAGTTGCTGCTCAAGGACTATGACTGCTCTCATAGGGTCATAGATTTATTGGTTAAAAATATATGTTTGTGTGACTTGCGAGCCAAACTCAATTTCAAATGGATCGCCAACATTAAAAAACACATAACTTCAACTGTGCACATAAAATATACCCCCTGATGAAGCCACGTGACCTATGGCGTAACACGTAGGGGTGGGGCTACGACATCACGCGGAAGGAAATAGAGTAAACGGCAGACGGCAAGTACATGCCTCGGCGGCTGGCAAAGGCTTTCATATCACTTGAGCGCATTTTAGATGTTTTAAATGTGAGTGTATTACCTGGCTAGTGGGAATAAATCATTTAAAGGATAAAGCACTATGTCTCCACTCTTTTTACATGCGGAGGAACGTATAAAGAGGATCAATAGGTGGTATATTACAGCTGAAGGAGGGATTAATTCCTGCAGGGATAAGCAACCCACACAGGATATCTGTATTAATCCAAAAGGAAGGACCTTACAACTTATCCATATACTGTAGGAGGTAATTCTGGCAGGTTTCAAGGAAGGGGAACCACAAGTGTGTATAGCCTAATTGTAGGCATTAAAGGAGGTGAGCATACATCTTTACAAATTGGAGGATTCACTGAAAGTCACAAATTGAAGATTGATAATCACTGTCACAAATATTGGACTATATTTGATTGATGGGACTATTATATATATTAAATTGGTTTGATGGTAGAATATATTTTTTATATAACCTGGTCACTTATGACTATTGATCCCTTATTATAAATTTAAGGGGTGTCACATTATAGGAAGGATATAATATTTTGATATTGTGTTAAGGAGCACAACATTTAAAAAGGTATATCGATTTATTGGTTGTCCCCTCTTCTTCAGCATTAATTTTGAGGCTGCTATTAAAAAGGGCCTACCACTGCTGAGAAAAGATACTCAGGAAACTGTCTTTAGATTTGTGTGCCTTGGGTATCCTGCACCCTTAACCCTCCTCCATGCATTTTGACTGAGATTCAGTAAAAATGCACAAATCCGGAATATTGCTGCACTCTATATATGAGGTTTGAGTGAGCGCTAAATTTAGCGTGAAACAAGTCACCTTTTTATTGTTCCCGTCATACCTGTGATGTAATTTTAATGTTTCAATAAGGATACAAAGGAGTGCAGCAACATTCTGGATTTTTGCATGTTACTGAATCTCAGACGAGATGTGAGAACCGTTAACTCATCTGGAGTGGCATCATTTTGGCACTTTGACTGAACTAAATCTTAAAAAGACCACTAGGCTGAAGCCAGAATTTGTCAGTTTTGGGACTGGAAACAGGGGGGCAGCCTCTGAACAGGCATGGGGGACCAAGTGTATTTCCAGCAGCCTCTCTGGGGGTCAACGCTACATCAGAAAACCGGCAAGAAGGAAATGACTAAATGTGGCCCCATTTGTAATTTTTGCATTGCTGCCCTCTGCTTACTTGGTCTGTTCCTGTTTTGGTCACATCCATACAAACACCCTTGATACATTTGTGGCAATATAGACCCCCCCCCCCCCTTTGCTTTACTCACCTGCAGAAAATGGTATAAAAGCTTCAATATTAACAAGGTTTCCCTCTGAATCCAGAAAATGCTGAGGATAAAACTCTTCTGGCTTCTCAAAGTGCTCTTTGTCTTGTAGGACAGAATACAGTAATGTAATCACTTGGGTTCCCTGCAAAGAATATAGGAGAGAGACCTTTGAATGGGTACAGTCAAGTCAAAACTAAAGATTAGGAACTGAAACGATTTCAGAAAGCACAGATTACCAACTCATTCAATATTTTTAGATTGCTTTAGTGGGGAGTGGGGGAAATGCAATCCTAGTTTCTCTAAAAGTCACAAGTCTGCAACAAAACATTTAAAATCAGATCTCTGTACTGCAGAAAGGGACGACAAGTTTTAAAAGCCACAGACAAGGCTGGAGTGAGGGATTCAGTCTAAACATACATTTAAACACCTAAAACGGCCTGGAAAGTCAGACTTTTGAATACAACCCAATCATAAATATTTGTAAAATAGTCTAGCAGCAATACAAATTGTAAAGTTTGGCTTTACTTTATCCAAAGCTAACCTTTTTTATACAAATAAAGCACTTACCACTAGGCAAATTTCATAACTTGTGCATTAATGGAGATATTATAAGTATGAGACCAAACATGCCAGTGCTATAATGTGAAGCAGCCAAACTGATCACATTACATTTCCCAAGGAGAATAGACATAAGATCCCAGTGGCGTACTATGCGGGGCGTGGGGGTTGGGGGTCTTCACCGGGTGCCGGCACACTGGAGATGTTGACTTTTTATTTTTGCATGGTACTTCAGTGCCTAAAATATTAGCACTACAGTGATTCATTTCTCTTTTTGACCGCTACAATTCAGAGCAGAGGGAAGCTCCTCCTGTGCAGGATCTCTGTTTCCAGACACACCCACCATAGACTACTAGCTGTCTCTTACATACACAATTTCAGTTGTATTAAAGAATCTATAATAAAACACCGCTCACTGCTACCAGCATCAACAGTAAAATGCTTGAAGGTTTTAGTCTAAGTGATACAGCGAGGAGGGAAATTAACCAGCACACGGTAACAGAAACCCAAAAATGTGAATCTCAGTGAACACTGGATTGCAGATAACTGGAAAATGAAGGTGGTGGACCCTTTGTGTTGCTAGTTGAATATAGGCCCTAAAGAGGGCCGAGTCACGGGGTCAAAGGAAAAGCTGGTTGTTCACTACAGCAATCTGCAAGGAATGATGGTCTGTGCTATAAATGGTCCCCAGTTGTATCCCTCAGTTACATTTGAAGTGGTAGAAGCTGAAAGCCAGCAGAAATGAAGTGCAGTACAAAAATGGACAGGCAAGATTGTGGTCAAACAAGTAAAAAGGTCAAGGCAAGTGGAAAACAAGGACTGTCGAGAAATTGGCAGAGGCTGTAAATGGGCATCAGAACTGCAAAAGATCACAGTGGGTACAGGAGCTTGGGAACAGATACTGAGGGAGGTATTTGCTTAAGCAACTCATTAATGCAAATAGACATACATACATCTTTCCCAGACAAGACCTCAGAGGAAGTGTAAATAGCACTTATCACTAAGAACCCACAGGGTAATTGCGAGAACATCTAAACATGTGGATTGGGAAAATCTAGAGCTTGTTTCTAGGGAGTGGTAGAATCAATTAGATATCAAGCATGGGACCAGGAGCAAAACAATAGACTGATCCTGAACAATGCCTGCATCTACAGAGGTGAGGACTATCCAATTCCATATTATGGAGATCTGACCTTACTTAATTTTATGACAGGGAGTAATGGGAAAGCTCTCCATTGGGGACAAAAAAACAAAAAACAAAAAAAAAAACCTCCCACCTCTCAGTAAAAGAGGAGGGTGATTATAACTACTGTCTGGTTATTTTTACAAATCACTACATTCCTGTGCTGGGGTCTACTGCTGATTTATTTAATTTTCCTGCTTATAAAAAGGGACAGTAAGTGAGGGTAAACCTGCAAAACATTGTCACAAAAGAGTAATCACATTTTACTATACAAAACTTAAGTGAACGCCACTTTACTTTTAAGGCCAAATTTTTTTATTTATTTATTTTTTTAAGTTCTGTCATGACCTTTCAGTTAACTCTCAAAATAAAGTGGGTGGATAACAGGGGCACAGGCCCTGACAGATATTCTAGTTCCTCTACACTCTATTCAAAACTGAAAATGTTTTGCCTTTAGTTCAATGAGTTTGGGTCACTTTGATCTAGGAACCACCTTTTTTTTTCCCAAAAGGGACAACATTTGACTTCTGTAGTTTGAGTTTTTCAGGTTGGTTGCTTTTCTTTTTTTATATAATAGATGAAGAATAAAAATGTAATACTTACTTTGGGTATGAAGAATCCTTTGAAATTCACATCCTCAGTAGTGGCATGTGGAACACTTGTTGGCACAATATTACCAAATCTTTGGATTTCATGGATAACGGCATCAGTATATGGCATTTCTTTTCGGTGTATCAGTTGAGGCTCTCCAGAACCGATGACTTTTTCAATTTCCTTCTGAACATTTTCTGGTGTTGAAAGAAAGGCATCCTGGCTTATATAAGGGGTTTTATATTTTCTCTGAAGATAAATTAAGTAATTTCTAAGTTTGTTAGTTCAACGAGGGCAGTTTTAGCAACGTTTTAGTAGACCGATAATTATTCACCATAAGGGGGTTCCTCTGTTTCCTGTATTTGTAACCTGCCCAGATAAAAACAATGAAAGCTTGTCCTCCCAATTTGAAGTGTTGTCTTTAGTAATGTTCCATTTTATTGATCATATGGCATACCTCATGGACAAACTTTAATCCAATCATATGGTCTAAGCAGTTATTGAGTTGTCATGTAAATTGGAAGATTGGGGTAAATGGATAATACCATAGTGATGGTAAAAGAAAACAGCACACAAAATAAATCACCTACTTTGTATTTCTGGGTATTTCATCATCAGCAGGATGCCCCATCGGAGAGTGGTGGAGGTTGTCTCCATTCCAGCAGCAAACAAGTCCATCACCAGAACAGTTAGATTTGTGTCATTGAAATATAACTCTGGATTTGGTTTTTCCTGAAATTCATACAATTTAGAGAATGTCATATTTGCTTTAGCTCTTACATGCAAGGCTAGATTTCTATCACTAGGGCCTACAGACTTTCAGTCTTTGGAGTTCAAAGTTTCCTCCCTCATCCCTGTACAAGGATCACCTCTTAAACATTTCCTAGTTTGCTGGTCCCAATATGAATTAGAATATTATACCAATGTGCATATAAGGTTATAATAGAGGATTATTTTTATTGTTAAGAAAAAAAATGTGACCAATAACTACCTTCTTTGTTAAAAAGTGCCTGAATTGTGGAAGCTATGCCCTAAAAAGGCAGTTGAGGGAAAAAGGCTAGTCATAAGTATTGCTTGTGGTCAATATGTAGCTCATTGTTTCCCCATTACTAACTTGCCATGCTTTGTTCTGCGCTATGTCTGTGTGCCAGCAGCCATCTTGGTGGAAACATGGCTTTGCTTCCTCAAGTCAGATCTGCCCTGATTATTGATGGGGGAAAATACAAGATGCAGCAGGAGAGGTGTAGGAAGCACAGATGCACAGAATAGATGAAGCAGAAGCAGAGAGCTTGTTTGCAGCTTTTACAGCAAGAAGAACATTGAACAGCACTGTAGTGACATCTCCTATTCTCACTCAATATCTTCTAAAACTAGCAGTGCCTTAGAAGATCACACTGAGTAATCAATACAATAGCAAATCACAAAAACATCATTTGGAGTTAAGATCCACTTTAAGGGTGACAGGCTCTCTTTATAGATTTAACCTTGTGAGGCACTGGCTGGCAGGGTTGTGGATAATGTAAACGTGTCATCCTGCAGCTAATACACACAAAAGGGCTGAGATGCTCATAATATCATTGACCTAATACAGGCACTAGTAGGTCAATGTCAATGACCAAATATGACCATGTGACCATATCAGGCCAATTATGTTACGAGCATCCTGCCCCCTTGTATACATGCAGCTGTGGGGTAGGTAATCTCCTGCTCGCAGCTCAATAGCCCAGCAATGACAGGTTCACGGTGAGCCCAGTTAAAACGGAAACCAAACTAATACCTAGTCAGTAACTGGCATACGTTTTGTAAATGGCTCGGAAGAACAGATGTTTTGCATTTGTTTTATGCTATGGACTTTCTACACTAACTATACTGAATTTTACAAATCAAAGACCAAATCCAAAGACCCTTTTCCCCTGCAAGGCTAGCATAATCATAGGCCCAGCTTTGTGGATAAAATACATCACAGGAGGAGGTTCCAGGTGGGGACTCTCCATGTTGTTTGGACGAATAAAGTTGGAGAGCAGCCATTTTTTCCTTTTGTTCAGTCTGTGGGCCATTGGATTAGCCTCTGCTGGATGAGGCTATTGGATGAGCACTGCCGTTCTTTCACAAGGGTGACCCGATTCCGATTTTGAGAACCACAAATTCTACACTTCTGCATTGCTACATTGTTTACTGTGTATTTGAATAAAGGTGCTGGAACAACCTGCTTGGACTGTTCCTGTCTCATGCATGTTTTACCACTGTCACCACCAATTTGAGTCTGTCCTCCTAACAGCTTTAATGAAAATGAGCAGGGAAAACAAGTAGGTTCTGTATAAAATGACATATACCTCCTTTTGTTTGACAAGGAAAACATCAATAAAATTCCTCTGATCATTGACATCAAGATTATTCCTCTGATGGGTGAAGGTTTCTCTTATAAAAGTGTGCATTTCCTCCCTGTATGAAATGACATCTCTGTGATTCCCAGGCAGCCATCGGACCAGAGATGGAAATGCATTGTACAACTAAAAGAAGAAACATACAGTTAGTTTCCTGATAAGGTTAGGTAACCATATTCCATGTGAAGAGACCAAGCAAAAAGAACATGTTTACAAAGGACATCTAATTAGTAAGCACCTGAATTTCAGCTGGTATCAGTCCTTTGCAGTCCATGTACAACAGTAAAGAAGAAACAGTACAAGGAGTCAATAACTTCATGTGCTCACAAGTAGTATGACGATAGAATTACATAATAGTGAGATGAGCTTATGACTTTGCTGCTTCTCCTTTCACTGTCCAGTCACAAGCTGGGTGGGTTTAGGACAGTGTTTCTCAACTCCAGTCCTCATGGACCCCCAACAGGTCATGTTTTCAGGATTTCCATTATTTTGCACAGGTGATTTGATCAGTTTCACTGCCTTAGTAATTACCACAGCTGTTTCATCTGAGGGAAATCCTGAAAACATGACCTGTTGGGGGTCCATGAGGACTGGAGTTGAGAAACACTGGTTTAGGACAACGTAGACTCAAAAGAAGTGGGTCAAATGAATGTGATCAAACGGAGGACACCTAGTGGCAGAAAAAAGAACTGCCATGGAAATCTCTAGATTGAAGCTGAATGTTGCAGTGAAAGTTGGTTATTTTATCTTATAACCACTTCCAGGCCACCCTATAGCAGTTTTACTGCTACAGGGTGGTCTTTCTGCACAAAATCAAATATATATACACGTTGCTTTGCATTGCTGGGTAGCGGGTGCACGTGTGTGCGTCACCCTACCTGCACTGTCATTGGGTCCTGTGTCAATCACCGGGTCCTGGTCTGCGATTCATGGTCAAGACTTAGCGATTTGCGTAGCAGCTGACTGGAGAGGGATCTGCGAGTGTAAAAACACAGATTTCCCTCCTGTCAGCGGGAACATGCTGGTTGTTATCTCCCTGCAAAACAGGGAGATAAAAAACAGCATGTCTCTTAGTAAAGCACAATAAAGTACACAGTCTAAACACTCCCTAACACACTGTAAACCATTTGATCACTCCAGATGTTAATCCCTTAATACCCCTTGTCATTAGTACAGTGTCAGTGCTTTTTATTAGCACTGATCACTGTATTAGTGTCACTGGAGAGGTCAGTGGCAGTTCTCACCCAGTGTCAGAATGCCCACCGTACTTTTGCAGTTCTGCTATAAGTCACTGATTGTGGCCATTACTAGTTTAAAAAATAAATACAAATTGCAGTATATAAACACACACTGGCATTTGTAGATGCTGTAACTGTCACACAAACCAATTATACACTTATTTGGATTTTTTTTTTGCCAAAGACATGAAGCAAAATACATTTTAGACTAAATTTATGATGACTTTTTTTAATTGGATAGATTTTATAGCAAAAAGTAAAAAATATTGTTTTTTTTAAATTTTCAGTCTATTTAAATTTATAGCACGAAAAATATATAATGGTAGAATCATGACAGATTTCCTAACTCCATAGATTAATTGTTCCAGTCGAATGTCATTGCACAATGGTTCCATAAATATGTAAGTGTCTCTGATCACATGGCCAGATCATGTTGAACAGCCACACTTCCTTTGCTCTATATGCTGAGAGTTATACGCAGTAGGGATGAGTGAAGGCATCCTTGTGGGAGGTTTGGGGAACCCAGTAGGAAGTTTGTGAAGCTTGGTCTTAGAAGCACATCTTACTAATGTTTATAGAAGACAAAACTGCCATTTTTCATGCTAATACACCATCTGTTGTGGAAGAAGGGGCATAGGGAGCTGGGCACTGCCCTGGGAGACAAGTGGCGATGCAACACATTAAAAAGTTACCATTTAGCAGGGAGAGAGTCTTTTAATTATGTTTCAAGGGCAATACTGAAAACAAAAAATTCTTTTAAATAACATGCTGGGGGATATTGTAATTCTGCACATAAAGTTATCCAACAATATGCTGTAGTTCTTTAAATGTAACATGGGAAAAACAGCAGAGGAGGGCAGAAAAGGGAGGGCAGCAAACATGGGACTCCTCTTCCTGTGTCATGGAAGTCCCCATGCCTGTCAACCCTACATTGCAATAGGGGCAGAAAAGCCTCTTCTCCCTTTTAAGATACCTTATCCCATTGTTGAAGGCCTATTTCTCTTTGTCACCCAAACAGGTTTGTGAAGGGACCCCCAAAAACAGGGTTTGTGCAGGGATTTATAGGAATTTTGAAGCCCTTTTAGAACAAGAGGGCCACCAAATATCTGAACCACCAACAAAAAATGGCCTGGGGATCCCACTTAAATAATGCAAATATAATGAGGGGCCACCAACATAGTCTGGTGGGGTGTTGCGAGGAGGAGGAGGAGGAGGAGAAGAAGAAGGTTACACACCCATAAGGCTATTTCCTCATACAAAATATTTATTCACAAAAAATAAACAGAATGCAATGCATCATGTGTGACCAAAAAAAACCCACCCCACTGTCCCCTAGGACCCCCCCCAAGCATGATCAATCCCACCCCAACCTGAGACCCCTCCACCAGATATTGCCCCTTCTAGGAAAAAAAAAAAAAAAAGAGTACAGAATTGCATTATTAGTAGTATTTATTTATTCCTAAAATAAGCGACAACATAAAAGACAACACAGTAACACCATGAAAAAGTCCATTCACCCCTTGCTGTAGGGTTCCCTCTGGCCCTGTAAGGCTCCATTCAAACTTGTGCAACATGGACATCAAAGTCACATGACAAGTTGCAGCCCATTCTTTTCAATGGCACCTGTTCAAATCAATGAGAGTTAAAGTTGCACCGATTTTAAAAGGTGCTGCACTACTTTTAAAACTTTGGAGATGCAACTTTGGAGATGCGCTAATGTGAATCTAAGAGTATTTTAATGTCTGAGGTCACTGTCATTGGCTGTCACAGTGATCATATGATTGGGAGCCTGTTTTACCAGCTCCTGATAGTTGCTATGTGACCAGGAGCTGTCAGTGATAGTGTATTCACACTGTTGCAATTGCTCCCTGCCCAAACCAGGTGCACATACAGTATGTGTGACAACACAAAATAAAGCTCACCTCTGTATTGCCATATACACTGCTCAAAAAAATTAAACAAACAATTAAAAAAAAACACATCAGATCTCAAGGGGGAAAAAATCTTATGCTGGATATCTATACTGATGTGGACTGGGTAATGTGTTAGGAACATAAGGATGCCCAATCGTTTGAATTCCGTACTCTGTGAGAAAATGATGCAGCAGGCGAGTCCATTTTACTGAAATTTCATTGCAACTCAAAATGGTCCTCAGTTTGTTTGGCCCCCACGTGCTTGTATGCATGCCTGACAATGTCGGGGCATGCTCCTAATGAAACGATGGATGGTGTCCTGGGGATATTTCCTCCCAAATCTGAACCAGGGCATCACTGTGCTCCTGGACAGTCTGAGGTGCAACCTGGCAGCATTGGATGGACTGAAACATGATATCCCAGAGGTGTTCTATTGGATTTAGGTCAGGCGAGTGTGGAATCCATTCAATGGTATCAATTCCTTCATCCTCCAGGAACTGCCTGCATGAGGCCGGGCATTGTCAAGCACCAGGAGGAACCCAGGACCCACTGCAATAGGCTTTCATCCTGATATCTAATGGCAGTCAGGGTTCCATTGTCTAGCCTGTAGAGGTCTGCGCATCCCTCCATGGATATGCCTCCCCAGACCATCACTGACCCACCAAAATGGTCATGCTGAACGATGTAAAGGCAGCATAACGTTCTCCACGGCTTCTCCAGACCCTTTCACGTCTGTCACATATGCTCAGGGTGAACCTGCTCTCATCTGTGAAAAGCACAGAGCACCATCGGAGGACCAGTCAATTCTGGTGTTCAATGGCAAATGACAATCAAGCTCTAAAGGTGTCAGAAAGTGAGCACAAGGCCCACTAGAGGACGTTGGGCCCTCAGGCCACCCTCGTGAAGTCTGCTTCTGATTGTTTGGTCAGAGACATTTAACCAGTGGACTGCTGGAGGTACTTTTGTAGGGCTCTAGCAGGGTTCATCCTGTTCCTCCTTGCACAAAGGAGTAGATACCAGTCCTGGTGATGGGTTAAGGACATTCTACGGCCCTGTCCAGCTCTCCTAGAGTAACTGCCTGTCTCCTGGAATCTCCTCCATGCTCTTGAGACTGCTACATAGGAGACACAGCAAACCTTCTGCCAATAGCACGTATTGATGTGCCATCCTGGAGGAGTTGGACTGCCTGTGCAACCTCTGTAGGGTCCAGGTATCGCCTCATGCTACCAGTAGGAACCTTGACCCTAGCCAAATGCAAAACTAGTGAAAAACAGAAAAGACGAGTAAGAGTAAAAAAAAAAAAAAAAAAATGTCAGTGACCTCCATCTGCAAAACCATTCCTGTTTTGGGGGTCTGCTCATTGTTGCCCATCTAGTGCACCTGTTAATTTCTTTAACACCAAAGCAGCTGAAACTGATTAACAACCCCCTCTGCTACTTAACTGACCAGATCAATATCCCAGGAGTTTAACATTGACTTGATGCTATACTCTGCTCAAAAAATTAAAGGAACACGGTTTTATCAGTGCTCAAAAATTAAAGGAACACTGTTTTATCAGTGTATATGGGTACTGCCTGTCTTATAGGCCTTGGGTCACCTTACAGGGTAAGGTGAGCCAACAGCATGTTTAAAGTATTGCAGTAAAAACCTTACCAAAGCCATTGGGGAGCCGGAAATTCTTGCCACATCATTGATGATTGTTAAAAGCCTTGAAAGTTTTGGATCATCATAGTCAAAACGATAACCAAGCAATATGGACACAATGATATTGGCCACAGCACTATTCATTATCATGGTGTTTTCAAATGGTTTTCCTGGAATATAAGCAAAAGATATTACTAAGAAGTTTAGAAATAATAAACATAATTCTAAGCAACAAGGGCCAAAGAAATTAAGGTAAAAAGGGCACAAGGAGAGGAAGGGGTTCGCTTTGTTTATCAAATGCAAAATATGTCTCCTAGCACAGATTGGACCCTGCTGTGTGCAGCAGACTTCTGCCTGCCAAGCAGAGTTCTGAAGAAGAGTCAAAAGGTGATAAATAGGCATGTTCAGGTTGGAAATTCGGACAAATTTTTGTTATTCGGAGGTTTTTGAATTACAACAGTAACAAATTTAAACGAATCCAAAATAATGAAACAAAATTTCATCAGGAATTAAAAAATAAATTTGAACTATAAACATATTGCTGATTTCCTTCAAAAACTGTATTAGTGTTAGATTATAGCGGTCTTCCGAAATTCAAATTTCAAAAAGAATATAATAAAATATAATAGAAAATAGCTTAAAAACAGAGCAAACAGGAAAAAAAAAAATAGAAAATAAAGAACTAGAATAGAAAAAAACCCCCAAAAAAGAATAAAATAGAAAATAAAGGAATAGAAAAGAACAGATTAGAAAATATAAAAATAGAATAGAAAAAATCAGAACAGATTAGAATAAAAATATAGCCATCTTTCAAAATTCAAAAAGAAAAAAAGAATAGGATACAATAGAAGTAAAACAGAACAGAAAATAAAAAAATAGAATAGAAAGAATACAGCCATCTTCTGAAATTCCTATTTTGAAAAGAGTAGACTAAAACAGACTAGCATAAAAACAGAAAATAGAATAGGAAAGAAAAACAGAAAATAAAAAAAATAAAAAAATAGGATTATAATAGAATACAATAAAATAGAAAGAATATAGCCATCTTCTGAAATTTAAAATTTCAAAAATTAAAAAGAATGAGACTAGAACAGAATAGAATTTAAAAGAATAGGAAAAAATAGAACAGATTAGAATAGAATAAAATAGAAAGAACATAGCCGTCTTCCGAAATTCAAATTTCGAAAATAAAATAAAACAGAATATAAAATAAATATATATAAAAAATAAAAGGCATAGAATAGAAAATAAAATAGAAAAAAAAAAAAAAAAAAAAAAGAACAGAAAGAATATACCAGTCTTCCGAAATTCGAATTTCAAATAGAATGAAACCAGCTATTCACAATGAATTCACATTAATTCGATATTTTCGATTCAAATTAGATTCAAATAGTTTGAATCCATTGGAAAACGAGTAAACGGAACTAAGCAAACACATTTAGTTACAAATGCAACAATATGAAATTAGTAACATAAACCGAAACAAAACCAAAAACAAATTTTGTATATGTCTAGTGATAAATGAGACTAACAGTTCAGGAGTTTCATTGGGTTGGACAACAGTCACTTATTCCTTGAGACTGCTTGTGCTTTCAACATGTACACCCTTCTTCTAGGAAGAGGCTGCTTCGGCACAGGCGGGGTACCATGGGAATGTAGGGTTCCCTCTAGATATTTATGTTACAGTCAAGAAAGAACAATCTCTAAATGAGACAATCTCATGTATAGATGATCTAGCCCGCTCTGCTGATAGGTAGCAAAACAATTATAAGGCATCTCGCAAATGGGTGCCTAAGCTCATGCAAAGTACATTTTGGTGCATTTCCCATGCCTGGAAATCCCAAAGTGCAGACAGCTTCCCATGCACATAAATGCTCATGTACATTAAAGGAAATAAGTATTTGATCATTTTTTTGTGAGTGGGCAAACATTCAAAATCAGCAGGGGATCAGTCTAAAAATTGAATGTTAGGTGTATTGTAACACTAAGACAGACAAGCATTTCTTTTGAATTTTTTTGTTGCTATTCTAACAAATGATGCACTGATTTGCATGTTCATGAGGGAAATAAGTATTTGATCCCCTATCATTCAGCAGGATTTCTGGCTACCAGGTGTCTTTCATACAGGTAACAATCTGAGATTAGAAGCAGTCAAGGGAGTGCTGCTAATCTCATTTTGTTACCTGTATAAAAGACACCTGTCCACAGGAGCAATCAGATTCCAAACTCTCCACCATGGCAAAGACCAAAGAGCTGTCCAAGGATGTCAGGGGCAAGACTGTAGACCTACACAAGGCTAAACTGGGCTACTAAACTATCGCCAATCAGCTTGGTTTGAAGGTGACAACAGTTGCTGCAATCATTCGCAAATGGAAGAAACACAAAACAACTGTCAGTCTCCCCAGGTCTGGTGCACCATGCAAGATCTCACCTCGTGGAGTGTCTCAAGAAAGCACATGTCCAGGCCCGTCTGAAGTTTGCCATTGAACACTTGAATGATGCAGAGGAGGACTGGTTGAAAGTGTTGTGGTCAGATGAGACAAAAGTCGAGCTCTTTGGCATCAACTCAACTTGCCGTGTTTGGAGGAGCAGGAATGCTGCCTATGACCACAAGAACACCATCCCAACTGTCAAACATGGTGGTGGAAACATTCTGCTTTGGGGGTGTTTTTCTGCTAAGGGGACAGGACAACTGCACCGCATCAAAAGGGACGATGGACGGGGCAATGTACAGTCAAATCTTGGGTGAGAACCCTCTTCCCCCAGCCAGGGCACTGAAAATGGGCCGTGGATGGGTGTTCCAGCATGACAATGACCCAAAACACACAGCCAAGGCAACAAAGGAGTGGCTCAAAAAGAAGCACATTAAGGTCCTGGAGTGGCCTAGCCAGTCTCCAGACCTTAATCCAATTGAAAATCTGTGGAGGGAGCTGAAAGTTCGAGTTGCCAAACATCAGCCACCAAACCTTAATGACTTGGAGAGGATCAGCCAAGAGGAGTGGGCCAAAATCCCTTCTGAGATGACCTGGTGGCCAACTACAGGAAACGTCTGACCTTTGTGATTGCCAACAAGGGATTTGCCACCAAGTACTAAGTCATGTTTTGTGAAGGGGATCAAATACTTATTTCCCTCATGAACATGCAAATCAGAGCATCATTTGTTAGACAGGCATTTCTTTTGAATTTCTTGTTGCTATTCTGTCTGTGTCACAATATACCTACCATTCAATTTTTAGACTGATCATTTCTTTGTGAGTGGGCAAACATTCAAAATCAGCAGGGGATCAAATACTTATTTCCTTCACTGTAAGCACTTACATTGAGTATGACTTATGCAAAAAGTGTATTTTTTTTTTTACATAGGCCTGTATGCTATACGAGTTTTCCCAGGAGCACTGTCACACACTTCATGTCTAAGTGGCATTTGGGCTTTCCAAGCAGGGGAAATACATTGGAATTTACATTGTATAGACTTCTAAGTCCTAATTCAAATTTACAGCAGTTTTCATATGGAATTCAAGTTATTCAATCATCAAAGAGTCTGATTGCAGCCTCTGACTACTTGCCATCAGGAGCAAGACACCAACTAAAAACCATACAATTCTAGTAAGGTGCTTTGCCCTGACTTCTGAATAGGGTACTGTCAATGAAAGGAGACAGAGACCGTGTGAGAAGCGTGAAGAATCTGAACAGTAGGTGCAGTATGGCCTGTATGTGGGATTGTGCAGCCCCAGAACCAACAGCCACAATCCACCACTACTGACCTTTGTAAGCTTTAAAAGTCTTTACCAAACTTTGGCACTCTTCAGTGATCTTATCTTCTATTTTTCTCTTCCCCATCCCGAAATCTCGCAGTGTAGAAAGAGTGAATCGTCTCATGGCTTTCCAGTTATTACCATTAGAAAATATAAGTCCTGAAGAAAAAATAAAAACGCATACATTTTAATCAGTTTAACAACTACAAGTCTTCACACTTTCACCCCCTTCCTGCCCAGGCCAATTTTCAGCTTTCAGTGCTATCACACTTTGAATGACAATTGCTTGGTCATGCAACACTGTACCCATATGAATTTTTTTAGCATTTTTTTTGAGACACATACATTTGATTTTGGTGGTATTTATTCACCACTGGGATTTTTATTTTTTTGCTATATAAATGAAAAAGTCTAAACTTTTTTTTTTTTCCAAAAAAGTGTTTTATAAAATTTTCCAAATAAACAAACAATCTTTCAGAAATCGTAGCCAAAATGTATTCATATATCTTTTAAGTAAAAAAAAAAAAAAAAAAAATCCAAATTAGTTTAACCAAACATTTTTTTAATTTTCCTCTACATTTTTATATTATGTTTTTGTTTTACACCGATTGCTTTTACACCCATAAAGGCTGTAATAGCAACAATTTCTCCTCTGGCTGCATTCTTGCAGCCATTGAGGAATACGGTGAGGGCTGTGATTGGTCACAGCTTGTCACATGGTACAAGGCTGTTGTGAATAGCCTTGTACCATGTGACCTGTAATCATTCACAGATTTCACTAGTTGTAAGCAATGATATCAGCAAGTGACATCTTGCTTAGTACTATTCATGATTGGCCAATCAGTGATCACATGATCGGGACCTCACACAGAGGTCCCGTACAGCGACCGGTGTTCTGCCGAGTCCAGAGGACACAACTGGGGAGCGTGCACATGCAGGGAATGCGCGAGGACATTTATAAACGGCCACCTGCTCCTGCACTGCTCCCGTCTGGCCGTCTATGTACATGGGCCAGATGGGAAGTGGTTAAAGGGGAATCCTAGGCGAAATGCTGAAAACCCAACCGAAACTTAGTTTTATATTACTGTAGCACTACCCCCTTAGAAGTCCTGCACAGCCAGGCAACACTCATTTCTCAGACTTGCATCCAGGAGTCAAAAATCAGTCCTCGAGCTTGTTTTTTTATATTTTATTGAGGGGATATCAACTTGGAGGGGGAAAGGGTATATGGGATGCCCAATGGAACCAATGAACTGACAACAACTTCCTGGAGCTATTTACAAGTGCACTGCAACACAGTCTGTTGGAGAGCTAGCCAGCATTTCCTAGTGTACCTCTCCAGACTCCAACTATTCCTCAATCTGGCTGCTTGAAGGAAATCCCTGCACAGGGGATCTGGTTCTGCCACAAAAAAAAAAAAAAAAAAAAAAACCACACAAAACAAAAAACATCCACAGCAGGTTTGCTAATCTAGTTTCCCACCAGAGTGCTCCTTTCCTTATCTGGCCTAGGGGGGGTGTAGGTTTACTCACTTGTCCCTGTCCTGTGCTGCTATAGATGCAGTGGCTGCTATCAGAATTTATAGCTCCTCCTCAGCTGATCAGGTGGTCCTCTCTCAGGGGGCAGTGAAGGTACAAGCTTTCTTCCTGTCCAGAGCCTCCACCTGTAGGTGAGTCCCTCTCCCATTTGAGTGTCCTCCCAGGCTCCTGCATTTTAGCCTACTTCTCCATCTTTCATCCGAACTCTCCTGCAGCTGAGCAAGCTCTCACTTTTAGGGTTTGTCCTGACCCCTTACTAAGCCTCCTGTTGGGGATTGGCCAGGATCCCTGAATAGTACAATCCAGCCACTCCTCAGATCCACCCGCTGCTTTTAGACCTTTCTCCAATGTTCTAGATCAGGGGGAAATTCCAGAGAGACTGGCCTGCAGAGCCTCTCAGCTCTGACCCAAATTTAACCTCCCTCTTACTGTTGCACCTGGGCTACTGCTCAGCCCCTGTCTAACAACTGAAGCTAGAGCTCCCCCTAGCTAACTAGGAGGGTGCTACATTACTTAAAAAAAAAAAAATTGAGACAACCCCACATATATACACATACAAACATAAAAACGCACATGTCGGGGGTGCCTATCTATGAAAACATTGATAGCGATACACGTTACATATCTCCATGCATGCCAGAGTGAGAGTAATAATCCTAGCACCAGACCTCCTCCGTAACACTAAACTGACCTATAGGGCTTTTAAAGGGTCTCCTATAGAAAATATAGGGTACTGAAGTTTGTCGCCATTACATGGGCACATGCAAATTTAGGGTATCTATTTACTTGGTGCAGCCAACACCTTTTATATTTTACAAAAATTGGAAATTTTATTTTGTTTGTGTGCCCTAAAAATTTACTTTAGTGTAACTTTTAGTGAAATTTTGCGGTAATATCGTGTAACATAAACAATTGGAACTACCACTATTTTACTCTCTGGGGTATTTGCTTTCAAAAAAAATATATAATGGTTTGGGTTTTTTTATGCAATCTTTAGGCCTAAAATTAGTTTTTAAACACGAGGGCCAAAAATGCAAAAATGACTCTTGCAGCTAAGGGTACAGCCAAACTGCCTAAACCATAATAAATGTGGGCTTTTTTTTTTTTTATTTATTGTACCATTGTGCTTTAGCAAGGGTTACAATTCCATGCAAAGTGCTCAACTCCAACAGGACTGTTCATTAAGCACAAGCACTGCTGCTTAATCTCCAGCTCGCTGCCAGCACAACAATACGGACAAAAAAAAAAACCTCCAAAAACACCCACATTTACTAGTGTTTATACAGCGTATCCAATTTACTTTAATTTGTGCACTGTACAATCCATTGCAGCCTGAATTTACAGACCTGTGTCAAATTGGAGGTGTTGCCTTCTGGACCCATTGCTGTGCTAATTGCTAAAATGCATTTTTATAAGCCTTTCCCTTGCATTTAAACTCCTTTCCACAATAAATAACAGAGCGGTTTCCAACTCAGATAAGCAGCTGTAACTTTATTAGTTACACCTGTTCAATTGCTTGGTAACACAAATTGCTAAATCAGCCAATCACATGGCAGCAACGTAATGCATATAGACATCTAGACGTGGTAAAGACAACTTGCTGACGTTCAAGCCAACCATCAGAATGGGGAAGGGAGGAGATTTAGGTGACTTTGAACGTGGCATGGTTGTTGGTGTCAGATGGACTGGTCTAAGTATTTAAAAAACTGCTGATCTTCTGGGATTTTCACATACAACCATCTCTAGGGTTTACAGAGAAAATATTTCCCCTCTAACTTTTCTGAGGACAACCCAAAATGTGGGATTTTCTTTTTACTTTCACGGATAATGGTTAACAGGACAAACAGAGGGGGAGAATCTTCCTAATGCAAATAGTTCAACTTTAGGATCACTGACAGGTAAAAGTGATTATCAATTATCTTGTTACAGTAGCATTGGAAAAATCAGTGGGATATGTTAGGCAGAAAGTAATTATGTTGTCCAGGAAGTTGATGTGTTGAAAGCAGGAAGAATGGGCATCTGTGTTGTGTATGGGGCTGTGTACCCACAGGCCAGTCAGGGTGCCCATGTTGACCTGTGTCCACAGCCAAAAGCACCTACAATGGGCATGTGAGCATCAGAACTGGACCACAAAACAATGGAAGTAGGTCGCCTGGCCTTTTCTTTTACATTATGTGGATGGTTGGGTGTGTGTACATTGCTTACTTGGTTAAGAGATGGTACCAGGATGCAATATGGAAAGAAGGCAAGTTGGCAGAGGCAGTGTGATGCTTTGGGCAATGTTCTGCTGGGAGCCTTGGGTCCTGCCATTCATGTGGATTGTTCTTTGACATGTACCACCTACCTAAATATTGTTGCGGACCAAGTAATCCCTGATAGCAGCAGCCTCTTTCAGCAGGATAATGCACCCTGCCATACTGAAAAAATGGTTCAAGAATGGATTGAGGAATACAAGTTCAAGGTCTAAAATCTCCAGATCTGTGGGATGTGCTAGTAAAACGTTTGATCCATGGAGGCCCCGCCTTGTAACTTACGGGACTTAAAGGATCTGCTACTGAAGGCTTGGTGCCAGATACCACAGCATATCTTCAAAGGTCTAGTGGAGTCCATGCCATGACAGGTCAAGGCTGTTTAGGGGAAACAGATGAACCTGCTCAATATTAGGTGGGTCATCATAACATTATGGCTGATACATACCATGATCCTGGAAAAAGTCACGAAAAACTGGAACATAGGGTCTTCCAGAAAATTTGTCAGCATGGTTAACCAGAGCCTCTTTCACAGTCTTATAGCCACACAGCACAACCATATTCTGAGATCCCATCTGTAGGCTGTACACAGAGCCATATTTCTCAGCAAGCTAATAAAAAAAGTGGTTATAAAATTTAAAACGTAGAACTGTATCATGTATATTGACACAAAGATCTTATTCACTGAAAAATTAAATATTTAACGCTCAGCTCCATTTGTTTAACTATCTTTAGTAAACACCCGAGTCATAGATAGCAGAACTGCTTCAATGTTGCTGCAGCCAGCCACAGAACAAGTCCAGAAGAACCAGTGCCAGGGACATATTTACAAATCAGTCCACATGGCGAAATTAGGAAATCCCCCTTCCAATGAAATCTTTGAAGCACCTAATATTTTGCCAACTCTTTTAAACAGGCCCCATTACTACTTATGGTCTGCTGTCTATATAGCCCAAAATTTTTACCTTATATTTACTGGGGTTCTGTGCATCCCTTCTATTTTCACCACTTTTGCACTGATGGTCAGACAGCCCCCTTAGTGTACACTGGTGGACAGGGCAAGATTTCCTGTTAACACCTCTTGGTCAATACAAGTGCCTTCTTTATTAGTGGTCAGTATAAATAACCCCTTACATCAGTGTCAAGAGGAGCAGTGCTTCTTTATATTGGTGGTTGGTGAAGCAGTGGCCTGGGACACTTTAAATTCGTGCTCAGTGGGAGAAAAAAAGACCCTACTTACATTAACAGTCAGTGGGAGAAAACACTTCTGGTAGTTACACCAGCAGCCAAGAGCTTAGTGGTAGTAAACCCACTTTGTTCATTTTTACCTACATGCACTCTTTAGGAAATATTCAGGTTTTCTTTAACCCTTTGAGGACCAAGGGACGTATTTGTCCCATGTTTGTAATTGCGTGTATCATCTGATTAAGAACTTAATGCTTTTTTTTGGTTTGAGTCAAAATATTAGTTCTTATAAACAAATGGATCTAGCTTTTTGCCAATTTCATGAAATGGCTTAGTTACAGCAACTGAAGTGTATGAACTTTAAAAACAAAACAAATGGATTCTTTTGGCGTTCCAAAACCTTACGGTCCTCAAAGGGTTAACTGGCGCATGTGCTCTGAAGGAACAGCATACCCAGTGCCATATCTTCAGAGCACTGCTGTGGCCCGTGCAGATGTGCGGGAGTGACGTCATCATGGCTCAGCCAGTCAGACGACCGGAGCTCGTGAACCCGGAAGGAGGACCATGTGAAGATGGAGACCTTTCCAGCGTGACAGTGCGCCGCTGGAGGACTTCGTTTTAAGGCACGTTTTACATAATGTGCTAGTATGTGATACCATTGCCTTGCAGAAAATGTTTGCTTTACTCCTGCAGAGTAATCATGTAATCTGTCTACTCATAGCTCGAAAAGGCAGGCATTTACACAATGACAGCAAGAATCAGTTAACTACTAGAGAAAAAAAATAAAGAAATAAAGAAGTTTAGCAGTTTCAGGTTGTTTTAATACTTCTACTGCTTTAAAAAATGTTGAAGTTGCATAGCCTGTCTTGCCTAAGGCACAGGATAGTCTGATCTTTACTGCACTACACTCAACACCAAATATTTGCAACAAAGAGCACACAAAGCAAGTAGGAATGTTCCAAAGATGAATTAAACAAGTGTATCAATTATATTCCATTATGTAGCAAACAAAAAAAAACTAAAATAAAAAGCTTATGTGGCTAAATTCTAGTATTAAAAAGAAAAAATAGGCCCTGAACTAGAAAAATCGAATCTCTCAGTTCCCCATAAAGTTCCACCCACCCCTACTGTGAAACTTCTTGGTTATGTGCCTACCAATGTGATGGCTGCAGTAGCCTGGTGGAAGGGAGTGCACAGAGGAGGAGAGTGTCCAGCACTGCAAGATTCAAATACCTATCTGACAGGTAAATGAATCGGGTGCCAACACCAACACTACGACACCCTTTATGAATCCCCTGGTACAGTATATTCCTCATGATGAAACGGTTCTTCCTGAGCTGGATTCTACACATACACTTTGACCACTCACTTGAAAGTCTAAGATCTTACCTCATGAAATGTTAGGTAAGGTTTATTCAGATTCATAATGTGCAGATTTCCAATAATAGGCAAGCATGGTGGTCCAGGAGGATAATTTGAATGGACTTTTTTCTTCTGACTGAATGACAAAATTACCAACAAAACACAGGTGACAATGGAGAGGACAATAGTAGCTGCATCTGTGAAATACATGTCTGTAGCAAAACCTGGAGAAACAATAGAAAAGAAAATCATAAAATGAACTTAACAAAACCAAAGCAAAGTAAGGAAATCAGAGGGGCTGAGAAGATACGCTATAGTTATAGTGGACGTGTTCCTTGGCTCACTATACCAATCATAAGTGATATGCTAGGAAAATATATCAAGGATGACACTTTATTATGGATATGTGGAGTGGCGCTGAAACTTGTAGGAGAGGGCCTTCTGTGCCTACATACTCCTTGAGGGACCCTAGAGTTGTTGGTCCCTTTGAGGTGTGGTGGCTGTAGCAGAGGTTGAGGGATGCCATAAAGGAAAGTCTCCAAAGTCTTCAGTTATTAGAAATCTTGAGTTAATTTGAAAATATATGTATATAACATAGTCAGCATGTTTCAGGGGTTTGACCCCCTTCTTCAGACCTCAAAGCTTTGAACTGTAAATCATTGCATGTGTATAGGGAGGATTGTACCTCCTGCTCAAGTTCCTCTATTTTTTAAAGGAAACTAACAATTACCTGCAGACAAGTTATGACTTCAAACTATACTTAGGCTACATGTACATGAGCCTACCCTGACCACCAGGTGCGTGGAAACGCAAATCGCAGCAAAACACGGCACCACGATTTTGCAGCGTTTTGAGTTTTCCCGCAGTCGGCAGTCAAAACGTTCCTATCCTGAGCGTGAATCTTCTGCGTTCAGGAGAGGGAGGCTTAACCTCACCTAAACGCGGCAGCTCCTAAACTCTGCCAAAAGCCTGTGTGTACATGGACACATAGGCTTTTATGGAGTTGAGTTTAGGAGCTTTGGCAAAAAAAATGCCAAAAGCTCCTAAACTTGAGTTTAGGAGCTACTCGTGTACATGAAGCCTTATTGTTGCACATAGGTGTATGGGAAATACAGTGTCCGCCTTCAATATATTCCACTTTTCATAGAGTGCTTCTCTGCTTATATAGCCTCTTATCAAATAGCAACAGACAACATGAAAAGACCAGGGCGGACATTCCACCTAAAATGTTAGACAAGCCTGCTGGCACAGTTACAATCTAGATACGTGTGTTATTTGCAGTAAACAGCTTTAACCTCCCTAGCAGTCTGATTATGTCCATATTTCTGTGCTCAAAGCAGTACTTTTTTTGCATGGAAATATGTATTTTTTATATTGTAGGTCTGTAATTTTTAGGAATAACTCACTGAAATCTGTTCGAACAAGAGTCTAGTAAACATCTCGGGTATGTTAAAAGTTTAAACATGAAATCATAAATTATAATGTAATAATCATAAAAATAATATAATACATTTAATTCAATATAAATCAAACCAAACACACTGAAATTTGAAATAGAGCGCCAAGTTTGCACATCACTGAGCTTAGTCGCAAAATCCTCTTCAGTGTCTGATGAGGAATTTCCCCACGAATCATTACCACTCAATTCTGCAAGTAGTTCTAATTTACTATCGCTGTTCTCTAGCTGGTCTAAAACCGCTTTTGACCTAAAGGGACGCTTTTTGGACGTTTCTCAGTTTTCAGGCAGAAGGAACAGTCAAAATGCAGACAGGGGACAGGACAAAGCACTCGGGACAACATGTATGTGAAATGGTTTGATACAGTAATGTTTTACTATGCGATTTTAGTGAATCACTTTTACAACTGTTGAATTTCCCGCAAGTTCTGTCCTCGTATGTCCTGACGCCGCAGGGAACAGAACCCGGAAGACGGATGCTGGCATTGGCCGGAGGACATTCCCGGGGATGCTGCAGGGGGGACATTGTGGGAGCGCAGGACAAAAAGGTAAATTAAGAAGAGATCCCGGAACAACGCTGCAGGGTATTCCCGAGTGTAGCTCGGGATTACCGTTTGTGGTACTGAAACTTTACCCCGATCTACACTCAGAAATGCTTAACCTCCTTGGCGGTATTTCCAATGACAAAATGGAGTATACATAGCCAATTTATAATACTCTATATATGTGACTCAGTAAGGATCATATAGTTATCCCTATACACATGGTAATGGTTCATTGTGGAACCAAAATAGAATATCTTGGGAAAATTGGAACTCATTCTCTGTTATTGTGATTCGTTTCACACCCTGAAACAAAATGACTTTACTATGTACAATGGAAGAGATTTCTTAGCATTAGATTCTTAACATTTTGAGATCTTTCTTGATATTGCTTCTCACTCACTGCTACTGTAACTGACATGTTACTTTAGGAGAGTGTTTCCCAACCTTTTTTCAGTCAAGGCACCCATTATGGATACTCTCAAGGCACCCTTTTAGATTGGGGTGCTTTGCGATTATGCAGAATTTTAAATGTAATAAACTATTCTACACATCCATGACACCCAACATTAGAGGTGAATTATTCTATACAATTTTGGGGCATTTTGTTGAGGCACCCCTGAAGAAGTCTGAAGGCACACCAGGGTGCCTGGGCACCCTGTTTGAGAAAGGCTGCTTTAGGAGCACCTGACTCAGTTTTAATATTGTTTTATTTCATTAATAAACATCTTACATGTGCAAGTTGGTGTGCTTTGGGTTGTTTTTCAAGTACAGGTGTACCTTGGATTACGAATTTAATGCGTTCTCCGGGACGTTTCATATTGCAAAAAATTTGTAAACTGAAACAGTTTTCCATAGGAATGCATTGAAAACCAGTTACCGATCCGGAGGTCAGAAAAAAGTTAAAAAAAAAAAAAAAAAAAGAAAGTTTCACTTTAGTTTATTTCTCCTAAAAGAAACAGTTTCCTTTTAGTTTATTTCCCGAGATAAAAGAAATAAAATTTCCTTTAGCTGGGGGGAAAGTGACAGCTAATTCTGTGAGCTATAGTGAAGAAAAAAACCAAAAAGCCGGCAATTGCATTTAAAAATCTGCACCGACATACACTTCGTATTGAGAAAACAATTTGTAAACCGAGGCATTATTTTCATTCATAAACCAAAAATTACTTTAACAGAGGCATTCATAAACCGAGGTACACCTGTATATCTAAGCCAAAAAAGGAGAGAGTTAAAACCCCTTCTATTGGGGAAATTTCTCCTCACTTCCTGTCATATAGGCACAACAGGAAGTGAAAGGAAATCTCTCCAAAATGAGGGGAAAAAAAATCCCAGCTGACATTACAGTTGATGTCCCTTTAGAATAATTACCCTCACCTCTTAATTTGGTGACAATTTTTAATTTTGTTATCTTCAATGACTACCAATACATATAGAAAGGGTAGATCTCAGCTGGTACAATGACAGTCATAAAAATCTGATAGGAGGAGTTCTAGGCCTTTACTGTGGCCCAATCTTTAAAAAAAGGGTTGATAACCTAATCAAAATGCTGCACATATTGGCAGCACTATACAATGTACCAGTTGTTAGAGATTCTGTATATGGCCCTACAGAACAGAGTGCACAGTTCACATGTGCTTATCTGCTTGCTTCACTGCAAACAGGAAACTTTATTCAGAGAAGAGATAGAGCGTATACAGTACCATAGATGCTGCTACAAACGTATAAACACTGCCACCTACTGGTTGAAGAATATAGCCCTACTGAATATTGATGTAGTTGTTGCATAAAATACATGAACACTGTATTTCAACACCAATTAAGCAAATCTGTGTTGAGATATGTTCAAAATAAATCTTACAAGGCAAACCACTCTAATGTTTTAAATCAATGTACTGGGACCTCTACTTCTTGAACACTCGCCAAATTTGTTATGACTTCCTAATACAGGTCAAGTCAGGTTGTCTCGTAGTGGGAAATCCAATAGGATCTTCAATTTCCCCCAGGCAGCAAAAATAGATTTTTCCCAGTGTTCTTAATTATAGGGTTATCTAAGGAAAATGAACAGCTTGAAATAGTGATGTAACAATTGAACCAGATAAAAAAAAAACCTATACAACTCTCCCTCTTTCACCCCCTGCTCTCCAACCACACTGGAGCAAGGAGACAAAAATAATTCATTCTGCCTAAGGCTGGCCATACATTGTAAAATTTTCCTTTAGATTTACCAAAACCAGATAACATGGTCAAAACAAAACACTTTTAATTTGTATGCAATCAGACAGGCCCTTGCATAATTGAAGGCATGGGCGTAGCATCAGGGGCCTCAGGGGTCACAATTGTGACCCCACTTATGCTCCAGGGGGGCCTATGCTGTTTCCCTGTCACTATGATGGGCAAGGCGGAATCCTGAGAAAGCAGAAGTTCTGAGCTTTTGGCTTCATTTTCATGTCCTGAGCCAGTGAGTAGCAGAGGAAGGACAGGGTGAAGCCAGCCCTGCTGGCAACCAAACAGGGATGAACACCAAGTTGTCACTTGGCTGAGCGAGTGAGGAGGAGAGCACTGTCCAGGAGTTGGTACTGCTGTCATTGGGGAGCTAAAAAGATACAGATCGGATCTGTGCAGAGACACTCCCCACAACTCCTGCTGACATTCACACAAAAATTCTCACAAAATTCCGTGAGACCTTCTGAGGGGCCCCCAAGGGACTGGGGGCTCCAGAGTTCACTTTGGCAGTTTAAGTAGGATGATTTAGATGGGGAATCTGTCAGCATGGGGGGGAAATAATGTGACATTACCAGGATGGTGGTATGGGGGGGGGATCAGTAATTCCCTGGGGGTCCGTGTGTTACTAGGAGGAGGGCATCTGAAGGTGGGGGTCATCTGTTATTACCTGGTGGGAGGAGGGGGTCATTAGCAGGAGGGGAAGTCGTCTGTACAGGCGGTGGAGATAATCTATGATTAACTGAAGTGGGGGGGGCTCTTGAAGGAGGGGCCATCTGTCAATGCCAACAGGAGGCAGGAAGGTATGTGTCATTACCAGGAAGGGGGGGGGGATGTTACTTTCCCTAGTATCCTTTACTTCCATATCCCTGCAGCCTGGCCATGAGAGAGGTAACTTGGTGCTGTTTAACCTCCCTGGCGGTATTCCCGAGTGTAGTTTGGGGTTAACTTTCAGTACCAGAAGCGGTAACCCTGAGCTACACTCGGGAATACTCTACAGCACTTCTCCAGCGATCCCTGTTTAACTAACCTTGTCCTGCGCTCCCGTGATGTCCCCCCTGCAGCATCCCAGCCATGTCCTCTGTCCGATGCCGGCATCCATCTTCCGGGTTCTGGTCCCTGCGAGTGTCGGGACGTACGGGGGACGGAACCGGCGGGAAATTCAAAAATGTCACATTCACTCAATACACTAAAATTTTGGTAGTATTACATTACTGTATCAAACCATTTCACATACATTTTGTCCCGAGTGCTTTGTCCTGTGCCCTGCCTGCATTTTTACTGTTCTTTCTGCCTTGAAACTGAGAAACGTCCATGGCATCCAAAAAGCGTCCCTTTAGGTCAAAAGCGGTTTTAGACCAGCAAGAGAACAGCGATAGTAAATTAGAACCACTTGCAGAATTGAGTAATGATTTGTGGGGAAATTCATCAGACACTGAAAACGATTTTGCGACTAAGATCAGTGATGTGCAAACTTGGTGCTATATTTTTCAAATTTCAGTGTTTTTGGTTTGATTACATTGAATAAAATATATTATATTATTTTGTATGATTATATAATTAATGATTTTGTGTTTCAAATTTTATCATACCGAGGATGTTTACTAGACTCTTGTTTGGACAGATTTCAGTGAGCTATTCCTAAGAATTACAGGCCTACAATAAAAAAAAAAAAATTTCCATTGAAAATAATGTACCGCTTTGAGCACAGTAATACTGACATAATCAGACCGCTAGGGAGGGTTAAAAAAAAAAAGGAAAAAGTGATATCTGCAGTGGCACACTCTGTTCAGCCCCCCTCCTGCCCCTGTTCAGCCCTCCACGTGCACACAAGGTGGCGGCAGGCAGGCAACACTATGAGCTGCTGGGTGAAAGCGGTGGGCTTGTATGTGAATCTGGAAGTCAGAGTGCCTGCTGAGTTTCCTCTTTTACAAACAGACCTACAGCTTTCACCCGACAGTTCAGAGTGTGGCCTGCCTGTCCCCACTCTGTGCACGGGCAGACAGCAGGAGAGAGAGAAGAAAGACAGCCACCATACAGCTATCATGTCTTGCCGCACGATTATAGGTAGTGGGGGGCCCCATGTCAACTTTTACATCAGGGCCCACAGGCAGCAAGCTACACCTCTGATTGAAGGTAAATTGAATAAGAAAATGTCCAGCTTTACAGGACAGGAGAGGGGATGTGACATACTGAGCACAGAGCCTGTAAAGCCCCCACCTCTTCTAAACTCTACCAGATGGAACATATGCAGCACTGCTTGCCATGCAGCCCTGTACCTTCTCTGATCGCTTTGTACTGATTAATAATCTCTGTGGGAAGTTGTGGATAGATAATCATTTTAGTAGTAGCTGGCAGCTTGTGTTGTAAATCACAAAAACACAAGCCCACAACTCCACTCCGGCTACTACATTTGTCAGAGAGACTAGTGTAGCAGCTGGCTTGTGTTTTTGTGGGCTTGTGTATAATGATGCTCCATTTTATGTAGGTGAGGCCTAACGAGGGTCTCCAGTTTGGGAGTAACCACCACACAAACTTAGTCAACACTGTATTTATCTTGTCACTTGAAATCACATTTTACAAGTATGTACAGCAATTCGCTGATATGAGATGTACAAGCAGAGTGGCTATAAACAAATGACCAACATAGGATTGACTGAGCGCAAACAAAGTGTCCCGATCGCCGCAGCCGAGACTCTGTAAGCCACTCCTCTGATACATTTCGCCCTTCCCATGGGGCTTAGTCATGGAGGTAGGGATTCTCTGATGCAGAGGAGATATATTGCATCATAAACCTCTGCTTTAATTAGACAACACCAGGTGAAAATTGAGAAGGGCGAAAGGAAAAAGAAAAAGAAATGCACTGCAAAGTATATATCTATAAAGCCAGTGACCACCTCAGATCTCTTCATACTTGGTAAAAAAAAATATATATTCATTACTGGCATATTTAGAGTGTGCTTCAATCCTGATGTATCAAAAAATTTGCAACCCTTACTCAGGAAAAAAAAAGTGACCAAAAATAAATGAAAAATAGATAAACTACCATAAAGGACCCTAAACAAACCCCTAAAACTCTCAAAACTCTGGACACTTTCTTTGCTCTTATAGATTGCATGGAGTCCAAATGGACTCCTTTCCCAGCCTGCACCCTAGCGGAATCCCTCGGACATGGCCACAGAAACCAGAACGGAGACCCAAAGATGGTATTTAGGTTCACAGGATTGACTGACTTACACACACTGAGGAGCACTTCTGTAGAGGGGTGGTGGTACTTGCCAGCTGGCATTGTTTATACACATTCCTGCTATAAGAAGCTGTCCAGAAATCCTCTCCTGAATACCGGAATGTATTTGCACATCGCAAGGGTACTCTATTCTGTCCCTTCTTATCGGGAACCTCTCCCTGCACTACACTTATTCTGTCCCTAGCCAGCAAGGTTCTCCATTTTACACAGACTGCAAGTGCCCCCAAATGACACAGGGCGCCTCTTATCAGGTCTCCCCATCAAGATGGCCATCTCAAACTTTGTGAGGTTTCAGCATCCATTTGGACAGCCATCCTCCCCAACACAGTTGCTGGAGCCCACTAAGGGATACAATTCTCCTTATCGAACTCCTCTGCACATAGAAAAGGGACACAATGCCCCCTACAGGCTGAAGGAATGTACTCCAGTCTCCACCTGCCTCTGTAGTCTGTTATTCACAAGTTGCCAAAAACTACTGATTTTCTCTGAAGTAACTGGTGGCTGCAGGAGGTTGGAGGCTCAAGCTTTTACAAGTGCAAAGAATGGAGAAGAGGAGGCACATGGCTGCATGGAAGGGAGAGCTGCAGAATGGAGGGATGACTGACTTTATAGCTGCTTACACTTACCACACAGGAACGCCCACAATTTGGGCTTCTGACTGGGGTGCAGCTACATTCAGCACTGACAGAAAAAACAAAAAAAACAAAACCTACATACTCACCTAGATGGATCTGAGCTGCAGCAGTCACCCGCTGATCACATGACCACTGATCGCTCAGTTCTCTGGGTTCAGTGAACCATGACTGTCAGTCACTGTCAGTTACTGGATCAGCTCTGTGACATCAGCTGGCAGAAAATGGGTCACAGGAGTGCAGAACTAAAATGCACTCCCGGGAACCCCAAGAAAAAGTAGAGCCAAAAGAGCTTTGATCCTACTTCATCTTTAGGTTCCATTCACACTTATGCTACTTGTCATGTGACTTTGGGGCCCAAAGTTGCATTACAAGTTGCCCCCCATGTTTCCCAATGGGTACCATTCATATCTGTGCAACTTCAAAGTAGTTCCTGCACTACTTTGTTCTGATTTTAATGCGATTTGAGGGCCATGGGCTTCAATGTAAACCCTCCAAAGTCGCATGAAAGTCGCACCTGAATGTCGCATATGCGACTTGTGTGTGACTTTGTACAGCAGAAACAATTCTCCTTGGTCAAAGCCACAGTCGCACCATAGTCACTCATCCAAAGTCGCATCAAAGTCACGCCAAAGTTGCATGAAAGTCACTGTAAAGTCGCAATGAAAAATCGCACAATTTTGAAGTCGCACAAGTGTGAATGGAGCCTTAATGACTGCAGAACGGAGACTACAGAAAGGTGTACGTGTGGGGAGTCAAGACTGTCATCTGATATAATTCCTCTGTAATTTGATGAATGTGAAGGCATGGAGCATGAATGTGGTTGTCAAAGGATTTGGCAGATACATGATACAGAAGATTAAAAGCGGATTTTTTTGGGGGGGGAGGGGGGGGGGGAATACAGCAGCAAAAACGTTATGTGTAATAGTCTCTTCGATTGTAAGCTCAGGAGCAGGGCCCTCCTAACCCTCTTGTATTGAACTGTACTGTCTCCTGTTACATTGTAAAGCGCTGAGCAAACTTTTGCTGCTATATAAATCCTGTATAATAATATAACTAGAAAAGCTACAATTTCTGGGGAAATTGTGTGAAGTGTTCTTGCCTCCCCCAGTAGTCTACAACAGGAGTGGGCGGAGTGGCTTGAGTAACTAAAAGGTCAATGGGCGGTGTGAGTTGCAAACAAATGGTCATATTGGGAAAACTATCAGGACTATGGCTTAGCCGTGGACATTTTTAGTGGCAGCAGAGATAGCTGAACGTTTTGATATCAGATTTGTGTAGGTGGGGTTGAAAAATGAGGGCGTGATGGCAGTTTAGAAATCATGTCCTGATTTTTCAGCTCCCACTCTAGTTTTGAACATTTCGCCATTTATTCCTATGGGACCAATTTCACCACAAAAAATTATATTTCGTGAACCATTCAGCGAAACGTTCCACAAAGTTATAGCACACCAATCGAGAACAATCCGCACGTTTCGGTATATTACTCTCTATGTAGTGTAAAAACTGTGGGAGGAGTTAGGGTGGTAAATTTGGCTATAATAAGAATATATATGTGAGATAACAGTAAGTGGTCTTCTCATGCAAGAACACTTAATAGTATGTATCCCATTAACCGCAGGCAGCTGCTTCTGTTACAAATCTTCCTTGCTGTGCCTCCTCCAAGCCACCAGATACTACACTGAGCAGCTGCCTTCAGGCACTGTAAATGTCAACAGCCAAAATTGTAGTAAAAGATGTTATAGTGAGCGTGACTTAAATGAAAAGGTGTATAAATATGTATACACAACAATGCCAATGAGCAGCTGATACACCGAAAAGGTAACCAAACAAAAACCTCCAAACGTATGTATCAAATGGAATGGTGCAGCGCTAAATAGAACACAGTTTATACACACAATATATGCACATGCGTGATATCACTCTGATGGTGATCTATAAATACAAAAGTTCAGTACAATAGTGCGGATCATGGAGAGATCCTAATTCCAGGTGAGTGGACGTCCTGATCCAAGGTGTGATGATAAGTGTGAACCACACAAATAGGTGAAAAACGCACTCACCAGATGTGCGTTTAACATACGCAATATGTAATCCTGCGTCACCAGGCCATAGAACGATCATCAGATCCCAGATCAGATTGCACCCAGATCACCATCCCGGCTCCACAGAAGTAAGGTCATCCGAAACTGCTACCAGTTGAATACGTGAATACGTGCATCGCACGAAATGTGTCAGGGGGGCAGTAGCAGCAGGACACCTAACCACCGTTGGTGGACACCCTGGAAACATATGGTCAGTAAACTTTTCGTTCAAAATCTTTTAAGTACCCCACACCAACCCTGAATAAAGGTATCTTAAGCAGTATCACGCTATGAGGTCTCTTATTGAGCACTCTGTGTGAGTGCTATCATTCGCAGTGCCCATCTGGAGGACTCAGGACCCTGGTGGTGATACCTGGTAGCAGTTTCGGATGATCTTACTTCTGTGGAGCCGGGATGGTGATCTGGGTGCAATCTGATCTGGGATCTGATGATCGTTCTATGGCCTGGTGACGCAGGATTACATATTGCGTATGTTAAACGCACATCTGGTGAGTGCGTTTTTCACCTATTTGTGTGGTTCACACTTATCACCACACCTTGGATCAGGACGTCCACTCACCTGGAATTAGGATCTCTCCATGATCCGCACTATTGTATTGAACTTTTGTATATATAGATCACCATCAGAGTGATATCACGCATGTGCATAAACTGTGTTCTAATATTTAGCGCTGCACCATTCCATTTGATATAAATGTCAACAGCCACTGCTACTGAGAAAAGTTGTGCCACCCACCTACACCATTCACAGAACTCAGACTAATATTGTCCAACAATGCATATAGAGATGAGCGAACTATTCAAAAATTCGATTCGGCTGATTCGGCAAATTCGAGGAATAAATTTGATTCGATGCGAATATATTCGCTGCGAATTTAACTTATAAAAAGGGTGTTTCTAGGCTTCAGAGAGCCTTTATATTAGTGCAGAACACTGTACCTTTAATTTAAATGCCCTTGGAGTCTGCTGGGGAAGAGAAATAATACTGTCAGTCAGTATGACATGCAGATGAGTGCCGTCGATCTTAGAATCACCGCACACTTCACTCATTTGGGCAGTCACGGGGCCAAAACCAGAGTGTGGAGCCACAGTGTGGCGGTGGAGGCAGCAGCAATGGGAGGCCATACAGCACCCTATGACAAAATGGAACCCACCAGCAGTGTGAGGAGACCTGAAAGTGGCACATGGCAGAGTGTGGCGATGGAGACAGCAGCAATGGGAGGCCGTACAGGGACCCATGAGACACTCTGGACCTGGCAGCAGCATGAGGAGGCGGTACGGGGGCCCATGGCAGATTACGGGCCTGGCAGCAGCAATGGGAGGCCCGTAATCTGCCAGCACCCTATGACAAAATGGAACACACCAGCAGTGTGAGGAGACCTGAAAGTGGCACATGGCAGAGTGTGGCGATGAAGACAGCAGCAATGGGAGGCCGTACAGGGACCCATGAGAGACTCTGGACCTGGCAGCAGCATGAGGAGGCGGTACGGGGGCCCATGGCAGATTACGGGCCTGGCAGCAGCAATGGGAGGCCCGTAATCTGCCAGCACCCTATGACAAAATGGAACCCACCAGCAGTGTGAGGAGACCTGAAAGTGGCACATGGCAGAGTGTGGCGATGGAGACAGCAGCAATGGGAGGCCGTACAGGGACCCATGACAGATTACGGGCCTGGCAGCAGCATGAGGAGGCGGTACAGGGGCCCATGGCAGATTACGGGCCTGGCAGCAGCAATGGGAGGCCCGTAATCTGCCAGCACCCTATGACAAAATGGAACCCACCAGCAGTGTGAGGAGACCTGAAAGTGGCACATGGCAGAGTGTGGCGATGGAGACAGCAGCAATGGGAGGCCGTACAGGGACCCATGACAGATTACGGGCCTGGCAGCAGCATGAGGAGGCGGTACAGGGGCCCATGGCAGATTACGGGCCTGGCAGCAGCAATGGGAGGCCCGTAATCTGCCAGCACCCTATGACAAAATGGAACACACCAGCAGTGTGAGGAGACCTGAAAGTGGCACATGGCAGAGTGTGGCGATGGAGACAGCAGCAATGGGAGGCCGTACAGGGACCCATGACAGATTACGGGCCTGGCAGCAGCATGAGGAGGCGGTACAGGGGCCCATGGCAGATTACGGGCCTGGCAGCAGCAATGGGAGGCCCGTAATCTGCCAGCACCCTATGACAAAATGGAACCCACCAGCTGTGTGAGGAGACCTGAAAGTGGCACATGGCAGAGTGTGGCGATGGAGACAGCAGCAATGGGAGGCCATACAGGGACCCATGAGAGACTCTGGACCTGGCAGCAGCATGAGGAGGCGGTACGGGGGCCCATGGCAGATTGCGGGCCTGGCAGCAGCAATGGGAGGCCCGTAATCTGCCAGCACCCTATGACAAAATGGAACCCACCAGCAGTGTGAGGAGACCTGAAAGTGGCACATGGTAGAGTGTGGCGATGGAGACAGCAGCAATGGGAGGCCGTACAGGGACCCATGACAGATTACGGGCCTGGCAGCAGCATGAGGAGGCGGTACAGGGGCCCATGGCAGATTACGGGCCTGGCAGCAGCAATGGGAGGCCCGTAATCTGCCAGCACCCTATGACAAAATGGAACCCACCAGCAGTGTGAGGAGACCTGAAAGTGGCACATGGCAGAGTGTGGCGATGGAGACAGCAGCAATGGGAGGCCGTACAGGGACCCATGACAGATTACGGGCCTGGCAGCAGCATGAGGAGGCGGTACAGGGGCCCATGGCAGATTACGGGCCTGGCAGCAGCAATGGGAGGCCCGTAATCTGCCAGCACCCTATGACAAAATGGAACCCACCAGCAGTGTGAGGAGACCTGAAAGTGGCACATGGCAGAGAGTGGCGATGGAGACAGCAGCAATGGGAGGCCGTACAGGGACCCATGAGAGACTCTGGACCTGGCAGCAGCATGAGGAGGCGGTACGGGGGCCCATGGCAGATTACGGGCCTGGCAGCAGCAATGGGAGGCCCGTAATCTGCCAGCACCCTATGACAAAATGGAACCCACCAGCAGTGTGAGGAGACCTGAAAGTGGCACATGGCAGAGTGTGGCGATGGAGACAGCAGCAATGGGAGGCCGTACAGGGACCCATGAGAGACTCTGGACCTGGCAGCAGCATGAGGAGGCGGTACGGGGGCCCATGACAGATTACGGGCCTGGCAGCAGCAATGGGAGGCCCGTAATCTGCCAGCACCCTATGACAAAATGGAACACACCAGCAGTGTGAGGAGACCTGAAAGTGGCACATGGCAGAGTGTGGCGATGGAGACAGCAGCAATGGGAGGCCGTACAGGGACCCATGAGAGACTCTGGACCTGGCAGCAGCATGAGGAGGCGGTACGGGGGCCCATGACAGATTACGGGCCTGGCAGCAGCAATGGGAGGCCCGTAATCTGCCAGCACCCTATGACAAAATGGAACCCACCAGCAGTGTGAGGAGACCTGAAAGTGGCACATGGCAGAGTGTGGCGATGGAGACAGCAGCAATGGGAGGCCGTACAGGGACCCATGAGAGACTCTGGACCTGGCAGCAGCATGAGGAGGCGGTACGGGGGCCCATGGCAGATTACGGGCCTGGCAGCAGCAATGGGAGGCCCGTAATCTGCCAGCACCCTATGACAAAATGGAACCCACCAGCAGTGTGAGGAGACCTGAAAGTGGCACATGGCAGAGTGTGGCGATGGAGACAGCAGCAATGGGAGGCCGTACAGGGACCCATGAGAGACTCTGGACCTGGCAGCAGCATGAGGAGGCGGTACGGGGGCCCATGACAGATTACGGGCCTGGCAGCAGCAATGGGAGGCCCATAATCTGCCAGCACCCTATGACAAAATGGAACACACCAGCAGTGTGAGGAGACCTGAAAGTGGCACATGGCAGAGTGTGGCGATGGAGACAGCAGCAATGGGAGGCCGTACAGGGACCCATGACAGATTACGGGCCTGGCAGCAGCATGAGGAGGCGGTACGGGGGCCCATGGCAGATTACGGGCCTGGCAGCAGCAATGGGAGGCCCGTAATCTGCCAGCACCCTATGACAAAATGGAACCCACCAGCAGTGTGAGGAGACCTGAAAGTGGCACATGGCAGAGTGTGGCGATGGAGACAGCAGCAATGGGAGGCCGTACAGGGACCCATGACAGATTACGGGCCTGGCAGCAGCATGAGGAGGCGGTACAGGGGCCCATGGCAGATTACGGGCCTGGCAGCAGCAATGGGAGGCCCGTAATCTGCCAGCACCCTATGACAAAATGGAACCCACCAGCAGTGTGAGGAGACCTGAAAGTGGCACATGGCAGAGTGTGGCGATGGAGACAGCAGCAATGGGAGGCCGTACAGGGACCCATGAGAGACTCTGGACCTGGCAGCAGCATGAGGAGGCGGTACAGGGGCCCATGACAGATTACGGGCCTGGCAGCAGCATGAGGAGTCGGTACGGGGGCCCATGGCAGATTACGGGCCTGGCAGCAGCAATGGGAGGCCCGTAATCTGCCAGCACCCTATGACAAAATGGAACCCACCAGCAGTGTGAGGAGACTTGAAAGTGGCACATGGCAGAGTTAACATGTTTGGGGCATGATTCATGGCGGATTTAGTCAGTTGTGTCAGGAACTGGTGGTGTGAAATCCAGACTAATCCACGCCTGATTCATTTTCACAAACGTGAGTCTCTCCACACTTTGGGTGGACAGTCGTGTCCTCCGCAGAGTTACAATACCTCCTGCCGCACAAAACACGCGCTCCGATGCCACGCTACTGGCCGGCATGACAGCCTTTCAAGGGCAAATTCAGCTAGTTGGGGCCAAAGGTCAAGTTTCGTTGCCCAGTAGTCAAGGGGATTGTCTACCTCGGTTGGCAGGGTGCTGTCCAAGTAGGCCCAAGCCTGTTGTTTGAGGTCCTGCTCCAGGTCCACCTGATGCTGCTGCTGCTGCGGCTGGTTAGTAGTTTCCTCACTGCGCTGGTGAAGAAAGCTACTCATCATTGACTGAAGACTGAGGCAGCTGCTGCTGGTGGAGCTGCCACTGCTCCTACCACCCCTCCCCTCCCCTGCTGCCATGGCAGCGGAACGCGAGCGCACAGGGCCCACAGTGTCTGAGGATGGACGTTGGCGCAGAAAGGCAGAGACCAACTGACTACATAGGTGGTTTTTATAGTACGTTATTTTGGCCTCCCTCTCAGCAGGTGTGGAAAAGGCCACCATTTTTGAACGGTAGCGAGGGTCCAACAAGGTGGACAGCCAAAAGTCATCCCTCTGTCTGATGGTTATTATTCGGCTGTCGCTACGCAAGCAACCGAGCATGCTATGGGCCATTTGTGCCAAGGAATGCGAGGGACTCCCTGCCTCCATCTCCACAGCATACTGCCATGGTGCGTCTGGGTCCTCTGTCTCCTCCTCCTCCTCCTCTACCAGATGCTCCTGCTCCTCCACTCCTCTCCGCTGAGTGGAAAAACCACCCATTTCACTCAATAATTCCTGAGCACCAATGTCCTCCTCTACCTCCTCCTCTTCTTCCTGTCCTGCCCCCACAGGGGTCATGTGGCGTTGAGATCTGTGCGCCACGTCTACCGCACCCTGACCAGCTATTGTTAACAGCATTTGTTCCAGGACGTGCAACAGAGGAATGACGTCGTTCATCCCATAGTCCTGCCGACTCACGAATAGCGTGGCCTCCTCAAAGGGCCTGAGCAAGCGGCAGGTGTCACGCATGAGCTGCCAATGGCTGACATCGAAGTTACACAGGGGAGTACCTTTATCCGCTTGTAACATCAGGAAATCGGTGATGGCCTTTCGCTGTTCGTAAAGGCGGTCTAACATGTGTAGGGTTGAATTCCACCTTGTTGCAACGTCACAGATCAGGCGATGCTGTGGAATTCCGTTCTGCCGCTGCAGCTCAAGGAGGGTGTGCTTTGCGGTGTAGGAATGGCTGAAATGCATGTAAAGTTTATGTGACATTTTAAGGATGTCTTGCAGTGGGATGGTGGATTTTAGGAACCGCTTGACAACCAGATTGAACACGTGAGCCATGCATGGCGCATGGCACAACCTTCCTTGACGCAGAGCAGACACCATGTTCTTTCCATTGTCGGTCAACATGGTTCCGATTTTCAGTTTGCGCGGAGACAGCCATCTGTCGATTTCTCTGTTCATTACACTCAGAAGTTCCTCCCCTGTGTGACTACGTTCGCCAAGGCATACCAGGTGCAGCACAGCGTGACACCGTTGCGCCCTGCACATGTGATATGCCGGTCGGGTAATGGGACTTGGCACGGGGGTGGCGGCTGAGGACACGGCGGAAGAAGAGGTGGAAGAGGCGGACATCTTTGCTGGACCAAGGACGTGCAAACGTGGAGGCAAAAGCGGCGTGACCTGTCCAAGTTGCTGGTGCGGCTGTGCCGGCACCACGTTCACCCAGTGGGCCGTAAATGACATGTACTGTCCCTGACCGTAGTTACAGCTCCACACGTCGGCGCTGCCGTGCACTTTGGCAGAGACTGACATGCTCAAAGACTGGCCCACCATCTCTTCTACATGTGAATGCAGGGCTGGCACTGCCTTTTTGGCGAAGAAATGCCGGCTTGGCACTCTCCACCGCGGCGCGGCACAAGCCATCATTTCTCGGAAAGGTGCTGAGTCCACCACTTGGAAAGGGAGGGACTGCAGCACCAGCAAATTGAACAGGAGGACGTTCAGCTTCTGCACCGTCGGGTGCGTGCTCGCAAACTGTTGTCTCTTGGAAACGGATTCCAAGAAAGACTGCTGACGGAATCCGTGAAGAGGAGTAGCAGGAGAAGGAGCATTTGAACGAGCGGAAGATGCCAACGAGCGACAACTCCCCTCAGCAGAGGTGTTGGAGCCTTGACTGGCTGATAGAGGGCGATTGACGTCGGGTGACGGAGCAAGTAACGGAGCGGGTGATGGAGCGGGGGCTGGGGCAGGCAGAACCGCCGTATCTTTATCACGGTTTTCCCAGGCCACCAAATGGCGACGCTGCATATGCTGACGCAACGCTGTAGTCCCAACATGGGCCCCCTGGCTACACTTGACTTTCTGGCCACATAGTCGACATACGGCTACGTTTACTTCCTCGGGCGGCTTGACGAAAAATTGCCACACCGCCGAGTAGGAAACTTTGCCCCCGCTACTCCTCACTGGCTGACTGCTACTTCCTCCGTGCACACCGGCACCACTACTGGCCGTGGTGGTAGGCTGCAGTGGAGCTGGTGCTCTACTCCGTGGCCGTTTGCCTCCACTGACACTGCTGCGACCCTGCTGCCTCCTGGGCAACCCACCGACTGTTTTGCTCGCTGCCAAGCTGGCACCCTCTTCTCCTGATGATGCGGAAGCAATAGCCTGATGACGACGAGGCTGCCAAGTACGATCAGCCTCATCATCATCAATTATGGTCTCCGCCTCACTACTAGCCCCCTCGGCTGCGTGTGGGTCAGGAGACAGACCTGTCTCTAGACCGGCTACCGAGCCACTCTCCTCGCCAGTACTTCTTTGCCTGGCTGCTGAAGAGGCGGATGTCTCCCCCCGTTCCTGACCGCCCTCTGTTAGCTCTTCCTCACTGTACAGTGGGGCTGAGCCCACAGCATGCGATACTTTGCTTGGTGAGGGAACACCAAAGGACAGGGGCAGGTAGAGGACACGTGATTTCAGTGGGCTTGCTCCCGGGCCATGCCAACTAACGGTTGTGTCTGACGTACCCACCGACCGTTGGCTGTAGGTGTCAGAGGTGACCTGGGAAGAGGAAGATGACCGATCAACCAATCGATGACGGCAGGGTTGTCGGTGGAGACACGACCGCTGGATGACACCGGGAGCACTGGCCTCTGGCTGCCTCGACCCCTTCCTCTGCTGCCACGTCTGCTCGCTCCTAAAACATTGCCTCCTCTGCCACTCCTCTGCGTGTTGTCTGACATACTCTTTAATTCAACGATTCTGTGTCCCTGAGTAACAATTCTGTGTCCCTCAGTAACAATTCTGTGTCTGTCCCTGAGTAACAATTCTGTGTCCCTGAGTAACAATTCTGTGTCCCTCAGTAACAATTCTGTGTCCCTCAGTAACAATTCTGTGTCCCTCAGTAACAATTCTGTGTCTGTCCCTGAGTAACAATTCTGTGTCCCTGAGTAACAATTCTGTGTCCCTCAGTAACAATTCTGTGTCCCTCAGTAACAATTCTTTGTCCCTCAGTAACAATTCTGTGTCCCTCAGTAACAATTCTGTGTCCCTGAGTAACAATTCTGTGTCCCTCAGTAACAATTATGTGTCCCTCAGTAACAATTCTGTGTCCCTGAGTAACAATTCTGTGTCCCTGAGTAACATTTCTGTGTCCATGAGTAACAATTCTGTGTCCCTGAGTAACAATTCTGTGTCCCTCAGTAACAATTCTGTGTCTGTCCCTGAGTAACAATTCTGTGTCCCTGAGTAACAATTCTGTGTCCCTGAGTAACAATTCTGTGTCCCTCAGTAACAATTCTGTGTCCCTCAGTAACAATTCTGTGTCCCTCAGTAACAATTCTGTGTCTGTCCCTGAGTAACAATTCTGTGTCCCTCAGTAACAATTCTGTGTCCCTCAGTAACAATTCTGTGTCCCTGAGTAACAATTCTGTGTCCCTGAGTAACAATTCTGTGTCCCTCAGTAACAATTCTGTGTCTTTCCCTGAGTAACAATTCTGTGTCCCTGAGTAACAATTCTGTGTCCCTGAGTAACAATTCTGTGTCCCTCAGTAACAATTCTGTGTCCCTCAGTAACAATTCTGTGTCTTTCCCTGAGTAACAATTCTGTGTCCATCAGTAACAATTCTGTGTCCCTCAGTAACAATTCTGTGTCTGTCCCTGAGTAACAATTCTGTGTCCCTCAGTAACAATTCTGTGTCCCTCAGTAACAATTCTGTGTCTGTCCCTGAGTAACAATTCTGTGTCCCTGAGTAACATTTCTGTGTCCCTGAGTAACAATTCTGTGTCCCTCAGTAACAATTCTGTGTCCCTCAGTAACAATTTTGTGTCTGTCCCTGAGTAACAATTCTGTGTCCCTCAGTAACAATTCTGTGTCCCTCAGTAACAATTCTGTGTCTGTCCCTGAGTAACAATTCTGTGTCCCTGAGTAACAATTCTGTGTCCCTGAGTAACAATTCTGTGTCCCTCAGTAACAATTCTGTGTCTGTCCCTGAGTAACAATTCTGTGTCCCTGAGTAACAATTCTGTGTCCCTCAGTAACAATTCTGTGTCCCTCAGTAACAATTCTGTGTCTGTCCCTGAGTAACAATTCTGTGTCCCTGAGTAACAATTCTGTGTCCCTGAGTAACAATTCTGTGTCCCTCAGTAACAATTCTGTGTCTGTCCCTGAGTAACAATTCTGTGTCCCTCAGTAACAATTCTGTGTCCCTCAGTAACAATTCTGTGTCCCTCAGTAACAATTCTGTGTCCCTGAGTAACAATTCTGTGTCCCTGAGTAACAATTCTGTGTCCCTCAGTAACAATTCTGTGTCCCTCAGTAACAATTCTGTGTCCCTGAGTAACAATTCTGTGTCCCTCAGTAACAATTCTGTGTCCCTCAGTAACAATTCTGTGTCTGTCCCTGAGTAACAATTCTGTGTCCCTCAGTAACAATTCTGTGTCCCTCAGTAACAATTCTGTGTCTGTCCCTGAGTAACAATTCTGTGTCCCTGAGTAACAATTCTGTGTCCCTGAGTAACAATTTCCATGTCCCTCAGTAACAATTCTGTGTCCCTCAGTAACAATTCCGTGTCCCTAAGTAACAATTCTGTGTCCCTCAGTAACAATTATGTGTCCCTCAGTAACAATTCTATGTCCCTGAGTAACAATTCTGTGTCCCTGAGCAACAATTCTGTGTCCCTCAGTAACAATTCTATGTCACTGAGTAACAATTCTGTGTCCCTCAGTAACAATTCTGTGTCCCTCAGTAACAATTCTGTGTCCCTGAGTAACAATTCTGTGTCCCTGAGTAACAATTCTGTGTCCCTCAGTAACAATTCTGTGTCCCTCAGTAACAATTCTGTGTCTGTCCCTGAGTAACAATTCTGTTTCCCTGAGTAACAATTCTGTGTCCCTGAGTAACAATTCTGTGTCCCTCAGTAACAATTCTGTGTCCCTCAGTAACAATTTTGTGTCTGTCCCTGAGTAACAATTCTGTGTCCCTCAGTAACAATTCTGTGTCCCTCAGTAACAATTCTGTGTCAGTCCCTGAGTAACAATTCTGTGTCCCTGAGTAACAATTCTGTGTCCCTCAGTAACAATTCTGTGTCTGTCCCTGAGTAACAATTCTGTGTCCCTGAGTTACAATTCTGTGTCCCAGAGTAACAATTCTGTGTCCCTGAGTAACAATTCTGTGTCCCTCAGTAACAATTCTGTGTCCCTCAGTAACAATTCTGTGTCCCTCAGTAACAATTCTGTGTCCCTCAGTAACAATTCTGTGTCTGTCCCTGAGTAACAATTCTGTGTTCCTGAGTAACAATTCTGTGTTCCTGAGTAACAATTCTGTGTCCCTCAGTAACAATTCTGTGTCTGTCCCTGAGTAACAATTCTGTGTCCCTGAGTAACAATTCTGTGTCCCTCAGTAACAATTCTGTGTCCCTCAGTAACAATTCTGTGTCCCTCAGTAACAATTCTGTGTCTGTCCCTGAGTAACAATTCTGTGTCCCTGAGTAACAATTCTGTGTCCCTCAGTAACAATTCTGTGTCTGTCCCTGAGTAATAATTCTGTGTCCCTCAGTAACAATTCTGTGTCCCTCAGTAACAATTCTGTGTCTGTCCCTGAGTAACAATTCTGTGTCCCTGAGTAACAATTCTGTGTCCCTGAGTAACAATTCTGTGTCCCTCAGTAACAATTCTGTGTCCCTGAGTAACAATTCTGTGTCCCTCAGTAACAATTCTGTGTCCCTCAGTAACAATTCTGTGTCCCTCAGTAACAATTCTGTGTCTTTCCCTGAGTAACAATTCTGTGTCCCTCAGTAACAATTCTGTGTCTGTCCCTGAGTAACAATTCTGTGTCCCTGAGTAACAATTCTGTGTCCCTCAGTAACAATTCTGTGTCCCTCAGTAACAATTCTGTGTCTGTCCCTGAGTAACAATTCTGTGTCCCTGAGTAACAATTCTGTGTTCCTGAGTCACAATTCTGTGTCCCTGAGTAACAATTCTGTGTCCCTCAGTAACAATTCTGTGTCCCTCAGTAACAATTCTGTGTCTGTCCCTGAGTAACAATTCTGTGTCCCTCAGTAACAATTCTGTGTCCCTCAGTAACAATTCTGTGTCTGTCCCTGAGTAACAATTCTGTGTCCCTGAGTAACAATTCTGTGTCCCTGAGTAACAATTCTGTGTCCCTCAGTAACAATTCTGTGTCTGTCCCCGAGTAACAATTCTGTGTCCCTGAGTAACAATTCTGTGTCCCAGAGTAACAATTCTGTGTCCCTCAGTAACAATTCTGTGTCTTTCCCTGAGTAACAATTCTGTGTCCCTGAGTAACAATTCTGTGTCCCTGAGTAACAATTCTGTGTCCCTCAGTAACAATTCTGTGTCTGTCCCTGAGTAACAATTCTGTGTCCCTGAGTAACAATTCTGTGTCCCTCAGTAACAAATCTGTGTCCCTCAGTAACAATTCTGTGTCTGTCCCTGAGTAACAATTCTGTGTCCCTGAGTAACAATTCTGTGTCCCTCAGTAACAATTCTGTGTCTGTCCCTGAGTAACAATTCTGTGTCCCTGAGTAACAATTCTGTGTCTGTCCCTGAGTAACAATTCTGTGTCCCTCAGTAACAATTCTGTGTCCCTCAGTAACAATTCTGTGTCCCTGAGTAACAATTTTGTGTCCCTGAGTAACAATTCTGTGTCCCTCAGTAACAATTCTGTGTCCCTCAGTAACAATTCTGTGTCCCTGAGTAACAATTCTGTGTCCCTCAGTAACAATTCTGTGTCCCTCAGTAACAATTCTGTGTCTGTCCCTGAGTAACAATTCTGTGTCCCTCAGTAACAATTCTGTGTCCCTCAGTAACAATTCTGTGTCTGTCCCTGAGTAACAATTCTGTGTCCCTGAGTAACAATTCTGTGTCCCTGAGTAACAATTTCCATGTCCCTCAGTAACAATTCTGTGTCCCTCAGTAACAATTCTGTGTCCCTGAGTAACAATTCTGTGTCCCTCAGTAACAATTATGTGTCCCTCAGTAACAATTCCATGTCCCTGAGCAACAATTCTGTGTCCCTCAGTAACAATTCTATGTCACTGAGTAACAATTCTGTGTCCCTCAGTAACAATTCTGTGTCCCTCAGTAACAATTCTGTGTCCCTGAGTAACAATTCTGTGTCCCTGAGTAACAATTCTGTGTCCCTCAGTAACAATTCTGTGTCCCTCAGTAACAATTCTGTGTCTATCCCTGAGTAACAATTCTGTTTCCCTGAGTAACAATTCTGTGTCCCTGAGTAACAATTCTGTGTCCCTCAGTAACAATTCTGTGTCCCTCAGTAACAATTTTGTGTCTGTCCCTGAGTAACAATTCTGTGTCCCTCAGTAACAATTCTGTGTCCCTCAGTAACAATTCTGTGTCTGTCCCTGAGTAACAATTCTGTGTCCCTGAGTAACAATTCTGTGTCCCTGAGTAACAATTCTGTGTCCCTCAGTAACAATTCTGTGTCCCAGAGTAACAATTCTGTGTCCCTGAGTAACAATTCTGTGTCCATCAGTAACAATTCTGTGTCCCTCAGTAACAATTCTGTGTCCCTCAGTAACAATTCTGTGTCCCTCAGTAACAATTCTGTGTCTGTCCCTGAGTAACAATTCTGTGTCCCTGAGTAACAATTCTGTGTCCCTCAGTAACAATTCTGTGTCCCTCAGTAACAATTCTGTGTCTGTCCCTGAGTAACAATTCTGTGTCCCTGAGTAACAATTCTGTGTCCCTGAGTAACAATTCTGTGTCCCTCAGTAACAATTTTGTGTCTGTCCCTGAGTAACAATTCTGTGTCCCTCAGTAACAATTCTGTGTCCCTCAGTAACAATTCTGTGTCTGTCCCTGAGTAACAATTCTGTGTCCCTGAGTAACAATTCTGTGTCTGTCCCTGAGTAACAATTCTGTGTCCCAGAGTAACAATTCTGTGTCCCTGAGTAACAATTCTGTGTCCCTCAGTAACAATTCTGTGTCCCTCAGTAACAATTATGTGTCCCTCAGTAACAATTCTGTGTCTTTCCCTGAGTAACAATTCTGTGTCCCTGAGTAACAATTCTGTGTCCCTCAGTAACAATTCTGTGTCCCTCAGTAACAATTCTGTGTCTTTCCCTGAGTAACAATTCTGTGTCCATCAGTAACAATTCTGTGTCCCTCAGTAACAATTCTGTGTCTGTCCCTGAGTAACAATTCTGTGTCCCTCAGTAACAATTCTGTGTCCCTCAGTAACAATTCTGTGTCTGTCCCTGAGTAACAATTCTGTGTCCCTCAGTAACAATTCTGTGTCCCTCAGTAACAATTCTGTGTCTGTCCCTGAGTAACAATTCTGTGTCCCTGTGTAACAATTCTGTGTCCCTGAGTAACAATTCTGTGTCCCTCAGTAACAATTCTGTGTCCCTCAGTAACAATTCTGTGTCCCTCAGTAACAATTCTGTGTCCCTGAGTAACAATTCTGTGTCCCTCAGTAACAATTCTGTGTCCCTCAGTAACAATTCTGTGTCCCTCAGTAACAATTCTGTGTCTGTCCTTGAGTAACAATTCTGTGTCCCTCAGTAACAATTCTGTGTCCCTCAGTAACAATTCTGTGTCTGTCCCTGAGTAACAATTCTGTGTCCCTCAGTAACAATTCTGTGTCCCTGAGTAACAATTCTGTGTCCCTCAGTAACAATTCTGTGTCCCTCAGTAACAATTCTGTGTCCCTCAGTAACAATTCTGTGTCTGTCCCTGAGTAACAATTCTGTGTCCCTGAGTAACAATTCTGTGTCCCTGAGTAACAATTCTGTGTCCCTCAGTAACAATTCTGTGTCCCTCAGTAACAATTCTGTGTCTGTCCCTGAGTAACAATTCTGTGTCCCTCAGTAACAATTCTGTGTCTGTCCCTGAGTAACAATTCTGTGTCTATCCCTGAGTAATAATTCTGTGTCTGTCCCTGAGTAATAAATCTGTGTCTGTCCCTGAGTAACAATTCTGTGTCCCTCAGTAACAATTCTGTGTCCCTCAGTAACAATTCCGTGTCCCTCAGTAACAATTCTGTGTCCCTCCGTAACAATTCTGTGTCCCTCAGTAACAATTCTGTGTCCCTCAGTAACAATTCTGTGTCTGTCCCTGAGTAACAATTCTGTGTCTGTCCCTGAGTAACAATTCTGTGTCCCTAAGTAATGGTTCTGTGTCCCTAAGTAACGGTTCTGTGTCCCTAAGTAACGATTGTGTGTCCCTAAGTAACGGTTCTGTGTCCCTAAGTAACGGTTCTGTGTCCCTAAGTAACGGTTCTGTGTCCCTAACTCTGTCCCTCAATACAGACAGGTCTGTCTCTCTTGAATGACTGGAGGCTAATGGAGAATTCTAAAATGGCCGCATTTATAGCTCGACCATTACACAGTGCTGGCTGGCTGGCTGCTGATTGGCTAATGCGATCACATGTCATGAATGAATGCATTATGGGTCAGCGCGCCTTGTCTGCGCGCCTTCCCAGAGATCCCCGCTCCGTCGCTGCACATGTAGCCGCCATTTTTGGAAAAATTTTGATTCGCGCATCCGAAGTCTGCTAATTTTCGGATTCGGCGCGAATCGAAATTTTCCTAATATTCGAAACGAATTCCACTTCGCCAAGTTCGATTCGCTCATCTCTAAATGCATCACATTATGTAAGTGCAGTGTAATGACAGAACTCAGTAAGGAGGATTTTACCCGAATCAGCTGTCTGCAGGAAATAGAATACATTACCATCACACACCATTATGGATAATGATTGCGTTTGGTGCTGTATTCCCTGCTGTAAAATAATAAACTTCATCTTTACACCAGTCCCAGCTAGCCAAGATGTATCTATTAAAGACAGATGAATTAAACAACCTGCTGTATTATCTCCCATTACATTGTATAACGCTGAGCAAACTGTTGGCGCTATATAAATCCTGTATAATAATTAAAATGCACAGCTGCACCAGTTTTATTAAATCTCCACCAAAGTATTGAAGCCAAGGAAGCATATAAAAAAATGCATTTTTTTTTAGAAGGTGGTTATCAATTGCAGCTCCCCCCTCATTGTACTAAACTCCGGTTTTCATTAGTTGCAGTTGTCTATATACACTTTTTTTTAGCAATTGCTGCCCCCTTATACTGAATTCCCAGTGGCATGCGCATTTATTAAATGTTAGAAAAGTATCAGCTGTATTTATCAAAAAGCTCAGAAACTTAAAAACCCCTGCATAATAATTGTGCTCCAGATAACCCCCCCCCCCAAATGACTTTAACACCATTCATGACTACGTCTTACCTTTCACGTTAGGATTGTATTGCAGCTCTTGTTCTCAGTAACTCCTAAGCTCAGTTGTGGTCAGTACCCTTTGGAATGTATTTATATACCTTACAATGCAAACAAAGCCTTAAATTCGAAGAAGCCTTGCCTACAAATATTGAAAAATATTACGTAATAAAAAAAAAAAAAGTCCTGTGTGAGATCTGTAGGAACATAACTAAAACCACACACACCTTTCACCTACACCTTTAACACAGCAAGGTATACTGACTTTTAATTTTTAACCTGCATGTATGATATAGAATGTATAGACAAATACAGTGCTGTCAAAAGTATTTGCCCCCTCCCTGATTTTTTATCACACTTAAATGATTCAGATCATCACCCGAGTAAATACAAAATGCAGTTTTTAAAAGTAAAAAAATAATCATAACTAATAATCTAATAATAATACTACTAATAATAGCAATAATAACCTAATTAATTGCCCTCCAGAGGATTTACCCCCAAATACAGTGCTGTCAAAAGTATTTGCCCCCTCCCTGATTTTTTATTGCATATTTATTACACTTAAATGATTCAGATCATCACCCGAATAAATACAAAATGCAGTTTAAGTGTAAAAAAGTAATCATAACTAATAATAATAGCAACAACAACAACCTAATAACCAATTGCCCTCCAGAGGATTTACCCCCCTTCCTGACCAGGCCATTTCTTTGAGATACGGCACTGCGTTACTTTAACTGATAATTGCGCAGTCATGCAATGCTGCACCCAAATGAAATTTGTGTCCTTTTCTTCCCACAAATAGAGCATTCTTTCGTTGGTATTTTATTGCCTGTGCATTTTTTATTTTTGCGCTATAAAAAAAACCCGACAATTTTGAGGAAAAAAAAATAAATATTTTTGACTTTGCTATTAAACATGTCCAATAAAAAAATTAAAAATCAAATTTCAGCATAAATTTAGGACAAAATGTATTCTGTGACATGTCTTTGCTAAAAAAAATCCCAATACGTGTAAATTAATTGGTTTACATGAAAGTTATAGTGCTTACGAGTAATGGCGGCAATCAGCAACTTATAGCAGGATTGCAGCAGGCATTCTGACACTGGGGGGAACTGACTGTCACTCACATCCCCAGTGACACCAATACAGTGAGCAGTGCTAATAAAAAGCACTGACACTGTACTAATTGTGGCACTGGGTAGGAAGGGGTTAACATGTGGGGCGATCAAAGGGTTAAGTGTGTGCTTCACTGTAAGCACACTGCTTTGCATGGCTCTTCTATGCAAAGCAGTGTGCAGGAGCTGACAGGGGAGAGATCTGTATTGTTTACATACAGTGCTCTCCCTCCGTCGGTAATGTTCCTTGATCACCAGGTACAGTCGAGCAATCACCATCCGGGACCTGGTGATTGACAGCAGAGGCCGCAAATAGTGGCACGTGTAGGGCATTTTTATTTTTAAGGAAAAGAAATAATCTGTCCTAGTGAAAAATCTATTAGAACTCAAGATATCCGTTTTTTTTTATTGTTGTAATACATTGAGGTTGATTTACTAAAACTGGAGAGCACAAAATCTGGTGTATAGAAACTAGTTAATTTCAAGGTTTTTTTTTTCGTCAAAGCTCAAACTGAAGCTGATTGGCTACTGTGCACAGTTTCACCAGACTTTGCACTCTCCAGTTTTAGTAAATCAACCCCATCCATGATAGATTGTTTATCATTAGCATATGAACAGTGTTAGAATGAGGGAAGAAGAATAGCACAGAATCAAGACTACAGTCAGTTGCTGTCTGGCCCTGGAGGCAATGTGAAAGCTTGCTGCACCAAGATTTTTGTTATGGTTTTGCCATAAGTGTTTTAAGTTGCTTTCATTTGATCTTTATTGTCATTTATGTCTAAATGTAAATATTCAGAACAACAGGTTACCAGACAAGAACTAAACAATGCAGTTAAGTTGATTGCACTCTAAAATACACTTGTTGGGTTTCTCTAGGCAAAAGAAATTGTGTTGGTAGAATCTTGGCCAACCTGGAGCTGTTCCTCTATACAGCCCTACTGCAGAATTTTACCTTCTAGGCTAAGATAGACCTTACAGAAAATGTGTTGGAAAACCAAGAATTGACACTTTACCAAGTTTGTGCAATACCTACCTTGTGGGTTTATTTAACCAATACATTAGAAAATAAACTATGTCAGTTTAGAAACCTCTCATTTAGTGCTGTGGCCCATAGGGATAGCTTGCTGAGTTTTGTCTCCCCTGGGCTTAGGCCTAATAAAGTGTGTGTTGTAGTCAATCCTTTTGGCCTACATCCATACATTCTTGGCCTTGAAAAAGCATCTGTGGATGCCCTTGAAATGTGGTGAATGACTGACTGAGGGAGAAGTTGAACAAAAAGACCTACTCAGTTCTCTTGTCTTAAGAACTGCAACCAAGATACCATTGTAACCTTGGTCCTCAAAGAACTGAAGTTTTCTGAGGTTGTAACTAGCCAGCACAGCTTGTGAGAGCAGGGAGAACATCATGAATGTGAAGATTAGATCTGGGTTGAGAAACATCTTTTTTATGTATCCTTTCCATCTTAAGTAGTTTGCAATAAATCTTCTAAAAGTAATGAAAAAAGGAACTGGTGCCCAACCAATTCTGCTACCACCCTAGAAAAAGAGCCAGGCCTAAGATGGAGATGCCTGGAATATTGCGGCTAAGTAAGTGGCTGAGGTATCACGAGGTAGCCAGGTCCAGGCTGGGTCATTCTGCAATTCAGGGACATCTCTGCACAGACTGAGATCCCCTTTCTTCCCTTCTAGTGTTCAATGCAGGGTAAACACATAATTTCCTGCTCACAGAGTGGGAAGTGTGCCTCAGAAGCAGAGGATCTTTGGATCTGTAGTCCCACCAAACCCTTGTGGAATACCCTGCGCTTGGTGAAATTAAATAAATATTAGAGGATACGTGCTGCAACCAAAAATAGCCTGAAAAGTGCCATAAAAAAATCAAAAACAAATTATGGTGCACTACTCAAAAAAATACATACACTGTATTGCCAAAAGTATTGGGACACCCCTCCAAATCATTGGATTCGGTTCTAATCACCTCCATGGCCACAGGTGTATAAAATCAAGCATCTAGGCATGCAGACTGCTTCTACAAACATTTGTGAAAGAATGGGTCACTTTCAGAAGCTCAGTGAATTCAAGCGTGGTACCGTGATAGGTTGCCACCTGTGCAATAAGTCCATCTGTGAACTTTCCTTGCCACTAAATATTCCACGGCAGGGGCGGACTGACCATTGGGGAGCTCGGGCACTGCCCGAGGGCCTGGGGTCAGTAGGGGGCCCCATGAGATGTCCCTGGTACTTTTCATAGGCTTTTTTGGGTGTGGTTTGGGTGTGGGCCAGGACACAGGGGCCCCATGATCCCCTATTGCCCGGGGACCCTATGAATTGTCAGTCCGCCCCTGTTCCACGGTCAACTGTTAGTGATATTATAACAAAGTGGAAGCAACTGGGAACAAACGCAACCCAGCTACCAAGTGGTAGGCCACGTAAAATGACAGAGCGGGGTCAGCGCATGCTGTAGCACACAGAAGTCACCACCTGTCTGCAGAGTCAATAGCTAAAGACCACCAAACTTTGTGTGGCCTTCAGATTAGCACAACAACAGTGTGTAGAGAGCTTCGTGGAATGGGTTTCCATGGCCAAGCAGCTGCATCCAAGCCTTACATCACCAAGTGCAATGCAAAGTGTTGGATGCAGTGGTGTAAAGCACGGCACCACTGGACTCTAGAGCAGTGAAGATGTGTTTTCTGGAGTGATGAATCATGCTTCTCTGTCTGGAAATTTGATGGACATGTCCGGGCTTAGCAGTTGCCAGGAGAATTGTATGTACCTGACTGCATAGTGCAGCAATGGGCAAACTACGGCCCGGCGGACCTTTTAATCCGGCCCGCGGAGCGTGGCAAACATTGGCTGTCAGGATGTAGGCGGGGCAGCGTGACGAACTCCTCTCCTCTCACAGTCCGCCCTGAAGACTGGAACGGCGCGGGAACACGGCGAGAGGAACACGCGGAGCAAAGGTAAGTGAATTGACACAATATGGGGGATGAATTACTATAGGGGGGATGAATTACTATGGGGGATGAATTACTATAGGGGGGATGAATTACTATGGGGGATGAATTACTATAGGGGGGATGAATTACTATGGGGGATGAATTACTATATGGGGGATGAATTACTATGGGGGATTAATTACTATGTGGGGGATGAATTACTATATGGGGGATGAATTACTATGGGGGATGAATTACTATATAGGGGATGAATTACTATGGGGGATGAATTACTATGGGGGATGAATTACTATATGGGGGATGAATTACTATGGGGGATGAATTACTATATGGGGGATTAATTACTATGCTTACTATGGGGGAATATTACTATACTTACTATGGATGGCATGGTAGTGGCTGGGCCAGCCAGCAGCTAGTCCGGCCCCCGGGTCCAATATATGAACCCATTGCTGCCCTCAAGTCAAAAAGTTTGCCCACCCCTGGCATAGTGTAAAGTCTGGTGGAGGGGAGATTATGGTGTGGGGTTGTTTTTCAGGGGTTGGGCTTGGCCCCTTAGTTCCAGTAAAGGGAACTCTTAAGGCGTCAGCATACCAAGACATTTTCGACAATTTCATGCTCCCAACTTTGTGGGAACAGTTTGGGGATGGACCTTCCTGTTCCAACATGACTGCGCACCAGTGCACAAAGCAAGGTCCATAAAGACATGGATGAGCGAGTTTGGAGTGTAGGAAATTGATTGGCCTGCACAGAGTCCTGACCTCAACCCAATACAACACCTTTGGGATGAATTACAGCGGACACTGTGAGCCAGATCTTCTCGTCCGATATCAAGCCTGACCTCACAAATGCTCTTCTAGAAGAATGATCAAACATTCCTATAGACACCCTCCTAAACCTTGTGGACAGCCTTCCCAAAAGAGCTGAAGCTGTTATCGCTGCAAAGGGTGGGACAACTCAATACTGAACCCTACGGACTAAAACTGGGATGTCATTAAAGTTTGTGTGCTTGGCACATGGCAGGCGTCTCAATACTTTTGGCAATATAGTGAATATAGTGATAGTATAGAATCAATCACAAAAATAGTTAATTTGAAACAAACTAAAAACTCTGAATTTATATACTACGAATAAACAAACAAAAGTCCATATTATGAAAGTGATTAGAAGAAAATCATTCCATAGACAATGGTGTCAGTGTATTATCCTCCACCACATATAGCTGGCCCTCTTACCAAATGATTAGCTTGCTCCATACCCCTGGCAATGCTCGTTGGTCAGCGAAACATGTTGGGAGGGGTTTAGCCAGTGAGATACATTGCATGATGTGAACACATCCTCTGCTTGCTTGTTTTATGCTCACGTTTTCTTGGATATTGTAAGTAGCTGTCTTTTTTATAATAAAGTGATTTTAAACAGTATAACACTATTGTGGCTCCCGTGGTTCTCTTTGGAGGGTGGCGGCGAGACAACCAGTGTCTGTTTATGGTACAAGGAACTGCATGGTGGATCGCAGTGGATCGCAGTGGATCTGGTGCAAGGGCACACATACACAAGCATATATTGATCTCTGCAATCGAGATTTAATCATTTGGTAAGATGCCATCTATATGTGGTGGAAGATAATACGCTGACACCTTTGTCTATGGAATGATTTTCATCACAACACTTATGTGGACTTACATCTAATCACTTTCATAATATGGACTTTTGTTTGTTTCTTTGTTGTATATAAATGCAGAGTTTTTAGTTTGTTTCACATGAACTATTTTTGTGATTGATTCTATATTATCACTATATCTGTATTTGATTTTTTTTGAGTAGCGAACCATAGTTTGTGGTTGATCTGTATTTCCATCGCCTATTTTTCAGCATGGTCTGGACTACAATTACCAGAGGAAAGCAAAACTGAAGGGCATCCTTGGGAGGCAGATAAATTCCCTTGCAACACTCTCTCATTTGGTGTGGGAACTTGGAGTCTAACGGAGGGGAGCGTGTCATCTTCCCTTTCAAGACCAGTCCGTGGCTCCACTGTGCAGCACAGTAAACCTGCTCGGCAGTCCAGTATCACCCAGCACTATGGGGCGACTCTTAACGCTACAGGGAGGGCAGTAATCTCTGAAAACTGGATTAGCCACTGCTGAGCACTCTGCAGACATCACTACCCATTGTCTTGATTGGTTGTCAGGAGGCAATCCGGAGCCAATCTACTCTGCCAGGAGCCCTGATCCTCCACAGCAGATTTCGGTTGTGTCTTCTCCCAGAGTTCGGGTGAGCGGGTGCAAGTCCAACATTTTCCCTAACACAGTATAGACTGATTGCAAACACCATTATTCCCCCTCTTTACCTACTTAAGGGCTTCTGTTGGAGAATACTTTTTGCTATCCTGTTCATTCTGCTAGTTACCATCACACAGTGATAACTTTGGGTCTCACCTTAAGCTTACTGAAGACCAAGGATACAGTTAGTTCCAGGATTTCTTCATTCAAAGGATTAAGTCTACAGAGTTTATCTTTTTTTTTTATTATTGCTGATGTAGCACTTGTTTATTTTAATGGAGAACTCCTACCTAGGTTGCATAACTTGTGCCATATTGCTTTTTTTGCATGTGGTGGCAGGAAGCATTGGGAGCTGACTGACTAAAGGTCTCATCTTCCCCCTATTGCTCCTGGAAACATAGATTTATGATTTATTTACAGCAGTAATAACTGATAGGTGTTGTAATCCATCTCCACTCTATCCAAAACTATATTAAAAGAAAAGAGTTTTACCTATAGTTATACTGTAAATCACACTTCAGATTGAGTCCAGGAATGGAAAGGAAAATACAGAGCTACTTGGAAGTGTAACAGTAGCTTTACAGGAGCTTCAAACATGCTTCAGTTTCAAGCCAAATTGAAGCTTTTGTAAAAATGACAGGCACAATTCCTGAAGATCTCTACTTAGAGCTCCAAGAATTGAGTTGAAGGGAGCTTTGGGGGCTTCAAGAAAGCTGTCAAAGCTTGCAAAAGAAAGTCTAAGCTGTGATAATATGTAGGCTGTCATTGCTGAGCTTTTTATCTGAAACTTGTCTACTTCTTACCTTTTACATGGATTCTAGTATAGTCCTTGTTCTGAGCCAATCTTCAGCTGAAGTAATGGACAATATACTTGAGTATGCATCTATATATCTTACAATGCAGAAAAAGCCGTAATCCAGGAAAGCCTTGCCTATGTGTATTGAAAAAAAGTAAAAAAAAAAAAAAATGTAGAGGTGTGCTAAAACTAGTCTCATGTGAATTCTGTATAAACATACCTAAAACCATACACCTTTCACCTAAATTCACAGCTAGGTATACCGTGACATATTTTTTAATCTGTATGCATGCTATAGAATGTATGAACAATTGTGTAATTGTACCCATAGCTTGTCAGGTGTTTGTATGGTGACCCAAAGTACAGGAGACTGAACATACAGAAATACAATACCTCTGTAAATCTAATCTAATGCACCCAAGCTGCAGTTTTTTCCAAACTAAAGGCCCAACATAGGAGTTGATGGGAAATATCTGCAATGGGGACAAAAATGTCTACATCCCTATTTCTTATATAGGTGTAACAGGGGCAGTAAATGAGGGAAACTGCCCCCAACGGGTTTAGACAGAAATAAACCTGACTGAAATTGTATATTTTTCCCACTCTGTCCAAAACTACTTTAGAATGTAACCTGCCCCCATTCCAAGTAAAACTTTGCACATCTTACAATGGAAAATGTTTAATTTAGTTGGGTGCATCGCAAATATACAGTGAGGAACAGAAGTATTTGAACACCCTGCGATTTTGCAAGTTCTCCCACTTAGAAATCATGGAGGGGTCTGAAATTCACATTGTAGGTGCATTCCCACTCTGAGAGACAGAATTAAAAAAAATTTAGGAAATCACATTGTATGATTTTTAAAGAATGTATTTGTCTTGCACTGCTGAACATAAGTATTTGAACACCTAAGAAACAGCAAGAATGCTTGCTCTCAAAGACCTTTTACTGTGCCTTTAAAAAGGCCACCTCTACTCCACTCATTAATCTAACTTAGTAGCACCTGTCTGAGCTCTTTAAAAGACACCTGTCCACCCCACAGTCAGTCAGAAGCCAACTACTACCATGGGCAAGACCAAACAGCTGTCAAAAGACACCAGAGACAAAATTGTGGACCTCTATAAGGCCGGAAAGGGCTATGGGGCAATTGCCAAGCAGCTTGGTGAAAATAGATCAACTGTTGGAGCAATTGTTAGAAATTGGAGGAGCCTAAAGACGACTGTCAGTCTCCCACGGACTGGGGCTCCATGCCAGATCTCGCCTCGTGGGGTATCACTGATGATAAGAAAGCTGAGGAATCAGCCCAGAACTACAAGGGAGGAGCTGGTCAATGACATGAAGAGAGCTGGGACCACAGTTTCAAAGGTCACTGTCAGTAGAACACTACGCCATCATGGTTTTAAATCATGCATTGCACGGAAGCTTCCCCTGCTCAAGTCATCACATGTCCAGGCCCATCTGCAGTTTGCCAATGACCATCTGGATGATCCAGAGGAGGCATGGGAGAAAGTCATGTGGTCAGATGAGACCAAAGTAGAACTTTTTGGTCTAAACTTCACTCGTCGTGTTTGGAGGAAAAAGGATGAGTTTTATCCCAAGAACACCATCCCTACTGATGTGGTAACATCATGCTTTGGGGGTGCTTTTCTGCGAAGGGGACAGGGCGACTGCACTGTATTAAGGAGAGGATGAATGGGGCCATTTATTGTGAGATTTTGAGCAACAACCTCCTTCCCTCAGTCAGAGCATTGAAGATGGGTCGTGGCTGGGTCTTCCAACATGACAACGACCCGAAGCACACAGCCATGATAACCAAGGAGTGGCTCCATAAGAAGCATATCAAGGTTCTGGAGTGGCCTAGCCAGTCTCCAGACCTAAATCCAATAGGACATCTTTGGAGGAGCTGAAACTCCGTGTTGCTCAGCAATAGCCCCAAAACCTGACAGATCTAGAAGAGATCTGTGTGGAGGAGTGGGCCAAAATCCCTGTTGCAGTGTGTGCAAACCTGGTCAAGAACTACAGGAAACGTTTGACCTCTGTAATTGCAAACAAAGGCTTCTGTACCAAATATTACCACAGATTTTCTCAGGTGTTCAAATACTTATGTTCAGCAGTGCAAGACAAATAAATTCTTTACAAATCATACAATGGGATTTCCTGAATTTTTTTTTAATTCTGTCTCTCAGAGTGGAAATGTGAATTTCAGATCCCTCCATGATTTCTAAGTGGGAGAACTTTCACAATTGCAGGGTGCTCAAATACTTCTGTTCCTTACTGTAGATTTCCATCCTGAACACTATCATAAACAGTCCCCACTCTTAAACATTACTACATGGCGGAACAAATCTCTTGACTAGCCTCTCTTCATGCCACTCACAAACGCCCAATTTGGACTAATCTGGTGAAAATGGCTTGTCTTTCCCTCCCCATACATAATTTAATTGGTACTCCTCCCTCTTCACGCCCAAGATCTCTGACACCTCCTTATGACATCTTCTTAAACTTTGGGACTAGAGTCAAATACGCTAGCAATCTCATCTCTCCACATCTACCTTTATCCATAATCCATGGTACCCCCTCCTTCACCCCTGCTTAGGACAACCCTCTTGCATTCCATTGGTGGCATCAAGTATTTTTTTCTTCAGATGGTATTAAATCCTACACCTACCTTTGTGAACATAGGAATCTCCCTGAAAGAGAATACTTCCACTACTCTCAAATCCAACATTACTTTTCCAACCTTGTCACTTTCCGAACTTCTTCACCGAAACAACTAACCCATTTCGAAAACCATTGCAGGATATAACCACATTTTAAAGGTCTTAATCTTGTTATGCGTCACTTATTGACTCCATAGGTCCTAAAAAAACTATCTTACATGGTAGAATGGGAATGAGATCTATATGGCTAGCTACTTCCAAATGTTCACTCAATTTTCTTGCTCCAGAAAATGCCTACAAGATATAGTCCCATTAGTACATGACCCCAGATTGTCTATCTAAATTTGTCCCCAACACTTCCTCACAATGCTTCCACGGCTCTACTGATTGGAGCATCTTACTCCACATATGGTGATCTTGCCCTATAGCTTCTTGTTTTTGGATTAAAATTTATAATTTAATACATTAGATTCTTCATATCACCCTTAAGAACTCTTGGGAGGCTCTCCTTCATATACCCATCCCACATCTCAACAAATTTCAGCGGATGCCACGGGGATAGGTTTTCCTGGCTGCCCGGCTTACTCTAGTTAGAGCCTGGAAACAATCATCAATACCCTGCCTCATGGGAACCATGATACATGAAAAATTGACTTCCATTCTCAATGATTGCCACACTAAATACCTTAAAGGACTAATGGCGGCGCGGGTAGGGCGCACGCTCATTTTGCAAGCACTCCCTACCTGCAAATACAAAATCACTTATACATACGTGATTTTGCGCACCCCTGTCACCCTGTAGCAGTATTTCTAGTATAGGGCAGCGGAAAAGCGGTTAATACATTTAAAAAATAAAGAAAAAAATAACTAGATCAAGATTTGATCTAGGTCGGTATTAGGCTTAGGGGGTTATCTACTAAAACAGGTACACTCAAAATCTGGTGCAGCTGTACATGGTAGCCAATCAGTTTCTAACCTTATTCAGTCAAGTTTTGGCAATAAAACGTGGAAGCCGATTGGTTTTTATGCGGACTTGCATTAGGTTTTGCACTCTTCTGCTTTAGGAAATAACCCCCATAGTGTTAGGGACAGGGTCAAGGCAAGTATATTTTGTGTAGGATTTTTAAATTATTTTTTAAATTAGTATCAGTGTGTTTTAGGTAGGATTAATAAAAAGGCAAAATGTGTACTATTGTTTCTAAAGCCCTACTACGGGTACAGACGACAAATACACATATGTAGTATCACCGCAATCATCAGGAGCAGGAGGATTTATTTTGGGTTGCTCTTTGGTGGTGAGTTATGGTAATAGCAAGAAAAATACAGCTATATTAAAAAAAAAAAAAAAAAAAAAAAAAACCACACACCTTTTGTTACTATTTTTGGCCAGTTTTAATTTGATAAGAAAAAAACAAAGCAGGGGATATCATTTACTGGCTCAAGGGGCAGCTACTTTGGGCCCCACAACAATGGTTGGGACTCGGGCAGCTGCACCTTTTGCCCGGTGTTAGACAGCCCTGGCAGTGCATTAGCAGCCTATTCACAATGGTGTCTCCCCTGTCAAGGTACCCTCTATGTTGAGGGCATATGGCCTGGTATGGTTCAGGAGGGGCAGACTGCATACTGCATGCTTGTCCTCCCTTTCATAGACAGTCATGCTGCATACTTAGACTAAGAGGCTGGTATGGATTTTTATTGGGATCCTCACATTTTATTTTTTGTATGAGGTTTCCCTTAAAAATCAGGCCCAAAAGCTGTGGTATGGATTTCCTGAGGGACTTTACCCCATGCAAAAAAAGAGGTTAAAAATCCATACCAGACACAAAAAGTTCTGGTAAAAAAAACCCAACACACACACACACACACACACACACACACACACACGAAGAACCTCACTATTTGTTTTTCCCCACTCCTTTTCTTACATACACTATATTGACAAAAGTATTGGGTCACCCCTCCAAATCATTGGATTCAGGTGTTCCAATCACCTCCATGGCCACAGGTGTATAAAATCATCACCTAGGCATGCAGACTGCTTCTACAAACATTTGTGAAAGAATGGATTGCTCTCAGGAGCTCAGTGAATTCAAGCGTGGTACCGTGATAGGTTGCCACCTGTGCAATAAGTCCATCTGTGAAATTTCCTTGCTACTAAATGTTCCACGGTCAACTGTTAGTGGTATTATAACAAAGTGGAAGCAACTGGGAACAACAGCAACTCAGCCAAGAAGTGGTAGGCCACGTAAAATAACAGAGCGGAGTCAGCGCGCATGCTGCAGCGCACAGAGGTTGCCAACTGTCTGCAGAGTCAATAGCTACAGACCTCCAAACTTTTTGTGGCCTTCAGATTAGCGCAACCGTGTGTAGAGAGCTTCATGGAATGGGTTTCTATGGCCAAGCAGCTGCATCCAAGCCTTACATCACCAAGTGCAATGCAAAGTGTCAGATGCAGTGGTGTAAAGCATGCCACCACTAGACTCTAGAACAGCGGAGACTTGTTCTCTGGAGTGACCAATCATGCTTCTCTGTCTGGCAATCTGATGGACGTGTCTGAGTCTGCCATTTGCCAGGAGAACAGTACTTGCCTGACTGCATTGTGCCATGTGTAAAGTTTGGTGGAGGGGTGATTATGGTGTGGGGTTGTTTTTCAGGGGTTGGGCTTGGCTCCTTAGTTCCAGTGAAGGAAACTCTTAAGGCATCAGCATACCAAGACATTTTGGACAATTTCATGCTCCCAACTTTGTGGGAAGAGTTATGAGTTATGGTAATAGCAAGAAAAATACAGCTATATTTTAAATAAATAAAAAACACACTTTTGTTACTATTTTTGGCCAGTTTTAATTTGATAAGAAAAAACAAAAGCAGGGGATATCATTTACTGGCTCAAGGGGCAGCTACTTTGGGCCCCACAACAATGGTTGGGACTCAGGCAGCTGCGCCTTTTGCCCGGTGTTAGACGGCCCTGGTAGTGCATTAGCAGCCTATTCACAATGAATGGTCTGCCTTAAAACAATGCATGTTAATGCATACCATAACTGGCAATAAGAAGTGTGCATTAAAGAAAAGCGATGGAATGATTTCATGAGAATGGGCCCATTCAGAAAAAGCTCAAAGTCACAAACGGACCATCTGAACTCTCAAAATATAAATACTATTATAGCAATATTTTAAAATCAATTTCCTCCCTTGGATACTGACACATACGAAAATGTCCTAACAAGTATACAATATAAAGTGCATCTAAACCAAAAAAGAATACAATGTAATTCAGTTTACTTAGTCCTTAGATGTGATGGCTGCGTTAGTCAATTATGTCACTTAGGGGACCCTGCCCCAGTTTTTTTTTTTCACTGAATTGGTAGGCATTGCAATTGACATGGATCTGCATTGCTAGATACTATCATTGATGATGGATTTACAGCAATTCGTTACAGTGATTGTGAATTCATGGGAATACTATGCACCCCATAATCATTCACTTGGGTGAGGTGGTATCTGGGAGAGCCAATATTGTTAAATAGGGATTCCAGATTTTGATGAGCCACCCACCTGCAAAGCACCACAAGCACTGGCTCATGGCTGTGGGGAAGAGGCTTTTGTACAAATCCACAAACAAATGAAATTGTGGTGCAGACAAATACCAGTACACCATCCACATAAATTAGTCTCGACCTCCTATATAAATGTGAAGATATGCTTGTATAGCATAGGAAGTTCATAAAAATCGCAGCGTGTTGCACTTCAGTAGGCAGCTCCACCTGAGACAGGAACAAATCTCTGAAATTACAAAAAGGAACATAAGGGGGCACCAGCTAAGTGCAGCATCAAGGGGTGCAGCACTTAGTTGGTGCCCCCTTGTGTTCCTTCTTGTACAAATCGACATGGGGACAAAGTGCTTTGCCAGGGGTGTCTCCCCTGTCAAGGTACCCTCTATGTTGAGGGCATATGGCCTGGTATGGTTCAGGAGGTGCAGACTGCATACTGCATGCTTGTCCTCCCTTTCATAGACAGTCATGCTGCATACTTAGACTAAGAGGCTGGTATGGATTTTTATGGGGATCCTCACGTTTTTTTTTTTTGGTTTTTTTTGCATGAGGTCTCCCTTAAAATCAGGCCCAAAAGCTGTGGTATGGATTTCCTGAGGGACTTTACCCCATACAAAAAAAGAGGTTAAAAATCCATACCAGATGCAAAAGGCTCTGGTAAAAAAACACAAACACACACACAACCTCACTATTTGTTTTTCCCCACTCCTTTTCTTACATACACTATATTGACAAAAGTATTGGGTCACCCCTCCAAATCATTGGATTCAGGTGTTCCAATCACCTCCATGGACACAGGTGTATAAAATCAAGCACCTAGGCATGCAGACTGCTTCTACAAACATTTGTAGAAGAATGGATCGCTCAGGAGCTCAGTGAATTCAAGCGTGGTACCGTGATAGGTTGCCACCTGTGCAATAAGTCCATCTGTGAGATTTCCTGGATACTAAATATTCCACCGTCAACTGTTAGTGGTATTATAACAAAGTGGAAGCAACTGGGAACAGCAACTCAGCCAAGAAGTGGTAGGCCACGTAAAATAACAGAGCAGAGTCAGCGCAAGCTGCAGCGCACAGAGGTTGACAACTGTCTGCACAGTCAATAGCTACAGACCTCCAAACTTTGTGTGGCCTTCAGATTAGCGCAACCGTGTGTAGAGAGCTTCATGGAATGGGTTTCTATGGCCAAGCAGCTGCATCCAAGCCTTACATCACCAAGTGCAATGCAAAGTGTCAGATGCAGTGGTGTAAAGCACGCCACCACTAGACTCTAGAACAGTGGAGACTTGTTCTCTGGAGTGACCAATCATGCTTCTCTGTCTGGCAATCTGATGGACGTTTCTGAGCCTGCCATTTACCAGGAGAACAGTACTTGCATGACTGCATTATGCCACATGTAAAGTTTGGTGGAGGGGGGATTATGGTGTGGGGTTGTTTTTCAGGGGTTGGGCTTGGCTCCTTAGTTCCAGTGAAGGGAACTCTTAAGGAGTCAGCATACCAAAACATTTTGGACAATATCATGCTCCCAACTTTGTGGGAACAGTTTGGGGATGAGCCCTTCCTGTTCCAACAGGACTGCACACCAGTGCTCACAGCAAGGTCCATAAAGACATGGATGAGCAAGTTTTGGGAGGAACTTGACTTGCCAGCACCTCAACCAGATAGAACACCTTTGGGATGAATTAGAGCAGAGGGAGGGATCCAGGGCTTCTTGTCTGACATCACAAATGCACTTCTATAAGAATGGTCAAAATTCCCATAGAAATACTCCTAAACCTTGTGGACAGTCTTCCCAGAAGAGTTGAAAAGGGTGGGCCAACTCAATATTGAACCCTACGAACTAAGATTGGGATGCCATTAATGTTCGTGTGTGTAATGTAGTTGGGGATTCCTGGCCATGTAAGTAAATGGGGATGGCAGCATCACTGGCCGTTAGGGACTCCGTGGTACCTGCACCTGCTAGCATCCTTAACCACCATTAACAGTGTGTGGCTGTTATATGTAAAAGCTGAAGTAATCTTGCTATTATACATAGGTAAATGTTTGCGCTAATGCCCAAACCACCAAGAAATGCCTATACAGCCATCACTAGGGGGTATGTATCCAGGAAATGTCAACAAAGAGAATACATGAGATCAGAAGTTCTGATAATCAAAAAAACACGAGAGGTGAAAACAAGTATTTTATTTACAAAAAGGACATTGATTATAAACAGTACTTTAACATGTTAAATGGCATTCAGTTTTGAATATATGTACTTTACAGAAGAAGTCTAACTTTGTTATTTTGATGCCTAGGTCCCCTAGGGTAGAAAATGCATATATCACTGTCTAATCTTCCAACATTCTGTACAAGCAGAGATTCAGTGGATGACAGCGCTGACCCCCACAATCCCGCCACCCCCCAAATATTTCCGCATTTCTAAATAACCTCTGCAACACAGAAAATGTGTCCTTTTTGAGTTCAGTTCAACTTTAAAAGGCAAACTGCAAAGAGTTCATTGAAAACTAAAATGTGATTAGTTTCTTTGAGTTACTACGCTTTGCACATTTGCACTAAATGAAAAAGCCTGGTAATGTTATATGTGCTTGAAGCCTAAACACCATAGCTTAGCAGCAGTCTCCATTAAAAATATATAAAAATGTTTACTCCTATGCCAGCTCTGTGGTTTGGCTACACCCATCATGGCTCCATGTGTACTTTCTACCACTGAAGTACTGTCTCAGTTGTACATAATGATGAAGAAGTGCGCCGATAGTCAGTGCAAGAGCAGCAGATTTGAAGACATACTTGTTGGCAAGAAGAGCCTGGTTGGCATCAGTTACTACACCATTCAAAGAGTAGTAGTTAAGGATTCATACTCTGAATGGTCTAGGGTCATCAGTGGTGTACCCCAAGGTTCAAAAGGTTTTAGCTTTAGAACCAAAACACGGAAAGGTTTCTTCACAGTGAGAGCTGTGAAAAAGTGGAATAGACTCCCTCAGTGGGAGTGCTTTAAAAAAGGCCTGGATTCTTTCCTAGATACACAGAATATAACTGGATACTAACATTTATAGGTAAAGTTGATCCAGGGAATATCGGATTGCCTCACGGGGGATCAGGAAGGAATTTATTTTCCCTACAGGAGCAAATTGGATTGTGGTTTGCTGGTTTTTTTTGCCTTTCTCTGGATCAACTGTGGGTATAGGATAACTTTTTTTTATGGTTGAACTGGATGGACTTTGTCTTTTTTCAGCCAGACGAACTTTGTAACCACTTTAGGTTTGACTGTGTAACAACCTATGCAAAGGCCTGTCACAAGCTCTGCTGGATGCACAGATATATAGGAGGTATACCCTGGCCCCTTATGATGTCTGTTTTACTTACCTATAAACCGGTTATGGGAAACTAAAGCAAATATGAGAACACCATGCTAACAACCTGGGATGCCAACAAAGATAGGTACAAGTGTTAACCATATAGTTTTTTTTACTAGGTTGTTGTTTACCCGACTAGACTCCTACTCCTCTTTTACGGTAGCCCTATTACAGTGTAGTAACTGCAAATTTTCAGATACATTCCTGACAGGTCAGAAAATATATGTAAACAGCTGACCATCAGTGTATCAAAAGACCAGATCCTGTATGAATACTTATTACCCTTTAGCATAGTATGTAATTATTCACCTACTGTACATGGTTCATTATTTCTCATTGTTCAGTTTTACAGCATGTAATTACCAGTCTTGAGATTTCTTTGATTTCCATATAGTAACTACATTTATACGAATCAAAAACAGGTTCTCTTTCTGAAGTGATTAAACCCAGTCCACAATTGTTATTTGACTTTAATTGCGAGGAATTGCGCAGCTCTCATACTTCATTGGAGGGGTTGTGAAGCCAACAGCACCTGTGAGGTCCAGTTTTGCTCCAGGTGGAGCCTGAAAAGTGAAGTTTTGCAGCAGTGTGGTAAAGAAGAGGAACAGTTCCATTTTAGCCAAGTTTTCTCCAGCACAACTTCTCTTACCTCAAAAAAGAAATAAAGTGTAAAATAATAAAATGACTAAGGAAGAATATTGACTTTTACATTTGTAAGAGAACATGTAGGCAGGCGCAGTCTGCTTCCTCCACTGTAGGTGGTACTTGAATGGAGCAGTACTGCAGCTGGAAAGGAAGTCAGAATAAACCTGGTTTCTCTATGGTTTCCTGGGCCCCTGGGGCAGCGTTCAGCTATGTTGCATCCAGGTGACCCCTGGCGGCCATCTTGGGTCAACACAATCTTTTTATGTCCCTGCTCCCAGGTTTTAATGCAAGTGTACAATCCAAAAGCACATGTTCCTGCATTAAAATGGCTGTGTATAAGTGGGTGCTGCAATGATTGTCGGCTAGAACCAGGGAGAATTAGCAAGGGAGAAGGTCACCAGCACACTGAGGATGACCAATATGGGTCCAAAAGTTAATCAAAAATCAAAAATTTTTAGCAAGGCAACATTTTGGAGTCTCGCAGGACCCCTTCATCAGGAATATGACTGCCTGGCCTGATAAAGGGGTCCTGTGAGACTCCAAAACGTTGCCTTGCTGTAATTATGTGATCGTTCATTAAAAAAACTTTTGGACCCATGTGATCCTCGATGTGCTGGTGACATTCTCCCTTGCTCCCAGGTTTGGGCTCGCATTTGCAAAGTCGATAGTATAGGGAAAGAACACCTGTCTGACAGCATCAGGGAGAGGTTTCAGATGAGCAGGGACATGGCCCATGCCACTGGACTGCCCAGGCTGCATTCCACCCTCTGAGACAGATGCTGTCGGTGCATGTGAACCTGATGTATCTCCAACCTGCACATTGAGTGTTTCCTGGCTTGGTGTTCTCCCTGCTAGGCTATTTGTAAAGTCGGGCCATTCCTTCAATACAAGCTCTTGTTATCTGCAACTGGACTCTGTAATTACTGACACCTCACCATGCTGCACCTCCCCACAGACATCTTTCCATCTTTGTGTCTCTCTAGGTTCAATTGGGGACAAATAGTTTTGGTTAGCAACATCTGCATGCACCATCTTTTTACCCTTTTAAAAGTAGGTGCGAGGGAGTTTGTGTATCACTTTGATAGAACCCTAATGGGTTCTTTGCTCCCCCGGCTAATATTTACAGAGCTTTTTCTGTCTTAGGCTATGTTCATACCTATGCAGTTTTCATTTGATCAGTTTCTGCAGTGTGCTTTGCATTTTTTCAAACTTGCGTTTGACACTTTTTTTCTTGTTGCTAAGAAGATTTGAAACACAAAACACATCACAAACGCAGCAAAAATGCACTACATGCTTTTCTGTAGCATTTCCATTGAAGTCTCTTGAGTGCACAAAATTGCATTTTTGATTCTATAAAGTCCCTGACCCTTTCCAAAAAAAATGCAGAGATGTGAACGTGTCCCATAGGAAATTATATTAAAATGGACTGTAGTGCATTTCTGCAAAATATGCTTAGGTGTGAACCTAGGGTTAGAGCATTTTTGGCTTGTACATGATCCATCTTTCCATCTCAGTGTTGAGCCCTGCCCTCAGCTGGCTACATATAGCCTATGGCTTTGCTGTAGTTAACCAAAGTTTTGTCCTAAACCTAGCAGCTGACTACTTCGGTCTGTTGCTTGAAGAATATTCCAACATTAGAGTAGGAGGATCAATCACTGGATTATGAATATTTATTGCACCCTAGACATTCCCTGGTAGGCTGACCGAGAAAGTGTGGCTGGGCAGGAGATAAACAATTGGGAGGATCTGATCAGAGCTTTCTCTCCTGGGGCTTCCCCCTGGGAGGGAGCTTGTCTGTGTGTTCCAGAGAAGCTACTGCTACTAGGCCTCAGCAGGTGCTATGGGCTTACTGCCTGAAGGAAACTTACTTGTAGAAGCTTGGCTTGGTATGTGGGAAATATCGCCTGTAGGTAAAGATCGACCGAGATGCAAGAAGTTGCTGCTCAAGGACTATGACTGCTCTCATAGGGTCATAGATTTATTGGTTAAAAATATATGTTTGTGTGACTTGCGAGCCAAACTCAATTTCAAATGGATCGCCAACATTAAAAAACACATAACTTCAACTGTGCACATAAAATATACCCCCTGATGAAGCCACGTGACCTATGGCGTAACACGTAGGGGTGGGGCTACGACGTCACTCAGAAGGAAATAGAGTAAAACGGCAAGTACATGCCTCGGCGGCTGGCAAAGGCTTGCATATCACTTGAGCGCATTTTAGATGTTTTAAATGTGAGTGTATTACCTGGCTAGTGGGAATAAATCATTTAAAGGATAAAGCACTATGTCTCCACTCTTTTTACATGCGGAGGAACGTATAAAGAGGATCAATAGGTGGTATATTACAGCTGAAGGAGGGATTAATCCCTGCTGGGATAAGCAACCCACACAGGATATCTGTATTAATCCAAAAGGAAGGACCTTACAACTTATCCATATAGAGTTAATTCTGGCAGGTTCCAAGGAAGGGGAACCACAAGTGTGTATAGCCTAATTGTAGGCATTAAAGGAGGTGAGCATACATCTTTACAAATTGGAGGATTCACTGAAAGTCACAAATTGAAGATTGATAATCACTCTGTCACAAATATTGGATTATATTTGATTGATGGAACTATTATATATTAAATTGGTTTGATGGTATAATATATTTTTATATAACCTGATCACTTATGACTATTGATCCCTTATTATAAATTTAAGGGGTGTCACATTATAGGAAGGATATAATATTTTGATATTGTGTTAAGGAGCGCAACATTTAAAAAAGGTATATAGATTTATTGGTTGTCCCCTCTTCTTCAGCATTAATTTTGAGGCTGCTATTAAAAGGGCCTACCACTGCTGAGAAAAGATATTTAGGAAACTGTCTTTAGATTTGTGTGCCTTGGGTATCCTGCACCCTTAACCCTCCTCCATGCATTTTGACTGAGATTCAGTAAAATGCACAAATCCGGAATATTGCTACACTCTATATATGTTTGAGTGAGCGCTAAATTTAGCGTGAAACAAGTCACCTTTTTATTGTTCCCGTCATACCTGTGATGTAATTTTAATGTTTCAATAAGGATACAAAGGAGTGCAGCAACATTCTGGATTTTTGCATGTTACTGAATCTCACAGACGAGAGATGTGAGAGCCGTTAACTCATCTGGAGTGGCATCATTTTGACTGAACTAAATCTTAAAAAGACCACTAGGCTGAAGCCAGAATTTGTCAGTGAACTTTTGGGACTGGAAACAGGGGGGCAGCCTCTGAACAGGCATGGGGGACCAAGTGTATTTCCAGCAGCCTCTCTGGGGGTCAACCCTACATCAGAAAACCGGCAAGAAGGAAATGACTAAATGTGGCCCCATTTGTAATTTTTGCATTGCTGCCCTCTGCTTACTTGGTCTGTTCCTGTTTTGGTCACATCCATACAAAGACCCTTGATACATTTGTGGCAATATAGACTCCCCCCCCCCCCTTTGGTTTACTCACCTGCAGAAAATGGTATAAAAGCTTCAATATTAACAAGGTTTCCCTCTGAATCCAGAAAATGCTGAGGGTAAAACTCTTCTGGCTTCTCAAAGTGCTCTTTGTCTTGTAGGACAGAATACAGTAATGTAATCACTTGGGTTCCCTGCAAAGAATATAGGAGAGAGACCTTTGAATGGGTACATTCAAGTCAAAACTAAAGATTAGGAACTGAAACGATTTCAGAAAGCACAGATTACCAACTCATTCATTCAATATTTTTATATTGCTTTAGTGGGGAGTGGGGGAAATTTAATCCTAGTTTCTCAAAAATTCACACGTCTGCAACAAAACATTTAAATCAGACCTATGTATTCCAGAAAGGGACGACAACTTTTAAAAGCCACAGACTAGACTGAATCCCTCACTCCAGCCTTAACATACATTTAAACACCTAAAAGGGCCTGGAAAGTCAGACTTTTGAATACAACCCAATCATAAATATTTGTAAAATAGTCTAGCAGCAATACAAATTGGAAATTTTGGCTTTACTTTATCCAAAACTAACCTTTTTTATACAAATAAAGCACTTACCACTAGGCAAATTTCATAACTTGTGCAGTAATGGAGATATTATTATAAGTATGAGACCAAACATGCCAGTGCTATAATGTGAAGCAGCCAAACTGATCACATTATATTTCCCAAGGAGAATAGACATAAGATCCCAGTGGCATACTATGTGGGGCGTGGGGTTGGGGTCTTCACCGGGTGTCGGCACGCTGGAGGTGTTGACTTTATTTTTGCATGGTACTTCAGTGCCTAAAATATTATCACTACAGTGATTCATTTCTCTTTTTGACAGCTACAGTTCAGAGCAGAGGGAAGCTCCTCCTGTGCAGGATCTCTGTTTCCAGACACACCCACCATAGACTACTAGCTGTCTCTTACATACACAATTTCAGTTGTATTAAAGAATCTATAATAAAACAGCGCTCACTGCTACCAGCATCAACAGTAAAATGCTTGAAGGTTTTAGTCTAAGTGATACAGCATACAGAAAATGGAGGGAAATTATCCAGCACACAGTAACAGAAACCAGTTAACCAAAAATGTGAATCTCAGTGAACACTGGATTGCAGATAACTGGAAAATGAAGGTGGTGGACCCTTTGTGTTGCTAGCTGAATATAGGCCCTAAAGAGGGCCGAGTCACGGGGTCAAAGGAAAAGCTGGTTGTTCACTACAGCAATCCGCTAGGAATGATGGTCTGTGCTATAAATGGCCCCCAGTTGTAGCCCTCAGTTACATTTGAAGTGGCAGAAGCTGAAAGCCAGCAGAAATGAAGTGCAGTACAAAAATGGGCAGGCAAGATTGTGGTCAAACAAGTAAAAAGGTCAAGGCAAGTGGAAAACAAGGACTGTCGAGAAATTGGCAGAGGCTGTACATGGGCATCAGAACTGCAAAAGAGATCACAGTGGGTACAGGAGCTTGGGAACAGATACTGAGGGAGGTATTTGCTTAAGCAACTCATTAATGCAAATAGACATACATACATCTTTCCCAGACAAGACCTCAGAGGAAGTGTAAATAGCACTTATCACTTAGAACCCACAGGGTAATTGCGAGAACATCTAAACATGTGGATTGGGAAAATCTAGAGCTTGTTTCTGGGGAGTGGTAGAATCAATTAGGTATCAAGCATGGGACCAGGAGCAAAATAGACTGATCCTGAACAATGCTGCATCTACGGAGGTGAGGACTATCCAATTCCATATTATGGAGATCTGACCTTACTTAATTTTATGACAGGGAGTAATGGGAAAGCTCCCCATTGGGGACAAAAAAAAAAAAAACGCAGAAAAAAAAATACCCACCTTTTTCAGTAAAAAGGAGGGTGATTATAACTGTCTGGTTATTTTTACAAATCACTACCTTCCTATGCTGGGGTTTACTGCTCATTTATTTAATTTTCCTGCTTAAAAAGGGACAGTAAGTGAGGGGAAATCTGAAAAACATTGTCACAAAGAGTAATATCACATTTTACTATACAAAACTAAAAGAAAAAAAAAGAAAAAAAAAAAAAAGTAGGAGTTTGGCCTGAAGTTGAGCAAATTGGCCAACAAACTTGACAGTTTACTTTCCACTTATAGAACTTAAAAGTGAACTCTACTTAACTGAAAGGTCATAACAGAACTTAAAAGCAAACTCTCCAAATAAAGTGGGTGGATAACAGGGGCACGGGCCCTGACAGATATTCTAGTTCCTCTGAAATAAAGGCAAAACATTTTCAGTTTTGAATAGTGTAATGAGTTTGGGTCACTTTGATCTAGGAACCACCTTTTTTTCCCCAAAAGGGACAACACGGCAAGTGTTCTGTAGTTTGAGTTTTTCAGGTTGGTTGCTTTTCTTTTTTTATATAATAGATGAAGAATAAAAATGTAATACTTACTTTGGGTATGAAGAATCCTTTGAAATTCACATCCTCAGTAGTAGCATGTGGAACACTTGTTGGCACAATATTACCAAATCTTTGGATTTCATGGATAACGGCATCAGTATATGGCATTTCTTTTCGGTGTATCAGTTGAGGCTCTCCAGAACCGATGACTTTTTCAATTTCCTTCTGAACATTTTCTGGTGTTGAAAGAAAGGCATCCTGGCTTATATAAGGGGTTTTATATTTTCTCTTAAGATAAATTAAGTAATTTCTAAGTTTGTTAGTTCAACGAGGGCAGTTTTAACAACGTTTTAGTAGACTGATAATTATTCACCATAAGGGGGTTCCTCTGTTTCCTGTATTTGTAACCTGCCCAGATAACAATGAAAGCTGGTCCTCCCGATTTGAAGTGTTGTCTTTAGTAATGTTCCATATTATTGATCATATGGCATACCTCATGGACAAACTATAATTCAATCATATGGTCTAAGCAGTTATTAATGAGTTGTCATGTAAATTGGAAGATTGGGGTAAATGGATAATACCATAGTGATGGTAAAAGAAAACAGCACACAAAATAAATCACCTACTTTGTATTTCTGGGTATTTCATCATCAGCAGGATGCCCCATCGGAGAGTGGTGGAGGTTGTCTCCATTCCAGCAGCAAACAAGTCCATCACCAGAACAGTTAGATTTGTGTCATTGAAATATAACTCTGGATTTGGTTTTTCCTGAAATTCATACAATTTAGAGAATGTCATATTTGCTTTAGCTCTTACATGCAAGGCTAGATTTCTATCACTAGGGCCTACAGACTTTCAGTATTTGGAGTTCAAAGTTTCCTCCCTCATCCCTGTACAAGGATCACCTCTTACACAACATTTTCTAGTTTGCTGGTCCCAATATGAATTAGAATATTATACCAATGTGCATATAAGGTTATAATAGAGGATTATTTTTATTGTTAAGAAAAAAAAAAAAAAAAAAAAAAGTGACCAATAACTACCTGCTTTGTTAAAAAGTGCCTGAATTGTGGAAGCTGTGACCTAAAAAGGCAGTTGAGGGAAAAAGGTTAGTCTGTAGTCAATATGTAGCTGATTGTTTCCCCATTACTAACTTGCCATGCTTTGTTCTGTGCTGTGTCTTTGTGTGCCAGCGGCCATCTTGGTGGAAGCATGGCTTTGCTTCCTCAAGTCATATCTGCCCCCTGATGATTGATGGGGGAAAATACAAGATGCAGGAGAGGTGTAGGAAGCACAGATGCAGAATAGATGAAGCAGAAGCAGAGCTGGTTTGCGGCTTTCTTTACAGCATAGATGAAGCAGAAGCAGAGAGCTTTACAGCAAGAAGAACAGTGAACAGCACTGTAGTGACATCACCTATTCTCACTCAATATCTTCTAAAACTAGCAGTGCCTTAGATGATCTCACGCTGGGTAATCAATACAATAGCAAATCACAAAAACATCGTTTGGAGTTAAGATTCACTTTAAGGGTGACAGGCTCTCTTTATAGATTTAACCTTGTGAGGCACCGGCTGGCAGGGTTGTGGATAACGTAAAATGTGTCATCCTGCAGCTAATACACTCAAAAAGGGCTGAGATGCTCATGATATCATTGACCTAATACAGGTACTAGTAGGTCAATGTCAATGACCAAATATGACCATGTGACCATATTAGGCCAATTATGTTACGAGCATCCCTGCCCCCTTGTATACATGCAGCTGTGGGGTAGGTATTCTCCTGCTCGCAGCTCAATAGCCCAGCAATGACAGGTTCACGGTGAGCCCAGTTAAAACCGAAACCAAACTAATACTTCGTCAGGAACTGGCATTTGTTTTGTAAATGGCTCAGAAGAACAGATGTTTTGCATTTGTTTTATGCTATGGACTTTCTACACTAACTATACTGAATTGTACAAATCAAAAAGACCAAATCCAAAGACCCTTTTCCCCTGCAAGGCTAGCTTAATCATAGGCCCAGCTTTGTGGATAAAATACATCAAAGGAGGAGGTTCCAGGTGGGGATTCTCTCCATGTTTGGATGAATAAAGTTGGAGAGCAGCCGTTTTTTCCTTTTGTTCAGTCTATGGGCCATTGGATTAGCCTCTACTGGATGAGGCCATTGGATGAGCACTGCCGTTCTTTCACAAGGGTGACCCGATTCCGATTTTGAGAACCACAAATTCTACACTTCTGCATTGCTACATTGTTTACTGTATATTTGAATAAAGGTGCTGGAACAACCTGCTTTGACTGTTCCTGGATGTTCCCGTCATGCATGTTTTACCACTGTCACCAGCAGTTGAATCTGTCCTCCTAACAGCTTTAATGAAAGTGAGCAGGGAGAAACAAGTAGGTTCTGTATAAAATGACATATACCTCCTTTTGTTTGACAAGGAAAACATCAATAAAATTCCTCTGATCATTGATATCAAGATTATTCCTCTGATTGGTGAAGGTTTCTCTTATAAAAGTGTGCATTTCCTCCCTGTATGAAATGACATCTCTGTGATTCCCAGGCAGCCATCGGACCAGAGATGGAAATGCATTGTACAACTAAAAGAAGAAACATACAGTTAGTTTCCTGATAATGTTAGGTAACAATATTCCATGTGAAGAGACCAAGCAAAAAGAACATGTTTACAATGGACATCTAATTAGTAAGTACCTGAATTTCAGCTGGTATCAGCCCTTTGCAGTTCATGTACAACAGTAAAGAAGAAGCAGTACAAGGAGTCAATAACTTCATGTGCTCACAAGTAGTATGACGATAGAAATACATAATAGGGAGATGAGCGTATGACTGTGCTGCTTTTCCTTTCACTGTCCAGTCACAGGCTGGGTAGGTCTTGGACAACCTAGACTCAAAAGAAGTGGGTCGAATGAATGTGATCAAACGGAGGACACCTAGTGGCAGAAAAAACTGCCATGGAAATCTCTAGATTGAAGCTGAATGTTGCAGTGAAAGTTGGTCTTATTTTATCTTATAACCACTTCCCGGCCGCCCTATAGCTGTTTTACTGCTAAAGGGCGGTCTTTCTGCGCAAAATCAAATATATATATATATATATATATATATATATATATACACACACACACACACACACACACACACATACACATACTGTACATACACATACATACACGGCTTTGCATTGCTGGGTAGCGGGTGCACGTCGCCCTACCTTCACTGTCATTGGCTCCTGTGTCAATCGCCGGGTCCTGGCCTGCGATTTATGGTCAAGACTCAGTGATTTGCGTAGCAGCTGACAGGAGAGGGATCTGTGAGTGTAAACACAAATTTCCCTCCTGTCAGTGGGAACATGCTGGTTTTTATCTCCCTGCAAACAGGGAGATAAAAACCAGCATGTCTCTTCGTAAAGCACAATAAAGTACACAGTCTAAACACTCCCTAACACTGTAAACCATTTGATCACTCCAGATGTTAATCCCTTCCTACCCAGTGTCATTAGTACAGTGTCAGTGCTTTTTATTAGCACTGATCACTGTGTTAGTGTCACTGGAGAGGTCAGTGGAAGTTAGTTCTCACCCAGTGTCAGAATGCCCACCGTACTTTTGCAGTTCTGCTATAATTCACTGATTGTGGCCGTTACTAGTTTAAAAAATAAATACAAATTGCAGTAATATATATATATATATATACACACACATACACATATATATATATATATACACACATATACATATACACACACATATACACACACACACACACATTTTTAGATGCTGTAACTGTCACGCAAACCAATTATACACTTATTTGGATTTTTTTTTGCCAAAGACATGAAGCAAAATGCATTTTAGACTAAATTTATGATGACTTTTTTTAATTGGATAGATTTTATAGCAAAAAGTAAAAAAAAAAAATATTGTTTGTTTTTTTAATTCAGTCTATTTAAATTTATAGCACGAAAAATATATAATGGTAGAATGACGACAGATTTCCTAACTCCATAGATTAATTGTTCCAGTCGAATGTCATTGCAAAATGGTTCCATAAATATGTAAGTGTCTCTGATCACATGGCCACATCATGTTGAACAGCCACACTTCCTTTGCTCTATATGCTGAGAGTTATACGCAGTAGGGATGAGTGAAGGCATCCTTGTGGGAGGTTTGGGGAACCCAGTAGGAAGTCTGTGAAGCTTGGTCTTAGAAGCACATCTTACTAATGTTTATAGAAGACAAAACTGCCATTTTTCATGCTAATACACTATCTGTTGTGGAAGAACGGGCATAGGGAGCTGGGCACTGCCCTGGGAGACAAGTGTCGATGCAACACATTAAAAAAATTACCATTTAGCAGGGAGAGAGTCTTAATTATGAATAAAAAAGTGCAGCGCTAGAAAATAAATAGATAAAATAAATGAATAGTCAATATACTTGATAGGTACTCCAAAGTCAATACAAAGTCCCAAAAGGAATGGACGGCTTCAGACGTCCATACACACAGATCAATGATGTATATACTGTGGTAAAAGATGCAGTTGAAGATGGGTAGATGTGATCCCCGGATCAATGAAGATCCCCAGGTCTAAGAAGCATACGTTCCCAAGATAATAAGGAAGCAGTCACAGCTACACCAAAGGAAACCACCACTCCTTCACTTTACATCCACGATATCTAAGAGGAGAAACTCCTCACAAAAAAGAAATGCCCATAGTAAGGTATAATATATGACATTTATTGAAGTAAAAACAGGATGCATCCAGGTTAGGTAAAAACGTATAGATAACACCGCCAACAAATATTGCATATAGTTAGCAGCCAAAGCAAAGAGGACTAACCGTCCTGTCAGATGTAGTGGCCGCCGGAGCTCCCCAGTGCTCCGACGGCGTGGCGTCAAGGCGTGCGTAGGTTCCTCCTTACGCGTTGCGTGCCAAGCACATCTTCAGAGGAAAGAACTTGTGCAACATGGACATCAAAGTCACATAAGTTGCAGCCCATGCTTTTCAATGGCACCTGTTCAAATCAATGAGAGTTAAAGTTGCACCGATTTTAAAAGGTGCCTGCACTACTTTGGTGCGACTTTGGTCCAGAGAATGTAAAGTCAGATCAAAAGTTACAATAAAGTCGAGATTCAAAGTCGTACTGGAAATTGTGCAACTTTGGAGATGCGCTAATGTGAATCTAAGGAGTATCTTAAGAGTATTTTAACGTCTGAGGTCACTGTCATTGACTGTCACAGTGATCATATGATTGGGAGCCTGTTTTACCAGCTCCTGATAGTTGCTATGTGACCAGGAGCTGTCAGTGATAGTGTATTCACACTGATGCAATTGCTCCCTGCCCAAACCAGGTGCACATACAGTATGTGTGACAACACAAAATAAAGCTCACCTCTGTATTGCCATATACACTGCTCAAAAAAATTAAACAAAATTTGAAAACACATCAGATCTCAAGGGGGAAAAAATCTCATGCTGGATATCTATACTGATGTGGACTGGGTAATGTGTTAGGAACATAAGGATGCCCCATCGTTTGATGGAAAATAAAATGATCAACTACAGAGTATGGAATTCAAAGACACCCCGAAAATCAAAGTGAGAAAATGATGCAGCAGGCGAGTCCATTTTACTGAAATTTCATTGCAACTCAAAATGGTCCTCAGTTTGTTTGGCCCCCACGTGCTTGTATGCATGCCTGACAACATCGGGGTATGCTCCTAATGAAACGATGGATGCTGTCCTGGGGATATTTCCTCCCAGATCTGAACCAGGGCATCACTGTGCTCCTGGACAGTCTGAGGCGCAACCTGGCAGCATTGGATGGACTGAAACATTATATCCCAGAGGTGTTCTATTGGATTTAGGTCAGGCGAGTGTGGAAGCCATTCAATGGTATCAATTCCTACATCCTCCAGGAACTGCCTGCATGAGGCCGGGCATTGTCAAGCACCAGGAGGAACCCAGGACCCACTGCAATAGCGTAGGCTTTCATCCTGATATCTAATGGCAGTCAGGGTTCCATTGTCTAGCCTGTAGAGGTCTGTGCGTCCCTCCATGGATATGCCTCCCCAGACCATCACTGACCCACCACCAAAATGGTCATGCTGAACGATGTTACAGGCAGCATAACGTTCTCCACGGCTTCTCCAGACCCTTTCACGTCTGTCACATATGCTCAGGGTGAACCTGCTCTCATCTGTGAAAAGCACAGAGCACCATCGGAGGACCAGTCAATTCTGGTGTTCAATGGCAAATGACAATCAAGCTCTAAAGGTGTCAGGAAGGACGTTGGGCCCTCAGGCCACCCTCGTGAAGTCTGCTTCTGATTGTTTGGTCAGAGAAATTTAACCAGTGGACTGCTGGAGGTAATTTTGTAGGGCTCTAGCAGGGTTCATCCTGTTCCTCCTTGCACAAAGGAGTAGATACCAGTCCTGGTGATGGGTTAAGGGCATTCTACGGCCCTGTCCAGCTCTCCTAGATTAACTGCCTGTCTCCTGGAATCTCCTCCATAGGAGACACAGCAAACCTTCTGCCAATAGCACGTATTGATGTGCCATCCTGGAGGAGTTTGATTGCCTGTGCAACCTCTGTAGGGTTCAGGTATCGCCTCATGCTACCAGTAGGGACCCTGACCCTAGCCAAATGCAAAACTAGTGAAACAGAAAAGATGAGTAAGGGAAAAAAAAAAAAAAAAATATGTCAGTGACCTCCATCTGCAAAACCATTCCTGTTTTGGGGGTCTGCTCATTGTTGCCCATCTAGTGCACCTGTAAATTTCTTTAACACCAAAGCAGCTGAAACTGATTAACAACCCCTTCTGCTACTTAACTGACCAGATCAATATCCCAGGAGTTTAACATTGACTTGATGCTATACTCTGCTCAAAAAATTAAAGGAACACTGTTTTATCAGTGTATATGGGTACTGCCTGTCTTCAGACCTTGGGTCACCTTACAGGGTAAGGTGAGCCAACAGTATGATGTTTAAAGTATTGCAGTAAAGACCTTACCAAAACCATTGGGGAGCCAGAAATTCTTGCCACATCATTGATGATTGTTAAAAGCCTTGAAAGTTTTGGATCATCATAGTCAAACCGATAACCAAGCAATATGGACACAATGATATTGGACACAGCACTATTCATTATCATGGTGTTTTCAAATGGTTTTCCTGGAATATAAGCAAAGATATTACTAAGAACCTATAGTTTAAAAATAATAAACAATTCTAAGCAACAAGGGCCAAAGAAGTTAATGTAAAAAGGGCACAAGGAGAAGAAGGGGTTCGCTTTTTGTTTATCAAATGCAAAATATGTCTCCTAGCACAGATTGGTGGATATCTCTGGGTGGACCCTGCTGTGTGCAGCAGACTTCTGCCTGCCAAGCAGAGTTCTGAAGAAGAGTCAAAGGTGATAAATTGGAAATTCGGACAAATTTTTGTTATTCGGAGGTTTTCGAATTACAACAGTAACAAATTTAAACAAATCCAAAATAATGAAACAAAATTTCATCAGGAATTAAAAAATAAATTCGAACTATAAACATATTGCTGATTTCCTTCAAAAGCTATATTAGTGTTAGATTATAGCTGTCTTCCGAAATTCAAATTTCAAAAAGAATACAATAAAATAATAGCAAATAGCTTAAAAACAGAGCAAACAGGAAAAAAAAAAATTAAGAATACAATAAAATAGAAAATAAAGAACTAGAATAGAAAAAAAAAACCCAAAATAGAAAAAAGAAAAGAACAGATTAGAAAATATAAAAATAGAATAGAAAAAAATCAGAACAGATTAGAATAAAATAGAAATATAGCCATCTTTCAAAATTCAAAAATAAAAAAATAGGATACAATAGAAGAAAAACAGAACAGAAAATAAAAAAAATAGAATAGAAAGAATACAGCCATCTTCTGAAATTCATATTTTAAAAAGAGTAGAGTAGACTAAAACAGAATAGCATAAAAACAGAAAATAGAATAGGAAAGAAAAGAACAGAAAATAAAAGAATAGAAAAATAGGATTATAATAGAATACAATAAAATAGAAAGAATGTAGCCATCTTCTGAAATTTAAATTTCAAAATTAAAAAAATAGTAGAATAGAACAGAATTTAAAAGAATAGGAAAAAATAGAACAGATTAGAATAGAATAAAATAGAAAGAACATAGCCGTCTTACGAAAATCAAATTTCGAAAAGAAAATAGAATAAAACAGAATATAAAACAAATATATATAAAAAATAAAAGGCATAGAATAGAAAATAAAATAGAAAAAAAAAAAAACAGAAATATACCCGTCTTCCGAAATTTTAATTTCAAATAGAATGAAACCAGCTATTCACAATGAATTCACATTAATTCAATATTTTCGATTCAAATTAGATTCAAATATTCAAACGAGTAAACGGAACTAAGCAAACACATTTAGTTACAAATGCAACAAGATGAAATTAGTAACGTAAACCGAACCAAAACCAAAAACAAATTCTGTATATGTCTAGTGATGAGAGTATCAGTTCAGGAGTTTCATTGGGTTGGACAACAGTCACTTATTCCTTGAGACTGCTTGTGCTTTCGACAAAATGTACACCCTTCTTCTTGGAACAGGCTGCTTGAGCACAGGCGGGGTACCATGGGAATGTAGGGTTCCCTCTAGATATTTATGTTACAGTCAAGAAAGAACAATCTCTAAATGAGACAATCTCATGTATAGATGATCTAGCCCGCTCTGCTGATAGGTAGCGAAACAATTATAAGGCATCTCACAAATGGGTGCCTAATCTCTTGCAAAGTACATTTTGGTGCATTTCCCATGCCTGGAAATCCCAAAGTGCAGACAGCTTCCCATGCACATAAATGCTCATGTACATTAAAGGAAATAAGTATTTGATCCCCTGCTGATTTAGAATGTTTGCCCACTCACAAAGAAATGATCAGTCTAAAAATCGAATGTTAAGTGTATTGTAACACTAAGACAGAATAGCAACGAAAAATTCAAAAGAATTGCATGTTTAACAAATTATGCACTGATTTGCATGTTCATGAGGGAAATAAGTATTTGATCCCCTATCATTCAGCAGGATTTCTGGCTATCAGGTGTCTTTCATACAGGTAACAATCTGAGATTAGAAGCAGTCAAGGGAGTGCTGCTAATCTCATTTTGTTACCTGTATGAAAGACACCTGTCCACAGGAGCAATCAATCAGATTCCAAACTCTCCACCATGGCAAAGACCAAAGAGCTGTCCAAGGATGTCAGGGGCAAGACTGTAGACCTACACAAGGCTGGACTGGGCTACTAAACTATCGCCAATCAGCTTGGTTTGAAGGTGACAACAGTTGCTGCAATCATTTGCAAATGGAAGAAACACAAAACAACTGTCAGTCTCGCCAGGTCTGGTGCACCATGCAAGATCTCACCTCGTGGAGTGTCTCAAGAAAGCACATGTCCAGGCCCGTCTGAAGTCTGCCATTGAACACTTGGATGCAGAGGAGGACTGGTTGAAAGTGTTGTGGTCAGATGAGACAAAAGTCGAGCTCTTTGGCATCAACTCAACTTGCCGTGTTTGGAGGAGGAGGAATGCTGCCTATGACCACAAGAACACCATCCCAACTGTCAAACATGGTGGTGGAAACATTCTGCTTTGGGGGTGTTTTTCTGCTAAGGGGACAGGACAACTGCACCGCATCAAAGGGACGATGGACGGGGCAATGTACTGTCAAATCTTGGGTGAGAACCTTCTTCCCCCAGCCAAGGCACTGAAAATGGGTCATGGATGGGTGTTCCAGCATGACAATGACCCAAAACACACAGCCAAGGCAACAAAGGAGTGGCTCAAAAAGAAGCACATTAAGATCCTGGAGTGGCCTAGCCAGTCTCCATACCTTAATCCAATTGAAAATCTGTGGGAGCTGAAAGTTCAAGTTGCCAAACATCAGCCACTAAGCCTTAATGACTTGGAGAGGATCTGCCAAGAGGAGTGGGCCAAAATCCCTCCTGAGATGACCTGGTGGCCAACTACAGGAAACATCTGACCTTTGTGATTGCCAACAAGGGATTTGCCATCAAGTACTAAGTCATGTTTTGTGAAGGGGATCAAATACTTATTTCCCTCATGAACATGCAAATCAGTGCATCATTTGTTAGACAGGCATTTCTTTTGAATTTCTTGTTGCTATTCTGTCTCTCAGTGTTACAATATACCTACCATTCGATTTTTAGACTGATCATTTCTTTGTGGGTGGGCAAATATTCAAAATCAGCAGGGGATCAAATACTTATTTCCTTCACTGTAAGCACTTACATTGAGTATGACTTATGCAAAAAAATTAAGATTCTTTTTTTTTTTTTTTACATAGACCTGTATGCTATGAGTTTTCCCAGGAGCACTGTCACACTTCATGTCTAAGTGGCATTTGGTCTTTCCAAGCAGGGGAAATACATTGGAATTTATGTTGTATAGACTTCTAAGTCCTAATTCAAATTTACAGCAGTTTTCATATGGAATTCAAGTTATTCAATCATTAAAGAGTCTGATTGCAGCCTCTGACTACTTGCTATCAGGAGCAAGACACCAACTAAAAACATATGATTCTAGTAAGGTGGTTTGCCCTGACTTCTGAATAGGGTACTGTCAATGAAAGGAGACAGAGACCGTGTGAGAAGCGTGAAGAATCTGAACAGTAGGTGCAGTATGGCCTGTATGTGGGATTGTGCAGCCCCAGAACCAACAACCACAATCCACCACTACTGACCTTTGTAAGCTTTTAAAGTCTTTACCAAACTGTGGCACTCTTCAGTGATCTTATCTTCTATTTTTCTCTTCCCCATCCCGAAATCTCGCAGTGTAGAAAGAGTGAATCGTCTCATGGCTTTCCAGTTATTACCATTAGAAAATATAAGTCCTGAAGAAATAAAATAACGCATACATTTTATCAGTTTAACAACTTCAAGTCTTCACACTTTCACCCCCTTCCTGCCCAGGCCAATTTTCAGCTTTCAGTGCTATCACACTTTGAATGACAATTGCTCGGTCATGCAACACTGTACCCATATGAATTTTTTTAGCATTTTTTTGAGACAGATGCATTTGATTTTGGTGGTATTCACCACTGGGATTTTTATTTTTTGCTATAAAAATGAAAAAGTCCAAACATTTTGAAAAAAAAAAAATAAAAAAGTTTCTTTCCAAATAAACAAACAATCTTTCAGAAATCTTAGCCAAAATGTATTCATCTATGTTTTAAGTAAAAAAAAAAAAAAAAAATCTAAATTAGTTTAACCAAAAATTTTTTTAAATTTTCTTCTACATTTTTATTTTATTTTTTTATATTATGTTTTTGTCTTATACCGATTGTGTCAGGCACCGCCCGGCGGGATCTCTAGTGACCCACAGAACAGGATTCCCCAGGGCGCAGAGTCTAAGCCCCAGTCTGCCTTTTCACCAGAGCCCCTGATGGTGGGGATGGACTTGGTGCGAGACTGAAACCAGGTCGCGACCCATGAGTGCATCCAACTGTGGTAGAGGGGTCCCGCTGAGGGTACGTGCCGGGGGGGGGTGAGCCTGCTGTGAAGAGGCTGACAAGTCCAGGTCCCGAGCGGGATGGATGGATGACAGTCAGGAGTGAGCGTAGTCAGACTAGCCAGGTCGGTAACGGTGGAGGCAGGTAGGTACCAAACAGTAGACAGAGAGCAGCCGGGTCACAAGCCAAGGTTCAGCAACGGGAGGTCCAATAGTAATATACAACAGGCAGGAGAGTAGTCACGGACGAGCCGGGGTTCAGAGCAGGAGAAGGTCAACACAAATCAGGACAAGCAGGATCGGCAACAGGAACACACTTCAGAACACGGGTACAGGAACTAGACCTTGCGGCAACCTAGTCACCGTCTGGCCAGTTTAAATAGTGCGCCCTGCACAGTCATTGGTGCAATTACCGACACCGACGCCCAGGTCCTAGTGCCTGCACATTAGTGCACCTAGGCAATCTGTGTATGTGCAGACCTGTGCGCCACTGCGAGACCCGCAGTCCCTGAAAGATTGCTTTTGCACCCATAAAGGCTGTAATAGCAAAAATTTCTCCTCTCTGGCTGCATTCTTGCAGCCATTGAGAAATACTGTGAGGGCTGTGATTGAATTAGTCACATGGTACAAGGCTGTTGTGAATAGCCTTGTACCATGTGACCTGTAATCATTCACAGATTTCACTAGTTGTAAGCAATGATATCAGCAAGTGACATCTTGCTTACTACTATTCATGATTGGCCAATCAGTGATCACATGATCGGGACCTCACACAGAGGTCCCGTACAGCGAACGGTGTTCCGCTGAGTCCAGAGGACACAACTGGGGAGCATGCACAGGCAGGGAATTGAGGACATTTATAAACAGACACCTGCCCCTGCACTGCTCCCGTCCGGCCGTTTATGTACATGGGCCAGATGTGAAGTGGTTAAAGGGCAATCCTAGGCGAAATGCTGAAACACACACACACACACCCCACCAGGTTTGCTAATCTAGTTTCCCACCAGAGTGCTCCTTTCCTTATCTGGCCCAGGGGGGTGTAGGTTTATTCACTTGTCCCTCTCCTGTGCTGCTATAGATGCAGTGGCTGCTATCAGGCCTTCTAGCTCCTCCTCAGCTGATCAGGTGGTCCTCTCTCAGGGGGCAGTGAAGGTACAAGCTTTCTTCCTGTCCAGCTCCTCCACCTGTAGGCGAGTCCCTTTCCACTTTTGAGCTCCCTCCCAGGCTCCTGCATTTTAGCCTACTTCTCCATCTTTCATCTGAACTCTCCTGCAGCTGAGCAGGCTCTCACTTTTAAGACTTGTCCTGACCCCTTACTAAGCCTCCTGTTGGGGATTGGCCAGGATCCCTGAAGAGTACAATCCAGCCACTTAGATCCACCCGCTGCTTTTAGACCTTTCTCCAATGTTCTAGATCAGGGGGAAATTCCAGAGAGACTGGCCTGCAGAGCCTCTCAGCTCTGACCCAAATTTAACCTCCCTCTTACTGTTGCACCTGGGCTACTGCTCAGCCCCTATCTAACAACTGAAGCTAGAGCTCCCCCTAGCTAACTAGGAGGGTGCTACATTACTTTAACCATTTCAGTGCCAGGTCCATACATCAGATGGACCTGACAGCGAGGGGTTTTACACAGAAGCCAGATTGTGTGTAAATCTGACAAGCAGACTGCCTCTTGTCAGGTGAAGGAGGTGCCAGACTGCTTTCACAACCCCCCTGTAATGGAACCCCACCCGTGCGCATCCCCGCCATGTATCCTGGGCTCCGCTTGCCCATCTGTGAGCCTTGGACTGGCATAGCAAGTCCTGCTGGATAGGGGGGGAGGGAACTGTGCAAACACACAGTCTCCTCTGGAAGCGACGTGTTTGACGTCACTACCAGGGGCAGACTGACCATTTGGAAACTCGAGCACTGCCCAGAGGGCCTGGGGTCAGTAGGGGGCCCCATGAGATGCCCCGGTACCTTTTTCATAGGTTTTTTTGAGTTTGGACAAGGACACAGGGGCCCCATGATCCCCTATTTCCCGGGGGCCCCATGAGTTGTCAGTCCGCCCCTGGTCACTACTAGGTCCTTCTCTCAGTTTCCCCAGCTGGTATGATCAGAAAAGAATGTAAAGATATGCCATCTGCATTGAATTACAATCAGTGGAGCACAGGGGAAACACCCAGGGTCTTAGACCCTGGATGTCTTATTAAAGAGAACCTGTCACCAAAAAAAAACTACTACATGGACTTTTTGTCCCCTAATTGATGAAAAAAAGTGTAACTAAATAAATACATTTTAAATTCTAAAAAAATTGAAGTTACATGAAAGCACATAATTCCACACCCCTAAAAAAAAATTGAGCCCACCCCACATATATACACATACAAACATAAACGCACACGTCAGGGGTGCCTATCTATGAAAACGTTGATAGCGATACAAATGTTACATATCTCCACGCACGCCAGAGTGAGAGTAATAATCCTAGCACCAGACATCCTCCGTAACACTAAACTGACCTATAGGGGGCTTTTAAAGTGTCTCCTATAGAAAATATAGGGTACTGAAGTTTGTGGCCATTACATGAGCACATGCAAATTTAGGGTATTTACTTGGTGCAGCCATCACCTTTTATATTTTACAAAAATTGGAAATTTTATTTTGTTTGTGTGCCCTAAAATTTACTTTAGTATAACTTTTAGTGAAATTTTGCGGTAATATCGTGTAACAAAAAATTGGAACTACCACTATTTTACTCTCTGGGGTATTTGCTTTCAAAAAATATATAATGGTTTGGGGTTTTTTATGCAATCTTTAGGCCTAAAATTAGTTTTTAAACACGAGGGCCAAAAATGCAAAAATGGCTCTGGCAGCTAAGGGTACAGCCAAACTGCCTAAACCATAATAAATGTGGGCGTTTTTTTTATTGTACCATTGTGCTTTAGCAAGGGTTACAATTCCATGCAAAGTGCTCCACTCTAATCAGCAGTGCTCATGCTTAATGAACAGTCCTGTTGATGTCCAGCTCGCTGCCAGCACAACAATCAATATGGACAAAGAAAACCTCCAAAAACACCCACATTTACTAGTGTTTATACAGCGTATCCAATTTACTTTAATTTGTGCACTGTACAATCCATTGCAGTCTAAATTTACAGACCTGTACTTATGTCAAATTGGAGGTGTTGCCTTCTGGACCCATTGCTGTGCCGATTGCTAAAATGCATTTTTATAAGCATTTCCCTTGCATTTAAACTCCTTTCCACAATAAATAACAGAGCGGTTTCCAACTCAGAAAAGCAGCTGTGGTTGATTGAGACGTCTACATGCACCAGCCTTGGTGGGATTTACACTCACCGGCCACTTTGTTAGGTACACCTGTTCAATTGCTTGGTAACACAAATTGCTAAATCAGCCAATCACATGGCAGCAACATAATGCATTTAGACATCTAGATGTGGTAAAGACAACTTGCTGACGTTCAAGCCAACCATCAGAATGGGGATTTAAGGGACTTTGAATGTGGCATGGTTGTTGGTGTCAGACGGACTGGTCTGAGTATTTAAAAAATTGCTGATCTTCTGGGATTTTCACACACAACCATCTCTAGGGTTTACAGAGAAAATATTTCCCCTCTATTACTTTTCTGAGGACAACCCAAAATGTGGGATTTTCTTTTTACTTTCAATGATAATGGTTAACAGGACAAACAGAGGGGGAGAATCTTCCTAATGCAAATAGTTCAACTTTAGGATCACCGACAGGTAAAAGTGATTAACATCAATTATCTTCTTACAGTAGCATTGGAAAATCAGTGGAATATGTTAGGCAGAAAGTAATTATGCTGTCCAGGAAGTTGATGTGTTGAAAGCAGGAAGAATGGGCATCTGTGTTGTGTATGGGGCTGTGTACCCACAGGCCAGTCAGGGTGCCCATGTTGACCTGTGTCCACAGCCAAAAGCACCTACAATGGGCATGTGAGCATCAGAACTGGACCACAGAACAATGGAAGTAGGTCGCCTGGCCTTTTCTTTTACATTATGTGGATGGTTGGGTGTGTGTACATTGCTTACTTGGTTAAGAGATGGTACCAGGATGCAATATGGAAAGAAGGCAAGCTGGCAGAGGCAGTGTGATGCTCTGGGCAATGTTCTGCTGGGAGCCTTGGGTCCTGCCATTCATGTGGATTGTTATTTGACATGTACCACCTACCTAAATATTGTTGCTGACCAAGTAATCCCTGATAGCAGCAGCCTCTTTCAGCAGGATAATGCACTCTGCCATACTGAAAAAAATGGTTCAAGAATGGATTGAGGAATACAAGTTCAAAGTCTAAAATCTCCAGATCTGTGGGATGTGCTAGTAAACGTTTGATCCATGGAGGCCCCGCCTTGTAACTTACAGGACTTAAAGGATCTGCTACTGAAGGCTTGGTGCCAGATACCACAGCATATCTTCAAAGGTCTAGTGGAGTCCATGCCATGACAAGTCAAGGCTGTTTAGGGGCAACAGATGAACCTGCTCAATATTAGGTGGGTCATCATAACATTATGGCTGATACATACCATGATCCAGGAACAGGTCACGAAAAACTGGAACATGGGGTCTTCCAGAAAATTTGTCAGCATGGTTAACCAGAGCCTCTTTCACAGTCTTATAGCCACACAGCACAACCATATTCTGAGATCCCATCTGTAGGCTGTACACAGAGCCATATTTCTCAGCAAGCTAATAAAAAAAAGTGGTTATAAAATTTAAAATGTAGAACTGTATCATGTATATTGACACAAAGATCTTATTCACTGAAAAATTAAATATTTAACGCTCAACTCTGTTTGTTTAACTGTATCTTTAGTAAACACCCGAGTCATAGATAGCAGAACTGCTTCAATGTTGCTGCAGCCAGCCACAGAACAAGTTCAGAAGTACCAGTGCCAGGGACATATTTACAAATCATCAGTCCACATGGCGAAATTAGGAAATCCCCCTTCCAATGAAATCTTTGAAGCACCTAATATTTTGCCAACTCTTTTAAACAGGCCCCATTACTACTTATGGTCTGCTGTCTATATAGCCAACAATTTTTACCTTATATTTACTGGGGTTCTGTGCATCCCTTCTATTTTCACCACTTTTGCACTGATGGTCAGACAGCCCCCTTAGTGTACACTGGTGGACAGGGCAAGATTTCCTGTTAACACCTCTTGGTCAATACAAGTGCCTTCTTTATATTAGTGGTCAGTATAAATAACCCCTTACATTAGTGGCAAGAGGAGCAGTGCTTCTTTATATTGGTGGTTGGTGAAGCAGTGGCCTAGGACACTTTAAATTCGTGCTCAGTGGGAGAAAAAAGACCCTACTTACATTAACAGTCAGTGGGAGAAAACACTTCTGGTAGTTACACCAGCAGCCAAGAGCTTAGTGGTAGTAAACCCACTTTGTTCATTTTTACCTACATGCACTCTTTAGGAAATATTCAGGTTTTCTTTAACCCTTTGAGGACCAAGGGACGTATTTGTCCCATGTTTGTAATTGCGTGTATCATCTGATTAAGAACTTAATGCTTTTTTTTGGTTTGAGTCAAAATATTAGTTCTTATCAACAAACAAATGGATCTAGCTTTTTGCCAATTATTTCATGAAATGGGTTAGTTACAGCAACTGAAGTGTATGAACTTTAAAAACAAAAAAAATGGATTCTTTTGGCGTTCCAAAACCTTACGGTCCTCAAAGGGTTAACTGGCGCATGTGCTCTGAAGTAACAGCATACCCAGTGCCATATCTTCAGAGCACTGCTGTGGCCCGTGCAGATGTGCGGGAGTGACGTCATCATGGCTCAGCCAGTCAGACGACCGGAGCTCGTGAACCCGGAAGGAGGACCATGTGAAGATGGAGACCTTTCCAGCGTGACAGTGCGCCGCTGGAGGACTTAGTTTTAAGGCAAGTTTTACATAATGTGCTAGTATGTGATACCATTGCCTTGCAGAGAATGTTTGTTTTACTCCTGCAGAGTAATCATGTAATCTGTCTACTCGTAGCTCGAAAAGGCAGGCATTTACACAATGACAGCAAGAATCAGTTAACTACTAGAGAAAAAAAAAAAAATAAAGAAGTTTAGCAGTTTCGGTTGTTTTAATACTTTCTACTGCTTTAAAAAAATGTTGAAGTTGCATAGCCTGTCTTGCCTAAGGCACAGGATAGTCTGATCTTTACTGCACTACACTCAACACCAAATATTTGCAACAAAGAGCACACAAAGCAAGTAGGAATGTTCCAAAGATGAATTAAACAAGTGCATCAATTATATTCCATTATGTAGCAAACAAAAAAAAACTAAAATAAAAAGCTTATGTGGCTAAATTCTAGTATTAAAAAGAAAAAAAATAGGCCTTGAACTAGAAAAATCTAATCTCTCAGTTCCCCATAAAGTTCCACCCACCCCTACTGTGAAACTTCTTGGTCATGTGCCTACCAATGTGAAGGCTGCAGTAGCCTGGTGGAAGGGAGTGCACAGAGGAGGAGAGTGTCCAGCACTGCAAGATTCAAATACCTATCTGACAGGTAAATGAATCGGGTGCCAACACCAACACTACGACACCTTTTATGAATCCCCTGGTACAGTATATTCCTCATGATGAAACGGTTCTTCCTGAGCTGGATTCTACTTACATACACTTTGACCACTCACTTGAAAGTCTAAGATCTTACCTCATGAAATGTTAGGTAAGGTTTATTCAGATTCATAAGGTGTATATTTCCAATAATAGGCAAGCATGGTGGTCCAGGAGGATAATTTAAATGGACTTTTTTCTTCTGACTGAATGACAAAATTACCAACAAAACACAGGTGACAATAAAGAGAATAGTAGCTGCATCTGTGAAATACATGTCTGTAGCAAAACCTGGAGAAATAGAAAAGAAAATCATAAAATAAACTTAACAAAACCAAAAGCAAAGTAAGGAAATCAGAGGGGCTGAGAAGATACGCTTTGTATCAGTTATAGTGGATGTGTTCCTTGGCTCACTATACCAATCATAAGTGATATGCTAGGAAAATAGATCAAGGATGACACTTTGTTATTATGGATATGTGGAGTGGCGCTGAAACTTGTAGCAGAGGGCCTTCTGTGCATACATACTCCTTGAGGGACCCTAGAGTTGTTGGTCCCTTTGAGGTGTGGTGGCTGTAGCAGAGGTTGAGGGATGCCATAAAGGAAAGTCTCCAAAGTCTTCAGTCATTAGAAATCTTGAGTTAATTTGAAAGTATGTGTATATAACAGTCAGCATGTTTCAGGGGTTAGACTCCCTTCTTCAGACCTCAAAGCTTTGAACTGTAAATCATTGCATGTGTATAGGGAGGATTGTACCTCCTGCTCAAGTTCCTCTATTTTTTAAAGGAAACTAACAATTACCTGCAGACAAGTTATGACTTCAAACTATACTTAGGCTACATGTACATGAGCCTACCCTGACCACCAGGTGCGTGGAAACGCAAATCGCAGCAAAACATGGCACCACGATTTTGCAACGTTTTCCCGCAGTCGGCAGTCAAAACGTTCCTATCCTGAGCATGAATCTTCTGCGTTCAGGAGAGGGAGGCTTAACCTCACCTAAAATGCGGCAGCTCCTAAACTCTGCTAAAAGCCTGTGTGTACATGGACATAGGCTTTTATGGAGTGGAGTTTAGGAGCTTTGGCAAAAAAATGCCTAAAGCTCCTAAACTCAAGTTTAGGAGCTTTTGGCATTTTTTTGCCAAAGCTCCTAAACTCGTGTACATGAAACCTTATTGTTGCACATGTGTATGGGAAATACACATGTGCAACAATATATTCCACTTTTCATAGAGTTCTTCTCTGCTTATATAGCCTCTTATCAAACAACAACATGAAAAGACCAGGGCGGACATTGCACCTAAAATGTTAGATAAGCCTGCTGGCACAGTTACAATCTAGATACGTGTGTTATTTGCAGTAAACAGCTTTAACTGCCCTAGCGGTCCAATTATGTCCATATTTCTGTGCTCAAAGCAGTACTTTTTTTGCATGGAAATATGTATTTTTTATATTGTAGGCCTGTAATTTTTAGGAATAACTCACTGAAATCTGTTCGAACAAGAGTCTAGTAAACATCCAGGGTATGTTAAAAGTTGAAACACGAAATCATAAATTATAATGTAATAAATTACATTACATTACATTACATTGAGTTTATATAGCGCCAAAGGGTTTGCTCAGCGCTGTACAATAGAGGGGGGGACAATACATGAAACATTACAGCAGCTACGAACAGCACACGAGGGGTAAGAGGGCCCTACTCTTTCGAGCTTACAATCTGGGAGGGAGGGGGTAGTGGTACAGGAGGAAGTGGCTGTGGGGGATGGAGTGGTAGGAGGAATGAAGGAGAGCAGCAGTTAGGTGAGGGTGGGGTAGGCTTCCCTGAAGAGGTGGGTTTTCAGGGAGCGCCTGAAGGTGAGGAGGGAAGGTGACAGTCTGATGGATTGGGGTAGTGAGTTCCAGAGGATGGGGGAGGACCTGGAGAAGTCTTGCAGACGTGCGTGTGAGGAGGAGACCAGGGAGCAAGATAGAAGGAGGTCCTGTGAAGAGCGAAGGGTACGGGTAGGGTGGTACTTGGGAATCAGGTCGGTGAGGTAGTTAGGGGCAGTGTTGTGAATGGCTTTGTAGGTCAGAGTGAGTAGTTTGAATTTGATGCGTTGGGCGATAGGGAGCCAGTGGAGGGAGAGGCAGAGGGGGTAAATAATCATAAAAATATAATACATTTAATTCAATATAATCAAACCAAACACACTGAAAATTTGAAATAGAGCACCAAGTTTGCTCATCACTGAGCTTAGTCGCAAAATCCTCTTCAGTGTCTGATGACAAATTTCCCCACAAATCATCACTCAATTCTGCAAGTGGTTCTGATTTACTATCTCTGTTCTCTAGCTGGTCTAAAACTGCTTTTGACCTAAAGGGATGCTTTTTGGACGCCATGGACTTCTCAGTTTCCAGGCAGAAAGAACAGTAAAAATGCAGGCAGGGCACAGGACAAAGCAGTAGGGACAAAATGTATGCGAAATGGTTTGATACAGTAATGTTATACTATATGATTTTAGTGAATGTCGCTTTTACAACTTTCAAATTTCCCGCAAGTTCTGTCCTCGTATGTCCTGACGCCGCAGGGAACAGAACCCGAAAGACTGATGCCGGCATCGGCCGGAGGACATTCCCGGGGATGCTGCAGGGAGGACATTGCGGGAGTGCAGGACAAGGTAAGTGAAGAGATCCTGGAACAATGCTGCATGGTATTCCCAAGTGTAGCTCGGGGTTGCCGTTTGTGGTACTGAAACTTTACCCTGAGCTACACTCAGGAATACCGCCAGGGAGGTTAAGCATTTCTGATGAGACAAAATGGAGTATACATAGCCATTTTATAATACTCTATATATGTGACTCAGTAAGGATCATAGTTATCCCTATACACATGGTAATGGTTCATTGTGGAACCAAAATAGAATATTTTGGGAAAATTGGAACTCATTCTCTGTTATTGGGATTTGTTTCAAACCCTGAAACACAATGACTTTGCTATGTACAATAGAAAAGATTTTTTCGCATTAGATTCTTAACATTGAGATTTTTCTTGATATTGCTTCTCACTCACTGCTACTGTAACTGACATGTTACTTTAGGAGAGTGTTTCCCAACCTTTCAGTCAAGGCACCAATTATGGATAATCTCAAGGCACCCTTTAAAATTCTGCACAATCGCAAAGCACCCCAATCTTAAATGTAATAAACTATTCTACACACATCCATGACACCCAACATTAGAGGTGAATTATTCTATACAATTTTGGGGCATTTTGTCGAGGCACCCCTGAAGAAGCCTGAAGGCACACCAGGGTTCCTGGGCACCCTGTTTGAGGAAGGCTGCTTTAGGAGCATCTGACTCAGTTTTAATATTGTTTCCTTAATAAACATCTTACATGTGCAAGTTGGTGTGCTTTGGGTTGTTTTTCAAGTACAGGTGTACCTTGGATTACGAATTTAATGTGTTCTCCAGGACGTTTCGTATTGCAAAAAAATTCGTAAACCGAAACACGGTTGTTTTCCATAGGAATGCATTGAAAATCGATTAATCTGTTCGAGGTCAGAAAAAAGTAAAAAAAAAAAAAAGTCTGTCACTATAGGCAAGTGCCAGTTTTTAAGTAATTACTGGCTTTTTTTTCGTTACTATAGCTCAGAGAACCAGCTCTCACTTCCCCCCACCCCAGCAAAAAAAAAAAAAAAAAAAAAAAAAAGGTTTCACTTTAGTTTATTTCTCCTAAAAGAAACAATGTTTCCTTTTAGTTTATTTCCCGAGATAAAGAAATAAAGTTTCCTTTAGCTGGGGGGAAAGTGACAGCTAATTCTGTGAGCTATAGTGAAGTTTAAAAAACAAAAAGCCGGCAATTGCATTTAAAAATCGGAACCAACAAACAATTTGTAAACCGAGGCATTACTTTCAATGGCTTTTCATTCATAAACCGAAAATTACTTTAACAGAGGCATTCATAAATCGAGGTACACCTGTATATCCAAGCCAAAAAAGAAGTTAAAACCCCTGCTATTGGGACATTTCTCCTCACTTCCTGTCATATAGACAACATGAAGTGAGGGGAAATCTCTCCAAAATAAGAAAAGAAAAATCCCCTATTAGGCAGCTGACATTGCAATAGATGTCCCTTTAGAAGAATTACCCTCACCTCTTAATTTGGTGACAATTTTTAATTTTATGTTATCTTCAATGACTACCAATACATATAGAAAGGGTAGATCTCCTCAGCTGGTACAATGACAGTCATAAAAATCTGATAGGAGTTCTAGGCCTTCTTTACTGTGGCCCAAACTTTAAAAAAAAGGGTTGATAACCTAATCAAAATGCTGCATATATACTGTACACAGGGCTTTCTTTCTGCCGGAACGCGGCGGTACTGCGTTCCGCCACCTTTTTCTTCTTGTCCCCGCTCACCGACTGCCTCTGCAGAGCTGACAAGCTATGCAGAGCAGCGAAAGTGACAGGTGCCGGACGCGGCTTGTTTATGTCATGCTTGCGCGTGCCCGGCACCTGTCACTGCCGCTGCTCACAGCCGGTGAGCGGGGACATGCACGCTTCACCCCCCCCCCCTCTACCGCCAGCGTGTAAACATCGGGGGCGCGCGGCCACCCCCATAGGAAAGGTGTATCTTAGTACACCCGGCGGTGCGCGCTGACGTCATCACGCCCTCTGCTCGTCGATCCTACCATAGCGCGGATCGTCAGCATCAGGTAAGGAGCGGCGATACAATTTTTCTCGCTTTTCTTGCTAATGTGGGGGGGGGCAGTGTTACTCGCTATTCTTACTAATGTGGGGGGGGGGGCGGTGTTAATTCCATACATTTACTTTTATAGCCCCTCCCAAATTTTACTTGCATTCCTGTTCTCTAAAGGGGTGGTCCTAGGGTTTGATGGGGGCGTGGCCAGGTTTGGGTGGGGGAGTTCCACCACCTTTCCTCTGAGAAAAAAAGCCCTGACTGTACATATCGGCAGAACTCTATACAATGTACCAGTTGTTAGAGATTCTGTATATGGCCGTACAGGCAGTTCACATGTGCTTATCTGCTTGCTTCACTGCAAACAGGAAACTTTATTCAGAGAAGAGAGAGAGTATACAGTACCATAGATGCTGCTACAAACGTATAAACACTGCCATCTACTGGTTGAAGAATATAGCCCTACTGAATATTGATGTAGTTGTCGCATAAAATACATGAACACTGTATTTCAACACCAATTAAGCAAATCTAAAACATTCCAGTGTCTGTAATCCAATGATCCAAACTCTGTTAAGATATGTTCAAAATAAATCTTACAAGCCACACCACCATAATGTTTTAAATCAATGTGCTGGAACCTCTACTTCTTGAACTAACACTCGCCAAATTGTTATGACCTCCTAATACAGGTCAAGTCAGGTTGTCTCCTAGGGGGAAATCCAATAGGATCTTCAATGTCCCCCGGGCAGCAAAAATAGATTTTTCCCAGTGTTCTTAATTATAGGGTTATCTAAGGAAAATGAACAGCTTGAAATAGTGATGTAACAATTGAACCAGATAAACAAAAAAACACCTATACAACTCTCCCTCCTTCACCCCCTGCTCTCCAACCACACTGGAGCAAGGAGACAAAAATTATTCATTCTGCCTAAGGCTGGCCATACATTGTACAATTTTCCTTTAGATTTACCAAAACCAGATAACATGAGGTCAAAACAAAACACCTAATTTGTATGCAATCAGACAGGCCCTTGCACTACATAATTGAAGGCATGGGCCTCAGGGGTCATAATTGTAACCCCACTTATGCTCCAGGGGGGGCCTATGCTGTTTCCCTGTCACTATGACGGGCAAGGCGGAATCCTGAGAAAGCAGAAGTTCTGAGCTTTTGGCTCCATTTTCAAGTCCTGAGCCAGTGAGTAGCAGAGGAAGGGCAGGGCAAGCAGACAGGGATGGACACCAAGTTGTCACTTGGCTGAGCAAGCGAGGAGGAGGAGAGCACTGTACAGGAGTTGGTACTGCTGTCATTGGGGGAAGTAAAAAGATACTGATCGGATCTGTGCAGAGAACAGACACTCCCCACAATTCCTGCTGACATTCACACAAAATTCTGTAACACCTTCTGAGGGGCCCCCAAGGGACTGGGGGCTCCAGAGTTCACTTTGACAGTTTAAGTAGGATGATCTGGATGGGGAATCTGTCATTGTCAGCATGGGGGGGGAATAATGTGACATTACCAGGATGGTGGTATGGGGGGGGGGATCAGTAATTCCCTGGGGGCCGTGTGTTGTTACTAGGAGGAGGGCATCTGAAGGTGGGGGTCATCTGCTATTACCTGGTGGGAGGAGGGGGCCATTACCAGGAGGGGAAGTCATCTGTCTGTACAGGAGGTGGAGATCTATGATTAGCTGAAAAGGGGGGAATCTTGAAGGAGGGGCCATCCGTCAATACCAACAGGAGGCAGGAAGGCATGTGTCATTACCAGGAAGGGGGGTGTTACTTTCCCTAGTATCCTTTACTTCCATATCACTGCAGCCTGGCCATGAGAGAGGTAACTTGGTGCTGTTTAACCTCCCTGGCGGTATTCCCGAGTGTAGCTCGGAGTTAACTTTCAGTACCAGAAGCGGTAACCCCGAGCTACACTCTGGAATACTCTGCACCTCTTCTCCAGTGATCCCTGTTTAACTAACCTTGTCCTGCGCTCACGCGATGTCCTCCCTGCAGCGTCCCGGCCATGTCCTCCGGAACCAGCGGGAAATTCAAAAAGTTACTCAATACACTAAAATTTGATAGAATTACATTACCGTATCAAACCATTTCACATACATTTTGTCCCGAGTGCTTTGTCCTGTGCCCTGCCTGCATTTTTACAGTTTTCTGCCTTGAAACTGAGAAATGTCCATGGCGTCCAAAAAGCATCCCTTTAGGTCAAAAGCGATAGTAAATTAGAACTACTTGCAGAATCGAGTTATGATTTGTGGGGAAATGCATCAGACACTGAAAACGATTTTGCGACTAAGATCAGTGATGTGCGAACTTGGCGCTATATTTCAAATTTCAGTTTTTGGTTTGATTACATTATTGAATAAAATGTATTATATTATTTTGTATGAATATTATATTATAATTTGATTGTGTTTCAAATTTTATCATGCCGGGGATGTTTACTAGACTCTTGTTTGGACAGATTTCAGTGAGCTATTCCTAAGAATTACAGGCCTACAATAAAAAACAAATTTCCATTGAAAATAATGTACCGCTTTGAGCACAGAAATACTGACATAATCAGACCGCTAGGGAGGTTAATTTATAAAGGCATTTAAAAAAAACAAAAAAAAAAAAAACGCGATATCTGCAGTGGCACACTGTTCAGCCCTGCACGTGCACACAAGGAGGGGGCAGGCAGGCAACACTATGAGCTGCTGGATGAAAGCGGTGGGCTTGTATGTGGATCTGGAAGTCAGAGTGCCTGCTGAGTTTCCTATTTTACAAACAGACCTACAGCTTTCACCCGACAGTTCAGAGTATGGCCTGCCTGCCCCCCACTCTGTGCACGTGCAGACAGCAGCAGGAGAGAGAGAAGAAAGACAGCCACCATACAACTATCATGTCTTGGCGCACGATTGGAGGTAGTGGGGGGCCCCAGGTCAACTTTTACATCAGGGCCCACAGGCAGCAAGCTACACCTCTGATTGAAGGTAAATTGAATAAGAACATTTCCAGCTTTACAGGACAGGAGAGGGGATGTGACATACTGAGCACAGAGCCTGTAAAGCCCCCACCTCTTCTAAACTCTACCAGATGGAACATATGCAGCACTGCTTGCCATGCAGCCCTGTACCTTCTCTGATCGCTTTGTACTGATAAATGATTATCTATCCACAACTTCCCACAGAGAAGATTATTATAGTAGTAGCTGGCAGCTTGTGTTGTAAATCACAAAAACACAAGCCCACAACGTCATTCCGGCTACTACATTTGTCAGAGAGAGACTAGTGTAGCAGCTGGCTTGTGTTGTGGGCTTGTGTGTGTATAATGATGCTCCATTTTATGTAGGTGAGGCCTAACGAGGGTCTCCAGTTTGGGAGTGACCACCACACAAACTTAGTCAACACTAAGTATCTTGTCACTTGAAATCACATTTTACAAGAATGTACAGCAATTCGCTGATATGAGATGTACAAGCAGAGTGGCTATAAACAAATGACCAACATAGGATTGACTGAGCGCAAACAAAGTGTCCCGATCGCCGCAGCCAAGACTGTGTAAGCCACCTCTGATACATTTCGCCCTTCCCATGGGGCTTAGTCATGGAGGTAGGGATTCTCTGTTGCAGAGGAGATATATTGCATCATAAACCTCTGCTTTAATTAGACAACACCAGGTGAAGATTGAAAAGGGCAAAAAGGAAAGAGAAATGTACTGCAAAGTATATATCTATAAAGCCAGTGACCACCTCAGATCTCATCATACTTAGTAAAAAATATATTCATTACTGGCATATTTAGAGTGTGCTTCAATCCTGATGTATCAAACAATTTGCAACCCTTAGAAAAAAAAAAAAAAAAAAGTGACCAAAAATAAATGAAATAGATAAATAAGCTACCAAAAAGGACCCTAAACAAACCCCTAAAAAACTCTGGACACTTTCTTTGCTCTTATAGATTGCATGGAGTCCAAATGGACTCCTTTCCCAGCCTGCACCCTAGCGGAATCCCTCGGACATGGCCACAGAAACCAGAATGGAGATCCAAAGATGGTATTTAGGTTCACAGGATTGATTGACTTACACACACTGAGCAGCACTTCTGTAGAGGGGTGGTGGTACTGCCAGCTGGCACAGTTTATACACATTCCTGCTGTAAGAAGCTGTCCAGAAATCCTCTCCTGAATACCGGAATATATTTGCACATGGCAAGGGAACTCTATTCTGTCCCTTCTTATCGGGAACCTCTCCCTGCACTACACTTCTGTCCCTAGCCAGCAAGGTTCTCCATTTTACACAGACTGCAGATCCCCCCGAATGACACAGGGCGCCTCTTTTATCAGGTCTCCCCATCAAGATGGCCATCTCAAACTTTGTGAGGTTTCAGCATCCATTTGGACAGCCATCCTCCCCAACACAGTTGTTGGAGTCCACCAAGGGAGACAATTCTCCTTATCGAACTCCTCTGCACATAGAAAAGGGACACAATGCCCCCTACAGGCTGAAGGAATGTACTCCAGTCTCCACCTGCCTATGTAGTCGCTGTTATTCACAAGTTGCCAAAAACTAATGAATTTCTCTGAAGTAACTGGCGGCTGCAGGAGGTTGGGGGCTCAAACTTTTACAAAGAATGGAGAAGAGGCACATGGCTGCACGGAAGGGAGAGCTGCAGAATGGAGGGATGACTGACTTTATAGCTGCTTACACTTACCACACAGGAATGCCCACAATTTGGGCTTCTGACTGGGGTGCAGCTACATTCAGCACGGACAAGAAAAAAAAAAAAAGCAGCTTTTTTTTTTTCAAAACCACAGCATGAATGTTAACAGGGAAAAGTATTAGGTGAACTGGGTCCCCTAGAGGATTTACCAAATTTAACTGCTGGTGGGAGTTTTTCGATCAATGGCAGTTTAAACAAGTGTGGGTTTCTGAAAAAAACAAAATCTACATACTCACCTAAATGGCTGCAGTATGGATCTGAGCTGCAGCAGTCCCCCGCCGGCTCTACACCAAGAACTGATCACATGACCACTGATCGCTCAGTTCGCGGAGTAACTGGGTGGAGTGGCTTGAGTAACTATTGTGTGGTTGGAGTAACTGTGTGAAAAGGTCAATGGGCGGCGTGCGTTGCAAACAAATGGTCATATTGTGAAAACTATCAGGACTATGGCTTAGGCGTGGACATTTTTAGTGGCAGCAGGGATAGCTGAACGTTTTGATATAAGATTTGTGTAGGTGGGCTTGAAAATGAGGGAGTGATGGCAGTTTAGAAATCATGTCCTGATTTTTCAGCTCACACTCTAGCTTTTGTCAGCTCCCACTCCAGTTTTGAACATTTCGCCATTCATTCCTATGGGACCAATTTCACCACAAAAACACCGATATTTCCTGAACCGTTTGGCGAAACGTTCCACAAAGTTATAGCACACCAATCGGGAACAATCTGCACGTTTCGGTATATTACTGTCTATGTAGTGTAAAAACTGTGGTAGGAGTTAGGGTGGTAAATTTGGTTATATTAATAAGAATACAGTATATATGTGAGATAACAGTAAGTGGTCTTCCCATGCAAGAACACTTAATAGTATGTATCCCATTAACTGCAGGCAGCTGCTTCTGTTACAAATCTTCCTTGCTGTGCCTCCAAGCCACCAAATACTACACTGAGCAGCTGCCTTTGGACACTGTAAATGTCAACAGCCACTGCTACTGAGAAAAGTTGTGCCACCCACCTACACCTTCTGCACCATTCACAGAACTCATACTAATATTGTCCAACAATGAATCACATTATATAAGTGCAGTGTAATGACAGAACTCAGTAAGGAGGATTTTACCCGAATAAGCTGTCTGCAGGAAATAGACTACATTACCATCACACACCATTATGGATAATGATTGCGTTTGGTGCTGTATTCCCTGCTGTAAAATAATAAACTTCATCTTTACACCAGTCCCAGCTAGCCAAGATGTATCTATTAAAGACATCAGATGAATTAGACAAACAACCTGCTGTATTGTCTCCCGTTATATTGTAAAACGCTGTGCAAACTGTTGGCGCGATATAAATCCTGTATAATAAGCATTTTAATTATTATTATTATTATTAATAATTAGAGATGAGCGAATCGAAGTAGGCGAAGTGGAATTCGAGTCGAATATTGGAAAATTTTCGATTCGCGCCGAATCCGAAAAATAGCCGACTTCGGACGCGCGAATCGAAATTTTTCCTAAAATGGCGGCGGACATGTGCGGCGACGGAGCGGGGATGTCTGGGAAGGCGCGCAGACAAGGCGCGCTGACCCATAATGCATTCCTTAATGACATGTGATCGCATTAGCCAATCAGCAGCCAGCCAGCCAGCACTGTGTAATGGTCGAGCTATAAATAGCGGCCATTTTAGAATTCTTCATTTGCCTCCAGTCATTCAAGAGAGGCAGACCGCTCTGTATTAGGGACAGAGTTAGGGCCACAGAAACGTTACTTGGGGACAGAGAAACGTTACTTAGGGACAGAGAAGCATTACTCAGGGACACAGAATTGTTAATGAGGGCCACAGAAACGTTATTAGGGCCACAGAATTGTTACTCAGGGACAGACAGAATTGTTACTGAGTGCCAGAGAATTGTTACTTAGGGCCACAGAAACGTTAGTTAGGGCCACAGAATTGTTACTCAGGGACAGACACAGAATTGTTACTGAGGGCCACAGAACTGTTACTTAGGGCCACAGAAACGTTAGTTAGGGACACAGAATTGTTACTCAGGGACAGACACAGAATTGTTACTGAGGGCCACAGAATTGTTACTTAGGGCCACAGAAACGTTACTCAGGGACACAGAATTGTTACTGAGGGCCACAGAACTGTTACTTAGGGCCACAGAAACGTTAGTTAGGGCCACAGAATTGTTACTCAGGGACAGACACAGAATTGTTACTGAGGGCCACAGAATTGTTACTTAAGGCCACAGAAACGTTACTCAGGGACACAGAATTGTTACTGAGGGCCACAGAACCGTTACTTAGGGCCACAGAAATGTTACTCAGGGACACAGAATTGTTACTGAGGGCCACATAACCGTTACTTAGGGCCACATAATTGTTACTCAGGGACAGACACAGAATTGTTACTGAGGGACACAGAATTGTTACTGAGGGCCACAACCGTTACTTAGGGCCACAGAATTGTTACTCAGGGACACAGAATTGTTACTGAGGGCCACAGAACCGTTACTTAGGGCCACAGAATTGTTACTCAGGGACACAGAATTGTTACTGAGGGCCACAGAACCGTTACTTAGGGCCACAGAATTGTTACTCAGGGACACAGAATTGTTACTGAGGGCCACAGAACTGTTACTTAGGGCCACAGAATTGTTACTCAGGGACAGACACAGAATTGTTACTGAGGGACACAGAATTGTTACTGAGGGCCACAGAAACGTTAATCAGGGACACAGAATGGTTACTGAGGGCCACAGAACCGTTAATTAGGGCCACAGAATTGTTACTCAGGGACACAGAATTGTTACTGAGGGCCACAGAACTGTTACTCGGACAGACACAGAATTGTTACTCGGACAGACACAGAATTGTTACTCAGGGACACAGAATTGTTACTGAGGGCCACAGAACCGTTACTTAGGGCCACAGAAAAGTTAATCAGGGACACAGAATTGTTACTGAGGGCCACAGAACCGTTACTTAGGGCCACAGAAACGTTAATCAGGGACACAGAATTGTTACTGAGGGCCACAGAACCGTTACTTAGGGCCACATAAACGTTAATCAGGGACACAGAATTGTTATTGAGGGCCACAGAACCGTTACTTAGGGCCACAGAATTGTTACTCGGATAGACACAGAATTGTTACTCAGGGACACAGAATTGTTACTGAGGGCCACAGAACCGTTACTTAGGGCCACAGAAACGTTACTCAGGGACACAGAATTGTTACTGAGGGCCACAGAACTGTTACTTAGGGCCACAGAAACGTTAGTTAGGGCCACAGAATTGTTACTCAGGGACAGACACAGAATTGTTACTGAGGGCCACAGAATTGTTACTTAAGGCCACAGAAACGTTACTCAGGGACACAGAATTGTTACTGAGGGCCACAGAACCGTTACTTAGGGCAGCAGAAATGTTACTCAGGGACACAGAATTGTTACTGAGGGCCACATAACCGTTACTTAGGGCCACATAATTGTTACTCAGGGACAGACACAGAATTGTTACTGAGGGACACAGAATTGTTACTGAGGGCCACAACCGTTACTTAGGGCCACAGAATTGTTACTCAGGGACACAGAATTGTTACTGAGGGCCACAGAACCGTTACTTAGGGCCACAGAATTGTTACTCAGGGACACAGAATTGTTACTGAGGGCCACAGAACTGTTACTTAGGGCCACAGAATTGTTACTCAGGGACAGACACAGAATTGTTACTGAGGGACACAGAATTGTTACTGAGGGCCACAGAAACGTTAATCAGGGACACAGAATTGTTAATGAGGGCCACAGAACCGTTACTTAGGGCCACAGAATTGTTACTCAGGGACACAGAATTGTTACTGAGGGCCACAGAACTGTTACTTAGGGCCACAGAATTGTTACTCGGACAGACACAGAATTGTTACTCAGGGACACAGAATTGTTACTGAGGGCCACAGAACTGTTACTTAGGGCCACAGAAACGTTAATCAGGGACACAGAATTGTTACTGAGGGCCACAGAACCGTTACTTAGGGCCACATAAACGTTAATCAGGGACACAGAATTGTTATTGAGGGCCACAGAACCGTTACTTAGGGCCACAGAATTGTTACTCGGACAGACACAGAATTGTTACTCAGGGACACAGAATTGTTACTGAGGGCCACAGAACCGTTACTTAGGGCCACAGAATTGTTACTCAGGGACAGACACAGAATTGTTACTGAGGGCCACAGAATTGTTACTTAAGGCCACAGAAACGTTACTCAGGGACACAGAATTGTTACTGAGGGCCACAGAACCGTTACTTAGGGCCACAGAAATGTTACTCAGGGACACAGAATTGTTACTGAGGGCCACATAACCGTTACTTAGGGCCACATAATTGTTACTCAGGGACAGACACAGAATTGTTACTGAGGGACACAGAATTGTTACTGAGGGCCACAACCGTTACTTAGGGCCACAGAATTGTTACTCAGGGACACAGAATTGTTACTGAGGGCCACAGAACCGTTACTTAGGGCCACAGAATTGTTACTCAGGGACACAGAATTGTTACTGAGGGCCACAGAACCGTTACTTAGGGCCACAGAATTGTTACTCAGGGACACAGAATTGTTACTGAGGGCCACAGAACTGTTACTTAGGGCCACAGAATTGTTACTCAGGGACAGACACAGAATTGTTACTGAGGGACACAGAATTGTTACTGAGGGCCACAGAAACGTTAATCAGGGACACAGAATTGTTACTGAGGGCCACAGAACCGTTACTTAGGGCCACAGAATTGTTACTCAGGGACACAGAATTGTTACTGAGGGCCACAGAACTGTTACTTAGGGCCACAGAATTGTTACTCGGACAGACACAGAATTGTTACTCAGGGACACAGAATTGTTACTGAGGGCCACAGAACCGTTACTTAGGGCCACAGAAACGTTAATCAGGGACACAGAATTGTTACTGAGGGCCACAGAACCGTTACTTAGGGCCACAGAAACGTTAATCAGGGACACAGAATTGTTACTGAGGGCCACAGAACCGTTACTTAGGGCCACATAAACGTTAATCAGGGACACAGAATTGTTATTGAGGGCCACAGAACCGTTACTTAGGGCCACAGAATTGTTACTCGGACAGACACAGAATTGTTACTCAGGGACACAGAATTGTTACTGAGGGCCACAGAACCGTTACTTAGGGTCACAGAAACGTTAATCAGGGACACAGAATTGTTACTGAGGGCCACAGAACCGTTACTTAGGGCCACATAAACGTTAATCAGGGACACAGAATTGTTACTGAGGGACACAGAATTGTTACTGAGGGCCACAGAACCGTTACTTAGGGCCACGTAAACGTTAATCAGGGACAGACACAGAATTGTTACTGAGGGACACAGAATTGTTACTGAGGGCCACAGAACCGTTACTTAGGGCCACAGAATTGTTACTCAGGGACAGACACAGAATTGTTACTGAGGGACACAGAATTGTTACTGAGGGCCACAGAACCGTTACTTAGGGCCACAGAATTGTTACTCAGGGACACAGAATTGTTACTGAGGGCCACAGAACTGTTACTTAGGGCCACAGAATTGTTACTCGGACAGACACAGAATTGTTACTCAGGGACACAGAATTGTTACTGAGGGCCACAGAACCGTTACTTAGGGCCACAGAATTGTTACTCAGGGACACAGAATTGTTACTGAGGGCCACAGAACTGTTACTTAGGGCCACAGAATTGTTACTCGGACAGACACAGAATTGTTACTTAGGGACACAGAATTGTTACTGAGGGCCACAGAACCGTTACTTAGGGCCACATAAACGTTAATCAGGGACACAGAATTGTTACTGAGGGCCACAGAACTGTTACTTAGGGCCACATAATTGTTACTCAGGGACAGACACAGAATTGTTACTCAGGGACACAGAATTGTTACTCAGGGACACAGAATCGTTGAATTATAGAGTATGTCAGACAACATGCAGAGGAGTGGCAGAGGAGGCAATGTTTTAGGAGCGAGCAGACGTGGCAGCAGAGGAAGGGGTCGAGGCAGCACTATTCGCAGCCAGAGGCCAGTGCTCCCGGTGTCATCCAGCGGTCGTGTCTCCACCGACAACCCTGCCGTCATCGATTGGTTGGCTCGGTCGTCTTCCTCTTCCCAGGTCACCTCTGACACCTACAGCCAACGGTCGGTGGGTACGTCAGACACAACCGTTAGTTGGCATGGCCCGGGACCAAGCCCACTGAAATCACGTGTCCTCTACCTGCCCCTGTCCTTTGGTGTTCCCTCACCAAGCGAAGTATCGCATGCTGTGGGCTCAGCCCCACTGTACAGTGAGGAAGAGCTAACAGAGGGCAGTCAGGAACGGGGGGAGACATCCGCCTTTTCAGCAGCCAGGCGAAGAAGTAGTGGCGAGGAGAGTGGCTCGGTAGCCGGTCTAGAGACAGGTCTGTCTCCTGACCCAGACGCAGCCGAGGGGGCTAGTAGTGAGGCGGAGACCCTACTTGATGATGAGGAGGTTGATCGCACTTGGCAGCCTGGTCGTCATCAGGCAATTTCTTCCGCATCATCAGGAGAAGAGGGTGGCAGCTTGGCAGCGAGCGAAACAGTCGGTGGGTTGCCCAGGAGGCAGCAGGGTCGCAGCAGTGTCAGTGGAGCCAAACGGCCACGGAGTAGAGCACCAGCTCCACTGCAGCCTACCACCACGGCCAGTAGTGGTGCCGGTGTGCACGGAGGAAGCAGCAGTCAGCCAGTGAGGAGTATCGGGGGCAAAGTTTCCTACTCGGCGGTGTGGCAATTTTTCGTCAAGCCGCCCGAGGAAGTAAACGTAGCCGTATGTCGACTATGTGGCCAGAAAGTCAAGCGTGGCCAGGGGGCCCATGTTGGGACTACAGCGTTGCGGCAGCATATGCAGCGTCGCCATTTTTGGCCTGGGAAAACCGTGATAAAGATACGGCGGTTCTGCCCGCCCCAGCCCCCGCTCCATCACCCGCTCCGTTACTTGCTCCGTCACCCGACGTCAATCGCCCTCCATCAGCCAGTCAAGGCTCCAACACCTCTGCTGAGGGGAGTTGTCGCTCGTTGGCATCTTCCGCTCGTTCAGATGCTCCTTCTCCTGCTACTCCTCTTCACGGATTCCGTCAGCAGTCTTTCTTGGAATCCATTTCCAAGAGACAACAGTTTGCGAGCACGCACCCAACGGTGCAAAAGCTGAACGTCCTCCTGTCTAAGTTGCTGGTGCTGCAGTCCCTCCCTTTCCAAGTGGTGGACTCAGCACCTTTCCGAGAAATGATGGCTTGTGCCGCGCCGCGGTGGAGAGTGCCAAGCCGTCATTTCTTCGCCAAAAAGGCAGTGCCAGCCCTGCATTCACATGTAGAAGACATGGTGGGCCAGTCTTTGAGCATGTCGGTCTCTGCCAAAGTGCACGGCAGCGCCGACGTGTGCAGCTGTAACTACGGTCAGGGACAGCACATGTCATTTACGGCCCACTGGGTGAACGTGGTGCCGTCACAGCCGCACCAGCAACTTGGACAGGTCACGCCGCTTTTGCCTCCATGTTTGCACGTCCTTGGTCCACAAAAGATGTCCGCCTCTACCACCTCTTCTTCCGCCGTGTCCTCAGCCGCCACCCCCGTGCCAAGTCCCATTACCCGACCGGCATATCACATGTGCAGGGCGCAACGGTGGCACGCTGTTCTGCACCTGGTATGCCTTGGCGAACGTAGTCACACAGGGGAGGAACTTCTCAGTGTAATGAACAGAGAAATCGACAGATGGCTGTCTCCGCGCAAACTGAAAATCGGAACCATGTTGACCGACAACAGAAAGAACATGGTGTCTGCTCTGCGTCAAGGAAGGTTGTGCCATGCGCCATGCATGGCTCACGTGTTCAATCTGGTTGTCAAGCGGTTCCTAAAATCCACCATCCCACTGCAAGACATCCTTAAAATGTCACGTAAACTTTGCATGCATTTCAGCCATTCCTACACCGCAAAGCACACCCTCATTGAGCTGCAGCGGCAGAACGGAATTCCACATCATCGCCTGATCTGCGACGTTGCAACAAGGTGGAATTCAACCCTACACATGTTAGACCGCCTTTACGAGCAGCGAAAGGCCATCACCGATTTCCTGATGTTACAAGCGGATAAAGGTACTCCCCTGTGTAACTTCGATGTCAGCCATTGGCAGCTCATGCGTGACACCTGCCGCTTGCTCAGGCCCTTTGAGGAGGCCACGCTATTCGTGAGTCGGCAGGACTATGGGATGAACGACGTCATTCCTCTGTTGCACGTCCTTGAACAAATGCTGTTAACAATGGCTGGTCAGGGTGCGGTAGACGTGGCGCACAGATCTCAACGCCACATGACCCCTGTGGGGGCAGGACAGGAAGAAGAGGAGGAGGTAGAGGAGGACATTTGTGCTCAGGAATTATTGAGTGAAATGGGTGGTTTTTCCACTCAGCGGACAGGAGTGGAGGAGCAGGAGCATCTGGTAGAGGAGGAGGAGGAGGAGACAGAGGACCCAGACGCACCGTGGCAGTATGCTGTGGAGATGGAGGCAGGGAGTCCCTCGCATTCCTTGGCACAAATGGCCCATAGCATGCTCGGTTGCTTGCGTAGCAACAGCCGAATAATAACCATCAGACAGAGGGATGACTTTTGGCTGTCCACCTTGTTGGACCCTCGCTACCGTTCAAAAATGGTGGCCTTTTTCACACCTGCTGAGAGGGAGGCCAAAATAACGTACTATAAAAACCACCTATGTAGTCAGTTGGTCTCTGCCTTTGTGCGCCAATGTCCATCCTCAGATACTGTGGGCCCTGTGCGCTCGCGTTCCGCTGCCATGGCAGCAGGGGAGGGGAGGGGTGGTAGGAGCAGTGGCAGCTCCACCAGCAGCGGCTGCCTCAGTCTGCAGTCGATGATGAGTAGCTTTCTTCACCAGCGCAGTGAGGAAACTACTAACCAGCCGCAGCAGCAGCAGCATCAGGTGGACCTGGAGCAGGACCTCAAACAACAGGCTTGGGCCTACTTGGACAGCACCCTGCCAACCGAGGTAGACAATCCCCTTGACTACTGGGCAAAGAAACTTGACCTTTGGCCCCAACTAGCTGAATTTGCCCTTGAAAGGCTGTCATGCCCGGCCAGTAGCGTGGCATCGGAGCGCGTGTTTAGTGCGGCAGGAGGTATTGTAACTCCGCGGAGGACACGACTGTCCACCCAAAGTGTGGAGAGACTCACGTTTGTGAAAATGAATCAGGCGTGGATTAGTCTGGATTTCAAACCACCAGTTCCTGACACAACTGACTAAATCCGCCATGAATCATGCCTCAAAAATGTGCCACTTTCAGGTCTCCTCACACTGCTGGTGTGTTGAATTTTTTGACATAGGGTGCTGGCAGATTACGGGCCTCCTATAGCTGCTGCCAGGCCCCTAATCTGCCATAGGCCCCTATATACCGCCTCCTCATGCTGCTGCCAAGTCCAGAGTCTCTCATGGGTCCCTTTACGGCCTCCCATTGCTGCTGTCTCCATCGCCACACTCTGCCATGTGCCACTTTCAGATCTCCTCACACACTGCTGGTGTGTTGAATTTTTTGACATAGGGTGCTGGCAGATTACGGGCCTCCTATAGCTGCTGCCAGGCCCCTAATCTGCCATGGGCCCCTATATACCGCCTCCTCATGCTGCTGCCAAGTCCAGAGTCTCTCATGGGTCCCTGTACGGCCTCCCATTGCTGCTGTCTCCATCGCCACACTCTGCCATGTGCCACTTTCAGGTCTCTTCACACTGCTGGTGTGTTGAATTTTTTGACATAGGGTGCTGGCAGATTACGGGCCTCCTATAGCTGCTGCCAGGCCCCTAATCTGCCATAGGCCCCTATATACCGCCTCCTCATGCTGCTGCCAAGTCCAGAGTCTCTCATGGGTCCCTTTACGGCCTCCCATTGCTGCTGTCTCCATCGCCACACTCTGCCATGTGCCACTTTCAGATCTCCTCACACACTGCTGGTGTGTTGAATTTTTTGACATAGGGTGCTGGCAGATTACGGGCCTCCCATAGCTGCTGCCAGGCCCCTAATCTGCCATGGGCCCCTATATACCGCCTCCTCATGCTGCTGCCAAGTCCAGAGTCTGTCATGGGTCCCTGTACGGCCTCCCATTGCTGCTGTCTCCATCGCCACACTCTGCCATGTGCCACATTCAGGTCTCTTCACACTGCTGGTGTGTTGAATTTTTTGACATAGGGTGCTGGCAGATTACGGGCCTCCTATAGCTGCTGCCAGGCCCCTAATCTGCCATAGGCCCCTATATACCGCCTCCTCATGCTGCTGCCAAGTCCAGAGTCTCTCATGGGTCCCTTTACGGCCTCCCATTGCTGCTGTCTCCATCGCCACACTCTGCCATGTGCCACTTTCAGATCTCCTCACACACTGCTGGTGTGTTGAATTTTTTGACATAGGGTGCTGGCAGATTGCGGGCCTCCTATAGCTGCTGCCAGGCCCCTAATCTGCCATAGGCCCCTATATACCGCCTCCTCATGCTGCTGCCAAGTCCAGAGTCTCTCATGGGTCCCTGTACGGCCTCCCATTGCTGCTGTCTCCATCGCCACACTCTGCCATGTGCCACATTCAGATCTCCCCACACACTGCTGGTGTGTTGAATTTTTTGACATAGGGTGCTGGCAGATTACGGGCCTCCCATAGCTGCTGCCAGGCCCCTAATCTGCCATGGGCCCCTATATACCGCCTCCTCATGCTGCTGCCAAGTCCAGAGTCTCTCATGGGTCCCTGTACGGCCTCCCATTGCAGCTGTCTCCATCGCCACACTCTGCCATGTGCCACTTTCAGGTCTCCTCACACTGCTGGTGTGTTGAATTTTTTGACATAGGGTGCTGGCAGATTACGGGCCTCCTATAGCTGCTGCCAGGCCCCTAATCTGCCATAGGCCCCTATATACCGCCTCCTCATGCTGCTGCCAGGTCCAGAGTCTCTCATGGGTCCCTGTACGGCCTCCCATTGCTGCTGTCTGCATCGCCACACTCTGCCATGTGCCACTTTCAGGTCTCCTCACACACTGCTGGTGTGTTGAATTTTTTGACATAGGGTGCTGGCAGATTACGGGCCTCCCATAGCTGCTGCCAGGCCCCTAATCTGCCATGGGCCCCTATATACCGCCTCCTCATGCTGCTGCCAAGTCCAGAGTCTGTCATGGGTCCCTGTACGGCCTCCCATTGCTGCTGTCTCCATCGCCACACTCTGCCATGTGCCACATTCAGGTCTCTTCACACTGCTGGTGTGTTGAATTTTTTGACATAGGGTGCTGGCAGATTACGGGCCTCCCATAGCTGCTGCCAGGCCCCTAATCTGCCATGGGCCCCTATATACCGCCTCCTCATGCTGCTGCCAAGTCCAGAGTCTGTTATCGGTCCCTGTACGGCCTCCCATTGCTGCTGTCTCCATCGCCACACTCTGCCATGTGCCACATTCAGGTCTCTTCACACTTCTGGTGTGTTGAATTTTTTGACATAGGGTGCTGGCAGATTACGGGCCTCCCATAGCTGCTGCCAGGCCCCTAATCTGCCATGGGCCCCTATATACCGCCTCCTCATGCTGCTGCCAAGTCCAGAGTCTGTCATGGGTCCCTGTACGGCCTCCCATTGCTGCTGTCTCCATCGCCACACTCTGCCATGTGCCACTTTCAGATCTCCTCACACACTGCTGGTGTGTTGAATTTTTTGACATAGGGTGCTGGCAGATTACGGGCCTCCTATAGCTGCTGCCAGGCCCCTAATCTGCCATAGGCCCCTATATACCGCCTCCTCATGCTGCTGCCAAGTCCAGAGTCTCTCATGGGTCTCTGTACGGCCTCCCATTGCTGCTGTCTCCATCGCCACACTCTGCCATGTGCCACATTCAGGTCTCTTCACACTGCTGGTGTGTTGAATTTTTTGTCATAGGGTGCTGGCAGATTACGGGCCTCCCATAGCTGCTGCCAGGCCCCTAATCTGCCATGGGCCCCTATATACCGCCTCCTCATGCTGCTGCCAAGTCCAGAGTCTGTCATGGGTCCCTGTACGGCCTCCCATTGCTGCTGTCTCCATCGCCACACTCTGCCATGTGCCACTTTCAGGTCTCTTCACACTGCTGGTGTGTTGAATTTTTTGACATAGGGTGCTGGCAGATTACGGGCCTCCTATAGCTGCTGCCAGGCCCCTAATCTGCCATAGGCCCCTATATACCGCCTCCTCATGCTGCTGCCAAGTCCAGAGTCTCTCATGGGTCCCTTTACGGCCTCCCATTGCTGCTGTCTCCATCGCCACACTCTGCCATGTGCCACTTTCAGATCTCCTCACACACTGCTGGTGTGTTGAATTTTTTGACATAGGGTGCTGGCTGATTACGGGCCTCCTATAGCTGCTGCCAGGCCCCTAATCTGCCATAGGCCCCTATATACCGCCTCCTCATGCTGCTGCCAAGTCCAGAGTCTCTCATGAGTCCCTGTACGGCCTCCCATTGCTGCTGTCTCCATCGCCACACTCTGCCATGTGCCACTTTCAGGTCTCCTCACACACTGCTGGTGTGTTGAATTTTTTGACATAGGGTGCTGGCAGATTACGGGCCTCCCATAGCTGCTGCCAGGCCCCTAATCTGCCATGGGCCCCTATATACCGCCTCCTCATGCTGCTGCCAAGTCCAGAGTCTGTCATGGGTCCCTGTACGGCCTCCCATTGCTGCTGTCTCCATCGCCACACTCTGCCATGTGCCACTTTCAGGTCTCCTCACATACTGCTGGTGTGTTGAATTTTTTGTCATAGGGTGCTGGCAGATTACGGGCCTCTTATAGCTGCTGCCAGGCCCCTAATCTGCCATGGGCCCCTATACCACCTCCTCATGCTGCTGCCAGGTCCAGAGTCTCTCATGGGTCCCTGTACGGCCTCCCATTGCTGCTGTCTCCATCGCCACACTCTGCCATGTGCCACTTTCAGGTCTCCTCACACACTGCTGGTGTGTTCCATTTTTTGTCATAGGGTGCTGACAGATTACGGGCCTCCCATTGCTGCTGCCAGGCCTGTAATCTGCCATGGGCCCCCGTACCGCCTGGTCACACTGCTGCTGGGTCCACAGTGTGACATGGGTCCCTGTACCGCCTCCCATTGCTCCCACTCTGCCATGTGCCACTTTGAGGTCTCCTCACACTCCTGCTGTTTTCCATTTTGTCATAGGTTGCTGGCAGATTACAGGCCTCCCATAGGTGCTGCCAGGCCCCAAATCTGCCATGGGCCCCCGTACCGCCTGGTCACGCTGCTGCTGGGTCCACAGTGTGACATGGGTCCCTGTACCGCCTCCCATTGCTCCCACTCTGCCATGTGCCACTTTGAGGTCTCCTCACACTCCTGCTGGTTTCCATTTTGTCATAGGTTGCTGTATGGCCTCCCATTGCTGCTGCCTCCACCGCCACACTGTGGCTCCAAACACTGGTTTTGGCCCCGTGACTGCCCAAATGAGTGAAGTGTGCGGTGATTCTAAGATCGACGGCACTCATCTGCATGTCATACTGACTGACAGTATTATTTCTCTTCCCCAGCAGACTCCAAGGGCATTTAAATTAAAGGTACAGTGTTCTGCACTAATATTAAGTCTCTCTGAAGCCTAGAAACACCCTTTTTTAAGTTAAATTCACAGCGAATATATTCGACTCGAATCGAATATTTTCCACGAATTCGCCGAATCGAATTTTTGAATACTTCGCTCATCTCTATTAATAATAATAATTAAAATGCACAGCTGCACCAGTTTTATTAAATCTCCACCAAAGTATTGAAGCCAAGGAAGCATATAAAAAATGAATTTTTTTTTTTAGAAGGTGGTTATCAATTGCAGCACCCCCCCCCATTGTACTAAACTCCTGTTTTCATTAGTTGCAGTTGTCTATATACACTTTTTTTAGCAATTGCTGGCCCTTTATACTGAATTCCCAGTGGCATGCACATTTATTAAACGTTAGCTGTATTTATCAAAAAGCTCAGAAACTTAAAAAAAAAGCCCTGCATAATAATTGTGCTCCAGATAAACCCCCCCAAATGATTTTAACACCATTCATGACTACGTCTTACCTTTCACGTTAGGATTGTATTTCAGCTCTTGTTCTCAGTAACTCCTAAGCTCAGTTGTGGTCAGTACCCTTTGGAATGTATTTATATACCTTACAATGCAAACAAAGCCTTAAATTCGAAGAAGCCTTGCCTACAAATATTGAAAAATATTACGTAAAAAAAAAAAAAAAAAAGTCCTGTGTGAGATCTGTAGGAATATAACTAAAACCACACACACCTTTCACCTACACCTTTAACACAGCAACGTATACTGTGACTTTTAATTTTTAACCTGCATGTATGATATAGAATGTATAGACAAATACAGTGCTGTCAAAAGTATTTGCCCCCTCCCTGATTTTTTATCACACTTAAACGATTCAGATAATCACCCGAGTAAATACAAAAATGCAGTTTTTAAATGTAAAAAGTAATCATAACTAATAACCTAATAATAATACTACTACTAATAATAGCAATAACAACCTAATAACTAATTAATTGCCCTCCAGAGGATTTACCCCCAAATACAGTGCTGTCAAAAGTATTTGCCCCCTCCCTGATTTTTTTATTGCATATTTATTAAACTGCATTTTGTATTTATTCGGGTGTTGATCTGAATCATTTAAGTGTAAAAAAGTAATCATAACTAATAGCAATAATAACCTAATAACTAAATTGCCCTCCAGAGGATTTACCCCCCTTCTTGACCAGGCCATTTCTTTGAGATACGGCACTGCGTTACTTTAACTGATAATTGCGCAGTCATGCAATGCTGCACCCAAATTAAATTTGTGTCCTTTTCTTCCCACAAATAGAGCATTTTTTCGGTGGTATTTTATTGCCTGTGCATTTTTTATTTTTGAGCTATAAAAAAAACCCGACAATTTTGAGGAAAAAAAAAATATATATATTTTTGACTTTTTGCTATTAAACATGTCCAATAAAAAAAATTAAAAATCAAATTTCAGCATAAATTTAGGACAAAAAAAATGTATTCTGTGACATGTCTTTGCTAAAAAAAAAAAAAAAAAAATCCCAATACGTGTAAATTGGTTTACATGAAAGTTATACCGCTTACAAGTGGCGGTATATATACACACACTGGGATTTTTTTTTTTTTACTAGTAATGGCGGCGATCAGCAACTTATAGCAGGACTGCAGCAGGCATTCTGACACTGGGAGGAACTGACTGTCACTCACATCCCCAGTGACACAGTACAGTGAGCAGTGCTAATAAAAAGCACTGACACTGTACTAATTATGGCACTGGGTAGGAAGGGATTAACATGTGGGGCGATCAAAGGGTTAACTGTGTGCTCTGTGTATGTGCGCTTCACTGTAAGCACACGGCTTTGTATGGCTCTTCTATGCAAAGCAGCGTGCAGGAGCTGACAGGGGAGAGATCTGTATTGTTTACATACAGTGCTCTCCCTCCATCGGTAATGCTCCTTGATCACCAGGTACAGTCGAGCAATCACCATCCGGGACCTGGTGATTGACAGCAGAGGCCGCAAATAGTGGCACGTGTAGGGCGCACGCACGCCCCCCTAGCTGGAAATGCAAAATCACACATATACATACATACACAGTGGGGATCGAAATTACAGATTAGACATTCTTATAATATGTCAACAAAAGTTAGATTTTATTTCCATCATTTACACTTTCAAAATAACAGAAAACAAAAAAATGGCGTCTGCAAAGGTTTGGGCACCCTGCAGAATTTATAGCATGCACTGCCCCCTTTGCGAAGCTGAGACCTGCCAGTGTCATGGATTGTTCTCAATCATCGTCTGGGAAGACCAGGTGATGTCAATCTCAAAGGTTTTAAATGCCCAGACTCATCTGACCTTGCCCCAACAATCAGCACCATGGGTTCTTCTAAGCAGTTGTCTAGAAAACTGAAAATAGTTGACGCTCACAAAGCTGGAGAAGGCTATAAGAAGATAGCAAAGCATCTTCAGATGTCAATATCCTCTGTTTGGAATGTAATTAAGAAATGGCAGTCATCAGGAACAGTGGAAGTTAAAGCAAGATCTGGAAGACCAAGAAAAATATCAGACAGAACAGCTCGCAGGATTGTGAGAAAAACAATTCAAAACCCACATTTGACTGCACGATCCCTCCAGAAAGATCTGGCAGACACTGGAGTTGTGGTACACTATTCCACTATAAAGAGATACTTGTACAAATATTGTCTTCATGGAAGAGTCATCAGAAGAAAACCTCTTCTACGTCCTCACCACAAAAATCATCGTTTGAACTTTGCCAAATGAACATATAGACAAGCCTGATGCATTTTGGAAACAAGTTCTGTGGACCGATGAGGTTAAAATTGAACTTTTTGGCCGGAATGAGCAAAGGTACGTTTGGAGAAGAAGGGGCACAGAATTTAATGAAAAGAACCTCTGTCCAACTGTTAAGCATGGGGTTGGATCAATCATGCTTTTGGGTTGTGTTGCAGCCAGTGGCACAGGGAACATCTCATGAATAGAAGGAAAAATGGATTCAATAAAATTTCAGCAAATTTTGGATGGTAACTTGATGCCATCTGTGAAAAAGCTGAAGTTAAAGAGAGGATGGCTTCTACAAATGGATAATGATCCTAAAACACACCATGAAATCCACGGGGGATTACATCAAGAGGCGTAAACTGAAGGTTTTGCCATGGCCTTCACAATCTCCTGACCTCAACATAATTGAAAATCTATGGATAGACCTTAAAAGAGCAGTGCGTGACAGACAGCCCAGAAATCTCAAAGAACTGGAAGACTTTTGTAAGGAAGAATGGGCAAAGATATTTCAAACAAGAATTGAAAGACTCTTGGCTGGCTACAAAAAGCGTTTACAAGCTGTGATACTTGCCAAAGGGGGCAGTACAAGATATTAACTCTGCAGGGTGCCCAAACTTTTGCAGACGCCATTTTTTTGTTTTCTGTGATTTTGAAAGTGTAAATGATGGAAAGAAAATCTAACTTTTGTTGACATATTATACGAATGTCTAATCTGTAATTTGATGCCTTTTGGAGATTTTTCCATTGCTTCTTTATGCACATTAATAAATATTTTTAGCTGGGGTGCCCAAACTTGCGATCCCACTGTAATATATATATATATATATATATATATAATTTTGCACACCCCTGCCACCCTGTAGCAGTATATCTGCTACAGGGTGGCAGGAAAGCAGTTAACCGAATATAATTTAAGTGTGAGAAATATGCAAAAAGAAATCAGGAAGAAGGCAAATACTTTCACAGCACTGTGTGTAATTAAAATTTTTTTGGACTTTATTTATAGTATTTTAATTTTTATATATAATTTATTTGCGCTGTGGAGGGTTTATAATTGTATTGGTATGTAATGATACAAACAGCTTGCCAGGAGTTTTCATGGTGACCCAAAAGTGGCTGAACATTTTTAGCTGAACATTCAGAAATACAATACCTTTCTAAAACAAATCTAATACATCTAAGCTGCAATCAGGATACAAATAATATATTTACCCAAGTTCTTATCTATGTTAGATTTATCTATGCATATTGGTGTTGTCCACCCCCCCCCCATTTCTAGTACAGGCATCATAGGGACAGAAAAGGTTTGGAAAACATCCCCAATGGATTTAGACAAAAATAAACCTGACTGGAATGGCAGCACACACTTACCTTTCCTATGCTCACCTAATGTTTCCTTTAGCACCAGTATCTGAAGAATTGCTCAGCCTTGAAAGATCATACAATTTGCAGAATGTGCCAGTGGCCAGCCAGTGCCCTCACAAGCTGAGTCTATAGCCTCATGAGCACTATGACCCCAGTGATTCATAGATTATTCAAATTTATATTCCTCCCAACAGCTGCAGTAAATAATGAGGGTGAAAAATAAAAGTGCCTGAGCAAATCATAAGTTCACAAATCACAGGATTGAGATCTACCAGTGGATTGCGGCCAGGTGACTGGTTGATCGACCCGCCACCTGCAGAATGAGGAGCTTTATAGAGAAGCAGTAGGAGTGGGGCTATATTTTACTAGCAGTAGCCAGTGCCGGAGTAGTGCTATAAATGGCAGTAGCCAGGGACGCTGCAGTGGCCACGGTCACAGAAGGAAATAAATGCTGTGTCACGTTTGGTGGGTGTATCGCCCACCAAGCGTGATACATTCCAGTGAATGGGGTCACTCTGCAAGCACCCTGCAACCTTGTACAATACAATCGACCAAGGGGTTAAAGAAGGTGGTGAGGAGGCATTGTATCATCTCCTCATCACCTGCTTTAAATCTTTGGACCCCACACTAGCACGCTGCAACCGCCTGCATTGCATGCGGATGGAGGGTGCTTGCAGAGTGGCCCCACTTGAATGGGTCATGACTGGCAGGTGGTAGTTCCCACTGAAAGCCACAGGGGGTATAACCCCTGCCATCACATGTTTACACCCTTGGCTTCTGCCTCTGCAGCTGGAGGGGGTAGGGACTGGGGATGGTAAACCCATGTCTCGACTGCACAATTATACCACCCCCTTACCCCGAACTCATGTGTGAACGATCCCTTAGATTGCCACCACCAAATGCAACTAAGGGCTCATTCACAAGGGCAGCAGGCACTGTCTCCAAGCATGTTTGATAGGTGGTGAAGAGGCAATACTGAGTTATTTAAATCTATAACTGCCGTACAATGCATGTGATTGGGGTGTGGTAGTACAGCAGTTATAGGTTTAAACCAGGTGGTGAGGAGGAGACATTGGGTGACACTGTGCATGGTGATCTTTGACTTCTCCCATGCTGCTCAGGTAGATAGTCACTTCTCTAAGTTTGTCTTAAAGTGTTCATTGATGGTATTAATACCTTCCCATGAAAGCAGACAAATCTAAGGGGAAAAAAAAAAAAAAAAAAAAATTATATCTATATTTCTTATCTCTGTTCCCTCAAGATTAACTGGGGATTAAGAAAGATTGTCACCTTTTTGCATTAAGAAGTCATTTGAATTTGTGTTTTATTGCACAGGCTAAGACAGACTTTGGCATGCATGGTACAACTACCATCTAATGTGTACAGCTTACTGGTGTCTTATTTACACCATACATAAATATATAGAAGAGGTAAGAGGAGTTTTAGCGAATGATTATATTACGCAACATTACACGAGTGAGAGGAGTTTCCTTTCTGGCTGATGTTGAGCAAGGTTTCTTGCTGACAAGATAGTTTTCCCATTGACAGAGGTGAAGCAAGTTTTCTGGATGACCCAGTGAAGCCATTTTTTTAGGACAGAGGTGAAGCAAGTTTTCTGTCCGACAGAGGTGACGGGAGTTTCTTGGTTTGACAGTAGATGAACTGAGTTTATTACACAAAGAGAAGGGGATGTTGGGGTTTTGAAGTCATAGTCTTCGGTAATTCTGGCTTGGTTCGATCCGTGAAGGGTTTGTTGACATTTGTGCAAAAGCCAAACCTGGCATCCAACCCTATTGAAGTCTTTGATGGAGCAGGGGATCTTGACTCTACATTCTGGTCATTTTTAAGGCTAATAGGGAAATTATAAAAGAATGTGCATGGAAAGCTGGACACTACTGGGGAATATTTAAAGCGGTAGTAAACTCTGGAACTGCAATCCAAAATACATACAAGGCCACTATTCCTTTGCTATATAAGCACACTGCAGTATAAATGTTCCCGTTATCTTGCTTTATTTCTATAACTTTGCTTACTCTACATCTGCTGTCTCTCTGCAGAAGGTTGTGCCATCTTAAGTGTTCTCTTCTAATTTCATCACACAGTAACCTTCTGCCTGTTCTTGTCTGTAATCTTGCGCATGCACATTACAAATTTAGCCAAGCCTCAATTTTATTATCGCTTCGCTACTATAGAAACATTTAGTGTAAGTGGTACCCCCCTAGGAGCCAATAATTTTGTACATGCCTTTCCTGTAATTTCCCTACAGCCAGGCACAAATGTACAGTCACTCCGTTGGCCCAAGAAATTGGATAGGAGTGGTGGAGGATGGGATACTCCAATAACCCCTAGTAATAAACTTAAGGACAACTGTTCTTGCTTCTTAGAACACTGGGCACAGTCCCTATAATACAGGTGTTAGGCAGGCTCTGCAGTGACAGTATTTAGGAGGTTAACTCTTCCTCTGTGGACAGTCTAAGCAATGTCCCTTCTCAAGGAATTAGACTATGCTCTTTGGGACACTATTTTTTCACTCAGCTGACCACAGCTGAGTGAAACAGGAGGGGTGGCAGCAGCACTCCATCTGTAGGAGCCCTCACCCTTGTCTGTACTCACTGATGCCTCTGGACAAAATGATTGCCTCCTGCCAGTATCCTGCAGGCACTTCCTCACAGTAGTAACCTTAGATAACATCCCCTCAGTTAACTCTCAACCTTTTGGTAGCTCCAGGCCCTCCATTCTCCCAGCTGGGGCCTCCACTTGGCAAGCACATGGCAGTGATCTTTCCCTGTGCAAGAAGACAAGCTGCTCTCAGCATCAGGGTATCTATGTTGTACCTCAGTGAATTACTACTTGCAATACATTAAAATGGACATTAATAAATGAACATTCTGAGCTCCAACTCTCAAGGAACAGACTTTAGAGCCCAAAACACAGACTCCTGTTCACAGCTGTCCCCCAGAGCCAAGTCAGATCCCAACCCCACTGACTGGGATTTTAGCGTGGCAAATCAATGCACACCACTCCAGAAAGTGGGAAAAGCAAACTCTGTAAGTGAGCGACCAAACTTGGGAAAGCTTACATCAGAAGTGAAAAGCCTCAACCTGAGATCTCCAGTGGTCTCCATTCAAGTAGAGAGTATACACCAAAGCTTTGTTGGACACAGGGGCCCAGGTGACTATTGTATAGGGATTTTTATGAAAAACATCTGAAGCCGGTCTCCTTCCAGACGTTAGAGGAACTAGAGATCTGGGGAACACATGACCCCAAAGTGCCCCTAAGACAATTACATACCTATTAGTTTGATCTTTGAGCTAATCATGACAAGAAGAGCAGAGACTTGACACTCTGGTGATTGTCCCAAACCCGTGGGGATAAAGCAGTGTTCACAACTTATTGGGACCAACACCAACTTAGTACATAGACTCCTTACTCCACTAACTGAACAAAACAGTACCTACTGTATAGAAAGCATACACCCACAGCTTTGCCAAGTGTACCAGAGAATTGTCAGAGAGTTGAGGGCTCTAGAAGAGGAGGAGGGGGTGGAAATGGGTATAGACTGGCAATCACTGCTGACTGCTATAAAAGATGGCCTTTTGACAACCACCCCTGCCTCGAGTTCAACTGCCCCTTCTACAAGTTTTCATCCAGAGATTCCATCTTCCTCAGAAGCAATCCTCCCAGGACTTGCTGAGCCCACTTCTTCATTAAGCTTCAATATTGAAGACTTCCTTCTTTCCTGAATTTAAAGTGGATTCCCTAAAGGGTCATTTGAACAGGATCTTAAAGCAAAGCATGCTGCCAAACTCTTAAACCCAGAAGAGGCAGAGAGTGCTTCCCCTCAGTAGGAGTTTAGAGAATGAAGGGAGATAAGGGCACCCAAAAGACTGACTTACAATGTTCTGGGAGAAAGCTCTGAAGAAGCCTTCCATGGAAGATAAAGAATCTTAGAAGCTCCCATTTACAGTTTTAAATATAGGGCATAGTAAACCTCTCAAATGCCACATCCATAAATGTCAAATCTATAATCAGAAAAAAACCTAAATGTTGGACTTTGCTGGCATTAAAGGGGAACACACTCAGGTGTATATACAGCATCTCCCAGAAGTGATTACACCCTTCACATTTTTGTAAAGATTTTATTCTGTTTTTTTTCATGTGACAACACTGAAGAAATGACACTTTGCTACAATGTAAAGTAGTGAGTGTACAGCTTGTATAACCATGTAAATTTGCTGTCCCTTCGAAATAACTCAACACAGCCATTAATGTCTAAACCGCTGGCAACAAAAGTGAGTACACCCCTAAGTGAAAATGTCCAAATTGGGCCCAATTAGCCATTTTTCCTACCCGTTGTCATGTGACTCGTTAGTGTTACAAGGTCTCAGGTGTGAATGGGGAGCAGTTGTGTTAAATTTGGGGTTATCGCTCTCACTCTCATACTGGTCACTGGAAGTTCAACATGGCACCTCATGGCAAAGAACTCTGGATTTGAAAAAAAGAATTGTTGCTCTATGTAAAGATGGCATAGGCTATAAGAAGATTGCCAAAACCTTGAAACTGAGCTGCAGCATGGTGGCCAAGACCATACAGTGGTTTAACAGAACAGGTTCCACTCAGAACAGACCTCGCCATGGTCGACCAAAGAAGTTGAATGCACGTGCTCAGTGTCATATCCAGAGGCTGTCTTTGGGAAATAGATGTAGGAGTGCTGCCAGCATAGCTGCAGAGGTTGAAGGGGTCGGGGGTCAGCCTGTCAGTGCTCAGACCATACGCCGCATACTGCATCAAATTGGTCTGCATGGCTGTCATCCCAGAAGGAAGCCTCTTCTAAAGATACAGAAACCCCCCCCCCCAAAATGTTTGCTGAAGACAAGCAGACTAAGGACATGGATTACTGGAACCATGTCCTGTGGTCTGATGAGACCAAGATAAACCTATTTGGTTCAGATGGTGTCAAGCGTGTGTGGCAGCAACCAGGTGAGGAGTACAAAGGCAAGTGTGTCTTGCCTACAGTCAAGCATGGTGGTGGGAGTGTCATGGTCTGAGGCTGTATGAGTGCTGCCGGCACTGGGGAGCTACAATTCATTGAGGGAACCATGAATGCCAGCATGTACTGTGACATACTGAAATAGAGCATGATCCCCTCTCTTCAGAGACTGGGCCGCAGGGCAGTATTCCAACACGATAACGATCCCAAACACACCTCCAAGATGACCACTGCCTTGCTAAAGAAGCTGAGGGTAAAGGTGATGGAATAGCCAAGCATGTCTCCAGACTTAAACCCTATTGAGCATCTGTGGGGCATCCTCAAATGGAAGGTGAAGGAGCGCAAGATCGCTAACATCCACCAGCTCCATAATGTCATCATGGAGGAGTGGAAGAGGACTCCAGTGGCAACCTGTGAAGCTCTGGTGAACTCCATGCCCAACAGGGTTAAGGCAGTGCTGGAAAAGAATGGTGGCCACACAAAATATTGACACTTTGAGCCCAATTTGGACATTTTTACTTACTTTTGTTGCCAGCGGTTTAGACATTAATGGCTGTGTGTTGAGTTATTTTGAGGGGACAGCAAATTTACACTGTTATGCAGGCCATACATGGTTCGAATTTGGAATGATTTTTCGTCCGAAAATTGGAAATGTTCGCTCGGTAATCCGGTGGTGCCATCATTGATTTTGAAAATCGTCCGACCAAGTCATAAAGTTCACCCCATATAACATGCAAAACTTCTGTTTCTTCCAGGTCATGGCTCATGTGCATATTCTTTTCAGAAAAACGATTGTACAATTTGACCATCATGGAGTCGAAAATCGGTCGTTTTTAACGAATTTTCCAACATGCCTGATCACCGAAAAGGGGAGGAACTGCGAAAATCGGCTGGTACCCAGCCAAAATAAGCAGATTATTCTTATGTCCAACTTTTGGACGAAAAATAGGTCGATTTTCGACCCACGTATGGCCAGCCTTATACAAGCTGTACATTCACTAACATTGTAGCAAAGTGTCATTTCTTCAGTGTTGTCACATGAAAAGATATAATAAAAAATATGTACAAAAATGTGAGGGGAGTACTCACTTCTGTGACACTGCATAAAATACAAATTTTATTTATTATACAAAAGGAAAAAACGGGAATTCAAATACAGTAATACTGTTACGAATACCTCGGTCAACGTAATTTTTACGAATGAAAATCCATTGACAATAATGCCTCGCTTTACTAATTTTTTTTCACAATACGAAGTGTATGTCGGTGCAGATTTTTAAATGCAATTGCCTGCTTTTTTTTTTCTTCACTATAGCTCACAGGATTAGTTGTTACTTTCCCTGGCGTTAAAGAAAAAAACTTTGTTTCTTTTAAGAAACTAAAAGGAAACATTGTTTTTTTCAACTTGGGGAAATAAACTAAGAAAACTGTTAGCTGAATTTCTGAGCTATAGTGAAGAAAGAAAGTAAAGAAAAAAAAAAAAAAGAAAAAGAAAACAGAAAAGCACACTGCGTGGGGTCCCCCCTCCTATCCATATTAAGCCCTTCGGGTCTGGTATGGATTTTGAGGGGAACTCCCACGCCAGCATTTTTTAGAAAATGGAATGCGGGTCCCCCCAAAATCCATACCAGACCCTTATCCCAAGCATGCAGCCTGGCAGGACAGGAAATGGGGGGCGAGCCCCCCCTCCTGAATAATAACAGGCCACATGCCCTCAACATGGGGGTGCTTTGGGGCAGGGGGGCTCCCCCCCAAAGCACATTGTCCCCATGCTGATGGGGACAAGGGCCTCTTCCCCACAACCCTGGCCGGTGATTGTGGGGGTCTGTGGGCAGGGGGCTTTAGAATCTGGATGCCCTCAAATCTTGGCTCCCCCTATGTGAATGAGTATGGGGGTACATATTCCCAAAAAACAAAGTGTAGTGTGGAAAAGAAAAAAAAAAAAAAGAAAAAAAACACAAAAAGGAACACAATGTCCCACACAGTAGATCCAAGGTCAATCATGATGGCCGCCGCCGCCGACCTAAAAAAAATGAATAAAAAAAAGCTCCGTTCCCGACAATGGCTTCATGCCGTCTGCCTGCTCCAGTGGTTTGACAGTTCTTAAATATGTAAGAACTATAATCCAAAGAGTGGGAGTCACTAGTGCAGCAGCTGAGTAATAGTGTGTATTTGCCAATGATTGCATCTCCTGACTGATGGGGCTTATCTTTGTTTAATGTAAATATGTTATGCCAAACGTTTTCGGTTTGTTTTGTTCCAGTTTTTTGGGGACCAAAGATTTCAAGTGGGGGGAGTGTGTAACCCATTGAAATGTTATTATTTGTAACATAAAAATGGACATGGAACTTATATCCTGTATAGCAGGAGATTGGCCAGGAGAGTGTGGCGAGAGACTGAAGGAGAAGGAAGTATGCTCATGACTGACGTGCTAAACTAGGTCAGGGTTGGACAGAGGAAGAGGCTACTGACAACTCGGTCGGCCACAGTGCCCAGCAGGCCAATCTGACAGCAGGAGACCAGATGGGATGCCAAATCTGAGCAGAGAGTCTGTTGGCTGACCCAGTTTGCAGAGAAAGACAGACCGCTACGATCTGGCAGACTACTTTGATGGTGTGAGAGACCCATGCACCCACTAACCAAGTAAATACTAACAGTTTGCCACCGCAGCTATCTACTGTGAAGAATTAGCTTAGTAGTCGGTTGTTCTTGACCCCTGGATGAGTCAGAGCATGGTGAAAAAGGCACAGCAGGATCTTGGTGAATCAAATGGTACTTTATTTACAAGGTCTGTGATCACAACGTGCAGATATCCACAACTGCAAAAGTAAAACAAAAACAGAAAATAAAGCCTTGCCACGTTGGGGCATCTAACTGCAAACACAGGATCCTAACTACTCATCTGGATACAGCCTACCACTGCTCAGACACATAGACCCCGATTTACTATTGTGCCTGGGCGCATTTCTGTGGGCTAACGTCTACCTTTTAATAGCGACCGTCTACTTTTAGACTGCAAAGACATTTACTAAAGTGAAGCGTCAACAAGTAGACTCCAAATCGAATTTACTAACCAGATACAGCCCAGGAATCAGACTCAAAAAGCAGACTTGCTAAGAAGCACATTTAACACAAAAAAAAAAACAAAAAAAAAAACCAATCACTGCAGAGACATGTTCACATTGAAATTTGCCTTGCCAAATATCAGGACTTCACTTTAAACAATATCTGACATTTCAAAACATTTTTAAAAGGTGTAAAAAATTTTTTTAAAGCAAGTTGTCACAGTGAAGAACTAGACGCTTCTCCAGTGTCTATAGCCGGATATAACTGAGCATGTGCAGAACACATTTTAGACGTCTTCTGTGGGAGTTTTCTTTTTAGACCTTGTTCAATAGTTAAGCTCTGTGTGGAGTCCACTGACAGACGGCACTCGATCAAGTCTGTGTTTAACAAACAGCACTAGGCATATCTTTATGTATTCTAATTTGATTTCCTTAGTTCTATTGATTCTATTTGTTTCTTATCCTTTATAATTATTTCTGTAATGATTTTACTTATTTTGAAGGTCTAGATAATATTTATTTTAACAGCTGAATGTAAAAATAAAGGTCTGCAATAAAATAAAAACCACACACAACAGTGTGGGGTTTCCCCAAAAATCCATACCACACCCTTATCAGAGCATGCAGCCCGGCAGGTCAGGAAACAAGGGGGGGGGGGGGGCGAGCAAGTGCCCCCCCTCCTGAACCATACCAGGCCACATGTCCTCAACATGGGGGGGTGCTTTGAGGCAGGGGGGCTCCCCCCAAAGCACCTTGTCCCCATGGGGACAAGGGCCTCTTCCCCACAACCCTGGCCGATGGTTGTGGGGGTCTGTGGGCAGGGGGGGCTTCCAGATCCTGATAAGCCCCCCGCCTGCAGACCCCCACAACCACAGGCCAGGGTTGTGTGCAAGAGGCCCTTGTCCCCGTCAACATGGGGACAAGGTGCTTGGGGGGGAGCCCCCCTGCCCCCAAAGCACCCCCCCCATGTTTAGGGCATGTGGCCTGGTATGGATCAGGGGGTGCTCGCTCGTCCCCCCTTTCCTGACCTGCCGGGCTACATGCTCGAATAAGGGTCTGGTATGGAATTTGGGGGGAACCCCACGCTGTTTTTTTACATTTCGGCGTGGAGTTACCCCTTAATATCCATACCTGACCCAAATGGCTTGGTATGGATGGGACAGAGGACCCCACACTGTTTTTTTTATTATGGTGCTGGTTTTTTAATGTAATTCTGTTTTTTTTTGGTCTTCACTATAGCTCAGAAATTCAGCTGTCACTTTCCCTGGCTCAAAGAGAAAGTTTTGTTTGAGTTTATTTGCTTAAAGGTAACAAGGTTGACTTTTAGTTAATTAAAATTAAGAAATTGTTCTGTAACTTCAGGGAAAGTGACAGCTAAGCTTGTGAACTATAGTGAAGGACAAAAAGGCACGCCATTAGCATTGAAAAATCAGCACCGACATATACTTTGTATTGTGAACCAAATTATTCGAACATTTGTAAACCGACCAATTAACTTAAATGGTTTGGCATTTGTACACCAAATATGACTTTCCCCGAGGCGTAAACCGAGGTACGCCTGTATTAGTATTGCAATCCTTTGTATTGGGATACATAGAACCAACATACATCAGATTTGGCAACATAGCACAACATTTGTGTCACATTGGAGATATCTGGCTAGTTACACTGACCTTGCCCAGGGACTTAGGGTTGATTCACAGCACAGAAATACAGGGTGGATTAGTATTGCAGCTCTGTGGATTAGTGGTTAGCACTGCTGCCTCACAGCTCTAGGGTTGTTGGTTTGAATCCCAATCACGGCAAGAAAGTAGCATGATCTCCCTGTGTGGCTGTCTTCAAATAGATGTTCTGGCAACATCTTTGCTTTCTGTCTAAATGATCCCTAGAATGTGAATTAGAATGAGGCCTTGTCTGTCGAAACACCTTCAAAGCTGCACCTAATGTGAATGTCATACAATGGGATGAGATAAGGGCCTGGACTACTAATAGATTTGATAATGCTGGTTTACACTCCACCCCCTTTTGTGAAGGATTTGACAAGCAAAGAGCTGAGAGAGAGAGAGAGAGAGAGAGAGAGAGAGAGAGAGAGAGAGAGAGAGACATACTGAAAAGTGATAAAGAGCCATACAGAAGAGTGAGCGAGAGATACATACTGAAGAGTGATAAAGAGACATACAGAAGAGTGAGAGAGAGAAAAGACTTGGCTGGGTAATCCACACATCAAAATTGTTACAAATACTGGCGTCGATTTTTCCCCCAAATGCATAGCAGACACTTATCTGAGCAGGCAGGTACCACATGCCTTCAAAGATTTATTTCCTTTGTTGATTTAGCTGCTTCGCTCACACTATATGCAATTGAAAATTGCGCGTTAAGTTGCCAATTTCACCGTTTTCTAGAGATTTTCAAACTAGTTGTGATTTCAATTTTGTTTAACATTGTAATTTCTATTGGAGTCTAGATGTGAAATTGCTACTAAATGGCCCAAAAGTTCGACAAGAACTACCTTTGAAATCGTGCTGCAACAAATCGTGTATATTCATACACTCACATTCATTATATCCGATATCAAGTACGATGTCAATTCACAAATCGCACCTGAAATTGTACACCCTGGATGCAACTTGTCATGCGATTGGCATGGCCAGCAACTTGTCATTTGCATGGCAAATTGCACACAATGTTATTGGGGGCTAACACCACTGTCACATCTAATTTGATGTGGCAATTGCACAACTTTGCAGTGAAGTTGCACAAGTTCACAATCCAATTGGATGTGAACAGAGCCTACAGTGGACAGTAGGGTGCGACTTGGTCTACGATTTGCAAGTTGCCTGTCATGCCGATTGCATGCCAAATCGCAAACAATGTTACTGGGGGCCACCAGGTCACATTAAAGCAGATTTCTAAGTGGTGTTATTTACACTACAGTCACATCATGTGACTTACAGTGACGTCACAGGATTTCAAAGTCGGGGGACATGCTGATTTAAAGTGCGATTTGCAAGACATCTTACACAGATCTCTCTGCAAAACTCACGAAAAGTAGTGTATTCATTACTTTAGAAATTGCTGCGGCTCCAACCAAGTTTGAACCACACCAATATGAACACTCTAATAGCGGTCACATTGAGTGCGACTTGGCATGTGATTTGCATGACATGAGGCTTGCAAATCATATGCCAAGTCGCACCCTATTGTCTGCTACTAGAGCAGTCACATGGGTGCGCTTCCGACACTGATTTTTAAAGTAGGACATGTACTACTTTTGTGGCGATTTGCATAGATATTGATGTCAGATGTCTTGCAAATCACAAGGAAAATCGTCATCTTCACTGTAAGTCGCACGATTTCTAAATCCGCTTTGATGTGACTGCAGTGTAAGGCCTTTTTATGTTTGATTTCCTGAGTCTTTTCCGATCTATGGGAAATTGCCGCATACTAGCAAAAGTGAATTGACATTTTCAGTATTGCATACGAGATGTGGTCATGTGACTGCCTTAACACATGTGGTAATTTGGAGTGAATTGTGCCCATAGGGCCAAGAAATATTGCCAATAGGATTCCCTTTCACATCCCTGTTCAATGTTCTGTTGTATGCTGCACAGGTACACTTCACTGTGGCTTTCTTTCTGACTCTGATTTGTGGGGCCTGTGTACCAAGGGGTAACGCAGGTGGGAAGAGGATTAATCAGGTGCAAACACTTTCTCTGACCAAATGATTGACAGTGGTGGGTGTGGCCTACCTTATATAAAGAGATGCAGTAGTGGGTGATTTTTCCTTGCACAGGCATATTATTTTCTGCAAGTCTTTGTCTGTGGTGGCTTGGGGAGGAAGAGATAATGTGGTGAATTGCCCCAGGCCATGCTCACGCTGTGTTTTGATGTGGGCTGTAAATGTTTTGCATGTTCTTCCTTCTAAGGTGTGTTTGTGTGTTATTGTACAATGATTGTGTGTTTATTATCTTTTTATTATAATCCTAACACATGTCCATTGCTCTGCTCTTCCAAGTTTGCTTTATTTAGACTGAAATGCAGTCTTCAGACAAACATGGTGAGAAATGTATGTGTGGGGGATTTGGGGAGGTGTTTTTATTTTGGCACGTATGTATTTTTATATTGATATTTCGATCTGCAGCTTGTTTTGTGGATAGATAAGCCCAATACGTGATTTATATTAACTGTTTGTTTCCTGCTGTAACCTGTGAAAGCACAGTTCATTAGAAGTATAATCTTTTAGATTGTAAACTCTTATGAGCAGGACCATTCTATTTTAGCAACATCAATCCTGCTTTTTTTTTTTTTTTTAACCAAGAAATTGAATGTACTTACTTTTTGCTGTCCAAATAAATGTGGAATGTGTATTTGATCAATAAACATTTGGACTATATTTTTGGGGGATTATTTCATGTTCTAGTTGAATGTAGCACAGTGCCTAAATGGTTAGTACTTCCGCCTGGCAGTACTAGGGTTGTTGGTTTAAATCCCAGCCACGGCACCTCCTGCCTGGAGTTTGCATGTTCTCCCTGTGCCTGTGTGGTTTTCCTCCGGGTACTTCAGTTTCCTCCCACACTCTAAAGACATTCTGGTAGGTTAATTTGATCCTGTCAAAATTGGCCCTAGTATATGTATGAATGTAAGTTAGGGACCTTAGATTGTACACCCCTTGAGGGTTAGGGACTGATGTGAATTTACAATATATATGTAAAGCGCTGCGTAAATTGACAGCGCTATATAAGTTCCATAAATAAATCTACTAGCACCCCTTAACTCTTATTTTTGCTAGCTATATAATATGCCCAAGTCTTCCTTGTTAGAGCACACATATGCATGTATGTCCAAAATAAACCAACCCCTATTGCACCACAAGACCATGTTAAGTACCAATGAATAGGTCGTGTTCAATGTCCATCTAGCTATTTTTCTACAATCCTCTTAACAGTAATAAATTGGGCCCCCAATTTATGTCGACTTTGGGCCTTTACCAGCAAATATATATTCGCCAATGTCATATACACAGTATAGCTGCAAGCATACAGTCACAAATGCCAAATCCACAATAGAACTGCAAACATATATTTGCGAATGTCATACACAATGGAGCCGCATGTAAAATTGCTATGGTGCACAAATCAACGCCAAGATGGCTGTTGGAGGAGGCGCTAGAGCAGCTGTCATACCGGAAATAAGTCATGACGTTTGCAGAAGGACGTTTGCACACACCCGGAAGTGGAAGTGGGGAGTGTGAGTGGATGGGAGTGTAGTTAGGAGAGTTTAGTGGTAATTTGCAAGTCTATTTTTTAGTTTTGTGAATTGTTCTTTTGTGGAATTCCAGACCACATCTGGACATGGCGAGATCGCTGTTCTCCACCGAGGAGCTGACCCTCATTTGCTGGGGAAACATTGCTAATAATTGTATTTTCAGTTGAAAACATGTCCAATTCCTAGATCCATTGCGGTACATAGCAGAGGTTCAAGGTTCTTCCTAACTATACAGGCGGCACAGACACAAGCATACACCCAGGGCCACTGTTAGATATCACGGGGCCCCGTACAGCATACCTGACAGCCCCCCACCGCCAGAGAAAATATCCAGATTATATTTATGGTAAAAATACACAAAAAAATTATTAATGGACATAATCCCAACCAAATTCCTGTGAAATCTAAATGATAAAACTGTACTCAGTTCATAAATGAAGCTGTGTGTAATTGAGGTGTAATTTAGGTCTTGTGTTCATGGGTGCTGTGGCCTGTAGAGTGGGAAACAGTGGTTTGTTTTTGTGGCTATTGCCGTTTGCAGGTAACCTATGTTACACTATAGAATTACTGCAGGTCATAATTTGACAAGCATATGGGTGCAGGTGTACAGCCCTGAACACAGACAGTGAGCATTCAGGGCCACTTCCCCACGCCTTCACACCTGTCAGATGACAACCTGTGATTATACAGCTGCTGTTTCCCCATAGTGTAACAGGTGGCTCTAGCCACATGAACAACCCCCTCATTCATGTTGTACAGGCCAGAGGACTTGTCTGAATGGGGAATTTTTTACTTTTTTTCCTCAGCTCATTAATTTTAATAGGCTGCCTATGTGTGGGAACATGCAAAAACACTGCAGGCATATTATTTTAAAAGTGTGTTGCACCTAACCGCACAGTAGTGTCATGCCATGCGTTGGTGGCTGTGAATGCCTCTGTATTTACTAGACATGTGGAGGTGCAATTAAGTTTTCACCATGGTACCTGTGCACATCTGCAAAGGGCATTGCATTTCTTTGCTGTGCTGGAAAAAACATGCATGTGTTTCTGCACCACAAATGGTGTGAACAAGTCCTAAGGGTCAGTTCACAATATAGAAACAGTCTAGATGTGTTCCAGATGTTTTTGCATGCACTTTTTTGATGCATGTTTAGCGTGTTCCAGTGCATTTGGGATGTGTTTTTGACATGTTCCAGTGCATTTTTTTATGCATTCCAGTTAATTTTTTTCCCCTCTTTTTCTTAAATTTAGTTAGGGACATGTGCGTTTTACCGCGTTCCAGTACAGTTCTATGCATAAACAATGCAGCCTGTTCGTCTTTTTTGGCAGCACCTGCAACACACTGGAACTGCAAGCGCTGATGTGAACTATGACATTGACAACCATATAACCTTCTTTCTGTGCATTTTGGATGCAAAAAAAAAAGCAACTGAAACACATGAAGTGTGAACTGGCCCTAAAGGTTATTATAGGTCAGGGAACAGGACTGACCAGGAATTGTGAATTCAATCAAATTAGTGGTGAGATAAAATCTGGAATCACATAATGCGAGATCTGAACTGGAGGTGATAGGAAATGAGACATTAACTTGATCAGTAAATAAATAGTTAAATAAAAAGAGTGGGGTGGGGATACATAGATTGGCAGATGGAACAGGTGATGACGGGGGTGGGGGGAGGGGGTCAAGTTGTATAAGGAGAGAGTTTAAACGCTCGTTCACACTTAACTTTATTTCTAACTCTTGCCAAATGGCCCTATAGTGTTTGACAGGTGATTGAGAAGCGTTTTTAATGCTCCTCAAATGCTCCCGAAACGCCCTATGTGCAGTTTTTAGGCATGTGATAAGCATTTACTAAATGTTAAAACTGCACCACAAATTCCTGTAATGAAGTTAAATGGTATTAACGCTCCGAAAATGCCTCGCAACCACACCGCAAATGTCTGCCAGGCATTTGAGGAGCGGAACCATAGACTTGAATGGGAGGCTTCAACTCCTCCTGACTCGACATGAGGCACCAGTTTGGCTATGATGCAATGCTAACGCTTCAGTGTGAACAGCACTGTGTGCTGCCATGTGCAGAATTTTCATAGGCATTTGAAAAGAGTAAAAAACGCTTCCCAAACACCTGTCTGACGCCTGCTCACAAAGCTAGTGTGAACATTGCCTTAGAGAAGATAAAGTTGCAATGAAATATAAACAGAAGGAAGATTGAAAAAGTGTCAAACGTGTCAGAATAACAGGACGTGGACGAATTTGACTATCAGCCGATTTTCCCGGCAATGATGGGCAAATCGGGCGATTGTTTTACCGATAAAAATATGCGCATGAGCCGTGTCCTGGAAGAAGAAGATTTTACATGAAAAGTCTTGCGGTTGCAACAATGTATCTATTTGTATCCGAATAAAAACATATGTATCCGAAATGGATACAAATGGATACATTGTTGCAACCGCAAGACTTTTCATGTAAAATATAATAGCAGAGCTCTCTGCAAGGGAGAGAAGTAAAAATGCCGGCCATAGACGGGACAAAAATCGGCCAATTTTTTTATTGAATGATCGAATTTTCATTTAAAAAAAAAAACAGCTTTTGACCCATCTATGGCCTGCATAAGACCAGAAACGCAGACATATACCAGGCCCAATTAACCTAACAGCATATTTTTGGAGTGTTGGCAGAAACACACCTGTGCAGAAAAAGCATGCAAACTGATATGCAGACAGGTGCAGCCATGACTGGGATTAGAACCCATGACCCATGTGCTGTAAATTCTGAGTTCTAACCACTACGCCACTGAGGGAGACAGAGTTTGAGCTGCAATGTAGAATAGTTACATTGTTTAAAAATTATAAAGCGAGCGCTGGTAAAATTATATAGACTACTAAAATGGTATTACACAAGATAAATATAAATCTAGGTATAGATATGAAGGTAGCAGCTAGCACTCAGGGTATTGGCAACAGTCCCAGAACAGAAATGTTACAGTAATAGTGCAGCGCTATAAATGCATGTTATCAATCATAAACGCATGTAAAATAAAAAGTGCAAATAAGTGCAATAATTATGTAAACTGGTAAATGGTGCTAAAAAAGTTCATACAATCATTCCTGAATAATGGAATGTCCTTCGTGTGTGAGTACCAACTCAGAGAGTGCCTATGAATGGCACGTGTGGTACTTATTTGCACATTTTTGATTTTACATGTGTTTATGATTGATAACATGCATTTATAGCACTGCACCATTACTTTAACATAGAATAGTTACATGATTAAAGAGAAGGAAGATATATAATTATATTGGGAAATTAGAACTAGATATTCCCAATTATTTGAGATAGAAGTGTGAAAATGTTTGACCTTTGAAAATAGAATGTGACACTCATTAGGAAATGCATTAGTTGTCTGATCATTTTAGAGAAACAGCAAAAAAAAAAAAAAAAAAAAAAAAAATTATATATTATATATATATATATATATATATATATATATATTTTAGAGGTGTACTTTTACTTTAAATTATAAGTATTCTCATATGCAAACAGAAAACCACCAACAAAGCCTGTGGTTGTGCGCCACCTAACATATTTGCACCTAAAAATGTGCCAGACACAATTCCATTTACTAACAGGAAAGAGTCTACAAGTAGACGCCTTTCAGAAGACTGACAGGTCTAGATTGTTTGAATTGAAAAAAGGAGGGGGGTAGCCACCTAACATGACACGTAAATATATGCCATATAAATATCTCCGTCTCACTGATAGTGAGAATTTATAAACCCAAAAGCTTTACATAAAACATAGCAGCATGACAAGAACACTGCTCAAAAAGAGTGGTTATTAGAAAATCCAAGCGGAGTAATAAATTACTCCGCTTGGATTTATTACTCCACTTGGATTTTCTAATAACCACTCTTTGTGAGCAGTGTTGTTCTTGTCATGCTGCTATGTTTTATGGTTTGAATTGAGTCTGCCTGAATGTTCAGCATCTGCTTGTAGACTCAATTCTTAGTAAATCAGGGCCATGGCGTTCACACAGAGTATCTCAAAGTCCATAGCCACACTTAATCTCACCACAGCCCTACTTGGTTGCTCCCCAGTCTGACCTGCACAAAAATCTGGTTCTATGTTGGAGCATTCTCCCTAAGCAGCCTGGGAGTTTTATAGAGCCCAGAGCCCTTAATATGCTACATCTGAGCTCATCCAAACAGGCTCACTACACAACACAAAAAGAAAAACAGTCAGTGTACAGCATGTATCTGAGACAAATATACCTTCCATCCTGGACACATCCCCTAGTTCTTCCTGGCTTCCTGTCACATTACCTACCCATAGTTGTGAACATTACATATAGTTGCTTCAGTTTGCGGCCTAGTTCTCGCAGCCGCCATCATTGTGATACATCTACATTACAGTTTATTGTACAAGCTGACCACAGGACATGCAGTTGCAGGCCAGGATACAGCAGTGCCAACTGAAACAATATGTTTCCCTTCTTCAACAAAGCAGGATTCCCATGTTCATTTTTTCCTTTGATGTACAGAGGCAGATGTCTTTGCCTATTTACATTTATGGCTATTGTTGCTAATAATTACATCAAGCCTGCCCTATGTTTAATGCTTTAAAGGAGACCCAGCCCTAATTTGCTAACATCAAGAGGGAAAGTGTTAAATCTCCCTCTTTCCTTCGCTATCTTTGTGTTACTATCCCAAGGAACTATACTCCTCAACTCAACTTCATACCAACTGGGCCCCAAAGAGTGTGCATTGTAGTGTTTTTAAAGGGACAGTGCTCAATTTAAAATGAGAATTCTCTTTCCTTCACATCTAATCCTTGTCATCTAGTTCTGAGGACCCACAGTGAGCTTACCTATTTCTTGATAGTTGTTTTCTGCTCACTGGGGATACAGCAGTCCCCTCAGATTGGAGGCAGTGGATTATATCAGAAAGCAGGCCTGCTAACAGTTATTGGTGCTTTATGGTGAATGTCATTACGTTTGTTCACAATTACCAAGAGTGGTTATATTTGCTGCATACTTATATCAATGTAATTTTGTTCTTTTTGACCAAGTTACTTTTGATTCCAATATAAACTTCATATTGGTTCACACTATCTTGTGCGTTAGTCCATTTTACAGTTGATTTACTTGGTCACGGGAGCAAGGTGGTGTCAGCAGAGGTTGGGCTTACAACAAAAGGTTCAGATTGACAGGGAACCCAAAGAAAGTACTAAGCAACCTTTAAGGAGGTAGTGCTACAATGCATTCTCCCAGAATCCTCTGGGCCAGGCCTCCCAGGGATTGGCTAGGGCTACATAAATATTAAGCTGCTGATTAGAATCTTCCCACCTCTATTACCCAGAGCTCCTCCAGGTAAACAGTGGAAAGCATCTGGAACACAGACCAGACCAAAACAATCAAGTCCAGCTCCACTGGTTACAGTGAGCCAGAACTAAATTTACCTACACTAACAGTTATACCACAACCCAAACAAATTACAGCTCCATACTTTGGACCAAACTAAATTTTCCTGACAGAAGAAATTAACTCCATTGATTAGAATGGGCCCAAACTAAATTTACCTATCATAGTGCCTATCAAGTCACATGGGTGTTTCAGGAACACAAGTATGGATCAGCAATCTTGCGGTATTGCAAAGCAATGCTATGAATGCTGATGACGAGGCACAACATCAGGATGCGTGAATTAACGGCATATTAAGAGCGTTATTAACCGCTTTCCCACCACCCTATAGCAGATATACTGCTACAGGGCAGCAGTGGTACACAAAATCATGTGTGTATATATATATATATATATATATATATGTGTGTGATTTTGTATTTCTGGGTAGGGGATTTATTTTGCTTACTGGTGTCTTTTAGTTACACCATACATAAATGCACAGAAGAGGTCAGAGGACTTTTAGCTAATGATTATGTTCCGTGACATTACACGAGTGAAATGAGTTTCCTTTCTGGCTGATATTGAGCGAGGTTTCTTGCTGACAAGACCATTTTCCTATTAACAGAGGTGAAGTGAGTTTTCTGACTGACCCAGGTGAAGCAAGTGTTTTTACTTGACAGAGGTGAAGGGAGTTATCTGGTTTGATAGTAGGTGAACTGAGTTTATTACAGAAAGTGAAGGTGTTGTAGGGGTTTCGAAGCCATAGTCTTCAGTGAATTTGGCTTGGTTTGATCCATGGAGGGTTCGTTGAGGCTTGTGTGAAATCCATACTTAGCATTGAAGTCCTTGGGGGGGGGGGGGGGTGGACGTGACTCATTCTCACATTCTGGTCATTTTTAAGGCTAATAGGCAAGTTATAGTAAAAGAAGGAGCAAGGGAAGCTGGACACTACTGGGGGACAGGGGCGGACTGATCATTTGGAAACTCGGGCACTGCCTGAGGACCTGGAGTCAGTAGGGGGCCCCATGAGATGCCCCTGGTACCTTTTTCATAGGCTTTTTTGAGTTTGGGCAAGGACACGGGCCCCATGATCCCCTATTGCCCGGGGGCCCCATGAGTTGTCAGTCCGCCCCTGCTGGGGGATATTTAAAGCAGTAGTAAACTAAGGCACCACAATTCAAAATACATACAAGGCCACTATTCCTTTGCTATATAAACACATTGCAGTAGAAATGTTCCCCTTATCTTGTTTTATTTCTATAATTTTGCCTACTCTACATCTGCTGTCTCTCTGCAGAAGGCTGCACCATCTTAGGTGTTCTCATCTGATTCCATCACACAGTAAACTTCTGCCTTTTCTCTGGTTTCTTTGTTTGTAATCTTGCGCATTACAAATTTAGTCAAGCCTCATTTTCATTATCACAACTATGGGAACATAGCCATTCTTAATGTAGTGGTCCCCTCATAGGAGCCAGCAATTTTGTAGGTCCCTAGGCCTTTTCCCATAATTGCCCCACAGTCAGGCACACATGGACAGTCACTCCGTTGGCTCAAGAAACAGTCTAGGGGATGATTTGCTGATGCTTTATTAAAGGTTGAACTTGGATAGCAGCGGGAAATGATGGGATACTCCAATAACATCTAGTAAGAACCTTCAGGACAACTGAACTTGCTTCTTAGCACACAGCACAGTCCCTGTAAAATCACCTGTCAGACAGGCTCTGCAGTGGCAGTATTGAGGAGATTAATGCTTTGTCACGTATCTGGTCAGAGGCCAGAGTGCTGAGAGGGCTCCCTTTGCAGCTGAGTGCGGGACACTCCTGTAGGTAGGAACAGGGGGTGTTCGGCCCAGAGAAGCATGGGTTGCCAGCTGTCTTGAGCCCAAAGAGTTGGGGTGAAGAGCTGCAGAGCTGATGTTTCCTAGTCGTGGCAGGCAGAACTTGGCAGCAGGTATATGTTCCCCAGACTTGGCATGCAGAATTTGACAGCACATACACGTTCCCCAGATGTGGCAGGCAGAACTTGGCAGCACGCAGGGATCAAAGTCGAAGTCAGGCCCGAGGTCATGCACAGGAGATCAATCAGAAGCCGAAGCAAGGTCAGGAGCAGGCCGAAGGTCAAACACAAGACATCATGCAGGAGCGAGGTCAGGAGAATAAGCTAAGGTCATATACAGATGATCAGGGAGCAGCAGAGTCAGTAGAACAAGTCAGGGGTCAGAGTCAGGAGAGAAGATCAGACTGGTCAGAGGCAATCCGGGTCAGCAACAGGAAATCGGATAATCACAAGGCAAAGGCACAGGGACACAGGGGGGGCAGTCATCCAGCAACTAGTGGTCAGAGCTGCAGTCCTTTTAAAGGAAAATGAGCACCAGAAATGATTGGGTCCTGTGTAATTCACGCATTAGCGCTCCTGTGTGTGCGATCGTGCCCTGCATGCACCTATGTGCGCGGGAGCACGCAACCTCTGGCCATGATGAGTATTGGTGACAGTGCCCATCTCTTTTCGCTTGATCCTCTGATACTCTTCCTCTATGGACAGTCCAAGCAAAGTCTCTTCACAAGGAATGCTCTTCAGGACACAATGGGGTAGATTTACTAAAACTTGTTCACTCAGAATCTGGTGGAGCTGTGCATGGTAGCCAATCAGCTTCTAACTTCAGCTTGCTCAATTAAGCTTTGGCAATAAAATCTGGATGCTGATTGGTTTCTATGCAGACTTGCACTCTTCAGTTTTTCTGAATATACCCCAATATTTCCTTTGCAAACATTAACTTTCTAACACACAGGAGGGGTGGCAGCAGAACTCAGCCTATAGGATCTCTCACCCTTGTCTGTACTCACTGATGTCTCCAGACAAATTGCTGCCTCCTACCAGTATCCTAAAGGCACATGCTCCAAGTAGTACCTGACCAGATCCTCAAATGACAGCCCCTCAGTTAACACTCAGCGGGGACCTCCACTTAGCAAGCACATGGCAGTGATCCTTCCCTTTGGAAGAAGACAAGGTTGCTCTCTGTTCCAGGGTAATTATACACTCTCCCAAAATCCTCTGGGCCAGGACTACCAAGAATTGGCTAGGCCCACATAAATATTAACCTGCTGATTAGAAAATTTCTGCCTCTATTACCCAGAGCTCCTTCAAATGAACAGGTTGAAGCAAACCAAAGGAATCAAATGCAGCTCCACTGGTTACAGTGAGCCAGAATTCAATTTACCTACCCTAACATTTATACTAAAGCCCAAACAAATTGCAGCCCCACTGGATACAGTGGGTCAAACCAGATTTGCCTTATAGAACTAATTAACTTAATTGACTACAATAGGCCCAAACTATATTTACCTATCCTAGTGCCTATCTAGGAAGGTGCTACATCAGCAATGCCATTTCTGGTGAGGGCTGATGTTAACACCCCATATGACATGTCAAGTCACATGATGTAGTCAGTATCCAAGCCAGAGTCATACAGGAGGAGCAGGAGTAGGCGTAGTCAAGCAGCAGACCAAGGTCAATACCAAGAAAATAGCAGAACGTGGTCAGAGGCAAGCCAAGGACAGACCAGAATCCACAAAGCAATGCCAGGAGCAGGCCAGGGCAGCAACAGAAGATCAGACAACAAGAGCAGAAATGCAGGAACACTGGTCACAAGAAGATGAAAAACACCCAGGGATTAGCACACATCAGGACTTTCTTTAAATAGGCAGCTTAGTTCTATTCCCTGGATTGGACATTGATGTGCATTAGTACACACGGATGCACCGCTGTGTCAGTGCATGCTGGTTACTGGCCAAAAGCCATCTGTTTGCTGGCACAAGCACATGAGCACAGGTATGAGCACTAACTGCACAAGTATATGCATTATCTGTGCAATTATTGGTCTCCTGGAATCATCCCTACATGCACAAATCAACCCCCCAAATCCCCTCTTTCATCACAAATCTCCCCCCTCTCCAGCACATACCTACCCCACCACAGATTATTACCCCATCAACTTCCTCCTCCCGGTACAAATGTTTTCTCTCCTTCCCAGCACAAATCTTTGGCAGGAGTAATGCACAGAGGGCAGTGGACACAAATGACAAACAAAGGGTGAAAAATCAGTGCTGTGTGATGCACAGACTATGGGGTCAGGAGAGTGCAAAATACACCCTGCAAACAATACCCTCAGCCACTTTCCCACTCAGCAAAAATCCCTCACGAAAAAAGTTTCAGAAGAACAAGCTCAGCCTTTGCAGCCCAGAACCCCCCCCCCCCCAAAATCCTCTCTCTCAACACAAATCCTGCCCCCAGATCAAATCCTCCTTTCTCCCCAAATCCACCCTCCCAGCACAAATGCCCACATCTTCCCCTTTCAATACAAATCTTTTTCATCCTCCCAACACACATCTGCCAAATTCCTCTCTTCTAGCATAAATCCTCTCTTCCTCCAGATCCCCCCTTCCAGCACAAATCCTAACCTCCCCCAAAATCCCACCTCCCAGTACAAATCCTCTGCCACCTTGCAAAATCCCTCCCCTTTCAGCACAGATTCCCCCCATCCTCCCTGCCAGCACAAATGACCTTCCTCTCCCGGTTACCAAATTCCCTCTACTGTGTATGTACAGTATGAATGTGAGTTAGGGACCTTAGATTGTACGCCCCTCGAGGGTTAGGGACTGATGTGAATGTACAATATATATGTAAAACGCTGCGTAAATTGATGGCGTTATATAAGTACTTGTAATAATAATACTTGATTTCAATTGCAGCAAACAGCTGCATTAGTAACCTGCAAATCATTGCTTCTCAGAAACCTAAACTTCATCCATATCCTGCCAAACTGGTATCTCAACTGGGTAGGTGGTTATATTCTGGATCTCGACATTACCAACATCTTTTCTTAAACATTTCTTTCGGGGGGCTATCGCCTAGTTATTCATTACAGAAATCTTCTAAATCAGCCTCTAGCAGGGAAAAGATGATATTTGCTAGTGGTAAACTGTGAATTAGTTCAGCAGCATAGGTTTTTGGTTCTGCTCTTTTTGTACCAACATCCCCCCACCAGTTCATGACCTGTGCTGCACCACAAAGGCAGATACATAGATGCCATTTTTTGCCCAGAAGGCCACTCCTGCTCTCCTCCAGCTGGACCACAATCTCAGAATCAGGGTCAACATGACCACAAGCATGTGGTCCAGCAAGCGTGCGCAGAAACAGTACATCACCTACACAGTACACTGGACAAATAGGATAGCAGCTGAGAAGAATGCAGGACAGAACTCAATGTTGTTGTAGCTGGTGGTGCAACTCTGTGTAATGTATGCAGACACTTCTCAGAGCTACCAGTCCTCCCCTGTCCCAAACACCCCAGAAACTATGCAATGTCCTATGTCCAATGCTGTCATTCTGCTGTGGAGCTGGTATTCCTGGTAGACAGGGGCCACCTTGGTCTATAGACTCTGGAAGGCTCTCCAGGGACAGGCAGGCTAGGAGATGGCTGACTCCATACCATTTTACACCAGGTCAGAGGTGACTGGAATTGTGTTCCTGCTTGAGCACACTCTCTATGGACTAGTGCCCTAAGCACTGGAGGCAGATGTAAATGGACAAAAAGTACTGGCAAGGAGTGGTGAATACTATCAATGCTCTCAATATACTGTCTTTACCTAGGGACCCTTTAATTTTACTGCTAGGTCTTAAGGATATGCTCACAGTACCTAAGCACACTAAGTTGTTACATTTTTTATGTCTTATATTTTGCCAGATGGAAAAAACTCCTTAAGTGGAAATCCCCTTCCCCACCCACGCTCTCAGATTGGAAGGCCACCATTAACACATCCCTACCTCTGTATAAGCTAGCTTATGCTAGTAGAAACTGTTCCCATAAGTTTGATGAGATTTGGAGCAAGTGGATTGGTGTCCAAGGTTTAAATCTGTTGCCCTTTTATTTGCTAATGCCATTCTCTGGTTGGTTTGCATACTTATCCAGGAACCCTGAAGTGCACCCCAGGTGTCCTTACCCACTAGCTCCTTCTGGGGCTACTCTCCTCCCCTCCTCCTCTTTTTCCCTTCCCTACCCTTTTCCCTTTCCTTGCACAGGGTAGATTGGGGGAGTCTTGTTATTTTGCTGATCTGTTTATGCTCCTGCAAATATGAATGCTTTATACAGATCTTGACATCTTAATCTTGATGTTGACAGTCCATCATGTGTGAACTACATTGCCTTTACTACTGATGCTGCTGTATACCGAAATGTACTTTTGTTTGTCACAAGGTTAAGAGCAACTCCACTTTTGTTGAGAAAATACCTTCCCCTCTGGGTGATCTATGTACATTGCAAAGGTTTTAACAAACTTTGTTGCAGATTCCTACCTTTTGTTATTATGAAGAAATAGATGTATGTTTGTCTGTGTCCATGGGAATATGCATGGGAGTGATTTCATAATTACCTATCAGCTGTTGCACATTCAGGCCTCTAATGAGCAAAATAGTAAGGTCTACATCCCTTTAGGTGTGATTTCCTAACAGTAGAAGTTCACCAACAATGACATTTTTGTTTCAGGAGATGCTCAAAATCTGACTTGTATCTTAGTGCAGACTTCTGTAAAAATCAGTTAATCAATCACAAGAGCAGGAAATGATGTTGTTGGGGGGCGTTCTGTATTACAAAACCCCCTGTTTTTAACCTATACTGTTAAACAGGCTAATTCGGTTTGTTTGCAAGCTGGTTGGTAAGCTGAGCTGGGAATTTTTCTCTTTTGTTGTTTGACATGCTTCGCCCTTCCACGGGCTCCTTGCTGTGAAGGCCAGTTATAGACTGGGGCAGTGGCCATTTTTTGCACTGTTGAATTGTTGGTGAGGGGGCGCACTGGACACCTTGCCTGTCTTTGTGCGTTCTGTATACCATTTGTGCACAGAACACCTCCAGGTAGCCACATTACATTGCATGTTACAGAAAATGACAGAGCTGCCGATTGAAAAGATAAGGTAATTTTTAATAACATTCAATTATAATATGAATTGTGTTACCCTTTAAACATTTTAATAAGACGCTATAGTTAAAAAAAAAAAACAACAGACAAACAATCTGCATTGGTAGTGAATATAATAACTGATGTAAAGGCCTCTTTCACACGGAGTGGACCCATCAGCGGATCCGCTTGCTCAACGGGGGATCTCTCCACTGGTCTCTGCTGAGCAAGAGGATGACAGGTCTGTGTCCGCTCTGCCACTGCAGAATGGACACAGACACAGCCCACTGTCCTCTATGAGCGGTCAGATAGAAACGGACCGCCTTTCCATTTCCATCCAACTGCCATCCCATCCGATCTGATGGATGGAAGGGGAATAGATCCCCATCTCTTTTTTGGCAGATCGGATTGGATATTGGCTGGTGTAAACGGACACATGTCCATTTACACCTGCCGCTCCATAGAGAATAAGGTTCTGATAGGGGCAGGTGGACCCAATCAGGACGTCAGTGTGAAAGGGGCCAAAAAAAATTATGTAAACCGATGAAAAAACAGTGTACAAACTGATGTAAAAAGTGATGTAAACTGATGTAAAACCGATTTAAAAACTGATATAAACTGATAAAAAAAACCAATGTAAAAACTGATGTAAACTGCTAAAAAACTGTTTTACAACCGATGTAAAAACTGATGTAAACTGATAAAAAACTGATGTACAACCTATGTAAAACCAATGGAAAAACTGATGTAAACTGGAAAAAAACTGATGTACAACCTATGTAAAAACTGATGTAAACTGATAAAAAATGGATGTACAACCTACGTAAAAACTGATGTAAACTGATGTAAAACTAATGTAAACTGGTAAAAAACTGTTTTTCATCCGATGTAAAAACTGATGTAAACTGCTAAAAAACTGATGTACAACCTATGTAAAACCAATGGAAAAACTGATGTACAACCTATGTAAAAACTGATGTAAACTGATAAAAAACTGATGTACAACCTATGTAAAACCAATGTAAAAACTGATGTAGACTGATAAAAACTGATGTAAACTTATAAAAAACTGATTTACAACCGATGTAAAAACTGATGTAAACTGCTGAAAAACCGATGTAAACTGATAAAAAACAGATGTACAACCAATGTAAAAACTGATGTACAACCGATGTGAAAACTGATGTAAACTGAGGAAACACTGACCCATTTTTTTCTTTGAAAAAACATTGCTGAACTGATTGAAAAAAAACAGAACGCCCATGTGAAAGGACAATTAATCAGTTAATAATCAAGGAAACATGGAGGTGAGAGTGAGGCTACACTATTCAGTTTTTCAGAGCAGGACACAGCTCGGCCTCAGCTTGTGTTCTGAGATGAAGAGGATGAGCTACATTCTTGGTCTTCCTTGCATTTAGTCTGTGAGATATGTCACAATCTCTAAACTGATATATGCCCATAGGAATATCTATCAGGTTTTTGTTTTAAGTTGTAACTATTTTGTTTGCAGAGGGTTGAGGGCACTGATATATGGAAGCCATTGCAGTGTGCTTCTTTTCTGTGTGCACTGCAATCAGCTGACTCCCCAACATTGCATAGTGCATTCACATATACTACCTGTGGGTATGCTTCTATATGTGGATGTGCATATATATTTGTACTATTAAGAGGACGGTTGTTTTTGGATTACATCTTGGAGATAGTTGAAAAAGCAATGCAATAGTATATTTGCACTCTGTTTGGTATAGTAGTAGATAGAGGGAGAGTACTGCAATCATGAGATAATCCTCTTATGAGAATTAAAGACACTACAGTGCCTAGATTGGATTGTGAAGTGGGTTATTGAATTGTTACTACTGGCAGTTTGGGAAGTGCTGGCTTTTTTTTTTTTATTATAACACTTGGGATAGTGTATTTGCTGTCTATAATAGGTAGCTGATGCTGGAACATAGAGCATGTAGACTATCTGCAGCACTTAAAGCAGTAGTTAAGTCTGCAATTTTTAATTTTTCTTTTTCTTAAGGGCCCCCAAGTGGGTTACGCCATAATGTGCTAGTTTGCAATGCATATTATCACATTATGACAGATTTGCCTACCAAAGAAACCTTCCAGTGTTGTGTCAAAATCGATCCGGTGGGCCCATCCATCTTTACCCGCTCTTCCTTCCGGGTACTGTACCATCAGTCATTTTCATGTCACTCCTGCACATGGGCACTGGAATCGCATCACCATTGCACAGATTGGGGCCTTAAGTGTATCATGAGCCGCACATGTACGGCTCAGCGTACTTAATGGCTGACAGGCAGGGGGAAGCTTTTTTGACAGAAGAGCACAATAGGATCTCTTCTGTCATAAATACCCAGCCTGTCAGCGAATTTTTAAAAACCGAACTTTTCAACCACTTTAAATACAATAATGGTGTCTATGTATACATGGTACTTTAGCAAACACAATGTCATACTATTATTTAAATGCCAGTTTCCCAGTTCTTTTGTTTTTATACTTCAAATCACTAAGCCAAAATCAGCATGAAGATTAGAGTCAGAGTGAAGTCAGAGCTTTGGATCTACCATCCATACTTGCCCAGGTCTGTACCAGAGAAAATATTAAAGTCGCTGGATCAGCATGACAGCCAGGCAAGTAACATTTTACAGAGGGAGAGTCAGCAATGGCAGATTCCAAATTATTTTGGAATATTACAGCTCAAAAACATTTTTTCCCCTACAGGAGTTTACAGAAGTTTTCAGCATTAAAAACAAGGTAAAAAGACACATTTTTGCAAGCTTGTTAATGTGCGTTCGTGAGCTTTCATGAATGTTCCCGCATCTGGTGTTAATGCATTCTATTGGTCAGAATTCTGGCCATTGCAATGCCTTAACGAGGGAACGCACGTTAATACGCCTAGCGTTAATGCGCACCAATGTGCATCTTTTCACTGTTCAGTTTTGTTTTAATGCTCAAAAGCTCCTCTCCTGAACCCACAAGTGATGTTTTTTTCTAGCTGTAAACTCTCCTGCCACTAAACATCTGAAAATGCCTATAGTGTGCACGGACACATAGGCTAACATGGAAGGGAGTTTACAGATTCCTGCAACTGATCAACATCCAAGGAGGCCATAGTAGGTTGCAGCAGGACACATACTGTATAGCTTTAACTGCTTTGGTACCACATAAAGCTCTGTGAGGCAAATGCTGTTTGGCAGTGGGAGCACAAGGGATGTACTCAAGTTGATTAGTTGGACCAAAATGCTATCCTGATGAATCTTGGACAGGGTGCAAGCCATTAACCATTCATTCAAAACCTGGGGGACCTGTGGGGTTCTGCCATGACCATAGACCCTTGAAGCTTCTTGTGAGCCAGGATAGGCAGTGGCCAAACAACATCTGGAAGGAGGGACAATAGTACCTTTTGCTTTATTGGTGTGTAAACAATACCCACATGTGCGGTCTGCCGTGTATTTGCCCAGCAGTAGGCCTCATAGACCCGAATCACATTGAGCCAGACAGCCCACAAGCCACAACCCCATTTGGGCTTACTCAACTGCTCAACCTCTGCTAGTAAGCAGAGCAAGTCCAAGTTTTTCAGGACATTCATACCCAGGACAATGGACACTGAAGAAACTACCAGACTGTGGGTAACTACGACTCCGCCTCACTCCACTACTTGATCGACTATCTGGACCTTAACCCCTTCCACCATGATTTGTAAGTTGTTGGCTGCTTTCAGAGTCAACAGTGATGGATCTAACCACTGTATTTAATAGTCATATTCTATGATCATAACTTCAGATCCAATGTTGATTAAGCAAGGGACCAGCTGGCCATTCACTAAGGTGGTAACTACAGGGCTTGGGGGAACCATGCTCTCTTGTCTTGTGAGACATTGGTGTGCTGTTCCTTCTACCCCTAGAACCTCTAGTTTAACAGCTTTTACTCTCAGGGCTGCTGCAGTTTCTGGCCCAGTACTCATAGTGCCCGTACTGTGAGCACCCCCCCGTCTTCATCTGGATATCACCACAGTGGATTCCTGCCCTTTGAGAAATGGTTCCCTGCTTAAATGTGGCCATTTCTTGCCTGCAGGGATGAAAATGGAGAAGGGGTCAAAGCCTCGTCTCTAACATATAGGGGCTCACTTTTCTCTGTCATGGCAATAGTGATTTTTGTGTCCTCCTGTTCCCACCGACAGCATCTACCACAATATCAAAGGTGAGAGAGGGTTAAGATCTCACTCATTTTTTTAGGGCTTGCTGGATGAGGCCAACACTCACCCTTCCAATGTACTGGCCCCATAGCCGTTTATCTGGAGCACCTATGTCAGAACACTTTTGCAAGTCCGTCTTTTCCAATCGTTTCCATAACTTTTAGAGGGCTAGAGCAAGAGAGTGAGATTCTTGCCCTTTTGTTGCCTGCAGATGAAGAACCTGCGTCTCAAACCAGTCAAGGTCACATTCTCCCCAAAAAGGCCTACTAGCCGTGCCATGATTTTCGCTAACATGTCCATCCTCTGGTAGCACCATAACCACTTAGCAGACATCATCCTCTAAAGAGTTAATAGCCAGTTCAGCAATCAACTGAGTGGGTATGTGGTAGGGAAGAATAACACTCTCTAAACTTTCCTCCCACTTCATCAGTGAGCTGTTGGACCTGTTAAATTTTGGCACCAGAGCTAAGGCCACTACTAATGGTGGCATAGTGCTCCTTGCTTCCCCATCTGTGCCAACCGAGTAGGGCATATCCCGCCCTCTTATTCCGCCCTCACATTCCTTCTGTACTGAAATGTATTGTAATGTCTCCCTTATATTGTAAAGCGCTGCGCAAACTGTTGGCGCTATATAAATCCTGTATTATAATAATAATAATTTATACCAGGTGTGGGCGGAGCCAAGTGTTTTTTATCCAGAGAGGGGAGAATTAATTTCCTGCAGAGGTGTGGACAGTATTACTATTGATTGTATGTTTTCAGATTTATTTTTTTCCATGACTTCAGTTTGGACAAGAAGGACAAAGCCCAGGCTTCAGTGCATATCCTGAGAAAGTGATTTTTATTTGACAAACATGTCAATAGTTGAACACTGGGTGTAGCTAAAAAGATATGGGGCTAATGCAATTTATGAAGTTGGTTTCATTACAGGTTTAAATTATGTGATTCTGCCTTTTATTTATTTTCCATAGTGATCTTTAACACAAACAGTATGAAACTTGCTGCCTGCAAACCATTGCATAATGCGTTTGACTTTTTTCAGTACATGCGAGCAAGGCATCCCTGGAACAAGTTGTTTAATTGCATTGCAAAACATACTGTATGTACTCATTCCAAAGTGCACTGTTTGTTACTTTGCCTGACAACAGACTGAGAATGAAGGCTGTAATACAATCCTAATGTAAACGATAAGAAGACAGGTATTATGGTATTTAGCTTCTATGGTTTTAAGATCATTGTAGGGGTTTATCTGAGGTGCACACGTCTTGGGCAGAGCATTTGAAAGTTACAGAGCACTTAAATACAAATAATACTTGACTGTGGTTTCATAAATGTGCATGACATGGGGAATTCAGCATAAGAGTGCTCCCACTGTTGAAAGCTTTGTTTACCTGGCTGTTACCAACAGATCTGTGTTTGATTGGCTGACTTTGAGGGCAGGGGAGGAACTGGGAGTTTATAGACCTCCTGATCTCTTGATCGCTCAATAAAGAGTACCTGTCATTGGCCAATCTGTAACAAGGGATATTGTTCATCATTCGTAATAACAATAAAGTTGAATTAAAAAAAAAAAGCGTTTTAAAAAAGAATAAATATTACAATTAAGAATTAACCACTTGCCCTCTAGAGGATTTACCCCCCCCCCCCTTAATGACCAGGCCTCTTTTTGCTACTTGGCGCTGCACTAATTCATCTGATAATTGCGCGGTCATGCAATGCTGCACCCAAACAATTTAAGTCCTTTTTTTCACAAAAATAGAGCTTTCTTTCGGTGGTATTTGATCTCCTGTGCGCTTATTATTTTTTGCACTATAAACAAAAGAAGACCGAAAATGTTGAAGAAAAACTATATTTTTTACTTTTGGCTATAAAAAATATATAGTAAACTCAAAGTTAGTTATAAATTTAGGCCAAAATGTATTCTGCTACATGTTTTTGGTAAAAAAAATTCCAATAAGTGTATATTGATTGTTTTGTGTGAAAGTAATCGTGTCTACAAATTATGGTATAGATACTGCAATTTACACCATTTTTTTTGCTATACAGCGCTGTGCTAGTTTAACCTCTTCACGCTGGCCGAATGCAAATGTGCGGCCTCCCGGCGCCTGGGCCTAGGCGCCGAGCGGCCACACATTTTGCGTTTTCTTAAAAAAGAACATGTGCTGAGAGCGCGCGCTCTCAGAACACATGTCCGTTATTCACGGAAAGGTCCCGATCTTCTCTTTCGATCGGGACCTTTCCCGATCATGTAACCACCATGACGTTGTGTCACAGCAGTCACATGACTCTAAACCCCGCCCCGCCTCCCGGCTTCTGAACCCTTAAAGGGCCGGGAGGCGCCGGCATGAAGGGGTTAACTGACAATTTTTAATGCACAAAAACATAATGTATTGGCCAATTATTTGGTAACATATAAAAGATGATGGTATGCCGAGTAAATAGATACAAACATGACATGCTTTAAAACTGAGCATGCCCCGTGCAATGGCGACAAACTGCATATGTTTTTAATATCCATAGGCAACGTTTTAAAAGCCTTTACAAGCTACCATTTTAGATTTATAGAGGAGGTCTAGTGTTAGAATTACTACCCTTGATCTGACGTTCAAGGTGATACCTCACATGCATGGTGCAACCGCTGTTTACATGTCGGCATAGGGTCAAGGCCTGCGATGAAATGCTTGTAGCTTCTGATTTCTTAGACTATAGAGATGAATGGCACCACTCTGGTCTCCAATCAGCTCTATGGTCAGCTGGCAGAAACACCAGCTGCATTCTCAGGTTCCCTTGATGGCACGGGACTGCCCAAGAAGGCTTTAGAAGGCAGTGAGAGAGGGGGGGCATCATCTCCCGCTGCTTGTAAAAGCAATCCTGCAGCTAATTAGTCACTAGGATTTTTTTACATGACAGCCGATCGCCAGCTGAAAGAAACGATACCAGGATGATGCCTGCAGCTATAAGCATCATCCTGGTATAACCATTCAAATCCAGTGATGTACCAGTATGTCGCCGGTCCCCGGTTCTTGTTGGGTATATATGCTATGTTGTTCTTCCTTTTTTTTTTTTTTTTGTATGCAGTCTGTGGGCTGAATGGGGAAAAAAAGAGAAGAAATCTCTGTCAGAAAAAGTGTGTGGTACGCCCACCATTAGAATATACCACCCTGCATCCAATTTTAATTGTGGGTACACATTAGGTTGCACGGTACCACATGCGCCAGTTCCAAGATTGCACAAATGTCTAAATAGTGGCACGCTTGAATAAAAATTGTTGACGTATAAGTGGTACCCCATATAGAAATCGAATGACACCAAGTCCCAAACTATCTTGCCACTACTCCCCATGTAGTCTGGGCATCTGGGGGGCTCCACGTGACTATTTTTTCCCTTGTAAATCTGAAACCTATATGTATAGCCTGTTGCCCTCTCACAGGTCTTATACATCTTGACCCCATATCTGGCACGCTTGCTGGGGAGACATTGTTTAAATGCAAGGCGGCCAGAAAAATGAATGAGGGACTCGTCAACACAGATTTTTTGCTGGGAAGTATAGAGATTTACATATTTTTGGTTAAGGTGATTTACGAGGGGCTGAATTTTGTGGAGCCGGTCAAATTCAGGGTCACCCCGAGGACGACAGAGTGTATTGTCGTTGAAATACATAAATTGTATTCTCATATCTATGCCTGGCCATGGCAGCAGATAACACGGGCATATGATGAATCGGGTCTGTGGACCAATATAACAGCAATGAATTTTTTTTAAATAATGCCCATGTTGAGGGTTAGGTGTAAAAAAATGTAAATTCGGAAACTGTAATGGGTTTCCATGCGAATGGTCTGGCAAGGTTTGAATTTGGGTTGGCAGAGATAAATTGTTGTGCATATAAATTGCTTTGATCCACAATCAATGCATTCAGATATTGCGGGAAAAACGGCTGCAAAAAATCAAGGGGAGTAGTTAAATTTGCTTTTTCCACCTGAATTCCCGGGTTGGGTAGTGAATGGGGGAAGTATGGGTGCTGTAGAATTTGTGGGCTGCCAATTGGGATTTGCAAGCATATCTGGAAGGATACTATGGGCTCTACGGGCCTGTCTGCGAATTCTTGGTGGCTGCGGGACACTACTTGTGCTCACCACCGCACCAGCTTGAACTGCACTTATGGAACTCGCCATGATACTGCAATGCTGGTATGTGAAAGACCAGGATGTACTAGGCCACTGGTGCTCGCCAGTTCACCAAAAGGTAGAGCGACACTAGTACTGGCACTCTGCTGCATATGAGAGTCATCAAAATTCACCGGCAAGTGCTAACAGAGATCAGGCCTGATTCTGCGAACACTGTGGTTTTGTGTGCAATGTATCAAGTGACAGTGACCTACTGACACTGCACTTGCTGGGGGAGAAGGGGGGGGTAAGCGTAGGGGCTAAATGTAGGATCTGGCAGGTGCCAGGGCTGATCCCGCTAGCACTGTGTTGGGGACACTATACTAATGTGAACGCTGGTATAGTGCTGATCTGATCAAAGATATTGATCCGTTCAGACACTATACTAGCAATGGAGGTTTATAGTGTATGAGCATCTTCCTGGCAATCAAGGGGTTAAATGTGATTACTGGTGTATTGATGAGCAATCTGACACTATCTGGGAGGGGTGTGAAAACCATGGGCGCAGTATTTATGCTATAGGGCGGTCAGGAAGCAGTTACAGAAGCAGTTTGTGTTATGGTGCTGCGTTTTTAACTGACAATTGAATGGTCATGCAATGCTGCACCAAAATTAAATTTTAGTCCTTTTTTCGCCACAAATTGAGCTTTCTTTCGGTGGTATTTGATTGCCTGTGCGTTTTTTCTTTTATATTTTTTTATTTTTTGCGCTATAAAAAAAAAGACTGACAATTTTGAGAAAAAAAACAATATTTTGGACTTTTTGCTATAAAACGTCCAGTAAAAAAAAATTAAAAATCACATTTCATCATAAATTTAGGCCAAAATGTATTCTGCATCATATCTTTGATGAAAAAAAATCCCAATATGTGTAAATTTATTGGTTTACGTGAAAGTTATAGCATTTACAAATGGCGGTATATATACTGGAAATTTATTTTTCTTATAGTAATGACAGCGATCAGCGACTTACTGCAGGACTGCGATGAACATTTTGACACTGGGGTGGAACTGACTTGGGGGTCACTGACATTCCCAGTGATACAAATACAGTGATCAGTGCAAAAAAACACTGACACGTACTAATGGCACTGGGGAGGAAGGGGTTAACATTTGGAGGAAATCAAAGGATTAACTGTGTGAGGGGTTTGTTTCACTAGGGGGCGGGTGTGTGTGCGGTTCACTGTAAGCACACTAATCTGGAAGGCTGAGCTCATCGATCCGAATTAGTGTGCTCAAACTGACAGGGAGAACTGCATTGAAAACAATGCAGCCTTCCTCCCTGTCAGTGTTTGCCAGTAATCGCCAGGCTCCGGTGGGCAACCACCGTCCGGGACCTGGCGATTGACATCCGCTGCGATCGGTGGCGGGGGTATGGTGGTTGCGCGCCTCACGCACGCCCCCTCCCCGAAATGCAAAATCACCAAACCTGTCATTTTTTTTTATGGCTGTCATTGTACTAGTTGGGAAGATTCACATTTGTTCTTGGTGGCTATATGGTTGTAGCTGCCCAAGACAGGATTGTTTCCCATTTTGAAGAGATTTCCTCCTACATCCTGTTGTGTCTATATTAAAGAAAGTGAAAGAAAATCTTCCCAATGGTCAAAAAAAGAGGTTTTAACTCTGTCATTTTCTACCCAAAATAAAAAAAAAAGCTTGTCTTGAAAAACAAACCAAAACACACCAAGTTGCACATGTATAAGGTCTATTGAAGCAACAATATTAAAACCTAAAAATGTGCTCCTAAAGAATTGAAATTAGTGCCAGTTCCTGGGATTCGAGTGTATCCACCTGTAGCACCCTCTTAGCTAGGTGCTAGAACAGGTAAATCTAGTTTGGGTCCATTGTAGTCAATAGGGTTAATTTGTTGTGTAGTTTGGCTCACTGTAACCAGTAGAGATGGAATATGTTTGCGTTGTAGCATAATTGTTAGGGTAGGTAAATTTAGACCTGGCTCACTATAATAAGTGGAGCTACAGTACATTTGACTGTTTTAGTCTTGTCTGGGTTCCAGAGGCTGCATGATTGTTTGCTTTACCCCACATGGAGGAGCTCTGGCTGATAGAGGAAGGGAGGATATCAGTCAGCAGCTTAATATTTATATAGCTCCAACCAATCCTTGGGAGGCCTGGTCCAGAATATTCTGGGAGAATGCATAAATACCTTGGAGCTGTCTTCTTCCAGAGAGAAAGATAACAGCTTAGGGGCTGTTTGCCCTCCATAGGGACTACTGCCATGTGCTTGCCAAGTTGAGGCCCCAGCTGGGAGGCTGGAGGGCCCAGAGCCACTAAATAATGCTGAGAGCTGACTGAGGGGCTGTCATCTGAGGATCTGGTCAGGTACTACTGGGAGCATGTTTCTGCAGGATACTGGTAGGAGGCAACCATTTGTCCAGAGGCATCAGTGAGTACAGACAAGGGTGAGAGATCCTAGAGAGCGATTTATGCTGCTACCCCTCCTGTGTATTAGAATGTTAGCCGGGTGTTTAAAAAGAAGCTTTTATGTTCTGAAGGGCATAGTCTATATAATTTTTTGTGAAGGGTCTTTTGCTTGGGCTGTCCACTGAGGAAGGCTTAATCTCCACAATACTGTTACTGCAGAGCCTGTCCACCATCTGCTCATACAGGGACTGTGCTCAGTGGTCCAAGAAGCAAGTTTAGTGTCCTCAGGTTTGTCCCAGAGATTTATTAGAGGACCCTACGACTTCAATCCTTTTATTACATAATCAAAATATCAACCCCTAGACTATTTCTTAAGCTGAAGGAGTGATTGTGCATGTGTGCCTGGCTGTAGGGCAACTATGGGAAAAGACCAAGGGACCAATAGAATTGCTGGCTCTACGGGGTACCGCTGCACACAATAAAACAGAGCACAGGTTCGACTTCTGCTAAGGTATCCCATCCAGGTTTCACACTGAACTGTTTACTGATTTACATTTCCAATCCTTAAGCCCTGAAGAAGAGGTCAAACCCCCGAAACACATTATATATACTGTACACACATTTTGAAATAAACTTAAGGTTTCTAACAGTTGGAAGTTTTAAAGACCTTTCATTACAACACTCCTTACCCCCTGCTATAGCCATCGTGCTTCAAAAGGAGCAACACCTCTAACATCCCTCCACAAGTAGGGTAGCCACAGAGAACTCTTTCATACAAGATCCAGCACTAACTCACACATTCGCAACAGCAAAGCTGCAGATGGGGGTTTTCTCCAAAGCATGTTAGCGATGAAACAGAGAAGAGAGAGTATAATGTCTGTGTCATCTGTAAACATTTCTACCAGTACATCACTTGTGATTGGCTGAGCAGGTGAGCCAAGGAACATGTCTAATAATAAAACTGATACAAAGTACATCCCCCCAGATTCTTTGATTCTTCTCTGCTTGGCTTTTTTTGTTCAGTTCAGTTTCTAATTTTTATTTTTCTTCAGGTTTTTTGAAGACATGTATTTAGCTGATCCAGTTACCATTGTCCTCTCCGTTATCACTTGTGTTTTCCTGGCACTTTTCTTGTTCAGTCAGAAGAAAAATCATCCAAATTACCCTCCTGGACCACCATGTTTGCCTATCATTGGAAATATGCTCATTATAAATATGAATAAACCCTATATAACATTTAACGAGGTAAGATCTTGGACTTTAAAATGTGTGGTTATGCATGAAGTGTATGTAAATAGCTTTATGCTCACCGATTTATTTATTTATTTTTTTTAAATGTAGAATCCAGTTTTATTACAGAATAAAGTATACTGGAGTGGGCAGAGCCACAAACTTCTGTAAGGAAATTTCCCTTATGGAGTCTCTGAGAATTCTAAGAAAAAGAGAGTTGACAGGTTATCAGTTATTGGCAGAATTATCACCATACTGACTGAATGGCAGATCCCTGCATGGTGTCCTTATCTTACCATCCATTACTGGGACATAGCCAGCACCTCTGCTGTAGACAATTCCTGGGTGATTGTTCTCCATCCCAAATGTACCCACATTTTCAGGACCTGGATCTGAACCAGGGACCTTTGCTGTGTCTGGAAGTAACTCTTCTTCCTCAGCCATCTGGAATGCAGGACAGCTCCCTGGACAATTCCTTGAATGATCCTGCCTTGAACCTTGTTTGTCTTGAACCTTTAACCCTTTGCTTCTCCCATGAGGAGCGATGCCTTTGCACTTCCTGTTTCCTGTTTGCCAGATTATTGTGCTCTCTGCAGCCAATATATTGCTCTTGCCATTCCTGCTGTCATTACCACTTGTTACTAACCTTTCACTTGTTCCTTGACTATGCATCTGCTTGAACCCCAACTTGCTGGTCAGGGGGAGCCTCTCTACTGCTATAGCTTCTGGTCCCCGAGCCTGACCTCTGACCATGACATAATTCCAGTGTGAACATGTTATGGCATAGACAGTGATGGGACCAGCAGAGTGTCTCCTACCATCTTTGCTCTCAGAAAGTAACTGCTGACATTACAGTATTTGCTTTAGTTGAGTCTTCCTCCCAATGACCACCAACATTAGGGTTTTTTTCCCCCCAACTGTAATCCTAAAGGGGGCCTTTTTTTCTTCCACTGAGCACCAATTTAAGGTGTTATTGACTAATGATATAAGGGAGCACTCTCCAGTGACCACCAGTGGGGTATTTGTATTGTCCACTATTATAAAAAGGGGGTTTATCAGGGAGTCCTTCCCTGTTCACCAATGTACATAAGGTATTATTGGGAATGGGGGGGCTCCATTAATTATCAATGTAAAGGGGATGAAAATTGAAGGGATGCATAGACCATGGGAGAACACCAGTAAATAGGAGCTAAAAATAGGTGGAAATATAAGCTTCAGGCTACTAAAGTAAAGGGACCTGGTAAAAAGGTTGTCAAAATGTCAGTTACTTCAAAGGTTTCAATTCAAGGGTAATGTCATTTTTTATATTCATAGTTGTCCCTGGTGCTTCTAAACTCAATTAATTCCGTGGCTGGCTGCAACTACTGTATATTGAAGCAGTATAGGCTCCTATTACTCAGATGCTCACTAAAGATGCAGTTAAAAAAATGGCCAGGGTTAGACTTTAAATATTTAGCTATTTCTAGCCATATTTTACTAATTTTAGATCTTCTTCCTTTTTTTTTTTTTTTTTTTTTTTTTTTTTTTGCAGCTTGCTGAAAAATATGGTTCTGTGTACAGCCTACAGATAGGACCTCAGAAGATGGTTGTGTTGTGTGGCTATGAGACAGTGAAAGACGCGCTGGTCAACCATGCTGAGGAGTTTTCTGGAAGACCACATGTGCCAGTTTTTATCGATATAGGCAAGAAACATGGTAGGTATACATTATTAGGTGTTCTATTTTATGACCAGATTAACATGCAGAAAACTGTAGCTCTTGCAGTACGCACTGATCATGTGGTCAGATTTAATAGTGACTTGACAAGGTTGTAGATCAAACAGACCCCCATTTTTATGGTATTGTTCTGATGCAATGATAAGCCATTCTAGCAGTGGGCACTTAGATGGGGAGGTTGCAGTCCCCACCTGCTGCCCACTCACCAGGGGTACTGTGGCCCTCATTACACCCCTAGTGAGTCTACAGCTACTGCTACAGTGACAGCGGGAGCTCAGTGTGAGAGGAAATCTTCTCCCCTGCTCCATCCATATGACAGAGCCAAGAGCAGAACTTCTGGTTCCGGGGGGGGGGGGGGGTTAATCTGTTTTTGAGGGTTCTGCACCTGAGGGGGCAATAGGGGATGTCCTTTCTGAGGGGTCTGTACTGGGGAGGGATGCACGGGAGTAGGAATGTCTGTGCTGAGAGGTTTGTAGTGGGGGGTTGTCTGTACTGAGGGGTCTGTACTGTGGGTAAGGGGTTTTCTATTAGTGGGGGGTCTGTAATAGGGGGAAGACAAAGTTTCTGCTACTGAGCAGTCTGTTCTAGTGGTGGAGAATGGGGGTATTTTGTACTGAGTGGTTTGTACTGGGGAGGGGGGTTGTCTGTACTGAGGGGAAGGTTCTGTACTGATGGATCTCTTTTGGGGGGTTCTGTACTGAGGGGTCTGAACAGGGAAGGGGGTGTCTGTACTAAAGGGTGTATACTGGGGGAGTTCTTTACCGAGGGGTATGTACTTGGAGGGGTTTGTACCACACGGTCTGTACTATGGTGATGGGAGTCTGTAATAAGAAGGTGGGCTGGGGAGGAGGATATTGGAGAAGGGTTTGTACTGGGGGTTCTGTCTGTACTGAGGTGTCTACGCTGGGGGTCTCTCTATGATGTGGGGTCAATGTGTGCTGAAGTTCCTGTGCTGGGGGGAGTCGGTCTGTACTGAGAGGTCTGCTCCAGGGGGGATTGGTATGTGCTGAGGGGTCTGTGCTTGGGGGTGGGAATCTGATTGTGCTGGTGGATTTGGTTTGTGCTGGAGAGTGTCTGTAATGAGGGATATGTACTGGGGGGGTCCAACTGTACTGAGGGGTTTGTGTTGAGGGGGATCAGTCTGGTATGGGAGAAAATATGTGAGAGCTTGTGCTGGGGGAGCTTGTACTGAGGGCATGGACTATGAGGGGGGATTTAGGGATGTTAGGGCAGATATGCTGTACTGTGGGCTTGAGGGGTGGGGGAATTATAGACTTGGAAGAGGTAGTCAATTTGGTTGTACCCTGAAAAGTGGCCTGTGTTTTGTGTGTCATGCACTCCTAACTCCTAACCCCTGCACTACAGACACAAGGGAATTGTTAAAAAATGGAGCAGACAGAATTTGGAGCGTATGTACATGATGACCAATCAGCTTCTATCTTTCATTTTCAAAGCTTAAAGGAGAAGTATGGCCAAAGCTCATTTGACTGTACTTCTATGGACTACAGGCGTGCAGCTCGTTCTGCACTCCTGTGACCCGTTTTCAGCTCACAGCATGTTAACGTCTGCTGTTGGCTGACATCACTCAGCTGGTCCAGGCTAGGGAAAGATCCCAACGTTAAAGACGAATCCACCCAGATGGGGAACTCTGGATTCAGATGTAAATTGGGAATTCTGTTGATTCAGATGTGAATCAATCAGAGGAGACCTCTGCAGATTTAGATCTAAAGGGAAATTCTGCTGATTCACATGTAAAGGGGAATTCTGTGAATTCTGATGTAAGGTGGGACTCTTGTGATTAACTCTATATGTTTAGAATGTTATTTAATCACAAAATACTGTGTGTGTGTGTGTGTGTGTGTGTGTGTGTGTGTATATATATATATATATATATATATATATATATATATATATATGTGTGTGTGTGTATATATAATATACATTTTTCAATTGCAGTGTGCCACTAAAGTGTTCAGGTCTGGCTTGAAGAAAAGGTGGCAACCCTAATGCACCACTTTGTTTTTTCAGTACATTTTTCGAGGGGGAGGGATGAGTGTAAAAAAAAAATGATCGTTCCCAGGTGCCAGATGTCAGACACAGCACTGCATCCTAGGAGTATAGTTACTATTTTACTCTACATAAAGCACACCAAAGCTAGAAGTCTGAATATACCACAGTTGCTTACTTGAGGTGCGAAAAACTTATTTTTTAACGTGGGCAGGAGTTTAAATGTAAATTTATAAAAGGTCAATCATTTATAAAAATCCATGTAAGCAACCACCTGAGCAGTGACTTCAGAAGGCCGGACCTTAAACTTAAATATACAGTGAGGAACAGAAGTATTTGAACACCCTGCGATTTTGCAAGTTCTCCCACTTAGAAATCATGGAGGGGTCTGAAATTCACATTGTAGGTGCATTCCCACTCTGAGAGACAGAATTTTTTTAAAAATTCAGGAAATCACATTGTATGATTTTTAAAGAATTTATTTGTCTTGCACTGCTGAACATAAGTATTTGAACACCTAAGAAACAGCAAGAATTCTGGCTCTCAAAGACCTGTTACTGTGCCTTTAAAAAGTCCACCTCTACTCCACTCATTAATCTAACTTAGTATCACCTGTCTGAGCTCTTTAAAGATACCTGTCCACCCCACAGTCAGTCAGACGCCAACTACTACCATGGGCAAGATCAAAGAGCTGTCAAAAGACACCAGAGACAAAATTGTGGACCTCCACAAGGCTGGAAAGGGCTATGGAGCAATTGCCAAGCAGCTTGGTGATAATAGATCAACTGTTGGAGCAATTGTTAGAAAATGGAAGAGGCTAAAGACGACTGTCAGTCTCCCACGGACTGGGGCTCCATGCAAGATCTCACCTCGTGGGGTATCACTGATGAAAAGAAAGGTGAGGAATCAGCCCAGAACTACAAGGGAGGAGCTGGTCAATGACATGAAGAGAGCTGGGACCACAGTTTCAAAGGTCACTGTCGGTAGAACACTATGTCGTCATGGTTTCAAATCATGCATTGCACGGAAGGTTCCCCTGCTCAAGTCATCACACGTCCAGGCCCGTCTGAAGTTTGCCAATGACCATCTGGATGATCCAAAGGAGGCATGGGAGAAAGTCATGTGGTCAGATGAGACCAAAGTAGAACTTTTTGGTCTAAACTTCACTCGTCATGTTTGGAAGAAAAAGGATGATTTGCATCCCAAGAACACCATCCCTACTGTGAAGCATGGGGGTGGTAACATCATGCTTTGGGGGTGCTTTTCTGCGAAGGGGACAGGATGACTGCACTGTATTAAGGAGAGGATGAATGGGGCCATTTATTGTGAGATTTTGAGCAACAACCTCCTTCCCTCAGTCAGCATTGAAGATGGGTCGTGGCTGGGTCTTCCAACATGACAACGACCCGAAGCACACAGCCAGGATAACCAAGGAGTGGCTCCGTAAGAAGCATATCAAGGTTCTGGAGTGGCCTATCCAGTCTCCAGACCTAAATCTAATAGAACATCTTTGGAGGGAGCCGAAACTCCGTGTTGCTCAGCGACAACCCCGAAACCTGACAGATCTAGAGGAGATCTGTGTGGAGGAGTGGGCCAAAATCCCTGTTGCAGTGTGTGCAAACCTGGTCAAGAACTACAGGAAACGTTTGACCTCTGTAATTGCAAACAAAGGCTTCTGTACCAAATATTAACACTGATTTTCTCAGGTGTTCAGCAGTACAAGACAAATTCTTTAAAAATCATACAATGTGATTTCCTGAACTTTTTTTTTTAATTCTGTCTCTCAGAGTGGGAATGCACCTACAATGGGAATTTCAGACCCCTCCATGATTTCTAAGTGGGAAAACTTGCAAAATCGCAGGGGGTTCAAATACTTCTGTTCCTCACTGTAAATAGCTTTTGTAAATTCTGGCTGTAGTAGATTACAGATTAACGTAAACGGAGTAATTTGCTGGACAGTTTAAAGTTCATTTTATATTTCTATAATGTAGACAGGCTTTATAAAGAATACTAAATTTTCAAAATTTTTTTACTGTATATTTATGCTGCAACAAGGGCTAAAATGCCCTATGCTAGCAGCATGCTTGAGATCAACATCACTGCTTGGGTGGACCATTATCACTATGGTTGGAACACTGTTATGCTCTATGTTGAGTGGTGGTCCAAAATATTTCCTGATCAGCTCTGTTGAGTGGAGCACAGTGCAATACATGTTACCCTTATTTTTGAGCACAATAACACTGTAAAAAAAAAAACCTATCTTGATTACTGTCTATGCACCCTGCAACCCACATTACAGTAATTAAAAACCAAGCTTCATTTGAGCTTTAAGCAGCTCACTTGGAATTGCTCTTTAAACATAAAATGTTATTTATGTATTTTATTTTTTCTTTTAGGTCTTACATTTTCTAATGGTAATAACTGGAAAGCCATGAGAAGATTTACTCTTTCTACACTGCGAGATTTAGGGGTGGGGAAGAGAACAATAGAAGATAAAATCACTAAAGAGTGCCAAAGTTTAAACAAGATTTTTAAAGCCTATGAAGGTCAGTAGTGGTGTAATGTGCTTGGCAGTTATGAGACTGCATTTCTTTTGTTCTGATTTTCATGGCAATTCTTTAGACACAGCAGGTCGTGATAAGATGCGTATATGTTTGAGTGCAGGTGTTGAGCAGCACTGCATTCAAATGCAAGAGGTAATGTTTAACTATAACACCCATCTACACAATCCCATATACTTAACATTGTCTTCTGTTTTCACTATTTCTGTAGATTCTCACATACTGTATGTTGTATATGCCCAGAAGGCAGGGCCATACTACACCTATTTCTGCTCATAATCTTCAGACTTGTCACAAATTCATATTTATTTCAGGTACTTCTATAGCTCCGTCAATTCACACAGTGCTTTACATGCATATATTACATTCACATCAGTCCCTAACCCTCAAGGGCCATACAATCTAAGGTTCCTAACTCACATACATACACATACTAGAGCCAATTTAGACAGGAGTCAATTAACCAACCAGCATGTCTTTGAAGATAGTGTCTTCCTTGTGTCTTCCTTTGTTCCCTTTCATTGACATTGCCCTCATTTTCTTGGGGTGATTCCTCTTTTATAAAGGTATACATAAACTCCTTACTAGAAACGTGTATTGTTAGGTGGTGTCTAGTTCCAGATAAGTTTCCTGCTGCCACTGGTTCCTAAGGAAGCAGTGGGTGCTTGCACCTGCTGCATCCCTAGGAACTTCTGACATCACCAGGAGTCCTCACCATGTAAGCAAAGGGGTGGGGATAGCAGGTTTATCATTGCTCAAATATAGGCAGTGGTACCCACTGGCTGAATAAAATGTGTTTTAATGTTTTTTAGTTGGTACGTGATCCCCAGGGCAGTTCCTACCTCCAGTGCTTTTTTGGCACCTCCTATTAGTCCAGAAAATGGGCATTTTTAATTTGACTGATTTGGATCCCATTGATTTTATTGGGGTTTGGTTTAGGACTTCTTTAAAGTTCGCCAGAAAAAAAGGTTGACCGATTTCAGGGCAGTCCAACTCATTCCTACCTGTTAACAGGGAAGCAGAGCTGACTAGTGTATCTCTATATTAAATCTAATTTTGTGCTTGTTCCTTGTTGAATGTAGCATTAATATCCAAGGGGCGCCTTATATACTCATGGTACCCATACAGCAACTTACTAGGAGAGTAATGTACATTTTATTGAAAATATGAATAGTCTCAGTGAAAGAATTGACTGCCCACAAAGCCCTCCCCAGCCCAATGAACCAACGGAGCCATTAGCAGTTCCTCTCATCATCTTAAGTCCTTCTGCAGACTAGGTTGGCTGGCAGAAGTCGACTGCATGCAGCAGTGTCCATCCAGAGACATCCACAAATCTGTGGCAGACCACAGTATATTTCTAGAACCTTACAGGGATATTGTTCATACTTCAACAAACATAAGGCAGCCTTTTCCTATTTTTATAACTTTTACATTAACTTTTTCACTCTTGTTGCTTAGAATTACATATGTTTATTAAATTCTGAGTTCCTAGTAATATATCTACCTGTATTCCAGGAAAACCATTTGAAAACACCATGATAATGAATGCTGCTGTGGCCAATATCATTGTATCTATATTGCTTGGTCATCGCTTTGAATATGACGATCCAAAAGTTCGGAGGCTTTTGACAATAATCAATGATAATATCAGGATTGTTGGCTCCCCAATGGTTTTGGTAAGGTTATTTTTACTGCAACATTTTAACATAATACTGTTGGTTCACCTTTCCTTGTAAGGTGGCCCAAGGTGCATAAAGTACACAGCTCTAGGTGTCTTTTTGCTAGATACATTTTTTTCCAGTACCAAGAGATCCCCAAAACACCAGGATGATATTAGGCAATTATCAACTAAATAGCTTTCCGGCCTATTAAACTCCGTCTTTATTTTAGTTGCCAAAATTAGACTTGCTGGCCAAAAGGGAGGTGGGAGTAAGAGAAACCATGTATTGACCAGGAAGATCAAGAGAAGTGCCACTGTGCAATGTCCATACATACAAAAGAACAGATAATGAGAATAACACCTAACATTCATAATAAGAGGAGTGCAGCTGTTTAGTTACGTCTGACAACATTCATGTATCTATGGAACCACTGCACGGTGGCATTAAAAACTGGAACAATTCATCTATAGGATTAGGAAAACTACCCTGACTGCAATTGTCCTACCACTGCTAAGCTGTCACCACTTTTGGATCTTCACATTGCTACTTCCCTTTCCATTGAAGCATCTTTTAAAGCAGAGTTACAGCCACAAATGACAAGATACAAATGAGTTGCCCATTAAAAGATCAAATAACAAAACCCGCTTTTACTGGAATATTCAGCTTTCATTCAGAAATTTTCCTAGCATTCCTTTCTTTATTGCTAGATGTTCTTAGTCTGATGACCAGAATCATTCAACCTACTGTCCTGAACCTTCCCTAGCATGTGATAGGACAGTGAAAGGAGAAACGGCAAAGGATGAGCTCATTTCTCTGTCACTCTGCTCTCTCTTCCTAATGTACCACTGGAAACATACAGGTTCTCCCAAAATAGAGGCTGCCATACAAAGTTCAATGCACACCAACAACACAGGCTCAGTCTACTCTAGGGAATGTCTTTGTGTGAATATATTGCACAGGAGAAAGGGTAGGGGGTCCAGGATACTCCAAACCGATATTGGCAATCAATAGGATGGCACAAATCCTTCTAGTAGCAGGCACACATATAAGTCCCATTCCCAGATCTTACTCACAATACCCCTGGAGTCACCTAGCATCCTTAAAACACTCTTCAGTGAGGGAGATAAAAGATCCTCCTCCAGACCAGGACTTCAGAGCAGTGACCTTCAGCAAAAAATATGTTGGTAATCTTCTCCAGGTCTTCAGTCCAGCACCTACAGAAGCCCAGAACTGCAACATTTGTCTCCTATTATCTGCCTCCCAGGGGCAGCAGCTCCAGGAGAAAAAGAACCCTTCTAACAGAGGAAGAACACTCTGCCCCAGCCTCTCAAACATTTATTACTTCCATTGCCAACTTTTGGGGACCTCCTCATCATATCCAGAGTCAGACAGAAAAAATTAACCAATGACCTTAGGAAAACCTAACCAGATCAAAAACATACTCCACTAAATACAGAGGAGCCAAAAACTAAATTTAGCCTAACTTTCTGGGCAGGGCGCTACACTATCATCATACTTCTTGTCAGCACATGAACTGATTGGTGTCTTGTACTGCTTTTTCCGCTTATATGCCAGTACTGCTGTTCATGGACGGTAAGAGGTTGACACCAGAACAAATTTGGGTGCTTACACTGCTTGCATTAAAAATTACATATACATATATTCTGTTCACAGAATACAATTCGTTAACATTGTCAGAAACCTAACTGCAAGCTTCTTCTTTTAGTTGTACAATGCATATCCATCTCTGGTTCGATGGCTGCCTGGAAGTCACAGAGAAGTCATACCAAATGTAGAGGAAATGCACACTTTTGTCAGGGAAACCTTCACCAAGCAGAGGAATCAGCTGGATATCAATGATCAGAGGAATTTAATTGATGTCTTCCTTGTCAGACAAAAGGAGGTATATGTCATTTCATACAGAACCTACTTGTTTTTAATTGCTATTTTCATTAAAGTTGTAATGGGGGACAATCTCAACTGGTAGTGACAGCAGTAAACCATGTATAAGACAGGGAAATCCAGGAATAGTTCATGCAGGTTTGTCCTGCACTTCTGTTCAGCAAGGCAGAAAACATACGCATTTCAATGCAGGAGGGCTTTGTACCACAAGTCCATAGCATAAAACAAACAAAACATGTTGTCTGAGCCCCTAACTAGACATAGGTCAATTCCTGTGTCTAACGAGGCCCATATATTGATTCTTACTGTTCTGTCAGCAGTCAGAGAGAGAGAGATGGACCTAGGAATAAAGGCTTCATCGCACCCATCTCTGCAAAACCTACAACCTCCAGGATCTAACTAGACATAGGTCAATTCCTGACTAGCGGGGCCCACATATTGGTTCTTATTGTTCTGTGAGCAGTCAGCCATTTTCCCCAACAGCGGGATCTTACTCTAGAGAGAGTGAGAGGGAGATGGGGAGAGAGAGACTAATTAATGAGGTTTGGCTAATGGGTAAGATGTGGACCTAGGAATAAAGGGTTCATTGCACCCATCTCTGCAAAACCTACAGCCTCCAGGATCTAACTAGACATAGGTCAATTTCTGACTAGCGGGGCCCACATATTGGTTCTTATTGTTCTATGAGCAGTCAGCCATTTTCCCCAACAGCGGGCTCTTACTCTAGAGAGCGTGAGAGGGAGATGGGGAGAGAGAGACTAATTAATGAGGTTTGGCTAATGGGTAAGATGTGGACCTAGGAATAAAGGCTTCATTGCACCCATCTCTGCAAAACCTACAGCCTCCAGGATCTAACTAGACATAGGTCAATTCCTGACTAGCGGGGCCCACATATTGGTTCTTATTCTGTGAGCAGTCAGCCATTTTCTCCAAAAGTGGGCTCTTACTCTAGAGAGAGTGAGAGGGAGATGGGGAGAGAGAGACAGTGGGCTCTTACAGTAGTGAGAGGGAGATGGGGAGATAGAGACTAATGAATGAGGTCTGGATAATGGGTAAGATGTGCCTAGAAATAAAGGCTTCATTGCACCCATTTCTGCAAAACCTACAGCCTCCAGGACCCAGAGCTGGGCTTCTTAGGATCTAAGAAAACACACATACTCAAATCCTAAAGCCCCTCACCATGTTTAGCTGGGAACCCTGATATATACATGCATCATCCACAACCCTGCCAGTCAGTGCATCACAAAGTCTGTAAGGTAGTATTTTAAAGTAGTTGTAAACCTCAGACATAAAATATGAACAAAGTATAACCCTCTATAGTGTGTACTTGTCTCAATCCAGGGCAATTGCTGTCATTTGTCTGCCTCATTCCTCATACAAGATTTCCTGACACCAAGAGAATAAAAGGTGATGGGAGGGCACAGCCTGTGATTGACAGCCTCAGCTCTGTTCCTGTGTGCTGTATGAAGGGGGTGTGTCCCTTTCCTCCAATCAGCTCTCAGAGCTCTTCTCCCTGAGTGTAACTTCAGCTCCCCGCCCCCTGATTTTCAGAGCTGAGAGATCCTGTGTAAATTCTACACTTTGAATGAATGTGGGGGACAGATGGCTGTAGATAAACAGGTACATTTTATGTAGGCGGATTTGTTTAATCTCTGTGTAAGTGTAATATGTTTTTTATTTTAGATCCTTTACAATCACTTTACTCTCCTCTATATCAAAGTGGTCTTGTATCAAAATTCTTTGTTACACATTGTTACAATATACCAAGTCAGGTTGTGGGAGGGGGGATATTTGAGCCCCAAAGATTGCAAGTCTACAGGCTCTACTGATGGAAATCCTTTCCTAGATAAGAGCTAAAGCAAATATGAATAATATACTGTAAATTGTATGAATTTCAGGAAAAGCCAAGTCCAGAGTTCTATTTCAATGATACAAACCTAACTGTTCTGGTGGTGGACTTGCTTGTTGCTGGAATGGAGACAACCTCCACCACTCTCCGATGGGGCCTCCTGCTGATGATGAAATACCCAGAAATACAAGGCAAGTGATTGATTTATTTTGTTAATGAGGAGGTGGAGACTCAACATCTTGCATAGAGAGAAAGAGCTGCAATGACTGGGGCAGAGCGCTTCAATGGCCACAGTTTTTTAAATTTGACAGCTTGGGGGGGAGGGGGGGGGGAGAGAACAGAAGATCCCCCACTAGCTGTCAACGAGGGAATTGTTGTAACATGTTACACTCTGCATATGGGTGTAACATGTTATGAAAGGTCAACTTACCCTTTAAGGTTGATATAAAGGAACATCTGGGTAGCAGTGACCATAACCTGATTTAATTTAGGCCAGGTTCACACAGTAATACAGAGTGCTTCAGCAGCATTCTGTTCCCAGCTGTGGTTACTCTTCACATGGCTCCCTCTTATTTTTTGTTTTGTAAAAACTTTATTTGAAATTTCCAAAAGTACACTTCATTCATGACAATGTACGGCAGTGCAATGCTGATGAACATTGCTATGCTTTTCGGGATTGCGTGCTGCTATAAAATGCAGTATGTCTGCATTTTATTGCAGGATGCTGTCGCGAAGCCTTGGGCTGAGTTGCAGTGTGAATGGGACACATAGGAAAGAATTGATTTCTGTAAGTCCTGATGGTGACAAATGTTTTACAATGCAGTAAAATGTCTGTGACTGCACATAAGGTGAATTAGCCCTTAATGTAAGCTGAAAACAACAAACACATATTGGAAAGATTTAAGAGATCAAATTTTCCAAGGCTGAGGGCTGCTCGCTGAAAGGAATGATTTTCTTTTCCCCTCAGAGACCCCCGGTCTGTGGAGAGATTCCTGGTTTATCAGCAGAATTCTGGGAACACCCCTTGAACACGGGAATAACGGCAGTTTATGTTCAGAGATGTTCAAAGTTTATTAGACATTAATAAGATTATATAGACTACAGATAATAATAAGGGAGGGGGGAGCGAGTTTCAAAACTGTAACTTGTAACTTTCCATCATGAGCTAACTACATGAAACATAACATATACATTTCTTGGTACAAATTGTTTTGGCTAACTTTCTGGAAAACAGCCAGACAAAGACATTGTCAGGGTCATGTTAGCTTCTGTTGATACATCCTTGAACAACCAAAACAGTTTCATTAAACGTCTAATATATCTGCAAAAAGCTAACTTAATACTTAAAATGGTGTACATAATACAAAATGGAAGTTATCTAGATCCTTTCAATCCCCTCTGAGATCATGAACATGATCTCAATTCTTTACTTCATTCATCTTTTTGTACATAGCCAGATAACCTTCATTTGTATTTTGTGGCTTGGTAGCTCTAGCAATGCAATATAATGAGCATTTAAAACATAGATATAAAGATAAAACAAAAAACAATATCATGACTATGCTTACAGCGATACCTTTCATCCATGAAAAGATGGAACCAAATCCTGATCCTAACCAATCAAAAGGAGTCCATCCATCTTTTCCTATAGCTCTAGCTTCTTCCATCAAACCATCTACCTGTTCCCTGTGTTGCTTTATTATTTCATAATAATCTTGAACAGTCATTGTGGTATTATATATCCAAGTACAACATTCATAATCCTCTGTCATCTCACACAGACCTGTCAGTGCAGCACTCATACTTTCAATAGCTAATTCTTGCATCTCCAGCTGTTTTCTAATAGCTCTGGTCTCAGAGTTAGTTGGTGTTTTGGGTATGTACTGGCTTTTACCTGATGTTCCTTTTGGTCTATAGCTGCCATAATTGGCACTAATTGGGCTACATAGCACCAGCCCTGGACATTACTCGGTATCCAAGGGTAACAGATCTTACCACAACAGATATAGGTATTGTTTCCCAAGGAGATCGGCAATTTTTGTATTGCAGAGCGAAATTCAGGGGTGACAACAAGTGTAAAATAAAAAAAAAGTTTTCCAAACATAGTTTTCCCCACATTATCTTGTATCCCTTCTAAACTTTCATTCAGGGTTTTACCATTTACTTGCCAGAGTTTCACAGAAGAAGTTCCATCCCTCCTTCCAGGATCAGATATGTTTAATATGGACTGAGAGCACATTCCCTTTCCCTTGTGGAAAGTATTCCCCAGTCTAAAACACCAATCGGGGAGTTGAGTGACTCCCAGAGTTGGAAAAGATATGGTGGCATTAGAAGTAATATTGGTCAAACCAATACTTACATTCCCTTTTATTAACAAAAATATTTTAACTGGAGCGGCCAGAAGAGGAATTTTATTAGGCCCAAGTCCTCAGGGTGATAAATACAGTTAGTTAAGATCCATACTGGCAGGAAAAAGAGCACAGTCAGTGTGCCCAATAGAACCCAGAGTTTCAAAGCACCATGAGGGGCAGTAAGGAATGTCATCTTCAGGGTCTTTCTCACCGACTTCACCCGCTCTTCGAGGATTTTCCTCTCATGCTTCACCTCCTTTTTCCATCTCATGTTTCTCAGGTGTTTGGTTCACCTTCTTCACTCGACTAGCATGGATCCAGGACTGGGAATTCTCCACCAGAACAGCCGTTCTGGTAACCGCTATCACCGTAGTAGGTGGTCCAAAGGGGTAGCCTTGCTTCTTGTCTTTAGCGAGTTGGCGGAGCACTACAACATCTCCCACTTGGAAAAGGTGTGTTGGTTCCTGAAAAGATAAAAAAAAGTGCGAGCAACATTTTTCAACCTTATCTAAAATTTGAATCAATTTTCTCACATATTCTTGTTGTACCAGGTCAAGGTCCCCTCTTTCTAACATAAGTGGCTGTCTAGCCTAAGGAGTGGGGAACGGTCTTCCCATTAATATTTCAAAAGGAGATAACCCTGTAGTCTTATTAGGTGTCATTCTTACCTCTGCTAGAATTGCAGGTAACATCTTCTTCCAGTGGGTATAGGTTCCTCCAGTGGCCTTCCTCAACTTATCCTTAATTGTCCTGTTCATCCTTTCTACTATACCCCAACTTTGAGGATGATAGGGAATATAAAACTTCCAATCTATCTTAAGTACTTTTATCAAATCTTGACATACCTTGGCCACAAAAGCTGGTCCGTTATCAGAATTTATCTGCAGCGGACATCCCCATCTGGGTATTATCTCCTGTGTAAGAATTCTGACTACAGTTTGTGCATCTTCTTTATTAGTGACAAATGCTTCCACCCATCTGCTAAACATCTCCACCATTACCAACAAAAACTCTTGCCTCTGTCCTGTTTTTGGCATGTGGGTAAAATCTATTTGTAAATGGGTGAAAGGTGTAGTTGGGTACACTAGATGCTGGTGTTGTGATTTCTTTGGGTTCTGTGGATTGTTCCTTATACATGTAATGCACCTGGAAACATATTCTTTCACCAACCTAGATAAGCCTGTAATGTAAAAATCCTGCAATAATGTTTCACATGTCGTTTTCCATCCTCTATGTCCTAGACCATGGTACTGTGCAATGAACAGTGGGGCACTTGATATGGGAATGCATGGTTTCCCCTCTAAGCACACTAGACCAGAAGCTGGATCTAGTTGTGCTCCAGAACCATCCCAGTCTGCTAGATCGACTTTTGTAGCAAATTTTTGTAAATCTGCATACATCTGGTCATGTGGGGTAGTTGTGACGCCTGAAGTGAGCAAAGGCATCTGCTCACTGGCCACCTGTTGTAATGTGGCTTCCTTTGCTACCTTATCTGCTAATGCATTTCCTTTGGCAATATGATCTCTGCGATTTGTCTGTGCCCTGCAATGTAGAATGGCTAGTGTTTTTGGTAACTGTATGGCTTTGAGTAGATCAGATATCAGAGAAGAGTGAGATATGGTTTTGCCATCAGCAGCAATAAATCCTCTTCTCTCCCAAATGACCCCAAAATCATGTACAGCACCATGGGCGTACTTGGAGTCTGTGTAAATGTTGACATCCTGTCCTGCAAATAATTGACATGCTCTTGTAAGGGCAATTTAGTTCGGCTGCTTGGGCTGACTGATATGGAATTGGCTTTGCCTCGAGTATTTTGTCAGGAAGTTGCACAATGGCATCTCCTGCATGGTAAGTGCTGAGGGGGTAGTAAGTATTATCATTTGGCCTAGAACATGAGCCATCTACAAACACATCTGGGGCCTCATCAAGAGCCACAGTTGACATGTCAGGCCTCGGGGAAGTGTCTTGCTGTATGTGGGTTATACAATTGTGTTCTGGTGCAACTTCATCCTGTTCCCCCTTTATCCCCAATAGGGCATTCAAAATTGGAGTAGGACCTGAATTTGCTGAAGAATATTTAATAATCAAGTTGGGATCAGATAGAAGAATCACTTCATATCCGTTCAACCTTTGTGCTGACATGTGTTGAGTGTGTATGTTTTTCAGTAGTAAGGACACTTGGTGTGTGGTGTGTAGGGTAGCTTCATGTCCCAATGTGAAAGAAATAGCCATCTCCACCAGAATCGCGCACAATGCAACAGCTCTCAGACAAGCAGGCATGCCCTGAACCTGAGTTGGCACTACTTTGGGAAAAAAAAGCTACAGGGCGGAGCTTGCCTCCATGTTCCTGAGCCAGGACCCCCGCCATGGTTGTACAATTTTCCCCCGCATACAGATGAAACATTTTCTTATAGTCAGGTAGTCCAAGACCAGGGGCCGTTACCATAGCATTCTTCAGGTACACAAAGGCATCAACCATTTCATTTGACCATGTGAGAATGTCAGGTGATTCTGAAAGTGTGGCAGACCTCAGAGTGTGATCATAGAATGAACAATCAGGTATCCATTGGCGGCAGTAACCAATCATACCAAGAAAAGTTAGCATGTCCTTTTTTGTTTGTGGGCGGGGCAGACCCACGAGAGCCGCAGCTCTTTTGTGACTGACATTCCTCTCACCATGACTTAGAATAAAACCAAGGTACTCAACCTGTTTTTGGCACCATTGCAATTTCTTTTTAGATGCTTTGTGATCATTCCCTGACAACCATTCTAACAGAGACCAACTATCCTCCTGACTGGCCTCCTGACTTGAACTACAAATCAATAGGTCATCCACATATATAATGAGGACCGAACCATTGGGAGGGGTCCAGGACCTCAGTGTGGTCTGGAGGGCAAGTGAGTAGACTGCAGACAAATCTACATAGCCCTAGACATTCTACACCAGGTCATCTGGCGATTTTCATAATATAAATACAAATAGCGTCCTCGTCTGGTGGTCCACAGGAACCAAAAAAAATGCATTTGTTAAATCAATCACTGTAAAATATTCTGCATCTGACAGAATGGAGGTAAGGAGTGATGGCACATCAGGCACTATTGGGGCTAATGGAACCACCAAATTATTTATGGCCCTCAGATCTTGTACAAACCTGTAAGAACCATCCTGGAAATTACTACTATTAACCTTCTCTTTTCTTACAATATCTAAACATCCCGCTGCCTCCTTCTCGTGAAGGGAGGTCTGAAACTCAACAACAGTTTTAGTTGCCCAGTCAGAGACCTGCTGCTTCACGGCTAATCCTGCTTCTGGCTTAAGACCTGTTATGAATGTCTGAATCATCAATGGACTTAACTCTCCAGTTAGAGCCAGTCCTGCTTCTTGTGTCCAGACATCCTTCAACCATTTCCAAAATTCTAATACAGTTTCTCCTACCTTCTGTTTACATGCTGTAGCAATAGGGAGGGAAGCCTTATTCTTGAAAACCCTTTTTAATTCTGTGTCAAGCTCCTCCCACATAATTTCTCTCCCTTCTGTGGTATTTAGTTTATAGGCAGTAGCCTGTGTATTACTTGGTTCTATGTGACTAATGCTTTTTACATTTATCCAATCCCAAGCTGGATTATTTCCCAGAATACCATCAATGATCAATCTCATATCTTCCTGTGTGTAACTTCGTCCTAAACATGCCTTTTTAAAATAAGCAAGAGTACCTCCAGGAGATACTGTAGGCTTGGGACAATGTTTAACAATCTTATTAATATCTTCTAATTCTATGGGTTTTTTTTAGAATTAGTTCTCCTGCTGTGAGAAAAGGTAGTGTCAATATAGCCAACTCCTTTCCTCCTACGGCCCCCTCATCTTCTCTTTTTCCTCTAGTTTCTTATCCATGGATCTAAGCTGCATTCTAAATTCCTCCACATCTCTGCCCTTTCTATGACTGGTGTCACTTCTTCTCCATTGACCATCCTTTCTGTAATTTTATTATATTTACCTGTCCCTGTTCTTCGTATTCCAACTCTCCTTTGTTGTCATTATTTTCCGTAAGGATGCCTTGAACTTGGCTACCCTCTTCTGGTGATTTTATACTAATAATCTGTTTGGGTCTAGTGGAGGGGCCTAGCTGTATTGGTTGTAGATCCGGGACGGGAAGTGGGACAGGGGCAGGGACTGGAGAGGCAGGGGCAGGGGCTGGAGCTGCAGAGACAGGAGCAGGGGCTGGAGGGGCATTAGGCTGGGGAGTAATCATCCCCAAACTAATCAAAAAATCATCATCAGCAGCATTTTTAAAACCACTTAATGAAGGATATATATTATACGGAGGGGGTGGGATTGGTGTCTGAACTGTTTTCAGTCCAATCTTGGGTCTGCATGTCTTTTCAGATTGATGCTTTTCCTGGCATATTTTTAATGTATCCAATTTCAACTTCCTCTTTTGTTTTAAAGAGAAAATCAAATTGAACTTTCCCTTGCTATTATCAACCCAATACGGTGACCATTTTAACCAGTTTTCTCCCCCTTACTTCATATAAACTTGGTCCCATTGTGGGTCCCCCTCATACCAAGGAAAGGCTTGTTTATCCCCCAAACATAATCCCTTAATCATGTCTGTATGAAAAGGATCATTTGCCCCCTTTCTTGGGAATGGGTCTGTACTCCCCATAGCTTCTGTCCAGCCTGCCATACAATCCACCCAGGGATTTATTAAATAATAGTCCATTCCACAAACTCTAGCAACATAATCCTTACAATTTTCTCCCTTTTCTGGGGGACCTGGTGGGTAACTACCTCCTTGACCCATATTTAGACAGTGGATAAGACAATTTTACCTTAAAATCTTATTTTGTTCTACACAACAAATTATCTTATACTTCTACGCAACAGAAAGAAAAAGCAAAAGACAGATAAACCAGAATCTGCTCCACAGACTTATTAACCTCTTGATAACTTCCCAAAAGTTATCTCTTCACTGTTTTACCAAAAAACAGTGTGTTCTACCAAAGAACAATCTGTGTTTACCAAAAACACTTTTTTTTTTTTTTTATAATGCACTATTTTATAACTCTACCAAAGAGTTAAGTCTGCTTACCAAAAGCAGCTACAGGTTATCACGGGTCTATATAGACAATACAGAATGATTCAAGACCTTCCCTCAACACAAGGCAAGAAAGAGCTTTTAGTCATAAAAAGACAAAAGGTTTACTTACCAAGTGAGGTGGGTGGTCACCCCGGGCTGAGCCCCCAGCTGAAAGGAATGATTTTCTTTTCCCCTCAGAGACCCCCGGTCTGTGGAGAGATTCCTGGTTTATCAGCAGAATTCTGGGAACACCCCTTGAACACGGGAATAACGGCAGTTTATGTTCAGAGATGTTCAAAGTTTATTAGACATTATTAAGATTATATAGACTACAGATAATAATAAGGGAGGGGGGAGCGAGTTTCAAAACTGTAACTTGTAACTTTCCATCATGAGCTAACTACATGAAACATAACATATACATTTCTTGGTACAAATTGTTTTGGCTAACTTTCTGGAAAACAGCCAGACAAAGACATTGTCAGGGTCATGTTAGCTTCTGTTGATACATCCTTGAACAACCAAAACAGTTTAATTAAACTTCTAATATATCTGCAAAAAGCTAACTTAATACTTAAAATGGTGTACATAATACAAAATGGAAGTTATCTAGATCCTTTCACTCTCCAAGATTCAAACTGGGAGGGAATATTGTCATTAAAAAACACAGAACTAGGTAGGAATGTCCCAAATTTGGCTCCAGTTCACCCTTTCAAAGGGCTTCTCAGCATCAGATGATAGAAGTACTACAGGTAAGGGACCTGATTGGGCCATAATGTGCCCAATATATTATATGAAAAGCTCTTATTGCATTATCACGGACCTCCCATCCCATTATAAAACCTGTTTGATCTGGGTGAACTAGCTATGTAGCATGATCTTGAAGACATATAGCTAGGAACTTAGAAAAAATTTTGGTGTCCATATTTAGAAGTGAAATAGGTAATTAGATGGACAAAAATTTGGGTTTTTCCTGGTTTGGGGAGGACAATGATATGCGCTAATAATGCCTCTTTCGGTAAGAGGCGATAATTGTGTTAAAGTAATGATACATAGGTTCCACTAGGGCCTGTGACATTTTTATTATAACATAGGTTAGTGAAACCACCTACCCCTTTTATGACTTCAGACAGTTAACCTGAATACCAAAGTTATTTTACTAAAATAGTTGAAAGTAACACAGAAGCAGTTCTCCAAGACTATTCTAACACACATTCCTGGCAAAGTTCTCTAACTGCCCCTGTCGTAGTGCCCCAAGAGGTAGTCATACCTTAATTTTGCAGTAAAGTCTATTAAGAGTCCATAGAAGTCCATAATCTGGTAGCATAAGTACATGTAAGTCCCAGACCTTTGGGAACCCCAACTGGGCTCCCACAAGGGATGCTGAGCAGTAGAGTGACAGCTACATCTTGACTCCCTGAGCTTAGTTACACCCCTGGGAACTCTAGGAGCCCTATATTTATATGGTGCAACCAGCATGGGGCGATGTTCCCCTGAAAAGCCCAGGAAAACCTGTCCAGCAGTGTTAACCTTTGCCTTTCAGGTCCCACCACCCCAGCAGAGCCATTCCAAATAACAAAATACCAGTCTTACATGGTAATGCATTGCCAGGAAAAGATACAGAAATCAGAACTTAGATAACAATAAAAGTTTAACACAGATAATCCCCTTTCAGAGCTACTGTACCTGCTTACATATACGTATCCTAAGGGAAAATGGAAAACCCCTGAAGTAAGCCTTTCTTTTAATACCAGAAAATGTTCAGAAGGAAATTCAAAAAGTCATCGGTTCCGGGGAGCCTCTCCTGATACATCGAAAACAAATGCCGTATACTGATGCTGTTATCCATGAAATCCAAAGGTTTGCCAATATCGTGCCAACAAGTGTTCCACATGCCACTACTCAAGATGTGACATTCAAGGAATTCTTTATACCCAAAGTAAGTATTGCATTCTTTCCTTTATTCATTACTAGAATATAAAAAAATGAAAGGTATTTGCTACCAACTTGTGAACAACTCCAAAAACTACCTAGGTTGCCTGATCAGTGATCTCTTTGACTATATATTCCCAAGCTGCTGTCCCCCAGATCTCTGTTCCCGGGCCTGATACCTGCCTGATTCTTGAAGATCTTTTTTCTCCACCTGCCTTGTCCTTTTAACGTTCTTACAATGATCTTGTCTATTGATTTTGTATGATACTTCTTTTCTGCCTGCTCTCAGCAGTGTGCAACTCTGATTGTAACTGGGGGCAGCAGTCTGGTAGATGTCAGCATCAAAGTCCATCATCCCTTTCAGAGTGCTCTAGTGAACACTGGGTGGCTCCTTTGACTTTGTGCCTGGGCCCTCTGTAGGGCTCACATACGCCTGATGACACAGATGGTCCACAACCTCCATCATGACAGTTTGCTCAGGCCATGATCGCTACTGAGGCCTTTCAGCAAGGCCTGTTTTTCAGGTTAAAAAAACCTGAAGAGAAGTTGGAACAGATTGCTGACACCCTCCTGGAACTCACTCAGCTGTTGGCCCCTACACTTATTTTTTAGATGCTTGCTCAGGCCTTATCTCCTGCCCTGCCCATTGGTATCTGTACTAACAGCCAGTTCATTATTATATGTGCCATCTATGTATTCTGTTCCATCATGTCCTCTGGGGGCCCCCAGTTCTGCAAAGGTGTTTTGAACTAGTTCCAAGCCCAGTTTGAATTACTTTAATGGAACTTTCCTTCTGACAGAAACAAAGTCTTTTCCATACCCTCCCTGCTATTTGGACAAGCACTGGTCCAGGCTCCACTTCTCAAGACAGATCACCCACAGCTATATGATTATTGTCTTAACATTAATTTCTAGGAAAGATCACATGAATGCCAACACCTTCCATGACCAAATTCCAAAGCACTTTGCACCAAAACTCCAGAGCCTAGGCAGTGCAGTTTCCTCTTTGCATACTGAAATATTTTTTCCATCCAGTTCAAGGGAACAGTTTCTGGCATCAAACTTTCTTGGGATCTTGTGTAGAAGTGTGAAATCCCTGTTCTGCCTCCAGCTAAACCTTTCCAGGTCTATATCCTAAATGGCAGTCTTCCCTGCCAGTATTTAATAAGCCACTATTGCCCCTCACTATGTGTCTGGGAGCTTTTTTATGTGTTACTAAGGTTAGTCAATACTTTTCTGTTGTATCTTCCATGGCTATGCACCCATTAGCCCATCATTGACTGGACCTTTGGAGGAATAAAGTCCTGGGGAGGAGGGCATCTTGTTTTCTGCAGCATATTGGCAAGGACTCCCCATTCCATCCTGTCTGTATCATAAGTTTTGTTTATTCAGGTAGGAATAAAGATGGTTCTCTTCGCCCTCTATAATTTCCAGGGTCTAAACAAGATCATAGTAAAGAAGAAACATCCCTTTCCATGGATCTTAAAGTGTTATTACCTGCAGGTAGCATCCATTTTTACTAAATTAGATTTTCAGGGTGCCTATAACCTCATCAGAATTAAAAAAAGGTGATGAATGAATGGAGGGCTACCTTCAGAATTTGACATGACCACTACAAATATTTGGTCTCTGCAATGCCCCAGCCATTTTCCAAGATTTTGTCAACAATGTTTTCAGAAACATTTGTACTCATGTGCTATGTCTAGAGGGTATTTATTTATTCAGATCTTCCTTACTATCATGAGCATGTCAAGACAATAGTTCTTCAATTAGATGAAAATAGATTTAACACTAAACTTTAGAAATATATCTTTTGAGCTCACATGTGTTCCCTTCCTAGGTTTTATATTCACTGCCCAGGGTCCACACATGGCTCCAAACAAAGCTCCCACCTCAAAAGATGCTCAGAGATTCCTAGACTTTGCTAATTAAAACCATGGATACAGACAGAGCTTCCTTCTCAAAAGCTGCTCAGAGATTCCTAGGCTTTTCTAATTAATATCAGTTCACTAATGATTACTCCACTGTAACACCATCACCACTCTAACCAAGAAAGGGAATGAGCTTCAGAAGCATATACAAAAGACTCTTAAAGGGGTCTTTCCTATCTGCCCCCTTTCTGGTCCACCCCTTCACCTCCCCTTTTGCAAAAAAAATGTTTCTGGTGAACACCACTCCTGTGGATTCTTCAGTAAAAAGTTCTTGCTGGTGTAAAGAAATCATTCCATAGGAGACCAAGGCTCACACTCAGAGTGGTGGCATCTTCTAGAAGGAATGATTTAGCTTAATACCCTTTATTTGGATTGAAAGAATCTTCAATAACTTCAAACTGCTCAGAGGATCAATCCTCGTCATGTTCACTAGGCTCTGTTCTTTTCTATGTCTAATTTTAATGTGGCTTGCTGTCTGGGAGCTAAAATGACCAACTCTGATGCACTGTTCCTATCCATTGAGCTGAAGGACCTGAAACCCGAACCTGACTTTAAAACGTATCCATCCCAGATTCTGCTTTCAAAATCCATGTGTCTGTACCAGATTTCCCTGTTCCAGATTTTAATATCGCCTCTGGATGACAGTCACTTTTCTAAGCTGGCATGCACCAGAGACTGAACAAGCTTTTATAATTTATTTTTGGCACCTACTGTTGGCCACACTCAAAAAAGATGTCTTTGATTTGTTGGCTGAATATCCCATTCGCATACAAAAATATTTAGGGGACAGACTGCGGGGGTCTTACTTCCCCTTCCTATTTCCAGTGCTTTTTGTGAAGGGGTTTCCATTACTCTCTCTCAGCATGATGATTGTGACTAATATTTTAGTATTGATTTTAGAATACACCAACATTCTGAGAGACATCTAGGAGTCTATAGTGGGTATGTTTGGGAATGGATGTCCTGCATAACAAACAGCCAAAAAAAAAGGGTTCCCAGGTCACCAGATTATTTATAAAAGGGAGAAGTTGGACTGGGGCACTTAAGCAACGTCTAGATAAAAAGACTTACAGTGGTTCTAAAGTCTAAGAGTTGTTTACCTTAATGCATTCCCTGCATTAAGGTAAAAAAACTCCACACTAACTGTTCCCCATACTCCCCACCAAGCACTTACCCAAGCCTGTTAGTGATCTAGTGCTGTCCCTGGCTACAGATCTTCTTGCTTCATATCCTGGTCTCACAGTAGACTCAGACAGCAGTTGGATGCATTGGCTTCTGCTGCTGTCAGTTGAATCCTGTGAAAAGGGAGCAGGTGTGCGGCTAAACCACTCTGTGTGCGTTTATGGATGCAGAAGAGGAGGTAAGTGGCCCCTCTGTGCAATACCATTGCACAGAGCAGGTAAATATAGCATCTTTTTTATTTTGATTAAAAAATAGACTTTACAATCACTTTAAATAGTCAATAGGTAGCCTTTACCTTCTTATTTCAGTGCTTAATCTTTACCTTTGATCGGAGTGCACCTTGAACAGATCAATCAACTAATAACTGTTACTTATGATCCATCCAAATGTCTATCCCATCTATTCTCTGCAGGGAACTCAAGTGATTCCATTACTGTATTCTGTCCTACGAGACAAAGAGCACTTTGAGAAGCCCGAAGAATTTTACCCTCAGCATTTTCTGGACTCAGAGGGAAAATTTGTTAATATTGAAGCTTTTATACCATTTTCTGCAGGTGAGAAAATAAAAGGGGAAAACTCTAAATTGTTACAAATGTATCAAGGGTTCCTCTATGACTGTGAGCAAAAGAAGGACAGGCCAAGTCCGCAGAGGACAGAACCCAAAGATTACAGATGGGGCCACAATTAGTAATTTTATACTGTCCAGTTTTCTGAAGTGGTATGATGGACAACGTTTAGGCCAAAGTCTTTAATGAGTTTACCCAAAAGTGATATATTACCATGCCTAGAGGACATGGATCTTTGACACTCCAGCTGATTTCCATTTCATTGGGTATTCACCTTACTGCTTCTCACTCCCACATGAAATAAAATAGATTGTTTTAAAAGTTATATAAAAACCATCAGGGAAGGATTTGCTTATCCCATCCACACTTTGCAGCTTGAAGAGGGAACTAGTCAAGTAAAGTTTTAACTACGAACGTTCAAGGAAAGACCGTTGAAAAGGAGATCCTGCAGCTTTCATCAAAAACAGCAACAAGGAGTGCCTGAAATGTTAAACAAAATTAAACAAAGTTCAAAGATATGTGCAAAAATACATTTTTTAGTTAAGTACTCAAAGGAACAAGGACCTATAGACACTATGTTTTGAAAGCCATGCAATCCAGTATGTAAGAGCCGTGCTTGGCAGCAAAAGCTGCAGGCTTGAGAAAGAGGGAATGAGGGACACACATTGCATTAACAACCAGGACCACAGAGCGCAATATACACATACAAGTAATTCCCACAGCTTCAAGTGTGCTCCAGTGTGGAGCCCACTGCAGGTACAGTCTCATTTAACACAGCCACCTAGCTGAAAGCTGTCCTGGAAGGTGAGTAGAAACACAATGCAGCTCAGCACATCAACCCTGCAGCTTTTGCTGTTGGCCATGGCTCTAGTTTATACTTTGGATTGCTTGACTGTCAAAACACTGCACCTATGTGAGTGTATTTTATATAGTTTTTTATTAATATTTAATAACAATAGTTTTTTTTGTGCAAGATCTTTGTGATTTCTCTCTCTTTTTTTATTTTTGTTCTAACAGTTATACAGTTATATATAGTTATAAAAGGATATGTGGAGGCAAAAAAGCTCTGTAAATATTGGCTGGGGGAGTTCAAAGCCCTGATTAGATTCTAACAGTGTGATATCCCCTTAATGTACTCAAATCCCCTCAATGCACCCACTTTGCAAAGAGTGAAGAGATGGCACATGAACAAGTCCCCAATTAGACCTAGATGGACACAGTAATGGAAAGTTTTATGTCCTAGAGCTGTAAAAGTCAATATTCCTCCTTAATCATTATTTTAATAATTTTTTTTACTTTTTCATTCCCAAGGTAAGAGAAGTTGTGCTGGAGAAACCTTGGCTAAAATGAAACTGTTCCTCTTCTTTACAACACTGCTGCAAAACTTCACCTTTCAGGCTCCACCTGGAGCAAAACTGGACCTTACAGGAGGTGTTGGCTTCACAACTCCTCCACTGAAGCATGAGATCTGTGCAATTCCTCGGAATTAAAGTGGCAGTAAATCTATGAATAGTCATTTTGGATTGGGTTTTGATCTTTTTTTAAAGAGAACCTTTTTTTGATTTGTAGAAATGTAATTGAAAGTTCCCATGACCTCAAAACTGGTGAAAGTTGCACATTTAAAAGTAAAACTGAACACTGGTGAAAGTTGCACATTTAAAAGTAAAACTGAACACAATGAAATAAATGAACTATGAAGGAGAACATGATATGTAAAGACTTATAAGTAATACAGGAATTGGATCATGAATGCTATGAAACATAAATATATTGATCCCTGATTGTGACAAAAATGAGGTCTGACATTCCCAATCTGTGTGGAGAATGGTGAAGTCACATTAAACACGGTGCCAACCTTGTTTCACCAAAACCTGCTAGTCAATAATAAAACAGGTCAGATTTAAATCTCATGTCTGTGCTATGTATTTAGGGAAGATAATACAATCAACAAAAGAAAACAATCAACTTAAGACACTGGGGTTGATTTACTAAAGCCAAATAGACTGTGCACTTTGCAGCTGCACTCATTTGCCACATTCCCAAACATACCCACTATAGACTCCTAGATGTCTCTCAGAATGTTGGTGTATTCTAAAATCAATACTAAAATATTAGTCACAATCATCATGCTGAGAGAGAGTAATGGAAACCCCTTCACAAAAAGCACTGGAAATAGGAAGGGGAAGTAAGACCCCCGCAGTCTGTCCCCTAAATAATCTTAGTGACTGCGGTGAAGAATACACAATCAGGTGCAGGGAAAATAAAAATGTAAAAAAATCAGCTTTTTTGCTTGCACATGATTGGATGATGGAAATCAGCAGAGCTTCACCATATTCACTAAGCTCTGGGGAAAATTAGTGTAACTGCACTTGCAAAGTGCACAGTCTATTTGACTTAAGTAAATCAACCCTGATGAACAGGGGCGGACTGGCAACTCATGGGGCCCCCGAGCAATAGGGGATCATGGGGCCCCTGTGTCCTTGCCCAAACTCAAAAAAGCCTATGAAAAAGGTGCCAGGGGCATCTCATAGGGCCCCCTACTGACCCCGGGCCCTCAGGCAGTGCCCGAGTTTCCAAATGGTCAGTCCTCCCCTGCTGATGACACAGAACAGATCAGAAATGGAATGAAAAAACATCTTAGCCAGTATTTGCAAAGCCCCTTAACCAGTTCCCTGCCACACTATAGCAAAACCTCTGCTACCGGGTGACAGGGCAGCGTAAAATTATGTATATATGTGATTTTGCATTTCCGGGTAGGGGGCATGTGTGTGCACGCTGCCCTACCTGCGCCGCCTTTGGTGGCTACAGCTGTTGATCACCAGGTCCCAGTCGCAGAATCCCGGCCGGCATCTGGCAATCGCTGAAAAACACTGACAGGGGAGAAGTCTGTGTGTAAACAAGACAGATCTCTCCCGTGTCAGAACCGACATGCATAGCAGAGCAATAGAAAGCAGCATGCTTCCCTAGTAAAACACACCCAGCACATAGTAAAACGGCACACAGTTAACCCTTAGGTCGCCCCAGATGTTAACCAATTCCTGCCCAATGTTATTAGTACAGTGTCAGTGTTTTTTATTAGCACCGATCACTGTATTAGTGTCAATGGGATGTCAGTGGCAGTTAGTCAGTTCCCCCCAAGTGTCACAATGCCCACCACAGTATGCAATCCCATTTATAAGTCGCTGATTGCCGCCATTACTAGTATAAAAAAAAATTCCAGTATATAAACACCGCCATTAGACGCTATACCTTTCACGTAAACCAATTAATTTACATGTATTGGGATTTTTTTCTAGCAAAGACATGTTGTAGAATACATTTTGGCCTACATTTATGAAGAAATTAGATTTTTAAAAAATATTTTACTGGACGTGTTTTATTGCAAAAAGTCAAAAATATTGTTTGTTTTTCAAAATTGTTGGTCTTTTTTTGTTTATAGCACAAAAATTAAACACACAGGCGATCAAATACCACAGAAAGAAAGCTCTATTTGTGGGGAAAAAGGATATGAATTTAATGTGGGTGCAGCGTTGCATGACCATGCAATTGTCAGTTGAAGTAATGTGCCGTATTGCAAAAAATGGCCTGGTCAGGAAGGGTGGAGGGCAAGTAGTTAATACAGTCCACCCATAAAGGACTGTCAGACTGTTGAATATTTCGATTAAATACAAATTCTGTTCTGGGTTTTTTATCAAGCCCAACTCTGTTTCATATTCCATAATTCAGGCTTCAGCAATTCAATAATTCATTTTAGCAATCAGTTAAATTTGAAACACACCTATATTACAAAATCCAGCAGGCTAATGGAACATATTAGATATTCTAGAGACATATTTGTCTGCTTTATATCATAATTGGTCTCTATTGAATGGAAATTTTATTCTGTGCAATAATATGTTGGTTGTTGAATGGTTAAAACCTGTCAGATGTAGCCATGAATTTAGAAAAGTTGGTATTAAGGATGTGTCTACTGAGCATCTTAAACTAGTCTCTAGTTGCTTCAGCATACACTTCAGACCCTTTTATGGGATATTTAATTTCTATAAACACCCTCTCAAGGGACCATAAAAGATAGCTGCATTTGCAGTTCAACAAAAAAGCCACCAGGGCACTGAATAAGTAAATGTAACAAAGTTTAATGATACAACAATGTAGCAATTTACATGTCAACTTGCTTGAACCAGCTTCAGTATAGGAAATAGAGGTTCAGAAGCAAGAAGTGTGGACATGTGGAACTGGATGGTGAGAGCCCAGTCCATCAAGCTGAAAGTCTGATAGCAGCTGAAAACCTTTCTGGAAGATAAATTCATAGATCAGGGTAAGCAACTTTTTAGAGAAGGCTAGATTTACCTGAACAACATGGGAGAAGACAAATATCACTTGGCACTGTATCGCCCAATGTTGCCTCTTTACAACCTGATTTAAACCTCTAATTGCCGTACTACTGCACCACAATCACGTGCATTGCAAAGCAATTATAGGTTTTAATCAGACGGTGAGAATTCAACATATCACCTCTTCACAACTTGTCAAAAATGCTTGGGTTGCTTTTCAGAGGAGCAGCAGTGCCTTCTGTCCTTGCGAATGAGCCCTTAGTTGTATTTGTTGATGGCAATGTTAGGGCTGGTTCACACATGAGGTTGGAGGTGTTAAAATCTTGTGGTTCAGCCATGGTTTTACCATCCTCAGTCCTTACCCCCTTTAGCTGCAGAGGCAGTGGCCAAAGATGTAAATATGTACTGGCAGGAGTTATACTCCCTGTGACTTTTGGCGGGAGCTACCACCTATAGTCACAACCCTTTCAAGTGTTTGGGGTCACTCTGCAAGCACCCTGCAACTGAATGCAATGCACATGATTGCAGTGTGCTAGTGTGGGGTCCAAGGAGCGATAAAATTCCTCCTCGTGACCTGCTTTAACCTTTGGTTGCTGTATTGCACAAGGTTGCAGGGTGCTTGCAGAGTGGCCCCATTCACTTGAATGTATCATGCTTGGTGGGTGATACACCCGCCAATCGTTACGCAGCATTCATTTCCTGCTGTGTCCATGGCATGTTTGCACACCTGGCCACTGCAGATAAATATGGTGTAAATAAGCCTTACTTTCCTAAGCACCTTATAGTAGTTGCTTTCTTTTGTAAAGCTTGTGTTATGTCTCTGATGACATCAGTGTACTGCAGGCAAGATTGTGTAGATATATAAAATGCAGCGCTGTATGATATTAGCAAAAATGAATGACGGTTACAATATAAAAAGAAAAATCACAAATAAAATATCACAAATGAAATGCAGTCCTGTAATAGTGCTCGCTGTTTTTCTAGTGCAAATGATAGAAATGCGCACTAACCAGAAGTGTATTGATAATACGCATGTATATAAATATCCTGAAGATTCCCCTCTTTCTGGTCAGAATGTAGATAGAAACTGGAAAAATATGGAGATGAAGCGCCCTCGTGTGGTAAGGATGAGGTCCCACAGGCCAGAAGTGTCCTTGTAGAGATGTATAGAGTGAAAGGTTCCCCCTCTCTGGAGCTGGTAAAATGGTCACTCTGGGGCTGCAAAGGTTGAAAAGCCTCCAAAATCAAAGCTGGCCGCCGGGCCTCCACGTGGCGCCGACGGCGTGATGTCAACGACGTCCTGGGCTCCAGCTGACGCGTTTTGTGCGCACGCACTTCTTCTGAGGTAGAGCAGAGGAACGCCATGACAGTAGCGTCGTCCTTATATATCATGGCGCATGCGCACTTGATCGGCGCCATCTTGCCGGAGTCAGAGCGGCTGTGATAACCGAGTGCGCATGTGCGGCGCCATTTTACCATGGGCATAATACGATATCTCGTTACTAATGTGCTGAAAAAGATGACAGATCTCAAATCCTATATGGGGGTGCAAATAATAATGGATGATGTGAAGCTACTATATAGCTAGCCGATTCAGATGCAGCTATAAAAGTCCCTTTTGGAGAAAAAGGACCTAGTAGTGAGACCAGCTGATAAGGGTGGAGGAGTGGTAGTCTTAAACAAAAGTGACTATATGACAGAAGTATATAACATTCTTAAGGATACATCCACATATCAACTACTACATAAAAACCCTCTGTCAGAGGATAAACGTACTCTCAAGACTATCATTAAATCCGGGTATGATCAACTAATTGTGAATAAAAAAGAGAGTTTTTGTGCCCTAAAGCTCCCCGGTTACCTTTTCTGTACATTTTGCCCAAAATACATAAAAATCCGGTAAAGCCACCTGGCAGGCTGATAGTCAGTGGCATTAACTCATTATGTTCTAGAATAGGGGCTTATATCGATCATTACCTCCAACCCCTTGTATTACAAACACCGTCATATTTGAGGGACACCAAACATGTTCTTAATTCTATTAAAGATATTGCCACCTTCTCGTCTACATATTTGGTAACAGCAGATGTAGAGGCCCTTTATAGCAACATCAATCACACCATCGGAATGATAGCCGCTAAACACTATCTTACAAATGAGAGCACCCTAATCCCTCCAGATATTAACTTCATATTGGAACTTTTAAACTTCGCCATGACTAATAACTATATGTGGTTTGATAATAATTACTACTTACAGGTCAGAAGAGTTGCCATGGGTGCAAAATTTGCCCCCAGTTTAGCAAACCTTTTTATGTCTTACTGGGAAGAGGACAATATCTATGCCATGGAATGGCCTGAATTAACCTTTTACAAGCGACATATAGATGATGTCCTCCTGTTTTGGAACGATGCTGAACAATCACCTTTAAATTTTTTAAAAACCCTTAACAATAATACTATTAATATTAAATTATCTTTTAATTATAGTACCACCGAGATTGACTTTTTAGATCTTACCTTAATGAACCTGAATGGACGTATTATTACTAAATCCTTTTTTAAAGCTACAGACCGTAACAGTTACATCCCCCTAGCAAGCTGCCACCACCCCAGTTGGCTTTCTGGCATTCCTAAGGGGCAATTCCTTAGGTTAAGAAGGAATTGCGCAGAAGTAAACACTTACTATGCACAGGCAAATATACTGAAAGAAAGGTTTCTTGAGAAAGGCTAAAGCACAGAGGTTCTGACTGAAGCCTTGGAGTCTGTTGCAAATATGAATAGGGATGATCTATTGGAGACTCAAGCTAAGCCGTCTAATGATTTGGTCTGTCCCTTTATCACCACTTTTTCGGTCCAGCATAGATCTATTAGACATATTATTAATAAATTGTTGTCACAACACCTACCCCATCCCCAACTCTTTTTAATTATACTGGTTTTTATCCATGTAATAGATATATTGCCTGTAAATGTAATGGTACAAGAAAGAAGAAAGTTGACACCTTTATTTCTAATCAAACTAATAGATCATATAAAATTGACAAGTTTATCTGTTGCAATAGCAGATATGTGGTGTATTTACTGGAGTGCCCCTGTTCCAAACAATATGTGGGGAGAACAACGAGGAGGCTTAGGGATCGTCTCCTGGAACATATTAACAACATCAAGAAAGGTTACATGGAACACTCTCTGTCCCTTCATTACAGGAGATGCCACAATAGAGACCCCACTAGTTTGAAATTTATTGGCATCGATACTGTCACTCCACATTGGAGAGGAACGTTCAAGACCAGGGCCGCCTCACAATCAGAGACAAGATTTATTTATGAATTAGATACTTTTCACCCAGCAGGACTTAACATCGAACTTGACGTCAATTGTTTCATAGACAACAGTTGAATTCCATTTTGCCCTATTTTATATACATTTGAGACGCTTTAGCCATTTATTTTATAGTTTGTTTCTATCCGTTCTTAATCACATTATGCGTTTTTATATATTTATTTTACATATGTATTTATTACATATATAAATTACTACTCATAGTTTATTTTATCTTTTTATAACACACTTTTATAAGCCTTTTAGGCATTTCCATTTATTATGTATGCTCGTTTTTCTATATACATTCGAGCTGCCTAGCCATTTACCTTATTACTGTTGTTTATATTCATCTTTTTTATTATATTATGTGGTCTTGAGATATTTATCACATGTCACTTTATAATTTTTATGTTAAGCTTTTTTACCATGAGGCCCTTCTTTTTACTAAATTTTTTTTTTTTATAAAAACCTTTTATATTAATTTTTGAATATTTACAACCATCTATTTATTTATTTATTCCTTACCTTTTTGGGTGCTATATATTGATCAATTATTGAGATTTGTTATATATTTCAACACTTACCTTTTTATAACATTTGTCATATATATTTATTTTAATACTTACCTTTCTATTATATTTATAATGTACCATTTAGATATGTTATTCCCCTCTCTCTCTTACAGAGTAACGATTTTCCTTTTTGTTAATATGGATCATTATATTACATTTAATTTACTAGCTATATAGTAGCTTCACATCATCCATTATTATTTGCACCCCCATATAGGATTTGAGATCTGTCATTTTTCTCAGCACATTAGTAACGAGATATCGTATTATGCCCATGGTAAAATGCGCACATGCGCACTCGGTTATCACAGCTGCTCCGACTCTGGCAAGATGGCGCCGATCTAGTGCGCATGCGCCATTTATCATATATAAGGACGGTGCTACTGTCATGGCGTTCCTCTGCTCTACCTCAGAAGAAGTGCATGCACACGAAACGCGTCAGCTGGAGCCTAGGACGTCGTTGACATCACGCCACCGGCGCCACGTGGAGGCCCAGCGGCCATCTTTGATTTTGGAGGCTTTTCAACCTTTGCAGCCCCAGAGTGACCATTTTACCAGCTCCAGAGAGGGGGAACCTTTCACTCCATACATCTCTACAAAGACGCTTCTGGCCTGTGGGACCTCATCCTTACCACACGAGAGCGCTTCATCTCAATATTTTTCCAGTTTCTATCTACATTCTGACCAGAAAGAGAGGGGAATCTTCAGGATATTTATATACATGCGTATTATCAATACGCTTCTGGTTAGTGCGCATTTCTATCATTTGCACTGGAAAAACAGCGAGCACTATTACAGGACTACATTTCATTTGTGATTTTTCTTTTTATATTGTAACCATGATTCATTTTTGCTAATATCATACAGCGCTGCATTTTATATATCTACATTTCTATGAGGATTTTATATGCGTTTTCCTTGAATGTTCAGCTGCTGATACTTTGGAGTGCTCACAGTACCAATTCTTTTTAAGGATTGTTTGTGGTCTTTCCTTGTAGCAGTGGAATGCATTGACCTGAGCCAAAAAAGAGGATAGAGAGAGGCAGAGAGACATTTATATTACTGCGCCGGCTTCTACTATTAAAAAATAGTCCCACTCCCACTGCTTCTCTATGATGCTCCTCTGCAGATGGCGGGTCGGCAAGCCAAAGGTGTGAGCTACCAGTCACCTAACCAAATTCAACTGGTATATCGCGATCGACCGGTTGCCAACCCCCATTCCAGATCATTGTTTTTGGTACAAGACATTTGCAGCTCTGTAGCTCTAACTTAGTGTTGGAACTGTGAAGGAATACTAAGAGTCATTTATGAGAGCCAGTGACTCTGGTACATCAGCTTGGGCTTACTCTGAAAGTGGATTGGACTGTGCACAGAACTAAAGGCTCAGCAAACCTTGCTAGAATGTTGTTTTCTTGTAATTACTTTTTTCCTGTTGCTTATTTTCTGTTTTGTAATGTCTTTTCTATTTTTTTTAATAAAACAATATTTTAAATTGTTAAGCAGAATCTCTAAATGCTTTAATCATAAATTTAAGAATCGCTTCCTCTGTGTGGACCACCTTATTTTAAAATTGTTAAATTCAAACACACAGTAGCAGCTACTGTTTGGTTGTTTTTGAAACTGTCTGAAATAAATTTTTAGATTTTTACAGTAAATAGCTTGGACTGGTAGTTCTAAATGAGAAAATGTGTGACAATAATCCCTGCACTATTATAAATTTAAATAAGCCAAAGTAAAAAATCATAAATACATAAAGAACAAGATAGAGCTGCTACCACTGAACAGTGCACTCACCACATTAGTTATATAAATAGATAAAGGGAGATAAAGTGAAGAGCTCTATATAGAACTCAGGATGTATACATATATCAGAAATACACATATATCAAAGTGGAAAATTAAGTGTTACTTTAAAATAAGATACAATAAAACAAAGTCCCATACACAATCCAATTAAAATGTGAAATCAAACAAATTAAGTCATCTAAAGTGTAGCAGCATAAATATGAATATACAGGTGATACTTGAAAAAATTAGAATATCGCACAAAAGTTCATTTATTTCAGTAATGCAACTTAAAAGGTGAAACTAATATATGAGATAGACTCATTACATGCAAAGCAAGATAGTTCAAGTCGTGATTTGTCATAATTGTGATAATTATGGCTTACAGCTCATGAAAACCCCAAATCCACAATCTTAGAAAATTAGAATATTGTGAAAAGGTGCAATATTCTCGGCTCAAAGTGTCCCACTCTAATCAGCTAATTAAGCCATAACACCTGCAAAGGGTTCCTGAGCCTTTATATGGTCTCTCAGTCTGGTTTAGAAGGAATCACAATCATGGGAAAGAACGCTGACCAGACAGTTGTGCAGAAAACCATCATTGACACCATCCATAAGGAGGGAAAGCCTCAAAATGTAATTGCAAAAAAAGTTGGATGTTCCCAAAGTGCTGTATCAAAGCATATTATTAGAAAGTTATGTGGAAGGGAAAAGTGTAGAAGAAAAAGGTGCACAAGCAGCAGAGATGACTGCAGCCTGCAGAGGATTGTAAGGAAAAGGCCATTCAAAAGTGAAGGAGTGGACTGAGGCTGGAGGCAGCGCATCAAGAGCCACCACACAGACAGATCCTGGACATGGGCTTCAAATGTCATATTCCTCTTGTCAAGCCACTCCTGAACAACAAACAACGTCAGAAGCGTCTTACCTGGGCTAAAAAAAAACAGACCTGGTCTGTTGCTCAGTGGTCCAAAGTCCTCTTTTCTGATGAGAGCAACTTTTGAATGGAGAGGCACACACTGCAAGATGCTTGAAGTCCAGCGTGAAGTTTCCACAGTCTGTGTTGATTTGGGGAGCCATGTCATCTGCTGGTGTTGGTCCACTGCTTCATTAAGTCCAGGGTCAACGCAGCCGTCTATCAGGAGATTTTGAAGCACTTCATGCTTCCTTCCGCAGACGAGCTTTATGGGGATGCTGACTTCCTTTTCCAGCAAGACTTGGCACCTGCCCATACTGCCAAAAGCACCAAAACCTGGTTCAGTGACCGTGGGATTACTGTGCTTGATTGGCCAGCAAACTCGCCTGACCTGAACCCCATAGAGAATCTATGGGGCATTGCCAAGAGAAAGATGAGAGACATGAGACCGAGCAATGCAGAAGAGCTGAAGGCCACTATAGAAGCATCCTGGTCTTCCAGAACACCTCAGCAGTGCCATAGGCTGATAGCTTCCATGCCACGCCACATTGAGGCAGTAATTGCTGCAAAAGGGGCCCAAACCAAGTACTGAGTACATATGCATGCTTCTACTTTTCAGAGGTCCGATATTGTTCTATGGACAATCCTTGTTTTATTGATTGCATGTAATATTCTAATTTTCTGAGATTGTGGATTTGGGGTTTTCATGAGCTGTAAGCCATAATCATCACAATTATGACAAATCACGGCTTGAACTATGTTGCTTTGCATGTAATGAGTCTATCTCATATATTAGTTCCACCTTTTAAGTTGCATTACTGAAATAAATGAACTTTTGCACGATATTCTAATTTTTCGAGTTTCACCTGTACAGTTAGGTCCATATATATTTGGACACAGGCACAATTTTCATACCTTTTGGCTCTGTATGCCACCAGAATAAATGAAAACAAAACAATCCAACTTAATTTGAAGTGGAGACTTTCAGCTTTAATTCAAGTGGTTAAACATACATATCAAGTACACATTTTAGGAACTTCTACCATTTTTATTCATAGTCCCTCCATTTTCAGGGGCTCAAATGTAATTGGACAAATGAATATAATCATAAATAAAATGTTAATTTTTAATATTTTGTTGAGAATCATTTACTGACAATGACTGCCTGAAGTTTGGAACCCATGGACATTACCAAGGACTGGGTTTCCTCCTTTCTGGTGCTTTGCCAGGCTCTAACTGCAGCTGTCTTCAGTTGTTCTTTGTTTGTAGGGGGTCTTTCTGCCTTTAGTTTTGCCTTCAGCAAGTGAAATGCATGCTCAATTGGGTTGAGATCAGGTGATTGACTAGGCCATTGCAGAATATTCCACTTCTTTTCCTTAAAAATCTCGGGTTGCTTTTGCAGTGTGTTTTGGATCATTGTCCATCTGTACTGTGCAGCGCCATCCAATCAACTTTCCTGCATTTGGCTGAATCTGGGCTGACAGTATATCTCTAAGCACTGCAGAATTCATCCGGCTGTTTCTGTGTTCTGTCACATCATCAATAAACACCAATGACCCAGTGTCACTGGAAGCCATGCATGCCCATGCCATCACACTGCTTCCACCATGTTTTACAGATGATGTTGTGTGCTTTGGATCATGAGCTGTTCCAAGCCTTCTCCACACTTTTTTCTTCTCGTCATTCTGGTACAGATTAATCTTAGTTTCATCCATCCAAAGAATGATTTTCCAGAACTGGTCTGGCTTTTTTAGATGTTTGTTGGCAAAGTCTTGGATTTTCTATTCTTCAGGTTTATGAATGGTTTGCACCTTGTTGTGAACCCTCTGTATTTGCTCTTGTGAAATCTTATCTTGAATGTAGACTTTGACAATGATACGCCCACCTCGTGAAGAGTGTCCTTCACTTCTCTGGATGTTGTGAATGGGTTTTTCTTTACCATAGAAAGGATCCTGTGATCATCCACCACTGTTGTCTTCCGTGGATTCTTCTTTCCGCTGAATGTACCAAACTGTTGATTTGACCACTCCTAATGTTACTGCTATCTCTCTGATGGATTTGTTTCATTTTTGAAGCCTTACAATGGCCTGTTTCACTTGCATGGACAGCTCCTTTGAACGCATGATGCAGGTTCACAGCAATAGATTTCAAATGCAAATACCACACTTAGAATCAACTCCAGACCTTTTACCTGCTTAATTGATGAAGAAATAATGATGAAGTAGTCCACACCTGGCCATGAAACAGCTTTTGATTCAATTGTCCAATTACGTTTGGTCCCTTGAAAAAGGGGGGTTGGCTACTCCTAAGAGCTGTAATTCCTAAACCCTTCCTCCAATTTGGATGTACATACTCTCAAATTAAACCTGAGAGTGTGCACTTTCAGCCCATATCCATTATATAACTATAGCTTGAATATATTTTTGTAAATACCTGAAAAAAAATAAAATTGTGCCTGTGTCCAAATATATATGGACCTAACTGTAAGTGTCCATTCTGTAGCCAAGTCTCATATACCCCTTCAGTTCTCGTGTAATAGAGATCATTTTCTCCTCGGTAATCCAGTTTTTTTATGGGAAAGAGTTTGGTGCTTACTGGATTACCGAGAAGAAAAGGATCTCTATTACATGAGAACTGAAGTGGTATATGGGACTTGGGATATGTCTCATATTTCATGTATATAGAGGTAGCATGCATGGGAATGGAATACATTTCCTATTTACAAAAATGCTCTTAAACAGGGTATTCTTTATAATTTTGATATTTTTTGTTCTAATTTATATATTAATTTTATATGTTTTCCACACACACACACATATATATATATATATATATATATATATATATATATATATATATATATATATATATATATTGTTTTGTTTTTTTTGGTCAGGCAAGCGTTATTCAATGGTATCAATTCCTTCACCCTCCAGGAACTGCCTGCATACTCTCACCACATGAGGCCGGAACATTTTCTTGCAGAAGGAGGAACCCAGGACCCACTGCACCAGCATAGGGTCTGACAATGGGTCCAAGGATTTCATCCCGATACCTAATGGCAGTCAGGGTGCCATTGTCTAGTCTGTAGAGGTCTGTGCATCCCTCCATGGATATGCCTCCTCAGACCATCACTGACCCACCATCAAAACGATCATGCTGAACAATGTTACAGACAGCATAACATTCTCCACTGCTTCTCCAGGCAAGTTCACATCTGTCACATGTGCTCAGGGTGAACCTGCTCCCATCTGTGAAAAGCACAGGGTGCCAGTGGTGGACTTGCCAATTTTGGCTTTCAATGACAAATGAAAATCCCAGTAGCCCACTAGAGGATGTCGGGCCCTCAGGCCACCCTCATGAAATCTGTTTCTGATTGTTTGGTCAGAGACATTCACACCAGTGGCCACCTGGAAGTCATTTTGTAGGGGTCTGGCAGTGCTCATCCTGTCCCTCCTTGCACAAAGGAGCAGATACCGATCCTAATGGGTTAAGGACCTTCTATGGCCCTGTCCAGCTCCCCTAGAGTAACTGCCTGTCTCCTGGAATCTAACTGTAATACCTGTTTTGGGGGTCATCTCATTGCTGCCCATCTAGTACACCTGTTAATTTCATTCACATTTGTATGAAAATAAAAAATATGCAAAATACGTGTGAACAAGTTGTCAATGAATTAAAGTGCTTGTTCACCAATGCCAGAAGTCTGCCAAGCAAATTAGGTGAGTTGGAAGCTTTGGTGCATGAACAGAACTATGATTTAATTGGTATTGCTGAATCTTGGCTTCGTTATTCACAGGACTCGTGCTTTGCTGTTTTTTTTTTTTTTGCCTTCCTCTGGATCAACTGTGGGTATAGGATTATAACTTTTTTTCTTTTTTTTCTAATGGTTGAACTGGATGGACTTTTGTCTTTTTTCAGCTAGACTAACTATGTAAACACCAAAGCAGCTGAAACTGATTAACAACCCCCTCTGCAACTTAAGCCCTCATGCACACTGGACGTTTTGATAATGCTGGTAATGTTAGCTGTGTAAAGTCACGTTAAAAACGTGAGTGTTTCAGTTTTTTTAGCGTTTTTGCATTAGCATTTAGCGACGTTTTGCCTCGTTTTTCTGCATTTGCATTTTCCAGTGTTTTTTTTACCTTTTTTTTAAGCAAAAACTTTTTTTTGTGGTCAAAAAGTCCAAAAACGCAGGTTTACGGCGTTTTACAGCTATAAACTTCTCTAGAAACCTACTAGTCCTGGGGTTTTTTTCTGGCCAAAAAACATTGATTACAGTCTATGTGTGGATGGACACATAGGATAACATGCTGGGGGGTTTACTAGCTGTAGAAAATGTCAAAAGCCAAAAACAGCCGCCTTAAAAACGTTCAGTGTGCATGAGGACTAACTGACCAGATCAATATTCCCTGGACTTTAATTGACTTGATGTTATATTCTTTAAAAAGGTGTTCATTTAATTTTTTTGAGCAGTGTATATACAGGTATATATTATGCAAAAGGATCAATTCACTAAAGGATTCTGAAGAATTTATGAAGGTCACGTGACTAATTTTTCAGAACTATTGAATAAAAAGAGAGTCATTTAATCAAAGTGAAATATTGAATGTAATGTAAATACTTCAGATTTGTTAAAATGTGAGTTAAAAAAAGAAAAAAGCCACTTCACTAAAAACACACATTTTGTTATTTATCACCGGGTATAGGCAGCCGACATTTTAGTATTTCAACTCAAAAATTCATGCAGTAGTTATCTCTTAGTGAATTGGCTGTATAGTTTTTTTTTAATATATACAGTATATAGTACCCAATGTATGTAACTGCACCCATATATACAGTCTGTTCATATTATATTGGTATTAATGTGCAGATGGGATAAGTTTTAGACTTTCATTCTGTTTACCTTTTTCTTTTTAATTGGATCTTCAATTAAATGCTTTTTCCAGAGGCCTTTTGGAGGTCTAATTAAGAGATTCACATTGAATTTTGTCAATTATATATATATTTTTGCACAGATGTTCTATATACAATGTCAACCATTTTTTAGATTATTGTTGATGTCTATTTAGCTGTCTGCCATTGCATAGTTTCTTATTTCTAACATATCCCACTGCTCTGCAGCACACATGGTACACACTGACAACATGCCCTTGGTGGTGCAAGGGTTAACCTTTGCAGTAGCGCCCCCCATGATTGGTATTTAACCGCATACTGGGGGCAGCGTTGACAAAATTCCGAAAAAGGGACCCATCCCTGAAACGCATCATCCTGGCGACCATTGCCTGTCAGAGGAATCATTCAGTACAAACCTGAATGCTACTGGCTGTGAGCTCTGACATGGAGCACAGTCTAGAGCTAGTTTTTCACTTTTCCCGGTCTGTCCGCACACACTGGAGAGGTTGCAGCTTAGAGCGGTCTTTACCCTGCACCACTGGTCATGGTGTGAGTATCCTTTCTCCTATCATCCTTAGATTTTGTACTGAGATGGCAACATATGAGTGCAATTTCTTTGTATATTAGTTCCTTCTTTTCATTAAAGTGTTTAACTTCCTGTATTTTTCTTTTTCAAACCCAGTGCATCCCCTTGTGCATGACTTACCCTGGGATAGCCGTAGAAGATCAAAGTGTGCTGATTTGAGGCAAGAACTGGGACTTAATTCATGGATTGTTGGTGGCCTTCTTAAAGACATATAGTGTGGATAGTGTTAGGTGTTCATCTGTTACTATTTGTGTGTGAGAAGGGTTAACTGTGAACAACTATGCCTAGCCTTGTTGATGTCCCAAGTTGTTAGTGTTACAAGCTGAGCTGCTGTGTCAGGAAAGCATCGGTAATTGTACAGATGAAGGTTCAAGGCACATACAGATGCACAGGCTTAGATCTGTGGGTGCTCGCCTTGCTTTGCATGTGCGCACACCCACTGCTACCACTGGCACTAAATGGACTATTTAAGTGCAACAGCTGTACTTGTCAGTGCTGTCTGATCTACAGCTATTCTTGTTTTCTTGCATCTGGTCCTGCGGTTGACTTCTGTGAAGGACCCAGATTGTCCTGACCATGCTTGAATGCAACCTGCCATGATCTGCTCTTCCTCCTACTCATCCACCTGCTTCATTGTTGCTGACCTCTGCCTGTATCCTGACCATTCTCTGCGTGCTGCCCATGCCTGCATCTGACTGTCTGTTGATGACCTGGCTCATCTGACCACTTGAGGGGCAAACTGGGCAGGGGGCCAATTTTCCCCCAGGCCATCCTGATGTACCTACTGCAGAAGAGGCCACACCTCTTCTTCAGCAGCCTGGGCTCAGCGTTGTCCTCTAGAGGGCAGCTGAGAGCTTGCCGGTGTCCTGTTCTCCATTTGCCGTAATGACGCTCCTGTCATTCAGAAAAGAGTGTAGCACAGACTGTGAATGCTGCTAGAGGGAGGATTTCCTCCCTTCAACACACACATAGACAGGGTGGGCACCCTCCCACACCCTCCCAGAAGATGCCTCCTTCCCAGAGAAGTGAAGAAGATGGGTGGGACTTGCATGCACATGTCAAATAGTGCAGTTGGTGACATTGGAGAGGCAGGAGATTTAAGAAGGGGAACTGCAGAAGAACAGATGGACAGAGGACAGAAGCTGTCTCAAGAAAAGGGGACACACATTTGGGCAACGCTGATTAGGTAACTCATTTATGGCCTTTTATTTGGATTGCAGTAATGAGTTTTGCTTAATAAGTCTGCTCTCCAGCTGTTGTATGTATGTTGGCACAGTGCTGTATATTATTTTGCTAACATATGTGGTGCCCATTAGGATGGGCTAGTGTAAGGTAAATTTATTTTTGGCTTATGGTAGTGAGTGAGACTGAATTGCTGTGGGTTCAGTGTTAGGTCAGGCAGGGTGACTCAGCAGGTTGGAACTCTATTGCCTTCTCCTAGTTCTGGAGGTCCATAAAAGCTTCCAGAAGCCAGTCGGTGGAATGGTGGATACCTCAATCTGCATATTCATGGGAGTTTAATCAATCCCAGGCTAAGAGGCCCTGGTAGTGTGGTAGACTAGCCCATAAACATGAGAGCTATGCTAACAAGGGAGTCAGATGGAGAGGTGTTGCGGTGTAGCCTGGGAGGGAGTCCCGGGGGGGGGGGTTCTGCTTCAAGACTGGAAGCTGAGGAGAAGTTGAAAGATGGAGCTCCACTACCTTAGAGTCCACTGGGGAAAGACAGCCTACAAAGCTTGGAAAGGAGAGAGCCCAGCTGGAAGGCCTGAAAGCAGTTCTATCCACAGCTGCAGGACAAGAACAGTGTGAGTACCTCTGCACCCCCAGGGCCAACTAGGGAGAAGTCTGCTGGATGCTCTGGAAAGTCTCTTGGCAACTGTAAAAAAATGTAAAAATAATTTTTTTAAATGTAAAAAATAAATCGTAAAAAAAAAAAAAAAAAAAATAAGGGCTATTCACATGGGTTATCTGGTCTTTACAGTATGAATGAGCAATTTGCGCAGTGGGCAGATGTTGGTTAGTGGCCCCAAATTTACATTGTCAGTGATCAGGGGCCATACACCTGCATCTGCATGCCTATCACATTAGGACCTGTAGGTAAGTTCATGCAGCTTCTGCGTCTCCATAGCATAACATAGGCTGCCTACACACAGCAATAGCCACAAAAAACAAAACAAACACAGATTCACACTATACAGGCCACAACACCTATATGGACCCTGGAAGAGGGGGGGTTCTGCTTCAAGACTGGAAGCAGAAGAGAAGTTGAAAGATGGAGCTCCACTACCCTAGAGTCCACCGGGGAAAGACAGCCTACAAATCTTGGAAAGGAGAGAGCCCAGCTGGAAGGCCTGAAAGCAATTCTATCCACAGCTGCAGGACAAGAACAGTGTGAGTACCTCTGCACCCCCAGGGCCTACAAGGGAGAAGTCTGCTGGATGCTCTGGCAACTGTACAAAATTGTAAAAATAAATTTTAAAAATGTAAAAAATAATAAATCATAAAAAAAATAAGGACTATTCACATGGGTTATCTGGTCTTTACAGTATGAATGAGCAATTTGTGCGGTGGGCAGATGTTGGTTAGTGGCCCGAAATGCACACTGTCAGTGATCAGGGGCCATACACCTGCATCTACATGCCTATCACATTAGGACCTGTAGGTAAGTTCATGCAGCTTCTGCATAGCATAACATAAGCGTCCTACACACAGCAATAGCCACAAAAACAAACACAGATTCAAATTATACAGGCCACAACACCTATGTAAATGAGCCCTAAGACCTCATTCACACACAGAACTTTATTTATTGACTCAGTACAAGTTTACCTTCTAGAATTATCAGGAATTTTGTTCGCTGTTATGTTTGTGTATGCTAATAATTATTTTATAGTGAATTTTTTGTAAAAATATTGTTTAAATATTTTTATTTTTTTGGGGGGGGGGGGCTTTAAAGTAGGCTGCATGGGGCCCAGTGATTTCCTAACAGCAGTCCTGCCCTGAATGACTTTGCATTCTGCATGCATTGCGTGGGCTGGGCGGTGGGATTGATAATGGGCTCCAGGCAGGCAGTCCTAATGAAAAACGGATACCATAGTGTTGTGTTCATCCTGGGCAGATGTATCCTTCCACCTGACCCCGGGGCATATTACACATGCCAATGCAGGGCCCTTACAAAAGCCTAGGAGTTTTATGGCATTGAGCCTTTCACCTCAGGGCGCACGCCATTGCATGGCCATTAAGGCTCATCAAAATCCTCAGCACCAAGCCCATAATGCTCTTAATCTAGCCCTGGCTTTCTGGTGAAGTGGAATAATAGGTCCCTGCTGGTATCCTACAGGGTGCGGCATGAGGCCTAGGACAGAGCACAGGCCACCCACCGGCATGGATGATGTACTCCAAGCAGAGGCCGGGTTTGTGCCCCACCAGAGGCTCTCCTCCCCGGCCAGCCCCGACCTAGCAGCCCTGCTCTCTTCTGCAGCCTTCAGCAGCCCCCTGCTCGCCAAATATAACCCGTAGTCAGTGCAGTAGGCAATGTCCAACCCAACCCGTCCAGTGAGCAGAGAGTACCTGGAGCTGAGCTCATGCCTTGGATGGGGATCAGGAGGAGGCAGGGAAGAAAGAGAGTGGGAGGGGGGCTGAGTCGTTGCACCATGGGCCTCAGGATTGTACTTGCCTCTTGGGGCCAAAAGTTGCTTGTCATCCCCTGGACCATGCATCCAGTTATCCATCTGTCCTGCTCTGCTTTCTACCTGGTCCTTGCTGGACCTTCACCTGCTGTGTGCTGCCAGACTCTCCTTCACCTGCAACCAGCCAGCTGTCTGCTGAGCAACTGCTCCCTACTGTTCACCCAGTCCAGGGTCTGCTGCTCCTGCTGCCATCTGCTGCTCTGACAATCTGACCCATCTCTGGTGAAGTATCTACTGTATTACTCATGGTTCTGGTCGCTGGACAACTTACAGGCACTCTTACCTTGCCACGCTCTTGCGGCCACGGTCTCAACATCAGTGGTCCTTGAGCTAGGACTGTAAGAGAGGCCTCCCTCTACACATCAGGCTCTGCTATAAGATACATGACATGTGGACTCTGCTTCTCTGTGCTCTTCAGACCACTGTACAGGTACTCACAGATGCAGAAGAGAGTTGGTGATGGTGTTTTAGTCATGGACTTAATCATCCAGTGCTTATCTGTTCCTGTCCAAAATTTATGACGCTGGCCAGCTTTTGGAATGTGCGCACATAAAGAAACTCACACTGACACCTTTGGTCTGTGAAAATTTCTCTCTAATTTATTGAAATGAAACCGTGAGTTTATATATGAAAAATGATGCGAACATCACGTGATAACAGCATAAGCATTATATTAGTCTTTGATTGGTCACTTTACACGAAAACAATCTCCGTCATGGTATAGGTATGATCTTCTTCAGTCTTATCTTAAAAAGAGAAAAACATTCTTTTGTCTTCCAAATCACACGATGGGAGGGGGTCTGTTCCTGTGAGCAAATATTTCTTAAGCAAGGATTTCTTAAAGTACCACAAAGCCCAGCAGGCAGAAAATATTCACACAGCATATATATTCATGCTAAACATTTATAAATATGTGGAAAGAAATAGTATTAAAGTATAAAAGTAAATATTTATAAAACTTATAGAAATAGCGTATATACATATATATTCAATAGGAAACGAAATAGGCATTTTACCAAATCCATCACAGTCCCCCCTTAGAATGACTATTTTACTATGTCCCTATAAAGCCTAGCTCATCTGTCCTTATGTACCTTGGAACTCTTTTATGCTGTACGTTAGAAAAGTGATGACTATTTCATCACCTCCCTTGCCACAGACTTTGTACATAAGGAAGTCAGATGCTATCCCTACAAAATTGTGAGATTACTGTTGGCGGGGAGGGACCGTAATGGGGTATAAGGTTTTCCTTCATCTATCATATGGGGATCCTCTTGCTCCTGGTTCAGGAAGGTAGGTGTTCTGTTGTCTACAGCTTTGCTCATCAATTTCCTCACACATGGTATAAGACAGCATACAACCAGGACCAGGAGAATCAGAATTATTAGTACAGTTACCCCTATTTGGGCAAGTATCTTTTGCCACCCACTCATCCAACTGAAATATTGATCCCACAAGTCTGTGATCCCTGAATTCTTTTTCAACTCAACTGACAGATCTTCCAATTTCTTCATAGACAGAGTAACCTTACCATTCGGGCCAGTATTGTCAGGAATATATGTACAACATGTTTCGGTTCCTTCTATCATTTTACAGACACCTCCTTTTTCTGCTAAAATCATGTCCAGAGCCATTCTATTCTGGAATGTCATGTAGGATGTAGGGGCTAGCTGGTCAACGATTCCTTGAAGGGCATCCCTGGTGTAATTCACAAACCTCTGTTGGTTGTAGTATATGTAATTTATCTAATCTACATTTTTATTAACAGTTATCATGGGAATCAGGGATTCAAAACCTGCTTTACTTGGTCTCTGGCTTTAAATTTATTAGACACCCCCCTTGGGACTCCAATGGCATCTATATACACATGTGGGTCAAATTTACCAGAAGGAGCTTTTTGTTTCCTCCTACGGCCAGGCGTTGGGTCAGGGATATTCTCTGCTAGGATGTGGAGAGGCATAATGGCCTTTACAAGGGCACACTCACCAGTACAAATCCCTTCCAATCTTATTCTAATCTTTTGGTCCCCAGTAATCATTCATGACACATATGTATACCTGGTCACTACTATCAGAACATGCTCGTTGTGTCAAGATCATATGGATTACGGTCATAGCACCACATGGGATCTGTACTACAGAAATCAAAGGTGTAAATAGCTACATGAGTGTTGGATGAGTTGTACCAAAATATAGTGGTGTCACCTATTTCAGTGATATCCACCTGTTGAGCCTCTGTCAGACTCATTAGAAAAAGGATATACAACATAGTTGTCATGGTGTAGATGACGCCTTTCCCTCAGGGTTCAGGACTTTCTTGCAGTGGGAGGCGTGTATCCAAGTGTTCTTCCTGGCCACCTTGTCAGAAGGGGCTGTGGTCAGCAGAACTTGGAATGGACCATGATATCTTGGCTCAAGGGAATGTTTCCTCATAAATGTCTTTACTAATACCCAATCTCCAGGTAATAGGCTGTGAGTTCCTGTATCTGACTCAGAATCTGGAATGGAGAAAACACTTGGACATGGATACGGGTTAATTCACGTGATAATACAGTCACATAATCAGTTAACACATCAAATTGTAATTGCAACTGTTGTGGAAAATAACAACCAAATCTGGGGGCTGAGCTAAACAAAATCTCATAAGGGGATAGGGAGTGTTCTCTCTTGGTGTGTATCTGACACTAAATAGGGCAATAAGCAGACTGTCTGGCCAACTCATGCCAGTCTCTTGGGCTACTTTTAGCATTCTTTCTATTTTCCCACTACTTTGGGGGTGATAGGGGGTATGGAACGCCAGAGTGACTCCTAATGCCGCCCATATTTCTTTGGTTACTGAAGCTGTGAAAGCGGGGCCCTGGTCACTCTCTATCACCTCTGGAAGCCCATATCTGCATACAACCTCAGTGAGGAGTTTCTTCACAGTTGTTTTAGCAGTCCTGTTAGTTACAGCAAAGGCCTCTGGCCAACTGGAAAACATGTCCAACACCACTAGGGTGTACTCAACCGCCCACTCTTTGGCATCTGGATATGGTCAATTTGTATCCTATGAAAAGGGTATAGGGGTTTGGCCAAGTGTTTCTGTGGTGTCTTCTCTGTGCGTCCCGGATTGCATTTTGCACAGATGGCACATGTTCTGCAAAAATTGTTCGTCAATGTGGTGATTCCAGGCGCTATATCGTACTTGTTGATGACAGAGTTCATGAGGCTCTTTGACAGATGGGCTGCTCCGTGTGCCCACTGGACTACAGCTGGAAACATATTCTTGGGTAAACAAAGCCTCTTGTTGCACTCAAACAGACCGTCTTTGAGAATAGCTCCTCTCCGTCTCCAGCTTTCTTTTTCTTCTGGACTTGCTGCTTCTTGGAGTTCCTTGAAGTAGTTTCTGTCCACAGGTAAGGTCTGTAAAGTGAACATTGGTTCCCACTCTCCGGTCACCTCTCCTTCCATTTCTGGTGGTCCCATGGCCGCTCGTTTTGCCGCCAAATCTGCCAGATTATTGCCTTTGGCTCCTGAAGAGTTTAATTTCCCATGAACTTTTACCTTCAGAATAGCCACTTGAATCGGTAGAAGGAGTGCTTCCAGCAGTCGTCCAATGGCTGCTCCATGTCTTATGGATGTACCTGCCGCAGTCATAAATCCTCTTGCCTTCCATATGGGTCCAAAGTCATGGGCCATCCCAAAGGCATATCTGGAGTCTGTGTAGATATTGGCCCTTTTTCCTTAATTCATCCGGCATGCTGTTGTGAGTGCTTGAAGTTCAGCTCCCTGTGCAGATATTGCTGGCGATAGGGCTCTTGCCTGTAGGACTGTGTCTTCAGTAGTGACCGCAAATCCTGTGTAATATGTGCCTCCTTCATCTGCATATCTGGAACCATCAACAAAGAAAGTGAAGTCTGGATCCTGCAGAGGTGTTTCACTCACTGTGGGGAGATGGAAGATTTCCATTTCCATCACTTCAAGACAATTATGAGGCTCAGTGGCTCCATCATCCTCTCCACTTTCTGCATTACCTTCATTACCCCCCTCAGCAATTGGGAGGAGAGTGGCCGGATTCAGGGTTTGGCAACGTAGGAGAGTGACGTTATCAGGAAGGTGGAGGGAACACTGTAGTCTAAGATGCCTCGCTGTGGACAAATGTTTAGATTGGACTTGGTTTAAAATGGCAGCAATGGCATACGGTGCCAGAAGAACAAGTTCATGTCCCAGTACGATATCAGAGGTCTTATCCAGCAGAGCTGGAGCAGCGAAAACTGCACGCAGACACAAGGGTGCTCCTCTAGCCACTGGGTCTAAACGGCATGAGTAGTAGCCTACGGATCGTAGGCAGTCTCCGTGGGACTGGGCCAATACTCCTGTGCCATGGCCTTGGCGTTCAGACATGAACAGTTTGAAAGGTTTCTCGTAGTCTGGTAGACCTAGGGCTGGGGCTGAAGAAAATAAGCGTTTTAGAGCCAAAAAATTGGAGTCGGCCTCTTCGGACAGATGGAAGGGCTCAGACTTGAGAGCATCGTAGAGTGGTTGCATAAACCAAGAAACATCAGGAATCCATGACCTACAGTAGGATATGAGGCCAAGAAAGGCATGGAATGGCTTCTGGCCTAAAGGGAGTGGCAAGTTCTGGATGGCCTTAACTCTTTCCTCCGTAAGATGCCTTGTTCCATGTGAGAGGCAGTGGCCCAAGAATACGACTGTTGTAGAGCACCATTGCAACTTCGGTTTAGAGGCCTTACAGCCTTGGTGTGCCAAGTAACATAGTAAACTCTCTGAGGCTTCTTCAGCCGTGGGCAGGTCATCAGCACAGAGGAAAAGTCATCCACATATTGAAGAAGGACCACTGCCGAATGTTCCTTTTGCCACGTGCCCAGTATGGTGGTCATGGCTTTGGCAAACTGACTCAGGGAATTTTGCGCCCCCTTGTGGCATAACTGCCCAGGTGTATTGCTGCCCCTCATGGATAAAAGCGAAGAAGTATCTGCAGGGAGAATACAAGGGAACGCTGGAGAATGCATTTTCCAGGTCCACCACGGTGAATTACTTTGCTGTTGGAGATACCCCTGTGAGTAAAGTGTGGGGATTTGGAACGATAGGTTTCTCTAAGACAGTGGCTTCATTCACTGCTTGGAGGTCCTGTATCATCCTGTACTTCTCTGGTTCTCCTTTGGGTGTCTTCTTTTCTTATCGGGAACAAAAGCGTATTACATGGAGAGGTACAAGCTATGAGTGCACCATTTGCCACAAGGGACTTGACCTGCTTCAAAATGGCCTTGGATTGCGCTGGTTTCAGTGGGTACTGTGGTTTCCTGGGTAGGGGAGCTCCAGGCTTCAGTTCCACCATAATTGGGGGTACCTTTTAAACGTCCAATATCTTCGGGTCCTGTGGACCATAGACAACTTGGGATTCTGCTCAGCACATCCGGTGCCACGTAGAATGTACCATTGACTTGTAAGACCGGACACACTGGGTAGAGGCGGCTCACTCAAGGCGTTGGCCTTCCATTTGTCTAATTTGGTGTACCAATATGGCCGCCTCCAGCAAGTGTACTGGGCTGGGCAGGAAGGGACAAAGCATGAGCAGCAAGATGGCTGCCATCAGGAAGTGTACTGGGCAGGGCAGGAAGGGACAAAGCAGGAGCAGCAAGATGGCTGCCTTCAGGAAGTGTACTGGGCAGGGCAGGAAGGGACAAAGCAGGAGCAGTAAGATGGCTGCCTTCAGGAAGTGGGCTGGGCAGGGCTGGGGTGGTGGGCATAAAGTAGGCAATAGATGAAGGGCAGTGATGTCCCTCCCCTCCTCCACCCCACATTCCAACATAGGGCGGTGGTTTTAGCACACACTTCCATTTACAATTTTGTGATACAAATACATTATACAATTGCCATTTTCCTGAATTTCTTCCAACTATCCTTCTTTATACAACACTTTTCCAGTTCTGTACCAAACTTCTGTCACGTTCAGCAAACCTTTTTTCACATAACATTCCCATCTGTTCCTACAATGATTTATGCCAGTCCTGACCTTCAGCTTACAAACTTTCGCTACTTTAGATAACTGTTTTAACTGCTTCACTTCCTTCACAATATGACATGCCAGTAATCCTTTTCAATATTTTAACACATTAATGGTATACATAAACAGTTTTTTTTTTTTTTTTTTCCCTGTAGCAATACCTGTTCTGTCCACTACTCTTTGTGGATAACTTCGGCTACATTATACCAAACTTCTTGCTGTCTTCAGCACATGTTTGTCAACTAAGACATCTTTCTTCTCTTTTTTTTTTTCTCATACCTCCTTATCTTTGATTCCACATACTTTCTAACTTAACTAATCCCTTTAACATACTGCTCCCCCTCCCTCTGTGCAACCAGGTCACATGCTAACATTCCTTTCTAGGGGTCTTATCAGCGTCTGACCCATCTCCTCCTGTCCCTGGTCCTTCCTAACAAATCTAAGACACTTCACAGGCTGCTGTCCAGACTTTCCTTAACCCTTAACAAACCCCAACCTTCTGTTATGAATGGCAAACATTAGCTTACAGACACACATTTAGGACATAACATAGCAGTCTATCTTGGTGGGCTCTGAGTACAGATCACTGAGTAACTCTTCCTAGCCCCAAAAATGGCTAGGGCACCCGCTGTCACACTACCGTGATGCATATCCGACACCTCCTCTGTTGTGGTCAACACACAAGGTTACCACACACCCAGAGAAATTATGTGTCAAAACCTTCAGTAGGTCCACTCCTCTTCCACCTCAAGACTGATACATAAAAACACACAACAGAGACCCAGGTAACAGATAAGCACATGCAGGTATATTTAAATAAACTCCGGGCATACAAGGTTACCTGCCTTTATTGACCTTTAGCAGCCGTACTAGGCACAGGTATGAATCAACAACAAAGACAGGATAAGCAATGGTAAGATAGCAAAATATATCTTACCATGCTCCGAGAGGTGATCAAGCTCTCCAGCCTGTCCAGTTTGACTGACACCGAATGCCTTTTCATGGCGGCTGGCTGCAGGTTCATTATTCAGTTCCCGGGTTTCTTGGCACCAAATTGTTTTAGTCATGGACTTAATCATCCAGTGCTTATCTGTTCCTGTCCAAAATTTATGACGCTGGCCAGCTTTTGGAATGTGCGCACATAAAGAAACTCACACTGACACCTTTGGTCTGTGCATAATGTATTCAATTTGTCAGCCTCTTGTGTTGAAATGTCATCCCTACATTGTTTCCAAATCTAAATTTCTCTCTAATTTATTGAAATGAAACCGTGAGTTTATATATGAAAAATGATGCGAACATCACGTGATAACAGCATAAGCATTATATTAGTCTTTGATTGGTCACTTTACACGAAAACAATCTCCGTCATGGTATAGGTGTGATCTTCTTCAGTCTTATCTTAAAAAGAGAAAAACATTCTTTTGTCTTCCAAATCACACGATGGGAGGGGGTCTGTTCCTGTGAGCAAATATTTCTTAAGCAAGGATTTCTTAAAGTACCACAAAGCCCAGCAGGCAGAAAATATTCACACAGCATATATATTCATGCTAAACATTTATAAATATGTGGAAAGAAATAGTATTAAAGTATAAAAGTAAATATTTATAAAACTTATAGAAATAGCGTATATATATATATATTCAATAGGAAACGAAATAGGCATTTTACCAAATCCATCACAATGGGAACTGGAGCATGAGAGAGACATGAGGCTTAGGACAGCAGGAAGTAGGAAAAGTGCCGGAGGCTGTGAGTTTTGTGATGACAAAGCAGAGGTTCAGACTGTAGAAGCAGTAGATTTAGTGGGTGCAAGGATGGTGAGGTTAAAACTCTGGGTGTTGCTGATACTGTGGTAAAGGTGGAAGAGCAATGAAGGGTGTGGGTGCAATAACAAAACAGCCTGGATGACAGCAGAGGCTTAGGCTGTTACTGCAGCAGTGACTGGGCTGTGGATACAGTGAAGACCAAGCTAGGGTGCAGTGTAGACTTGGTGAGCAGCTATTTGCATAATGTATTCAATTTGTCAGCCTCTTGTGTTGAAATGTCATCCCTACATTGTTTCCAAATCTAAATTAAATTCTTAAAAATGATTGACATATATAGATTATTGAAGGGTGGCTAACAATCAGCAGATATAACCCAGATTATACTTTCTATTGTTCAACAGAGGACAATATTAAAATTATCGTTTTAATTTATAGAGAGATGGAAGGTTATATATCGATAAAGCATTATTGATAAGTATTTTTGAGGTATGTTATTTATTTAATAAATACTTTGAAGTTTAATTCAGTATTTAACCCCTGGGGTATCCAAGTTCCCAGAATGTCTCTTTTTGTAAAAGAATTCTATCAAAGTCATCTATTCTAGATTAAATATTAAGAAGAAAAATACCTTTCATTTTCAGGCCTTCTGTTTTACCATGATGTACTTCCTTAAAATGTTGCGCTAGGGGATTTTCCCTTTCTTTCTCAGTTTTATTTTTATGATAATTTCTAATATCACATAGATGTTCACTTAGAGATCTTTTCGTTTTTCCTATATAAAAGTCCTTACATGTGCATTCAAGCATATAAATCACTCTATTACTAGAACAATTTATAAAATTTTTAATTAAGAAAGTTTTTGATTTATCTGCATTATAAAAATTTTGACTTTTTTATACATAGGGACAAATTTGACAATGGTCACATGGAAACATACCTGTTGTTTTACCCATTTTTGTCAGGAATCTTTTCTTTAGGAATCTTTCTAAATTCTAATTGAACTAAGAGATCATTTAAGTTAGATGTTCTTTTAGCTACCATTTGGGGCTTATTTCCCACTATCTCTGCTATACCTGGATTAACAGTTAGTATATGCTAATGGAAATGCAGTACTTTTTTTTAACTTCCTTCCATTGTTGGCCAAGTTTAGTTATAAACCTAAAAGGTTAATTTCGTTTTACTGTTGTATCTTCATTTTTATTACGAAGTAATTCACACCAAGCTTTACCTTAAGCTTTAAATTTAGCCTTCCTAAGAGTTCTATGTGAGTAACCTCTTTCCCTGAATCTCTGATACAATTGTGCAGCCTCTACTTTAAATTGGGTTTCATTTGTACAGTTTCTTTGTATTCGGAGGAATTGACCAATCGGTATACCTTGCTTCAGGGTTTCAGGGTGATGGCTACCCACATGTAAAAGTGTATTAGCTGCTGTTTCCTTCCTATATGTTTTTGTGATTAAGCTGTTATCTTGAATTGAAATGGATAGATCTAAAAAAATCCTTATAGTCATAGGTGTATGTTAGTTTATATATTTCTATTGTTTTGATTCAAAAGAGTTAGAAATTCCTGAAGTTGATCTATGTTACCTTCCCATAACATGAAAATGTCATCAATGTATCTGAACCATTGTGCAACATGGCTCCTATACAATGGTGAAGTATATACTTTATCTAATTCCCATAGTCCTAAATGAAGACATGCATATGCTGGGGCCATGGGGCACCCATGGATGTACCGCATATTTGTTGAAAAAATGCTCCCAAAAATTGGAAACAATTATGTGAGAGCATAAATTCCAAAAGATCAAGAATTAGTTCATTTTAGGCTCCCATTTCAGGATAATGTAATTCCAAAAAATAAGCTACCCCCCTGGTGCCAAGGCTGTAGCACAACTCAGTACAAAAATGGCCCCAGTCTATAACTGGCCTTCAGAGCAAGGAGCACATGGGTGACGCATGTCAAACAACAAAAGAGAAGAATTCCCAGCTCAGCTTGCCAACCAGCCTGCAAACAAACCAAATTAACCTGTCTAACAGTATGCATTAAAACAGGGGTTTAGTTAGCACACATTTGCAAATACATGAGTAAGCTACAGACTCTCATCACGACACCCTGATATTCTGTAGTTCCCAACTCTTCAAATTTTGAGAGCCCCCATAGTAGAGGCACATTTATTTAATGGATAGACCAAGGGCAGGACCTGAGGGAGCACACTCCTACTTAAAGGAATAGGAGCGCACTGGACACCCAGCATGTGTAGCACAACTCAAATGACTTTGATTTGGGAAAAGGGGGTACAGGCTGCTACAACATCTTTGACAAACCTCTTCAGTCCTGGCCACCAATAGCAATGAGTCAGAAAGAAAAAAATTGTATGGACCCTAGATGACCTGCCGCTTTGGAACTATGGGTCCAATGGAAAATCCTGATCCTGAGTAGTGATGAGCCAAATATACCTGGGTTTAATTTGCAGAACATTTGCTGAACTGCTCCTAAGTTTGAATGTTAATCCATACTCAATGAAGACAATGGAAGCTGATTCTTTAAAATTATACCTGACCTATTTAAAGCTAGTTGGCAAGGGATTGTCAAACAAAGGGCATAGGTAGCTGGGCACTGCTCTGAGGGGCAAGTACCAATGCAAAAAACATTTTTAAAAATTTTGTTCTGTGGCAAAACCATAAAATATTGGGTTTCGTCGTGAAACCTCCAATGAATATCTCTGTTCTGTTTGCTGGTTTATGGGACCGCAAGAAAGTAAAGAGCCATCAATGGCCAACACAGAGAAAGGTGTCGAGACAAAGCTAGTGGTGATCCAATGAAATTAACAAGGGACCCAGATTCAAAGAATGCAAGAACAGGGTTATTCTGATCCCTGGCATGAAGATGAATGATGAGAGTGAGAGAGTTCACAGACAATAAATAAGAATAATGCAGTAGTCCCCCTTAATGTTTACTAGCCCTGGGGGGTTCTTGGACACTGGGGATATTGATTGAATAACTGCCTATTATCCCCAAACAGATCCAGGACTGAGTTTATTTCTCAGAAGACAGATGAGCTCAACCTAATTGCATGGGTTCATGTTGCAAGGATTCCTGACAAGCAATATTGGGATCTTTAGGTGCAACTTGTTCAAACAGTCTTTGAAAGAGTGGTCTTGCTCTCCACAAAAAACCTCTGCCCCTGCTAGGTTTACTCTATGTTTCATTGGTTCTTTTGAAATCTTGGCCAAGTTAAAGTGGAGCTCTAGTCCCCAGAAGAAATTTTTTTTAAAAGCAGACCCGGGCTTGCCTTTTTGTTAACAATAACAGCTGGATATAGTTATTAGTTATAGGCTTGTAATTACTTTTAAATATGTTAAAGTCTTTACTTCCTGGAATTGGTGCTTCTATACACACACTCTGCATATCCAGCTAACTTAGAACAGCACAGTCGGCAGCACACAACTTACACTTCTTCCCCACACAGGACTCTGGTAAAATGGCACCAAACTCCTCCCATTCGCATCATTTCCTATTTCAAAGTACTGCAATAGTCAGTCACTAGAAACCCAAAGGACTCCTGGGATACAGGACCCGACATCCCAGGAGACTTTGCGATTCACCTTAACACGTTATCGCCTAGGCGGCCAGGACCGGAACTGTATTCCTCAAACTTGATTTAAAGGTATTTTTTAATCCGAAAAAAAAAAAAAAGTTTATCCAAATCGTGCTTTACAACACAGGTACAATGTAAATAGAGGCACTTTAAAAAATGGGTGGAACTTCGCTTTAAATCCTGTGTTACCCCCACATATCTGCAAAACACATTCCTTTCATGCCTCTTTTCTGAAGCTACTGGTTCATAAGACAGAATTTCTTGCCATATCCTAGTTGTTTCTCCTCTAGTGGCTTCCTGTTAGGTATACAAGCTCCATCAAATCTTAGATTCCAATTTCCAGAGATAAGTTGCATTGCCTGTTTGATTGGAAGCCTTTGGCCTGGAATAACACTCCTGGACCTTGCCATTAGAAGTTTTTGGTCCCTACCCTGTACAAATAAATTCATCTTTTGCCACAAAACTAAAAACTCCATGTGCAGGGAAACTCCATAAGAGTGTGGTAGTGTCATGGTTTCCTGCTTTCCATGCTTGAGCACCTCCTTGGTTTCCTATTGCTGCGTCACATGACAGTTCCTTCTATTAAACTTGATTGGCATGTGCTCTTACAGCTTCAGCATAGTATCTATCACTCCCTCAGCTATGGAAGCTGTTGAATGCTGTTCTAACCGGTGCCCACCCTGAACAGAGCCTGTGTCCAGTCTATTCCCAACCTTTCTTTAAATGTATACTCAATCTCATTCTTACTCAGTCTCATTCTTACCTCCAGTTGTCCTAAGCCTCAGGTCTCTCTCCCACTCCAGTTCTCTATAACCAACCTTCCTTCACATCTTCAAATACCTGTCAAATGACCTGAGGAGCAGAGTTCAAATCTTGGTTTGTGACTAACAACCTGGGATGCCGACAAAGCTAGGCATCACATAGCTGTTTGCAGTTATCTCTTCACATACACAAATCTCCACTACATGTTTGAACGTAATATAGTTTTAAAATACTGTTGTTCTCACAGAGGTAAAAAATTATTTATTTTTGATAATAACATTCAGGGGATCAGCTTAACAATTTTTAAATATTGTTTTAATGAAAACAAAAACATGCAAGAAAGTATTTACTAAAAGGATGTTGTAAAATAGACAATAAGCAACATTAAAATGGATTACAAGTAAATAATACTTAAACAGGGTTTGTCTAGTGTATAGTTCAGTGCAGAGTCCAATTCAATTTTAGTGTAAGTCAGATTTGATATATCAGAGTCACTGGCTCTCATAAAAGATTCTTAGCACAGTTCCAATGCAAATATAGATGTCTAGAGCTGCAAATGCAAATGGTTCCTGAAGAGGGTGTTTACAGAAATTACACAACCCATAAAAGGATCTGGGGGATGTGCCGAAGACGCTTGATGGTCAGTATACAAAACTTTAATCTCAACTTTTCTAAATTCAACTGGATCCATATGAAAGGTTTTACCATTCAACAGCCGACATATTGTTGCATAGAATAAAATAACAATTTCATAGAGACCAATTATGATTTAATTGATGCATATATCACTTAGAAGATCTAATATGTTCCATTAGCCTGCTGGATCTTGTAACATAGCTGTGTTTAGTGTCTAACTGATTGCTATTTTTTACATTACAGGTTTTATGGATGTAATGTCTACTACAGCCTATATTATAGGCTTGGTTCTATTGTAGCTGTTCTACTTTATGTCAATGTGTCTTAAAACGGAACTAAATTCTCTAATCTTTTACAGCCAGGAAAGCTGCCATTGTAGCCCATTTGATCTGCAGTTGTCATGGTGCTGCACATGCTATCAGTTATGACACCAGCCATTTGATGGCTTTACAGTTCAGTTGATAGCACAAGCAACTGTGATAGTTATCATGGAGTGCCTTAAATGTAAGTGTTTGGTTAGTTAAATGGATGGGTTTAGTTTCAGTTGGTTGTTTTCATTTGTTCATCATATTACTGTACCTTCCGTGAATGCCAGCACAGACATGAGATTTCAATCTAACAGTTTTTGTTACCAACTAGCGAGTTTTGGAGAAACAAGGGTGGGAACTGTATGTAATATAACTTCTCCACTCTCTACACATAGTTTTGGGTTGTCAAAATGTATTATCTTCACAATCAGTGATTAATGTATTTATGTTTCATTTATGATCCAATTTCTGTAGTAATATCTACAGTATCAGTCATTGGTATATTGTGTAATTGTTCTCCTTCCTAGTTCATTTATTTCATCTTGTTCAATTTTACCTAAAAATGCAACTTTCACAAATCTTGAGCTGCCTTTGATCTTCATATAGGAGCTTTCAACTACATTTCTACAGTCAAAAAACAGGTTCTATTTCAGAAAAGATTAAACCCAGTCCACAATTACTATTCTCAGATTTACTGCCTGTTCACTTTAATTGCGAGGAATTGCACAGATCTCATGCTTTAGTGGAGGGGTTGTGAAGCCAACAGCACCTGTGAGGTCCAGTATTGCACCAGGTGGAGCCTGAAAGGTGAAGTTTTGCAGAAGTGTTGTAAAGAAGAGGAACAGTTCCATTTTAGCCAAGGTTTCTCCAGCACAGCTTCTCCTACCTTGGAAAAGAAACAAAGTATAAAATAATTATTAAAATAATGACAGCTTTTACAGCTGTAGGACAGAAAACTTTCATTTCTGTATTCATCTAGGTCCAGTTGGGGACATCTACATGTGTCATTTCTTCAACCTTTTCAACCTTTGCAATTTGGGTGCCATGCATTTGCATATTACATTGTTAGAGCCCTAAAAAGACAAAAGTCCATCCAGTTCAACTATTAAAAAAAAAAAAATGTATAATCCTATACCCACAGTTGATCCAGAGGAAGGCAAAAAACCCAGCAAAGCACGATCCAATTTGCTCCTGCAGGGAAAAAAATTACTTCCTGATCCCCCGAGAGGCAATAGGATATTCCCTGGATCAACTTTACCTATAAATGTTAGTATTAAGTTATATTCTCTGTATCTAAGAAAGAATCCAGGATTTTTTTTAAAGCAATCCACTGAGCTGGCCAGAACCAAATCTTGAGGGAGTCTATTCCCCCAATCCCCCAAACAAAATTTGCAGAACTTGCTGGCAATAGAAAAGCAGATATTGGAGTAAGGTGCAGTTAAGATGCATACCCAATACTATAGAAATCAGCTATCCTACGGCAGCAGCACAGCACATACATAGATAATATATCATCCATGAGGGTAATGAGAAATCATGTCAGGGAGATCTTTCTAGTGGAGTATCCAAGATCCATACCCTCTAGGCATTGTAAATATAACTTTTGGGTAGACAAACTAAAAGGCATTGGCCTAAAGGTTGTCTATATTACCTCCTCAGAAAACTGGGCAGTAATAAATTGATAACTGTGGCGCCAATTGCAATTTGGGCTCGGGCCCTCTGTTGACTTGGTGTGTCCCTGTTTGGTCACTGCCATAGTTGGACCCTTTGTGAATATTTAGAGCTTTTTGGAGAAACAGATGTGTAGGAGCTCCAACCTGGTGCCCTGACCCAGAAGCTGCGGATGCTCCCACAGATCCATGATAAAGACAAAAGATGGTCAGCACTTCAGGATAAAGGCCTTGTGTATGCACATTTAATAAAGAAGCAGATGCTGTTTTTTTATCCTGGAGTTCCGACCATCTTTTGTCTTAATATAGTTTTTCCCCTTTGGTTTACTTACCTGCAGAAAATGGTATAAAAGCTTCAATATTAACAAGGTTCCCCTCTGAGTCCAGAAAATGCTGAGGGTAAAACTCATCTGGCTTCTCAAAGTGCTCTTTGTCTCGTAGAACAGAATACAGTAATGGAATAACTTGAGTTCCCTGTAAAGAATGTGGATGGATCATAAGTAACCGTTGTTATGACTTAATGGATCTGCTCAAAGTGCACTCCCGTGTAAAGAAAAAATTAAGCACTCAAATGCAGAAAGCACAGGCCAACTACCCTGTAGTCTTTTTATCTACACATTGTTTTAGTATCCGAGTGCAACTTCTCCCTTTTATAAGTAACCTGGAGACCTAGGAAATTTTTTTTTACCTGTTTGTAATGCAGGCCCAAACATGTCCAATGTATTAAAGAAAGTACTTTCAGAATACACGTGGGAAAAAAAACTAGAAGTTAGGAGGTCAATGATAAAGTTCATCAAAATATAGTTGTGTTCAAAATAATAGTAGTGTGTTGAAAAAAGTGAAAAAAGCTCAAAATCCTTCTCCGGCTCATCCACGCTCCCTCCTTTGGTCGACCTCAGCAGTGGATGTCTCTTCTTTTCGCCACCTATTCCTTGGTCCCATGCACTTTTCTCTGACTGTTTGGCAGAAATGTAAGGTTAAATTTACACTGGCCTCTGATTGCTCCCCACTGACAAATATCCTCTATAACCCTAATCTTCCAGATAATATGGCCATGTCCCGGATGTCTCTTTGGGTAGTAGCTAACCTTTTTCAATTGCGTCACTTGGTACACCCGGTGACTCGTAAGTTACACTCATTCCCACATCTCCAGAAAAAAGCTCTTCTACCTTCTGAACACCTATACTGTATATTTACCTTCAAATACGCCACTTCTTTTCCACCTTATTACCCTCATTAACCCTGGGGAAGCCTACTTCCTTTGAACGTTTATGCATGCAGGGTCCCCACCAAAGGGGTATTATTTCTAATACTTATAAACTACTTTTGGATGCCCCCTCCTTATCCAATGACACTCACCTTTACATGCGTAGGTGGTCTCAATTCGTACAATGTGATATTGACCTATTAACGTGGAAGAAAATTTGGGAAAATGCATCTAGATCTTCTGTTTGTGTGGTTTTTAAGGAAAATATATACAAGATCATGATGTTATGGTACAAAACGCCTGACGTTCTTCATGCTTATAATCCAAATGCTTCTCCTGCCTGCTGGTGCTGTGGTGGAGACCTGGGTTCTCTCTATCATATCTTTTGGACATGCAGCTCCATTACTCCTTTTTGGGAAGATGTTCTCTCCCTGTTACAATCACTAATGCGTACCTCTCTCCCACTTGATCCACTACATTTTTTGCTAGGTCTACCATTTCCGGGTCTACCTAAACCATTCGGAAAACTTGCTGTACATGTTCTGACCGTGGCTAGGAGAAGCATTCCTATGTGTTGGTTGTCTTCTACTCCTCCTTCAATGTCAATTCTGTACAAACTTATTGCTGATGTTAGACAGATGGAATACTTGACTGCACTACATAATTGTTCGTTTGCTGTGTTTAAGATGATTTGGCTCCCATGGGATACCTTCATTTCCTCTATGCCGGCCCAAAATGTAAGGTCCTGATAACCTTCACACTGTTATTTTATGTTTTTGTTGGTCCTGTCCTTACGCAGTTTTGCCATCGATGTACCTTTCTGTTTTGCTTGTTTTCTTTTCTTATCCTTTTTTTTTTAAACATACTGTTTGTATATTCATAAAAAACAATAAAAATTGTTAATACAAAAAAAAAAAAAAGCTCAAAATCCTTCTAATAGCTTTTATTTCCATACACACAAATGCATTGGGAACACTACACATTCTATTCCAAATCAAAACATGAAGAAAAATATATCAAATTTGTGTTGTTCCTCTAAAAAAATTGAAGAAAAGTGAATGTTAGACTGTTCAAAAAAATAGCAGTGTTTGTATTCTTCTTTACAAACTCAAACATTCACTATATAAACTGAAAAATGTTTGAAGATTTTGCTTTCCTTTGAATCACTTAATGAATATTTAGTTGTATAAGCACTGTTTCTGAGACCTGCTGTACATCTGTGTTGCATGGAGTCAACCAATTTCTGGCACCTGTGAACAGGTATTCCAGCCCAGGACGATTGGACTACATTCCACAGTTCTTCTCTATTTCTTGGTTTTGCCTCAGAAACTGCATTTTTGATGTCACCCCACAAGTTTTCAATTGAAATTAACTCCGGGGATAGGGCTGGCCACTCCATAACGTCAATCTTGTTGGTCTGGAACCAAGATGTTGCACGTTTACTGGTGTGTTTGGGGTCGTTGTCTTGTTGGAAAACCCATTTCAAGGGCATTTCCTCTTCAGCATAGGGCAGCATGACCTCTTCAAGTATTCTGATGTATTCAAACTGATCCATGATCCCTGGTATGCGATAAATAGGCCCAACACCGTAGTATGAGAAACATCCCCATATCATGATGCTTGCCCAACCATGCTTCACTGTCTTCACAGTGTACTGTGGCTTGAATTCAGTGTTTGGGGGTCATCTGACAAACTGTCTCCGGCCACTAGACCCAAAAAGAACAATCTTACTTTCATCAGTCCACAAAATGTTGCGCCATTTCTCTTTAGGCCAGTCAATGTGCTCTTTGGAAAATTGTAACCTCTTCAGCACATGTCTTTTTTTCAACAGTGGGACTTTGCGGGGGCTTCTTGCAGATAGCTTGGCTTCACATAGGCGTCTTCTAATTGTAACAGTACTCACAGGTAACTTTAGACCTTCTTTGATCTTCCTGGAGCTGATTGTTGGCTGAGTCCTTGCCATTTTGGCTATTCTTCTATCCAGTTGAATGGTAGTTTTTTGCTTTCTTCCACGTCTTTCAGGTTTTGGTTGCCATTGTAAAGCATTTGCGATCATTTTAGCTGAGCAGCCTATCATTTTCTGTATTTCTTTATATGTTTTCCCCTCTCCAATCAACTTTTTAATCAAGGTACGCTGTTCTTCTGAGCAATGTCTGGAATGACCCATTTTCCTCAGAATTTCAGAGAGAAATGCACTGTAACCAGCATGTACAACATTTGCTGCCTTCCTTCCTTAAATAAGGGCAATAATTGCCATCTGTTTTTCAAAGAATGAATGACCTCACTAATAGAACTCCACACTGCTATTATTCTGAACATGCCCCTTTCAATTAGTGATTCAATTACATAGAATCAGCAGCATTCATGTCATGACTGTTGGGTCTGTTGGATTTCTATTACTCTACTACACCTGCTAGTAAATTATTTGCCATGTAGAAATATCATTTCTACAAAAAACAGTGATTGATCAGGTTAGTGATGTCTGACTGCTATTATTTTGAACACAACTGTATGAGTCCAAGGTATTTCAGATATAGGAAGGGGAAGCCAGACCGATTGTCCCCTGAGGATTTTATTTTGAGTGTGATTCTGGTAGAGACTGGTGCTGCAGGAGGAATCAGGGATAGATCAATTATAAAATCAGATTTACGTTCCAGTTCTTCCAGCTTAAAGTGGTTCTAAAGTCAAGATATTTTTTTACCTTAATGCATTCCCTGCATTAACATAAAAAAATATCCCAGTAGCAGTATTCCCCCTCACCCACATAAATACTTACCTCGCTCCATCCAGCACTTTGCCCATAAAATCTATTTCCATGCGTACGTAGAAACACTGTGTTGAGATGAGCATTTTAGGAAGGTAGATTTGAAGAGAAAATGATTATGCCATCTAAATATATTATGACACAGATGTACAGAAGTCTCTGAAGACATTTAAGAGACCAAACGGCATAACTAAATAATTGTAATGGTCATCTCAAGTCTTGAAGGCAATCCTCCATTCATCATTTTTTTAACCTCTTAAGGACCGCCCTGTAGCAGATATACTGCTACAGGGCTGCACCTGTGTGCAGAATCATGTATATACAGTATACCGTATTTTTCGCTCCATAAGATGCACCTGACCATAAGACACACCTAGGTTTTAGAGGCAGAAAACAGGAAAAAAAAATTCTGCACTAATGGACTGCAGACATAGTACAGGAGATGACCAGAGACTGTGGACAGCACAGGGATGACCAGAGACTGCAGACATAGTACAGGAGATGACCAGAGACTGCGGACATAGTACAGGAGATGACCAGAGACTGTGGACACAGTACAGGAGATGACCAGAGACTGCGGACACAGTACAGGAGATGACCAGAGACTGCGGACACAGTACAGGAGATGACCAGAGACTGCGGACACAGTACAGGAGATGACCAGAGACTGCAGACACAGTACAGGAATGACCAGAGACTGTGGACAGCACAGGGATGACCAGAGACTGCGGACATAGTACAGGGGATGACCAGAGACTGTGGACAGCACAGGGATGACCAGAGACTGCGGACACAGTACAGGAGATGACCAGAGACTGCAGACATAGTACAGGAGATGACCAGAGACTGCAGACACAGTACAGGGATGACCAGAGACTGCAGACAGTACAGGAGATGACCAGAGACTGCGGACACAGTACAGGGGATGACCAGATACTGCGGACACAGTACAGGAGATGACCAGAGACTGCGGACACAGTACAGGGGATGACCAGAGACTGCGGACAGTACAGGAGATGACTGCTGACCTTTGGGGAGGGGGGGGAGCGGGTACCTGAATTTGACAGGTACCCGCTCTTACTTCCGCGGAGTTGTTCTTTGCTCTTACCTGTTCCTCTATCCAGCCACGCGCTGTCTTCCCGGCTTCTGTAGTGTCGGCGCTCGGCATGACAGCCGGGTGCCCAGTGCACATGAGCGAGAAGCACTTGCGCTTTGTGATTGGTCCGGCGGCTTCTGGGATCTGTCATGTGTCCCAGGTACCGCCTTACCATTCACAAAAAGCACCGCTTCTTGCGCATGCGCACTGGGCACCCGGCTGTCAAGCCCAGCGCCGACACTACAGAAGCCGGGAAGACAGTGCGCGGCTGGATAGAGGAACAGGTAAGATGTTTGATTCAGTAGTTGTGTCAGGTTCTTAGAATCACATAAATAAGATTTTAGTTTTTTTGGACCACTGGCTGTAAATAAACAGTCTATGTATTGGCCTATTCTGGCACTTACTGAATCAATGCTATTTACTAACAGGGGGATTAATGCTAGCATTGTGAATTTTAGTTACCATATATATAACTGGCACCCTACATAAATATGGTACGAAATATTTTTACCTTGTACCTTGGCCCCCCACAGGATTGAACATAGAGTTCGACATTAAGGCTATGTTCACACTAGCGTTGTTAGCAGGCAGCAGACAGGCGTTTGGGAAGTGTTTTTACCGCTTTCCAAACACCTCTGAAAATTCTGCACATTGCAGCACATAGTGCTGTTTACACGGAAGCGTTAGCGTCGTGTCGTGGCAAAACGGACGCCTCTGGTCGAGTCAGGAGGAGTTGAAGCCTCCTATTCAAGTCTATGGTGCTGCTCCGCAAACACCTGGCCAGCGTTTGTGTTTGCGAGGCGTTTGAGGAGCATTAACACCATTCAAACTTCATTATAGGCATTTGTGGGGCATTTTTAACGCTTGGCAAATGCCTAGCAACCGCCGCTAAACGCACATACAGCGTTTTTGGTGCGTTTGTGGAGCATTAAAAAAGCTTCACAAAACGCCGGACCAACGCTTGTCAAATGCTATAGGGGCGTTTGGCAAGAGTCGGAAAAAAAGTCAAGTGTGAATGAGCCGTAACTGCTTCATTTCAGATTATTAAAGCAACCAGAGGTTATTCAGCATAGGACATATGTTTTCATTTATTTTGGTTAACAACACCTATATATTTTTCTACATATCTCTGTTATAATATACATTGCAGATTAATGAGGGATACTATTTATAGTATATTCCACCCATTGTAATTGCATTAGTTTTCTTTATATATTTTTTCACATAAGTTAATATGCATTTGTAAAATTTGTTTATTACTATTTTAGAATTGCCAGTTTTCATCTATGTATTTTTTTACAAATTTTCTATGTATATGTGTGTGTGTGTGTGTATATATATATATATATATATATATATATACACATACAGTTGTGTTCAAAATAATAGCGTTCAGACATCACTAACCTGATCAATCACTGTTTTTGGTAGAAATGATATTGGTTACAGTGCATTTCTCTCTGAAATTCTGAGGAAAGTGGGTTGTTCCAGACATTGTTCAGAAGAACAGCGTACCTTGAATAAAAAGTTAATTGGAGAGGGGAAAACATAAAGAAGTGCAGAAAATGATAGGCTGCTCAGCTAAAATGATTGCAAATGCTTTAAAATGGCAACCAAAACCTGAAAGACGTGGAAGAAAGCGAAAAACTACCATTAGAATGGATAGAAAAATAGCCAAAATGGCAAGGACTCAGCCAACAATCAGCTCCAGGAAGATCAAAGAAGGTGTAAAGTTACCTGTGAGTACTGTTACAATTAGAAGACGCCTATGTGAAGCCAAGCAATCTGCAAGAAGCCCCCGCAAAGTCCCACTGTTGAAAAAAAGACGTGCTGAAGAGGTTCCAATTTGCCAAAGAGCACATTGACTGGCCTAAAGAGAAATGGCGCAACATTTTGTGGACTGATGAAAGTAAGATTGTTTTTTTTGGGTCTAGTGGCCGGAGACAGTTTGTCAGACAACCCCCAAACACTGAATTCAAGCCACAGTACACTGTGAAGACAGTGAAGCACAGTTGCGTAAGCATCATGATATGGGGATGTTTCTCATACTACGGTGTTGGGCCTATTTATCGCATACCAGGGATCATGGATCAGTTTGAATACATCAGAATACTTGAAGAGGTCATGCTGCCTTATGTTGAAGAGGAAATGCCCTTGAAATGGGTTTTCCAACAAGACAAGACTCCAAACACACCAGTAAACGTGCAACATCTTGGTTCCAGACCAACAAGATTGATGTTATGGAGTGGCCAGCCCAATCCCCGGATCTTAATCCAATAGAAAACTTGTGGGGTGACATCAAAAATGCAGTTTCTGAGGCAAAACCAAGAAACAGAGAAGAACTGTGGAATGTGGTCCAATCATCCTGGGCTGGAATACCTGATCACAGGGGCCAGAAGTTGGTTGACTCCATGCAACACAGATGTACAGCAGTTCTCAGAAACAGTGCTTATACAACGAAATATTCATTAAGTGATTCAAAGGAAAGCAAAATCTTCAAACATTTTTCAGTTTATATAGTGAATGTTTGAGTTTGTAAAGAAGAATGCAAACACTGCTATTTTTTTGAACAGTCTAACATTCACTTTTCTTCAATTTTTTTTAGAGGAACAACACAAATTTGATATATTTTTCTTCATGTTTTGATTTGGAATAGAATGTGTAGTGTTCCCAATGCATTTGTGTGTATGGACAAAGAAGCTATTAGAAGGATTTTGAGCTTTATTCACTTTTTTCAACACACTACTATTATTTTGAACACAGCTGTATATATATATATATATATATATATATATATATATATATATATATATATATATATATATATATACTACGTGCAATAATACAGGAATATTCTAGGGATTTTACGTAGTGGCATCTTTTCTTTCAATATCATATTGAAACTTGTGCATTATACTCATCATTGTATTGCCACCTATAGGATTTACTGATGTTAGCGGTAGGTGTTGCAAGTTAAAGTGGTTGTAAACGCAAATATTAAAAGAATTTACTTTTTGCCATAATGAATACATTTTAATGTAAACATACATACAGCTGTGCGTGTACCTCAGAAAAATGCTCTCTTAGCTTTTCTCAGCCCTCCAAAAACTGCTGATCTGTGGGCATGGCTTAGAACCATAGAATATAAGGTGAAGATTTGATGTCACACAATCGATCAGTACACACCCTCCAGACTCCGTTCCAGAACGTGCACAGCTATCTAATATCTCTATACCTGCGAGCATGTCTCCTGAGTGCCTTCAGGGGAATACACAGGTGCCAGTGACTATGTTACCTCTGCTTACAACACAGGATCTGTGCTAAGCAGGTAGGAAGGAGTTAATGTTAAAAATCCTAGGAATCCGGCAGTTTAAAGTGGCAATGTGGACCAGGAAACATTCTCATGTAAAACTCTGTAAACAGCAATTCACAAGCTAGGTGCTGTGAATAGAACAGGACAATAATCAGCTGTCAGCAGATATACCTAGATAACTACAGCATTACTGAAGTGATGCCGATCTATGTCATAAATCACTGGTGCTGAGTTCTCGATCTTGTGAAGGCAGAGACCAGCAGGGAGAGGACACCCGCTCCCCCACCCCTTTGCAGTGTATTACATGGAGGCTCATGCTGGTCTCGTCTTCAGCACAGCCTGTCAATCATAGGAGAAGGGGAGTGGCGACACCATTTTTCTGCTTGTGTCAGATTCAGGGGCGGACTGACCATTTGGAAACTCGGCCACTGCCCGAGGGCCCGGGGTCAGTAGGGGGCCCCATGAGATGCCCCTGGTACCTTTCATAGGCTTTTTTGGGTGTGGTTTGAGTGTGGGTGAGGACACAGGGGCCCCATGATCCCCTATTGCCCGGGGGCCCCATGAGTGGTCAGTCCGCCCCTGGTCAGATTTATTCTGTTCAGAAGTGCAGGGGAGATTTCTGGAGAAGGGGATTGCTTCAAGATACCAAACTAAGATCAAATGCCTAGTAAAAGTAAAATCTATTCGACTGTAGAATTGGATTGATTTGTGTTTTTAGGGTTTACATCTACTTTAAGCTGCAGTTACCAAGGAGCTTGTACACACTTCCACTCTCTATAAATTCCAGCTGGTGATCACACGACCCCATCCTTGAAGAAGTCAAGTGATTTGTGATGCAGCATGTCGGCCTGAGCCAGTTGATATCACTTCCGGTCATGGCCGAGACTAGGATTTTATACAGGGGCATCTTTGTATGTGGGCAAAATCAAAACTTGTCCATTATGCTCATCGTTGTATCACCACCTATAGGATTTACTGATGTTAGCGGTAGGTGTTGCAAGTTAAGCTGTGGTTGCCAAGGAGCTTGTAAACACTTCTGCTCTCTATAAGTTCCAGCTGGTGATCATCCAACCCCATCCCTGAAGAAATCACATGATTTGTGATGCAATACTTTGGACGGATTTCGGTGACATCACTTTCGCCCCCCCAGAAAAACTTCTGGAAGGTGCTGTTTTTGCTGTGTGGAATGAGCCTGTATTTTACGTTTACATGTGATTGGCATTCTTTTATTAAATACATATTTATTGGAAATACTATACTATGGGTGTCCCTTTTCCCTATCTTTTCTAAGCACCTACTGATCAGCACTGATGGTCTGGGAATACACATTTGAGTGGTCTGCAGGTGGACACAGAGCAGCATTCAGTGCATGGGGATTTACCAGATAAAGTGTCTTAGACCTATATGAGAGTATGGGTCATTACTGGAGGTGGGCAGCCATTTTGCACATTGGTTGCACAAATCCGTTTTATCACATTGATGATTCTTCATTTGGATTGAAGATTGATTCACGACCGATTTTTATTGCATTCACATGGACTGTTTATTTTAATTTTGGACATTTATCTTTTATGCGCCATTGTTTATTTATTTCACACTTGGAGTATGTGGGCAGCACAGGGACGATAATTTTAATTACAAGACACTGAGTGTGATTTTCTTATTTGTGATTGTTTATTTGTGGTCATATTGAGACAAGTACTGTATTCATCATGTAATGTTTATCCACACAATATTTTTAATATTTACATTGAGCAATTTTTGATTACAAGTGGGAATTTACAGCACCAGGCTATGCTCTTAAGACACTTCAGTCATTCACATAATTTTGGATTGGAGAGTTTTGTGTTTTATATATATATATATATATATATATATATATATATATATATATATATTTTTTTTTTTACTTAGATTTGCAGCACTAGGTTGTGGTCTCAATTAAACACATTGTTTTTTGGATTGAAGAGTTTGCACTTCACAAATTTTTATTCTTAATAGTGGCATACTGAATACTGGCAGGGTGGGCTATCCCGTTTACTACAGAGTCCTGGAGGGGTTTACACAACAGGTATTTATTTTTCTCCACAAGAGTCCAAGAAAGCTTGAGTCCAGTCTCTTGAAAGGAGACCTTCATAAAAAAAAAATGATTTTATATGCAAAAAGGAATCCCACCTTGGGATTCCTTTCACAGATACTCTAAGCTTTGGATTTTGGATGCAGAGTGTTCTGGAATTTGGCCTTAAAAATTGCTGGCATTCTCACCATCAAGCCTAGAAATAAATGTCAATCCTGATATAAAAAGAAACCAGGTCATCCAGGTCAGATAAAAGATCTCTGCTGACCAGCTCATCCATAAAACAAACAGATAAGCATCATCAGAGCACCACTAGTGATGTCTGGTTGTTCAGGCTCATGCACACTGGATGTTTTTACAGCGGCTGTTTTTGATTTGTGGCATTTTTTTCTACAGCCAGTAAACTCCCCAGCATGTTATCCTATGTGTCCATGCACACATAGGAGTGTTTTTTGGTTGGAAAAAAAAACCCCGAACTAGTGGCTTTCTAGAGTTTTTTTAGCTGTAAAAACACTCTTGCTGGTAAACGCTGTAAAACACAGCAAAACGTGGCAAACGAGCATTTCTGAGCATTTTTCTTAGCCAAAGTTTTATTTTTTGTACAAACATGCTAAAAAATGTGAATGTGGAAAAACGCAGCTAAACACTAATGCAACTTATATAGCTGACGCTACCGGCATTTTTAAAATGCCCAGCATGCATGAGGACAAAGGCCAGAGTATAGAAACATACATGATACTGCTCAGGTTCCTGGAATCCCTGCCATAGCTGAAAAAATCTTGAAGCTGTGGAAGCACAACCAGGTTCAACACAAATCCCTTCTGAAATTTTCTAGAAACAACCAATAATTATATTGCTGTGGTGATCTGTCTTGAGAAGTGGGGAGGCCTGGGCAAGTGTTTGTCTGGATAGCAGAAATTAGGTAGAAGAAAGTTTCTTGGGAGTAATTCAAACTGGACTTGGAACTTGTTCAAACACCTTGGCAGAGCTGGGAGTTCTCAGAGTGCAGAGCAGGAAATGGAACCCATAGTAAGGAGGTGTTGCAACAGAGACCAGGCTCATGGAAGGGCAGACACGGAGGCCTGAGCTGGCTGTTAAAGAGTAGGCATGGGGGTCAACAACTGAGTGAGTTGCAGGAGGGTGTGAGAGATCTGACCCAACTTTGCATCAGTCTTTGAACCTGAAACAACAGATTCAATCTGTATCCAGGGATGATCACTCGCAGTTGATCACTCCATGAGCGATTACATGTGGGTGGCCAAGTGTCAGGAACTGCACCTGCTGGAGGGACTGTGCTTGTCAGAGCAGAAGGTTGTAGCTCCGGTGTCCACCAGCGGCTTTCTCCCAGCAGATCCCAGTAATCAGTTTCCACCTGATTCTGGCTGCTCGGAGGGTATTCAGTTCCTCCCCTACAAGTGCCTCTCACCCCTACTATTTGCTGTTCCTGATCTTGCTCCTGCCATGTACACTGTACCTGCTCCCCTTTGTTCCTGATCCCAGTTTTGGTTCCATATTCCCATCTGCTCTCTGCTCCTCTAGTTTCCTATGCTTTTCTGTGTTCCCCAAATGGTATATATTGTATATAGTTAGTTGCTAGTTAAGCTGTTTGTTAGGTTGTTTAGTTAGGTATTCTGTCACTGTATTTTGGTTCACTGATTTCTATGTTTGCTGTGTGTTGGTGTTCGGATGGTTTTTGGCTTACTGTAAATAAATCTTATTTTAAAAATATATGGCCTGTTCCCAGGTTCCTAAATGTAGCTACACAGATTTTGGGCCAAACTGTTGCTGATTCCTGATACCACTATTAGCTGCGAGAGTTGTGAGCCTTCCACTGATTTCAGAGTGTCTGCCAGCAACCAGGGGCGGACTGACCATTTGGAAACTCGGGCGCTGCCCGAGGGCCCGGGGTCAGTAGGGGGCCCCATGAGATGCCCCTGGTACCTTTTTCATAGGCTTTTTTGAGTTTGGGCAAGGACACAGGGGCCCCATGATCCCCTATTGCCCGGGGGCCCCATAAGTTGTCAGTCCGCCCCTGCCAGCAACATCTAATCACTAGGAACCCCCATGTTTTCAGCAATGGCCCCATTTTCAAGTGAGCATCAGTTACTTTGACCTTTTGCCTCAGCCCACTTAAGGGAAAAGGGTTCCAACTGGGATGATGGGCTTTTTGCTGCAGGCAGGTTCCAGGTTGCAGTCCCCAGTTGCACTCAAAATAGCAACAGCTGTCAGTAGGTATGAACAAACCATAATACAAAATCATCAGACAAGGTCATGATCAACAGTCAAAATGTCAGGGCAGATGGATAAAAAGGATCATTAAGAAGCAGGCAGGTATTCAAACTGGAACAGAGATTAGGGTACAGCAGGGGAACATACTGTATAGCAAACAAAGTAATTGACTAGGCAACTTTCAGTATTTTATAATCTAGTAATAAATGAAAGATAAAATGTTTTACTTACTTTAGGTATAAAGAATCCATTGAAAGTCACATCTTGCGTAGTAGCATGTGGAACACTTGTTGGTACAATATTTCCAAATCTTTGGATTTCATGGATAACGGCATCAGTATATGGCATTTCTTTTCGGTGTATCTGGCGAGGCTCCCCGGAACCAATGACTTTTTCAATTTCCTTCTGAACGTTTTCTGGTATTGAAAGAAAGGCATACTGGGTGACTTCAGGGTTTTTCTATTTTCCCTTAAGATATATCCTGTCATTCTCAATCTTCTTGTTAGTTAAAAGATAACAAAGCCATTTCAGCAGCATTTTGGTGGACACCACAATTTGCTATAAGTGGATTCCCCTGTCTCCTGTAGGTAACTTTAAATACTACCTGTCCAGATAAAAATATGGAAGCTATCCTTCCTGACTTGTGTTTTAAAGTGTTAGCTCTAGACCTGTAGACAATGGCAGTATTGTTCCTATCATTATCAGGTGACATGCCTTAAGGACAAATTACATTTATACCAGTAATTTAGTCTATGCAGTTATTAGTGAGTTGTCATGTAACTGGGAAGATTGAAGTAAATGGATACATAGTGATGATCAAAGAAAACAATACACAAAATGAATCGCTTACTTTGTATTTCTGGGTATTTCATCATCAACAGAAGTCCCCATCGGAGAGTGGTGGAGGTTGTTTCCATTCCAGCAGCAAACAAGTCCGTCACCAAAACTGTTAGATTTATATCATTGAAATATAACTCTGGACTTGGCTTTTCCTGAAATGAATACAATTCATAGTATATCATATTTGCTTTAGCTCTTATATATTGGGTGGGGTCTGTAGACTTGCAAACCTTGGGGTTCAAATTTAAGGTCCCCCCAAACCTCCTCCACTGTTTGAGAAGATTATCTCTCACACAACACTCTTGCTAACCTGACTTGGTATATTTTAACAGTGTATAAAAGAGGATTTTGTTAGAGTACCTGAATTTTTAAAGCTGCTCTTTAAATAGGCAACTGAGGAAAAAAAAATGTTACATGGACGAAGCAGAAGCAGGGAGATGTTTGTCTGCAGCTTTCTTTCCAGGAAGGAGAACTGTGGAAAGCACAGTAGTGACATCACCAGTTCTCACTAGATCTTATAAGACTAGCAGTCAGAGGAAGCAATGCCTTGAATGATCTCACACTGCACATACACAGCTTTGAGACTTAAAGCACCGGGAGTGCACTATTTTTCAGTACAGTAAAAATTCAGGAACATTGATAAATATTTCAGTGTACTGCTTAGTAGTGTTGGGCTGAATGTTCGAGACGAACATTGACCGTTTGTGGGTTCGCTGGGCACACAAACGACACGGCTGTTCGCCCGCCATGCTCCACAATGCACTGCGCCTGATAGTGCATTGTGATTGGTCAAAGCAATGCACCTGACCACAGGTCAGGTGCAATGCTTTGGCCAACCACAGCACAGGATGACATCACAACAGTATTTTAGAACTGTCATTGTGGCGTAGCTTTCAGATGGCCAGGAGCAGGGTTTTTTTTTCCTTTTTTCAGGTCGGCAGTGGCAGCCAGCATCGTGATTGAGGTTGGATCTATTTCGGGGGACATTTTTAATTTAAATTTTTAATAAAGGACTTCTCAAAGACTGTCTCCTGTCTTTTTTACACTACACTTTTTTTTTCGTGAATAGGTAGCTGTACAATATACTGCATAGTCATTCACATGGGGGGGGGGATCCGGGGGCCCCCTTGTTAAAGGGGGCTTCCAGACTCCGACAAGCCCCTGCCCGAAGAGACCCTTTTCCCCATCAACATGGGGACAAAGCGCTTTGGGGGGGCCCCCTGCACCACAGCACCCCCCCATGTTAAGAGCATGTGGCCTTGTATAGTTCAGGGGGGTGCTCACTCATCCCCTCCCCTTTCCTGACCTGCTGGGCTGCATGCTCTGATAAGGGTCCGGTATGGATTTTGGGGGGACGCCCCCACGCCATTTAAAAAAAAAAATTTAAAAAAAATTAAAAAAAAAAAATCCCCTCAAAATACCAGACCCAAATGGCTTGGTATAGATGGGAGGGGGAACCCCATGGTTTTTAAGAAAATTTTAATTGTTGGGCATTGCCGACAATTCTTTTTACATTCAGCTGTCAGCTGTCATGATTAAACGTTTCACTATTAAAATACCGCATGACTTAAAAATATAACTCATGCGGTATTCTAGTAACTGAGCAGTTTATTACCGCATACTCAGATGCAGTAAGATACCGCTCAGTAAATTGTTCGTATTCGAAGTTCGTGGTCGAACATTCTGTAGGACACACACCCTACCACCCCCCCCCCCCCCCGCCAACAGTCGGTTAATCCGACAAGTGCGTTTTTACCACTACTATTCCTTTATATTGGCTTTTGGAATTTACAAATGCAGAAGTTTAAAAATTGAATGAAAGATTTAGCACTATGCAACACTTTTTGATAGCTAAGTCATGCATTTTATACACAACTATATAGATCAGAGGGACAAATGAGGAGGAAAGAGGGACAGAAGGACTTTGTTCCAAATGAGGGACAGTCCCTCGAAATCAAGGACAGTTGGGAGCTATGCATTACAATACAATACATTACATCATTTCCTAAGTCAGCCTTTCTCAACCAGGGTGCCCAGGCACCCTGGGGTGCCTTGAGGTTTCTTCAGGGGTGCCTTGGAAAAATGTCTAAAAATTGCCCAAACTTGTGTACAAGCCTGCCTTTTAGTTACACAAAGCCCCAGGTTTTCATTGTACACCATTATGACCTTTTAGCTGTGGGCGCCCTGACAACCAATGACTGACATCATCAGTTGATAAGGAGGATCAGCTGCCTGCACAGCATCCTAGTTTGAGGAAGAAGAGAAACACTAAAATACTACTCAGTACCAGTGTGCAAAAGTGTATTTGCTTTGGAAGAATAAATCACCTCTAATGTGAAGATTGGCGCCAGACGGACTATTTAAAGGGTGCCTTGGCCTATGCTAAGTGCTGACTGGTCTTCAGCTGTTCTCTGTTTCCTGCTCGTTCCTGTGTGATTTCTTGTTGCTGACCCGGTTTGTTCCTGACCTGATTCTGATTACTCTCCTGCTTGATACTTATTTCTTACCTCGGCTTCGCTCCTGACTTTGGCTTGCTTATGATTTGGTAGCTCACTGTCTGCCCGTTGATGACCCCGGCTATTCCTATGACAATGCTTCTGTCTCCCATCCCAGCTTCCTGTTTTACTCTGGTGTACACCTAGCGACCTACCAGATCAGCTCTGCATATCACTACTGTTCCTGAATTGGAAGTTCATCAGTCTTCCAAAGTCTCCAACTGCAAGAGCTGCAAACATCATCTACTGGCGCTCTTGTCCCCCTGGTCCCTAGACTCCCTCTGTTCCGCTTCCAGTGGGGTCAGGGCTAGTGACACAAGTGAGGCTGACCTCGTCATTTCAGTCTCCAATCAGGTACGTGACAGGTGTCCTACATGTGTGGATGTTTCTGTGTTATATAAAACGTTTCACATATAGAATGGGTTGACCTTTTAAAATTATGAACAGTCTTGAAGCACCCCTTTTTAGAATGGGGTGCTTCAAGACTGTCAATAATTTTAAAGGGTGCCTTGGAACTGTCCATAATTTTTAAGGGTGCCTTGACTGAAAAAAGGTTGAGAAACACTGTCCTAAGTTGTATTCTATTGTATGAGAATTTTTGTAACTTTGGTAATCTCTTCATTTTCGATATGAGGGATATATATAGGGATATGCCATCCTTCCTAGAATCCTTCCATTTGGGTGTAGACCGGCTAGGCCATATTGACTAGAATAAAAAAAACACCAAAAAAAGGATGATCATTTATCTGGTATTATCATCGTGTGTAGGAGGCTTAAGCCTTTTGATGCATTGACTGGTGCACATGGTGAGAGCCTTCATGATTTGTGTGCAGTTTCTCACATCTTAATAAGTTTTTGTCTGAGTCCTGGAGTCTGGAGGCTTTGTAGAGCTTTGGGTGTGATAAAGCTTTAATAGGCCCACATCTTACCTGCTAACCAAACCTCATTAATTAATCTGAGCTATGCACGGGCCTTTTTTCCATATGAGCTGACCAGGACTCAAGGGTCTGCAGGCTCTCTCTCTCTCTCTCTCTCTCTTGCTCGCTCTTGTTCTCTCTTTCCTGTCAAAGCCCACTGCTGGGGTAAAAGACTGACTGCTGACAGAACACTATGAGCATGCATATTCTGGCTTTAGTTTAGTGGCTTGGATCAACAGATGTTTTTGGCTTGTGCTATGGATCTGCAGTAGAAAGTCCTTCTGCACTGGGATGTTCTTGTTTGCTGCCTTGCTGAATAAAAGTGCAGGAGAAATCTGCTAGGACTATTCCTTGTGCATGGTTTCCTGCTGTCATTATCAGTTGAACCTGCCCCCTTATAACTTTACTGAAAATTAGCAATTAAAAACAGGTAGGTTCTGTATGAAGTAACATATTATATACTGTACCTCCTTTTGTTTGACAAGGAAGACATCAATGAAATTCCTCTGATCATTGACATCCAGCTGATTCCTCTGCTTGGTGAAGGTTTCTCTGATAAAATCATGAAATTCCTCTACATTTGGTATGAGTTCTCTGTGATTCCCGGGCAGCCATCGGACCAGAGATGGAAATGCATTGTACAACTAAAGGAAGAAACATACAGTTAGTTTTCTGATAATGATGAGTAACCATAAGTTGTCAGCAGAATAAACACAAATTGTACATTTATAAAGTACATGTATTTTTTTAAAGCAAACAGTGTAAATACCTGAATGTGCCTTTTGCAATCCCTGTATAACAGTACTGGAGTGCAAGAGGAAAAAAGCAGTACAAGGAGTCAATCAGTTCCTGTGCTGCCAAGAAGCATTATGATAGAAGGAGAAAGAAGTGTGGCAGAGAGATGAGCTCATTACTCTGCTGCTTCTCCTTTCACTGTCCAGTCACAGGTCGGGGTGGATTCAGGACAACCTGGGCTAAGAAGAAGTGGGTTGAATGATGCTGGTCATGCTGGGTAAATTTCTGAATTAAAGCTTAATATTTCAGCAAAAGCGTATTTTCTTATTATTATTATCGTTTAATAGACTACTCACTTATATCTTGGTATATTTAGCTGTAATCCTGCTTCAATGGAAAGGTTAGGGACAATGTGAAGAGCAGAAGGGGGGGGGGGGGTAATAGGCTAATAAAACTATTTGGATGATAATTGTTTAATATAATTCTGAAGTTTTGTAGATTTCTTGATGGTTTGAAAAGAAACTGGGCAGCAAGAAGACACCTGACGCTGCCTGTTTTATGTACCTGAGGCCTTCAGTATCATGTTAAAATGTTGCACTAAAAATAACCTTACCAAAACCATTGGAGAACCAGCAATTCTGGCATTATCATTGATTATTGTCAAAAGCCTCCGAAGTTTTGGATCATCATAGTCAAAGCGATGACCAAGCAATATAGACACAATGATGTTGGACACAGCAGCATTCATTATCATGGTGTTTTCAAATGGTTTTCCTGGAATACAACCAGAGACATAATTAAAACTCATAGTTTTGTCATGAACATAATTCTAAACAACAAGGGTCAAAAAAAGGTAATTTAAAAGGGTTACATTCAATTGCTGAATATGGCAAAGGCCTGCATTCCACTTTGCTGGAAATACATTATTGTCATCCCACATTGTTTCTGTGTTTCTCCAGGGTAAATGACTTTAGGAATATGGAGGACTTCACAGCCACCCTGTGTAATACTGAAGAGTCCTTCACGGAAACCTGGAGGCCCTGGCAATTTTTCATCTGCATGGATGCATAACTGAATAAATTTTCCCTACCTCAGTAAGTCAACATTATTTTGGCTCTCTTTCCAGAAGAGGGTACCTGCCCTGTCTAATCATTCTTGGGTCATTTCCTTATCATTCTTCCTTCACTCCTCTCCTTTCTCTGTTTTCTACTTCCCCTCTCTTTGCTCTACTCCCATCTCCTCTTTCTTCTCCTCCCCTTGCCCTTCTCTGCTCTCTTGATCCCCCCTGTTTTCTTCCCCGCTCTCTTGCTGATCATAACCTAATGTTCTACACCCTATCTGCCTTCACCTGGATTAGTAACCCTGGTACTGTAGTTGGCAATGCTTCCTTTGCAGACTATTCATGATGGGAACTCTAAAGAACATTCAGCTAACTCTGCCTTAGCATTTTCACTATAGTGGTAACCATCATCACTGTAACCTTTAATGTTCCTCTGGTCATCCTCCTGGTTACAAATGATATTGTGTTTTAAACCACCCTGTGCCTGTTTATTACTGGTAATGGCAGTCTGGTTAACGCTGCTCGATGGATGTTGTTCACAGTCCGCAGGGTGGCCTCTAACCACAGTAGGCACTTTCTGAACTACAGCTGTTTCCACATAGGTTTGTGAAAGGGTCCTCTCCCACAAGCAAGTGCCCAGCAGTAATAGCCAGTGGTCCTTTTTTTTTTTACTGAAGGTGTGAGGCGTGAGTGGATTGGTACGCTCAGCCCACCCAGGAGAAATTCAGGCAAGACAGTCTGTCCAGCGTGAGATGGGTTTGTTGTAGGGCACAGATGGCTGGCAGATATTTGCAAAGAGCAGTAGAGACCATGGTGCACTTGAGTGGGTTCTGAGTCCCTCTAATGTTCCAAGATAAAACAGGCACTGAAGTCATTTTGACAGAGGGGTTATGTTATTTAGGGCTTTGAGAGTACTCTGGTGGTATGCTGCATGCTGACAAGTCATTAACCCCACATCTGGCTGGCTATTGCACAGATCTTAAGTGCTTAGATTCAGGGATGGATTTGAGATGAATTCTGAAGAATGCTCAACAGGCTACACCGGCCTATGGGAAACAGTTTGAAAGGCTCTGGAATGACAATGAAGAAAAATGAGAACAAAAAAGTGCCATGGTACAGTTGGTTCGGTTGTGCTTTCAGCCTGACTGACACAAAGCCATAACTTTCGGGAGTCTCTCCACTGCACCTGGCTATCCCAGCCTCTGGATGGCACATAAAGAAAAGTAACTAAAAAAACAGGAACAACAGAGTCATTAGATAGGATTGGAGGATAACTGGTCTCTCCTTCCCCAAAACAGTTGAGTAGATCCATATAGAGCTTGGAACTATCATGGTGAGAATTCAGCAGCTAGGACAACTTGCTGTCACTTGCTCTCAATAGGAACATGATGTACTACACTCCCAGCTGGGACTTTATGAGTAGAAAACATCAGGAAGGCAGCTTCAGAGGTCATGGACTATGTGAAATTTGCAGCATATCCATCCTTCTCAGCAGCTTCTCTCGTTGTTTTCTGGAGAACATTTTCATTAGCATCGATCCGCAGCATTTTCGTAAAACTGTGGCTGTCCTCTGGCCGTGATGCAGAGCTTAGCCAGGAATAGCATAATGTAATGTACCTGTAGCCTTTGAAGTCACTTCTTGACATCTGCAAAGCACGCTGGGCGCCACTTGACATTAGCTGAAAAATCTGGATAGAAAGAAATTATGGCTCCATTGTACTGGATGTTGTGGCATTCTCTAGCCAACTGAAGAACAATTTCTTTATCTTTATCATTCAAGAGACATGCCAGCAGCAACCGTGGTGGATTGCCTGGTGGTAGGAGACTAGATGGAACTCTGTGTGCTCTTTCTACTAAATATAAAGGGGTAAAGGTCTCCTTGCCAAAGATCTCAAGTAGCCACTGCTCCACAAATTCTGTGAGATCTTTACCCTCCACCTTCTCGGGTAATCCCACAATCGAGACATTATTTCATCTCAAATTATTTTCAGTGTTCTCTGTTCTCAAACCATTGGCTGTGGCTAGCCTGGCATTGACATGTGTGTCTCGTATAAGCAGGGAAAGCTTATCTTCCAGATCACTAATTCTTCTTTCAGTGGCCGTTGTGCGCTCTCTAATCTTTTGCAAATCCTGCCAGATTAGGCCCACTTCTTCCTTCACCCCCTCCGAAATGTTCCTTCAGGGTGTTCACAGAGGCAGTGCATTTGTGGACAGCCCTAAGTACTGTATTTCTGCAAGGGTGGGTTGCTTACCATCCTCCTCCTCCTCCTTCTCTGCATCTCTAAATAGATGGTTGGCCTGGGTTGTAATGGCAGAGAGGCCAGTGGTCTGCACTTCGCCCTTCTGTTCAGCGTGAAAATTTTCAGGAGAGGCCTCTATATCCTCATCAAGGGCCTGCCCCGACAGCTTCCGGGCATAGAACAGCATATCCGTGGGGGGAGCCTGGTTTTGGCCTTAGGCTGTATACTCACTGCGTCCTTTTGTCTATCTGCACCACGCGGTGTCCATTGAGGAAGAGACTCTGTGGCACAATGTTGAGACTCCAGCTGTGCATTGTCCTCATTGGCCTTGCATGACACCATGCCCCCAGTGGTCCTCTCTTGATGATCAGGGGTCCTTGTCTCTCCCCATTCCCTCCCTTCCTGCCCTTTTCTCTCAAGCCTCTCTCCCACCCCCTCTTTCTTACTTTGAATTCCCTCCCCAAAGCAGTACCTGTCATAACTGCAGCCAAAAAGTTTAGTTTTGTTTCATCAGCCAAAGTACTTGGTCCTTTGTGTTTTTAACTGAGTTCACATTGGTGTGCTGCTGTTTACTCATAGTGCTGGTGTATACACCATTTTCCCTCATTTTACCCATGTTTTTAGCTGTGTTCACTTAGATTTATTTTAGGTTGCGCGTTTTTTTTGCTGCATTTTCTGAAAGTGCACCAAAAATCCTGCATGCTGCCTCTCTGCATACATCCTGCATGCTGCATCATTGTAAGGACAAGCATATTACTTGTTACCGGCATCTTTAACTTTTATCTATTGTTTTTATGCTTTAAATATCATTTCTTTTAGTTTCTAATATGTATATGTTATATTTTGGGTTGTCAGTAAAAAAATGCACTCCGATAGTAAAAACAAAAGTAATGGGGGATGGCAACACTGCCTCACATCTAGCATTGGACAGAGTATGATGGCAGCAGAAGTTTCTGATCAGCACTCTTCTACTGGGCAGCACAGTTTCATATAGCCACAGCAAACCCTCACCACACAGCACTGCAACCTTGTGGTGCTCTCTCTTACGCTTTAGCACAGGAAATGTTTGCAGCAGCACATGGTCCCACACAGCTGCAACAACCCTTAACTTTCTCTCTCCTTTCTTCATGATGTTGCCACCTGTCTCTCCAATTGAGCCCACCAGTCCCCTCAACCCTCTGGGAAATGTAGTTCCTCTTTTCCTCCCAGAACCAGTGCTATGCTGTGCTAGGGCATACATCCCCATCAGCCTGCATACCATTTATCCTTGATCTGTTGCATCAGCCAATCAGCCAATCTAGACCCCTGAGCTGGTGACACTCCATAGATGAGCATTGCAAAGTGATCTCACTAAAGATGACTGCTGCACTTCTGCATTAATGAATATTCAGGGTAACCATGGCCACACTGCAAAAGGATAATACAGCAGTAACAAAGAAGGAGGTACCACAGCAGTTATCAGCTACAGTCCAGGTTACACCTTCCACAAGAACTATTGCAAAAATAATTCATTGCATGTAGAAATGTTCTAGACTGCTCTACTTCCCTGCTAACAGGTTATGATATAAACAATTGTAACACCCTGCATTAACACTGGTTGCAGGATGCTAAGGGATAGCAGTGTTATGCGATTCAGCTAAGCTTGAAGAAAAACCTTGTTGAACTTATAAACTGGTAGCAGGATTTTTGTGCTCAGACAAGGAGTGAGCAGACCACATTTCCCAGAAGAGCTGGCAAAGGGGTGGGAACATATATATTCAGAAGCCCAGGAACTTTACAGGAAGGAGGGGGATGGTGAGGAACAGAGAATGTGTATGGAGAAGGCCATGTGGGATGCTGGAGTTCCAGGCCAGGCCAGGCCAGGCCAGGCTGCAGAGCGGAAAAGTAAAGAAGGATCACAGACTGCTGGTATCTCTGACAAGTAGGACAGACAACTCTGCAGGCAGGAGGATCATGGTGCAGCCACTGGCATTGCTTCTTACCAGAAGGACCAAGAGAACATGGGTGAAACCCTACTGAGAGACTACCTGTTATGCTACTGAGGCTACAGATTGGGTGAGAGGGTTCCAAACCCAGATAATTACAAGTCGCAAGTGACTGTGTTAAGTTTAATTGTTTCTTTCAGTTTAGTACACCTTACTAAACAACTTATCACACTGGGACCCAAGCTGCCCAGCTTATTCTATATTGTGGCCTACTAATTAGTGCTGTATTAGCCTCCTGAGCTGTAGGACCCTGGTACAGTATAGGCACCCTGAAGACAGAGTCACATTAGTATCTCTTTTCAAGTCTCTTGTAACTTCAAAGGAATTTGCTTCCTCAGTTTAGTTTACCTCCTTTTAGGAGGAGTCAGTCTCTGCTAAAGTCAGCTTTCACCCCTTTCTACAATATCAATAAATCTTTGCCTTCACCCTTTGTGCTGAAGAGATTTCATTTAAATTCCACATCACTCTAAGAATGAGTCTTCTCTTTTTTTCCTTAGATTACACCATCTAGAGGGAAACGTACTTTCACACAAGGAGGGATCTGAATCTTAATGTGCACCAACTAGAGCCCCATCGAGCGTGTAAAAAATTGGACACTTTTGGTAAAATAGATACAAAAAGGGACATTACTGCTTTTCATGAATTCATCTCCAGAGAGCCCAAGGTGAGTTAGCCTGACAATTTGATAGTTTCTCTTGGCTCCCTTGGATAGAGACATCTCAGGGGGTGGGACTGAATTTAAATTCTGATTCTGCAGGGAATTTGGGATTTTCTAAAATTGATACTGTGTTACAAAATTTTGTTAAACCCTCTAGAACAGTGGTTCTCAACCTTCCTAATGCCGTGGCCCTTTAATACAGTTCCTCATGTTGTGGTGACCCCCAACCATAAAATTATTTACCCAGTAATTATAATTCATAAGTGTCGTTTTACCTCCAATACTGCTGCTTTCAACACAGTAGCTGCTTTTAACAGAGTAGCTGCTTTCAACACAGCAGCTCCTTTCTACACAGTAGCTGCTCTTTACACATCGGAAATATGTGTTTTCTGATGGTCTTAGGGGACCCCTGTGAAAGGGTCATTCGACCCCCAAAGGGGTCGCAACCCACAGGTTGAGAACCACTGCTCTAGAACATTTAACGGTTATTTCATGCACATTTACTGCTTTTTTTTGTTGCGCCTGCTCTCTTTATATTGTGACCTTAATACAACCAGAATACCTGTTCACCCTGAATCCTGTGTGTTTATTTTATGGTTCCAACCTAGAGGGGGTCCTCCTAGTCAAAGGTTTATGGTGGTGTCAGCAGGGGTTGAGTTTTCAAAGCAGGCTCAGGACACACAGGGAACCCCAAAATACTCAAGGGCCCTCAAGGGGGTAGTGCTACACAATTATAATTCACATTTACAGCAGTTCTCATATATGAATTTCAAGTTAATCTGTTATCATTAAAGAGCCCGTGTAAGAGGGAGATTGTCCGGGTTGTATAAATGGAACCTTGAAAGGAAGATGCCAACTTGTGACTGCTCACTATCAGGGACTAGACACCAGCTAATAGAAGATTCTAGTTAAGAGCTTCGGTCTGATTTCATAGGAGAGGAATCTCCCCAAGAAAAAAGGCGGGGAGGAGGGGGGTGCTGTCAATGACAGGAAGGCACTTCCTGAGTATGTGCATGTGTGAGAAGTCTGAAGAATCTAAGAAAAAATAGGTGTAGTATGGTCCTGTCTCCTGGGTACAAACTGTATAATGATAGTGAGAACAGGGGATATGAAATATATAGGATTGTGTAGATGGTCAAATGTTGTCTTTTGCATTTGAATGCAGTACTGTTCAAACATATGTTTGAAAACATATACATTTTAGCAGGACCTGCTGCATCTAGGAATGCAACGCAAATCAGGATAATGCAGTCTCAGGACCCTCTACCAAAATGGATTACTACTGACCTTTGTAGGCTTTAAGAACTTTTGTCAAATTGTGGCACTCTTCAGTGATCTTATCCTCTATTGTTCTCTTCCCCATCCCTAAATCTCGCAGTGTAGAAAGAGTGAATCGTCTCATGGCTTTCCAGTTATTACCATTAGAGAATATAAGACCTAAAAAAAATAAAACATACATTCTGTCAGTCTAAAGGGCAATTCCAGGCAACCAGGGAGCTGCTTTTTTATTACTGTTATGCAGTCAGGCAGCATACACTGAAAAAGTATTCCAACCAACAAACAATTCAGTATAGCTTATTTTACAGTATGTGTGATCCACTACAGCAGAATTTAAAGAAATCTCTATTAAAAAATTGATATGTGGTGATCCTACATTATTAATTGTTGCAGTGATGAACATCCCAAACACATATTATAACATATTAGTTCTATTACAAAGAGGGGCTGTCATGCACTTAAAACACCTGCAATGTATAAATATTACAATACTTAATGTGCCAAAATAGATAATTTATTTCAAGGACAAGTTTTTATTCCATTTAGGACATGTTTTTTCACAATAAAAACAGTGGAAGGCCACCATGCTTCCAAATATAACACAATGTTTTGAGGAATGTATAGTTATATGAAATATACAAAAAACTAAATATAATAGAGGGAGAATCCCTGTACTTGGGTGGAATTTTGGTAAGCTGCCAGCACAAAAATCTGTGATACCAAATAGAAGTAAAACGGTAAAAATAAAGAGCAGCGCTATAGAAAATGCAAACTTATGTGCATATACATTAAAATGTGTCAAGACATAAGCATGTAAAGTCTTCATCAATCAATAAATGTGATAAATAAATACCAAAGTTCAATAAACTTAGGTGACCAAATGAAAAGTGTCCATTAAGTGTACATGTACACCAAAAAGTGTGTTATAATAATCCACTCCTTGTAGTACTATCAGAGGAAAAACACACCAAACAATCCACTTCTTGAGGGCAACAGTAAGCAAAGACATCCACCAACAATTGCTCCCCTGGTACCAGATTAACATGACCATCATATAATGTATGGTCAAACTGCACTTAAAGGGTGAAAAGGTTTTTCTCCAGCATACACACATCTTGGAAGATAATAATTAATAAATATTGCATTACAAATAAAGTCCATATATCTAGTGCTTCATTCTCGTGTACTTCAATAACAGTGTTACATGCTCTGAAAAATCCTCATTTCTATGAGGACACCCTGCAGAAGGATTGAAACGCGTTGATGCAATTTCTGGTTGCTTGGAACCATTTTAGGATACTGCATCACCTTTTTTGATGTTATCTGAGGATACTAAATTATTACTACAAGGGTATTTGTTGTTTATGGAATGTGAGTGAAATATATATTTTATCATAGCTAATAAGTGGCATGACAATATTACACTATTAGTGTTCCTTTTGCTTCCCTTTGATACATATCTGATAGTAAACGGAATACACTGACGGGCTGAACCTTTCCTATTACAACTATGGAACCAGTACTCTATTGAATCCTGGAAACATCTGTGAGCACATCCCACCAGAGAAAAGCATTTTCTGACTCTTAAGCCCATAAAACTAGAAGTCCACCTCATCTGGTGAGTGAGGAGTGCACAGGGGAGGGAGCACCGAGCACAACGTGATTTAAATTTGTTTCAGAGCACAGGACATTGGCATTGGTTTTTTTCAGCGCATGTGACACTTATTGAAGTACACAAGCACGAAGCACTAGATACATGGACTTTATTTGTAATGCACTGTGTTTATTAACCTCTTCTCGCTGGCAGCGCACAAATGTGCGGCCTCCCCGCATCTGGGCCTAGATGCCGAGCGGCCGCACATTTGCGTGCAATTAAAAAAAACATATGTGCTGAGAGCGCGCACCCTGCGCGCTCTCAGCACACATGTTCGGTACTCATGGAAAGGTCCCGGTCTGCTCTTTCAATCGGGACCTTTCCCGATCATGTGACCGCTGTGATGACGCGTCACGGCGGTCACACGATCCCTAAACCCCGCCCGTCCCGCCTCCCGGCTTCTGAAACTCTTAAAGGGCCGGGAGGCGCCGGCGGGAAGGGGTTAATTATTATTATTTTCTATTAGTGTATTTCATGTTTGAGCAGCGGGATTCTTTAGCACAATAGTTTTTTTTTTGCACAATATTTTGGTCACAACTTGTTTTGTGTATAGTAGCGTGGGTTATTTGTTGTTTAGACATCTTGAAAGATCTTGAAAGATGCCCATGTTTTTCCCCACAATAATGACATGAAGAAGAAGAAACAAATTGTATAGGGTAATAGCTCCAAATCTGTTTTAAAATATTTCATTTACTTATTTCAGGTACTTGTATAGCTCCATCAATTTACGCAGTGCTTTACATATATATATTGTACAATCAAATCAGTCCCTGCCTTCAAGGAGCTTACAATCTAAGGTCCCTAACGCACATTCATACGTACACATAGTAGGGCCAATTTAGATAGGAGCCAATTAACCTACCAGCATGTCTTTGGAGTGTGGGATGAAACCGGAGTACACAGAGGAAACCCACGCAAGCACAGGAAAAACATGTATAAGGCACTGTAAAACAGGCAAAAAAATCCCAGCAAGGCAATCTTACATTACATACATCCAATTAGCAAAGGTACTTCTTCTGATCTGAATTCCAAAAAAGTCTGCGTGATGACGCCAGGTTTGTTAGCCTCACCCAACGTGTTTCGGCATAGAAGACATCATCAGGGTCCACTCTTTTTTTCTACTTAAAGTAGTAGAATGTTTATACCTTCCAGGTATTTGAGGTACATGACAGCAACTCTTTGAGCAATACACCGCTTTCCAAATTATTATGCAAATTCTATTTAAGTGTCACAAAGATGAAATATTTTGTTTTTCAGTTTAACTCATGGATGGCATTGTGTGTCAGGGCTCTTTTGACCACTGAAAACAATCTCGGACACCTGTGATAATTAGATTGGCCGGTGAGCCCAATTTAAGGAAAAACTACTAAAGGAGGGTGTTCCACATTATTAAGCAGATCACCATTTTCAAGCAATATGGGGAAGAAAAAGGATCTCTCTGCTGCCGAAAAAAGTGAAATAGTTCAATGCCTTGGACGAGGTATGAAAACATTCGATATTTCACGAAAACTTAAGCGTGATCATCGCACTATTAAGAGATTTGTGGCTGATTCAGAGCACAGACAGGTTCATGCAGATAAAGGCACATTGAGGAAGATTTCTGCCAGATCCATGCATCGGATCAAGAGAGCAGCTGCTAAAATACCATTACATAGCAGCAAACAGATATTTGAAGCTGCTGGTGCCTCTGGAGTCCCACAGACATCAAGGTGTAGAGTCCTCCAGAGTCTTGCAACTGTGCATAAACCTTCTATTCGGCCACCAATAACCAATGCTCACAAGCAGAAACGGCTGCATTGGGCAGAAAAATACATAAAGACTAATTTCAAACAGTCCTGTTCACTGATGAGTGCCATGCAACCCTGGATGGTCCAGATGGATGGAGTAGTGGATGGTTGGTGGGCGGCCACCCTGTTCCAACAAGGCTGCAACGTCAGCAAGGCGGTGGTGGAGTCATGTTTTGGGCCGGAATCATGAGAACAGAGCTGGTCGGCCCCTTTAGGGGCCCCGAAGGTGTAAAGATGACCTCTGTAAAGTATGTGGAGTTTATGACTGACCACTTTCTTCCCTGGTACAGAAGGAAGAACTATGCTTTCTGTAATAAAATCATCTTCATGCATGACAATGCACCATCTCATGCTGCAAAGAATACCTCTGCATCAATGGCTGCTATGGGGATAAAAGGAGAGAAAGTCATGGTGAGGCCTCCATCCTCCCCTGACCTCAATCCTATTGAGAACCTTTGGAGCATCCTCAAGCAAAAGATCTATGAGGGTGGGAGGAAGTTTAAATCCAAACAGCAGCTCTGGGAGGCTATTCTGACATCTTGCAAACAAATTCAAGCAGAAACTGTCCAAAAACTCACAAGTTCAATGGATGCAAGACTTGTGAAGCTGCTATCAAATAAGGGGTCCTATGTTACAATGTAAGGTGACCTGTTAAAATGTTTAAAAAGTTAAAATGTTGTTAAAAGTTTGATTGAAATAGCTTTTGATTTCAGTAAATATGCTGAAAACATAACAAATGACAATTTTCAGTTCTTTTCAACCTATAAAGTGTTTTGAAACTTTCTGTGCGTAATAATTTGGAACAGTGAATTGTACGTTTTTTATGTTTAAAAAAATACTGTTTTCATTAGGAGGTTTGTTCAATAAAATGTGAATTGTACTCTTAATAGTTGATAACATGAGAATTATGCTGACTGTTATTTACATCAATTATTTAGGTAAATGAGAAAAATATCATTTGCATAATAATTTGGAACACGGTGTACTGTGTTACAATACAGCAGAATTTACAGAACTATTCTCAAGTTAAGGGATGCCTTCTGAAATCTCTGCTGTTGTGTACTTACATTTATACATTTTCATGAGTTATTGACTTTTAAAAAAAAATGTATTTGAATTCCTGCCCATAATAAAGAATGGAGATGTTGCCACTGTTGTACTTTCAACTGTTGTACATGCAGCACCCTTGGTGGACTTTATATAGGGTACAATGATGATTGTCCTCCTAGGATGTCTTTTTTTCACTGCACCATGAAAAATGGGGGTCTTTTTAATCTGCAGTCTTGTCAACGTACTTTAAAATCTGTTCACATGACCACGATGTGTATGCTATTGTTCTCTATATGATAATCTGGTCATAAAATAGATCACATTAAATAATGGATAAATACCATGTTCCTTGGCTATGTCTATAAAAACTGGCACATGTGGTCTTCCAGAAAACTCCTCAGCATGGTTGACCAGCGCGTCTTTCACTCTCTCATAGCCACAGAGCACAACCAACTTCTGAGGTCCCAACTGTAGGCTATAAACTGAACCATATTCCTCAGCAAGCTGCAAAGAAAAAATGTATAATATGAAAATCAATACTGTATGGTGTATATTGACATAGAGATGCTGGTCACTTTAAAGTAAAATATTTAAAGCCTAACCTCAGCCAGTTTTTTAAACTGTATCATTTGTGAACACCTGAGTCATAGGAGACTGTAATGGTTCAGTGTTGCTGCAGTAAGCCACAGAGTAAGTTGAAATCAGAAGCACCAATGTCAGGGACAAATCAACAAAGCATAGGTATGCATGATCATGATTTGTAGATTTGTATGCATTACACTTTAAGTGAAATCTTTGAAACACCTGACATTTTGACAGTCCTTTTATCATGACCTGTAGATGCTAGTAGGCTGCTGCCTATATTGCCACCTACAATGTGTATTGATGGGACCAGCAGGATGTTTTCCTCCTGTCTATGTTCCCAGGAAGTAAAATCTGACATTAGTATTATTAGGTATTACTGGTCTTCTGTGATGGTCTATGCAGCTATTTTGGTCTTATCCCTTTACATAGTCAGTGGACAGACCGCTAATGATACCTCATGTACAACGGTGAACAGGAAAAGACACACTTTTTTATAATAGTGGACAATACAAAGACCCCACTGGTGGTCACTGGAGCAGTTCTCCCTTACATTGGTGGTAAATAACACCTTAAATTGGTGCAAAAGCGCTAATGTCAGAGGTTACTTCCTTGGAACATAGACTGGAGGGAAACATTCTGCTGGTCCCATCACTGCCTTCATCCTAAAATGTTCACACTTGAATTATGCGGGTGCCTTTGGGCTGGAGACCAAGCAGTCAAGAAATGTCTACAGCAGGGATGCTGGCTGGGTCCCAGGGATGAATGAGAAGTTAAAAAGCAGGACGCAGAGCTCTGCCACTCAGTCCCTGCTATGGTGTTAATTCTACCAATGACTTATGACCTGTCAAGTTTCCTTTTCTTAGAATGCTCAGAGACTCCATGAGTGAGGTTAATCGACAATAGTTTGTGTCTCTGCCCACTCCAGAGCACTTTATTTCATCATAATAATGTATTCTTCATTTAAAAAAAAATATATTGCTGAACAGAAAGCTATTTACATATACATTATCCATGCATTTAATTTAAAAATGTAAAGCTCTTACCTGGTGAAATGTTACATAAGGTTTACTCAGATTTATAAGGTGCATATTTCCAATAATAGGCAAACATGGTGGTCCAGGAGGATAATTTGGATGTTTTTTTTTCTTCTCCCCAAACACAAAAATTGCCAGGAAAACACAAGTGACAACAGAGAGGACAATTGAAACCGGATCAGTTACATACATGTCTGCAGCAAAACCTGGAGAAAATGAAAAATTAGAAACTGAACTGAACAATAATTAAGCCGAGAAGAATCAGAGAATCTAGGGAGATGAGCTTTGTATCATTTATGGTTGCAGACTTTTTCTGGGAGAAAAGTCCAAGGATGACACAGACACTACACTTCCTCTCCACCTCTCTAGGTCATCATTAACATGCTTTGGGAGTAAATCCCATTCTGTAAATTTGTTATTGTGGATTTACAAGTTATTGCTGGACCTTATAGGAAAGGGTTCTCTGTGGCTACCCAACTCCTAGAGTTGTCGGTCCCTTTAAGGCATGATGGTTGTAGAAGTGGGTGATGAGTGTTATAAAGAAAGGTCTTTAATGTCCAAATGTTAGAAATCGTACGTTTATTCGAAAACGTGTATATATAACACTACCAACATGTTTCAGAGGTTTGAACCCTTCTTCAGGGATTAAGGCTTGAGACTGTAAATTGGTGCATAGTTCAGTGTAAAACCATGATGGGATACCTTGTGAGAAGTGTTATTGTGGATGTGCTGCAAACCCTGAAATGATCAGTTATATTGTGTAAACACTTAAAAAAACCAAAGTATGCACAAATTGGAAGATTCTGACATCTTTCTCCACATCCTTCTGTCTCTGCCATGGCACTCATTTCAATTCTTTAACAGCTTAATACTGAAACTTGGTGTTATTTGGTTTGTTTTTAAACATATCTAAAGCCAAACCTTTTTTCATTAATTTTTGATAGATACATGTAGTAGGGGATAAAACTCATTCTTTGTCCAGTGGGGAGAGTTAACTTCACTTCCTGTCATATAGACACAACAGGAAGAGAGAGGAAATCTCTTCAAAATGGTAAACATTTTTTGGATAGCTATAACAAGAACAGATGACCCCATTGGAAGAGCTACCATTACCTCTTTCATCACTTCAGTGGTCACCAAGACAAAAAGAGAGAATGAATCTTCCCAATTGATACACTGGCATCCATACAAAAAAAATTACAAAGGTTCTAACACTTCCCAACTCAATCAAAAATAAAAAAATGCTTGGCTTTAGATACAAAATCAAAACAGTGCAAATAAATACGCATTATCCCCATCTGAATAAATATATAAATTAAACAAAACTAAAAACAACATTCCAGCCTATGCAATCCAGTGACCCAAATGATAAGTTCAAAATAAATTATGCAAGCCATAGCATCATAATTCTTTAAATTAATGTGTGGAACTCCCACTTCCCACTGGAACTCACCAAATCTTTAAGACTTCCGAATAAATGTAATTAAAAAAAATACTCAATATTCCCCTTATTGGAGGACCATCAACATTCCAAATCAGCAAAGATCACTGTTTCCCAATGTTCTCAAGTATCAGGTGAACTAGGGGAAATAAAAAACTTACAACAGTGAATTATTTAACGAAAAAAGAAAAAAACATACTCAAATTCAGCATAAACAGCCAAATAATTGCTGGCATGAATTATTGGCTAAGCTTTACCTTACTCTCTGCCAGCAGGACATCCTCTCAGTGAAGCAGCTGATGCATTTCTTCCAAGCAGCTTCATTGAAGATGAAGAAGTGGAATCAGAAGATAACAGCCACAACTAGCTACAACCAAACAAGGAATGATGGCATGAAGCAGCATTAGATGCAAACTTTATTAATATATTAAAACAGGGCTCATACAGGCAAACAAAGTTCTTGAAAGCATTATGCGCTTACTCATAGAGTGATCCCCAAATTAGCATTTTTATCTGTTAGCAATATAATAATCATAATCTTCACATCATGTCCAACTAGTGCATATACAACTAATACTAAACATTTAAAAAAAAACATTTGATATAAGATCCTCCTTAACCACTTGCCGACTGCAGATAGCCTAATGGCATGCACCCGGGGGCATACGCCTGGTGATCTCCATGATCGCTGTGTCCTACAGACACAGCTGATCACGTCATGTGGTAAAAGGCCAATCACAGCGGCCTTTTACCATGTGATCAGCCATGTCCAGTGACACAACAGATCACTGGTAAATGCAGTTGCCAGTTATCGGCTGCACTTTCCTCACGTTGTCACAGCGGGAGGAAAGTACTGCCAATAACTGGCAATTGTCAGAGGAGGGATCAGCACCGATCATCAGGGCACTAATGATCAGTGCCCTGATGATCGGTGCCCAGCAGTGCCGCCCACCTGTGCCCAGCAGTGCCACCCACCTGTGCCACCCAGCAGTGCCATCCATCAGTGCCCAGCAGTGCCGCCAGTCAGTGCCATCAGTCAGTGCCACCCATCAGTGCCGCCTATCTGTGCCCATCAGTGCCACCTATCAGTGCACATCATTGTTGCATATCAGTGCCAGCTCATCAGTGCCGCCTATCAGTGCCCATCAGTACCGTCTATCAGTGCCCATCAGTGCTGCTTATCAGTGCCCATCATTGTTGCATATCAGTGCCAGCTCATCAGTGCCTCCTCATCAGTGTTGCCTATCAGTGCCCATCAGTGCCTGTCCATGCTGCCTATCACTGCCCATCAGTGCTGTCTATCAGTGCAGCTTCATCAACGCATATCAGTGAAGGAGAAAAATTACCTGTTTTCAAAATTTTATTATAGCTCAAAAAATAAAACACCCAGCAGCGAGTACATATCACCAAAAGAAAGCTCTATTTGTGTGAAAAAAATGCTAAAAATGTCATTTGGATAAAGTGTTGCATGACTACACAATTGTCGCTCAAAGTGCGACAGTGCTGAAAGCTGAAAATTGCCTGGTAGGTAAGTGGTTAAACTCATTTCTATTGCAATATATATATATATATATATATATACACATACACATACACTGCTAAAAAAAATTAAAGTAACACTTTGAAAACACATCATATATCATTGGGGAAAAATATCATGCAGGATATCTGTACTGATATGGACTGAGTAATGTGTTCAGAATGTAAGGATGCCCCATCGTTTGATAGAAATGAAAATGATCAACCTACAGAGGACTGAATTCAAAGACACCCCGAAAATCAAAGTGAAAAAATTATGCGGCAGGCTAGTTTATTTTGCTGAAATGGTACTCAGTAGTTTTTATGGCCCCCATGTGCTTGTATGCATGCCTGACAACGTCGGAGCATGTTCCTAATGAGACGACGGATGGTGTGCTGGGGTATTTCCTCCCAGATCTGGAACAGGGCATTAGTGAGCTCCTGGACAGTCTGAGGTGCAACCTGGTGGCATCAGGTGGACTGAAACATGATATACCAGAGGTGTTCTATAGCATTTAGGTCTGGCGCGTGTGGGGGCCATTCAATGGTATCCTCCAGCAACTGCCTGCATACTCTCGCAACATGAGGCTAGGGGTTTTCATACGCCAGGAGGAACCCAGGACCCACTGCACAAGTTTAGGGTCTGACAATGGGTCCAAGGATTTCATCCCAATACCTAATGGCAGTCAGGGTCCCATTGTCTAGCCTGTAGAGGTCTGTGCATCTCTCCATGGAGATGCCTCCCCAGACCATCAATGACCCATCACCAAAACAGTCATGCTGAATGATGTTACAGGCAGCATAACATTCTCCATGGGTTCTCCAGACCCTTTCATGTCTGTCACATGTGCTCAGGGTGAACCTGCTCTCATCTGTGAAAAGCACAGGGTACCAGTGGTAGACCTGCCAATTCTGGTGTTAATTGGCAAATGCCAATCGAGCTCTATGGTGCCAGGCAGAGGAAGTAACCTCATGCTACCAGTAGTGACACTGACCCTAGCCAAAAGCAAAACTAGTGAAAAACAGTCAGAAAAGATGAGTAGGGAAAAAAATTTCAGTGGCCTCCACCTGTAAAACCATTCCTGTGTTGGGAGGTGTCTTATTGTTGCCCATTTAGTGCACCTGTTGGTAATTTCAATAACATCAAAGCAGCTGAAACTGATTAACAACCCCAATTGCTACTTAACTGACCAGATCAATATCCCAGGAGTTTAATTGACCTGATGCTATACTCTGATTAAACAGAGTTCCTTTAATTCTTTTGAGCAGTGTACAGTTTCGAGCAGTGTGTGTGTATATATATATATACAGTCATGGCCGAAATTGTTGGCACCCTTGATATTTCTCCAGGAAATCATGTATTTCTCACGAAACGTATTGCATTAACACATGTTTTGCTATACACATGTTTATTCCCTTTGTGTGTATTGGGACAAAACAAAAAAAGGGAGGAAAGAAAGCAAATTCGACATAATGTCACACAAACCTCCAAAAATGGGCTGGACAAAAGTATTGGCACCCTTTCACAACTGCGGATAAATAAGAATGTTACAAGCATGTGATGCTCCTGTAAACTCACCTGGGGCAAGTAACAGGTGTGGGCAATATAGAAATCACACCTGAAAGCAGATAAAAAGGAGAGACGTTCACTTAACCTTTGCATTGTGTGTCTGTCTGTGCCACACTAAGCATGGACAACAGAAAGAGGAGACGAGAACTGTCTGAGGACCTGAGAACCAAAATTGTGGCAAAATATCAACAATCTCAAGGTTACAAGTCCATCTCCAGAGAACTAGATTTGCCTTTGTCCACAGTGCGCAACATTATCAAGAAGTTTGCAACCCATGGCACTGTAGCTAATCTCCCTGGTCGTGGACGGATGAGGAAAATTGATGAAAGATTGCAACGCAGAATAGTCCGGATGGTGGATAAGCAGCCCCAAACATGTTCCAAAGACATTCAAGCTGTCCTGCAGGCTCAGGGAGCATCAGTGTCAGCGCGAACTATCCGTCGACATTTAAATGAAATGAAACGCTATGGCAGGAGACCCAGGAGGACCCCACTGCTGACACAGAGACATAAAAAAGCAAGACTACAGTTTGCCAAAATGTACTTGAGTAAGCCAAAAGCCTTCTGGGAAAACGTCTTGTGGACAGATGAGACCAAGATAGAGCTTTTCGGTAAAGCACATCATTCTACTGTTTACCGAAAACGGAATGAGGCCTACAAAGAACAAAACACAGTACCTACGGTAAAATATGGTGGAGGTTCAATGATGTTTTGGGGTTGTTTTGCTGCCTCTGGCACTGGGTGCCTTGACTGTGTGCAAGGCATCATGAAATCTGAGGATTACCAAAGGATTTTGGGTCGCACTGTAGGGCCCAGTGTCAGAAAGCTGGGTTTGCGTCCAAGATCCTGGGTCTTCCAGCAGGACAATGACCCCAAACATACGTCAAAAAGCACTCAGAAATGGATGGCAAAGAAGCGCTGGAGAGTTCTGAAGTGGCCAGCAATGAGCCCAGATCTAAATCCCATTGAACACCTGTGGAGAGATCTTAAAATTGCTGTTGGGAAAAGGTGTCCTTCCAATAAGAGAGACCTGGAGCTGTTTGCAAAGGAAGAGTGGTCCAAAATTCCGGGTGAGAGGTGTCAGAAGCTTATTGATGGTTATAGGAAGCGACTGATTTCAGTTATGTTTTCCAAAGGGTGTGCAACCAAATATTAAGTTAAGGGTGCCAATACTTTTGTCCAGCCCATTTTTGGGGTTTTGTGTGACATTATGTCATATTTGCTTTTCTGCCTCTGTTTTATATTTGTTCCAATACATACAAAGGGAATAAACATGTGTATAGCAAAACATGTGTTAATGCAATACCTTTTTTGTGTGAAATACTTGATTTTCAGGAAAAATATCAAGGGTGCCAACAATTTCGGCCATGACTGTATATATATATATATATATATATATATATATACATTTATATATTGTGGGAACTCGCTTCAAGTGGTTGAGCTTCTTCAAAGCACACGGCAACTCGCTTATTTTTTAAGGGCCTGTTTGCCCACTTTTATTTAAGAAAGTTCAAACAACCAAAATTCTTCCCACGCAGGGGTATCCACCATCACACGAATTCAAATGAACAGTATTCAGCCTCCTGGCTTGTACGCAGTTTTAAGTCTGCCTCCTGCAGACTCTTCCCAAAGTATGGCACTAGCACACAGCTAGTCTGGCTTCCACCTCTCCTAGGTGTAGCCCACCTGACTCCACGGCAGAGACCTCCCGTCTGCCTGGGTGGAGTCCTCCTAACTGCCGGGGTGGAGCCCTCCTGACTCCGTTTGCCGGGGTGGAGCCCAGAATCATGGCCTGGCCTCCACTAAAAGTCCTGCACACACCTGTGCAATCAGCACGCTGGCTGCTCCCAAAATATGGGCCCAGGATTGGAGATTTCATCCCTCCCAAATCTCTAAGAAATCTCCAGGCTACAGGTCCCAAAACAGGCTTTACAAACCAAAGAGGAAACTTATAAATCAGTTTCCTCTGCATTGTGAGAACTGCCTGGAGCCCCTCAACCTGTTTAGTTGAGAATCCTGGGTCTCCATCATGATTTCCACCATGGCAGGATACCGCACTGCCACAATATATATATACTAAAAATGCCACATACAGGGAACAACAAATTGTCTAAAAAGCAAAAAACAAGACTAGAATCATGTACAATATGCACAAATGAATGGTTTATAGAAAGTGGATGATTGACATGACACCTAAACCACAGTGAGGAATATAACAAAAAGAGAATGAAAGGCACATTACTAATTCACCATTCACAAATAAACTATGGTTTACTCAAAGTTTTTATTGTTCTTATTGTTCTATATCTCCTGTTTCATTCTGCAGGTGTGCAAAACCTAGAAGCATGAAATTCCCTTAGCCCTTTTTGTTATTTTACAATTATTTAATTATGGTTTACCCCGTGAGAGGTCCTAGTACAGATGGTGAAGTGTATATACAATATATCCGATATACTTCTCTTTTGCACAACTGCAATAGTGTATCACCCCCTATTTTAAATGATCTTATCCTTTTTATTCCTTGTATTCTCAATTAGAAAAATTCACCATTATGATTAGAGATGAGCGAATCGAAGTATCCGAAGTGGAATTCGAGTCGAATATCTGAAAAATTTCGATTCGTGCCGAATCCGAAAAATAGCCTAATTCGGACGCGCGAATCGAAATTTTTCAGAAAATGGCGGCTGACATGTGCGGCGACGGAGCGGGGATGTCTGGGAAGGCGCGCAGACAAGGCGCGCTGACCCATAATGCATTCCTCAACGACATGTGATCGCATCAGCCAATCAGCAGCCAGCCAGCCAGCACTGTGTAATGGTCGAGCTATAAATAGCGGCCATTTTGGAATTCTTCATTTGCCTGCAGTCATTGAACAGAGGCAGACCGCTCTGTACTAGGGACAGGGACAGAGTTAGGGCCACAGAAACGAGAATTGGGGACAGAGAAAAGTTACTTAGGGACAGAGAACCATTACTCAGGGACACAGACTTGTTAATGAGGGCCACAGAATCGTTATTTAGGGACAAAGAAACGCTAGTTAGGGCCACAGAATTCATACTCAGGGACAGACAGAATTGTTACTCAGTGCCAGAGAATTGTTACTTAGGGCCACAGAAACGTTATTAGGGCCACAGAATTTTTACTCAGGGACAGACAGAATTGTTACTGAGTGCCAGAGAATTGTTACTCAGGGACAGACAGAATTGTTACTGAGTGCCAGAGAATTGTTACTCAGGGACAGACAGAATTGTTACTGAGTGCCAGAGAATTGTTACTCAGGGACAGACAGAATTGTTACTGAGTGCCAGAGAATTGTTACTCAGGGACAGACAGAATTGTTACTGAGTGCCAGAGAATTGTTACTCGCACAGACAAAGAATTGTTACTCGCACAGACACAGAATTGTTACTCGCACAGACACAGAATTGTTACTCGCACAGACACAGAATTGTTACTCGCACAGACACAGAATTGTTACTCAGGGCCACAGAACTGTTACTTAGGGACAAAGAAACGCTAGTTAGAGCCACAGAATTCATACTCAGGGACAGACAGAATTGTTACTCAAAGAAAGACAGAATTGTTACTGAGTGCCAGAGAATTGTTACTCAGGGACAGACAGAATTGTTACTGAGTGCCAGAGAATTGTTACTCAGGGACAGACAGAATTGTTACTGAGTGCCAGAGAATTGTTACTCGCACAGACACAGAATTGTTACTCGCACAGACACAGAATTGTTACTCGCACAGACAAAGAATTGTTACTCGCACAGACACAGAATTGTTACTCGCACAGACACAGAATTGTTACTCGCACAGACACAGAATTGTTACTGAAGGCCACAGAACTGTTACTTAGGGCCACAGAATTGTTACTCGCACAGACACAGAATTGTTACTCGCACAGACACAGAACTGTTACTGAGAGCCACAGAACTGTTACTTAGGGCCACAGAATTGTTACTCGCACAGACACAGAATTGTTACTCAGGGCCACAGAACTGTTACTTAGGGACAAAGAAACGCTAGTTAGGGCCACAGAATTCATACTCAGGGACAGACAGAATTGTTACTCAGGGACAGACAGAATTGTTACTGAGTGCCAGAGAATTGTTACTCAGGGACAGACAGAATTGTTACTGAGTGCCAGAGAATTGTTACTCAGGGACAGACAGAATTGTTACTGAGTGCCAGAGAATTGTTACTCAGGGACAGACAGAATTGTTACTGAGTGCCAGAGAATTGTTACTCGCACAGACAAAGAATTGTTACTCGCACAGACACAGAATTGTTACTCGCACAGACACAGAATTGTTACTCGCACAGACACAGAATTGTTACTGAAGGCCACAGAACTGTTACTTAGGGCCACAGAATTGTTACTCGCACAGACACAGAATTGTTACTCGCACAGACACAGAACTGTTACTGAGGGCCACAGAACTGTTACTTAGGGCCACAGAATTGTTACTCGCACAGACACAGAATTGTTACTCAGGGCCACAGAACTGTTACTTAGGGACAAAGAAACGCTAGTTAGGGCCACAGAATTCATACTCAGGGACAGACAGAATTGTTACTCAGGGACAGACAGAACTGTTACTGAGTGCCAGAGAATTGTTACTCAGGGACAGACAGAATTGTTACTGAGTGCCAGAGAATTGTTACTCAGGTACAGACAGAATTGTTACTGAGTGCCAGAGAATTGTTACTCGCACAGACAAAGAATTGTTACTCGCACAGACACAGAATTGTTACTCGCACAGACACAGAATTGTTACTCGCACAGACACAGAATTGTTACTCGCACAGACACAGAATTGTTACTGAAGGCCACAGAACTGTTACTTAGGGCCACAGAATTGTTACTCGCACAGACACAGAATTGTTACTCGCACAGACACAGAACTGTTACTGAGGGCCACAGAACTGTTACTTAGGGCCACAGAATTGTTACTCGCACAGACACAGAATTGTTACTCAGGGCCACAGAACTGTTACTTAGGGACAAAGAAACGCTAGTTAGGGCCACAGAATTCATACTCAGGGACAGACAGAATTGTTACTCAGGGACAGACAGAATTGTTACTGAGTGCCAGAGAATTGTTACTCAGGGACAGACAGAATTGTTACTGAGTGCCAGAGAATTGTTACTCAGGGACAGACAGAATTGTTACTGAGTGCCAGAGAATTGTTACTCAGGGACAGACAGAATTGTTACTGAGTGCCAGAGAATTGTTACTCGCACAGACAAAGAATTGTTACTCGCACAGACACAGAATTGTTACTCGCACAGACACAGAATTGTTACTCGCACAGACACAGAATTGTTATTGAAGGCCACAGAACTGTTACTTAGGGCCACAGAATTGTTACTCGCACAGACACAGAATTGTTACTCGCACAGACACAGAACTGTTACTGAGGGCCACAGAACTGTTACTTAGGGCCACAGAATTGTTACTCGCACAGACACAGAATTGTTACTCAGGGCCACAGAACTGCTACTTAGGGACAAAGAAACGCTAGTTAGGGCCACAGAATTCATACTCAGGGACAGACAGAATTGTTACTCAGGGACAGACAGAATTGTTACTGAGTGCCAGAGAATTGTTACTCAGGGACAGACAGAATTGTTACTGAGTGCCAGAGAATTGTTACTCAGGGAAAGACAGAATTGTTACTGAGTGCCAGAGAATTGTTACTCAGGGACAGACAGAATTGTTACTGAGTGCCAGAGAATTGTTACTCGCACAGACAAAGAATTGTTACTCGCACAGACACAGAATTGTTACTCGCACAGACACAGAATTGTTACTCGCACAGACACAGAATTGTTACTGAAGGCCACAGAACTGTTACTTAGGGCCACAGAATTGTTACTCGCACAGACACAGAATTGTTACTCGCACAGACACAGAACTGTTACTGAGGGCCACAGAACTGTTACTTAGGGCCACAGAATTGTTACTCGCACAGACACAGAATTGTTACTCAGGGCCACAGAACTGTTACTTAGGGACAAAGAAACGCTAGTTAGGGCCACAGAATTCATACTCAGGGACAGACAGAATTGTTACTCAGGGACAGACAGAATTGTTACTGAGTGCCAGAGAATTGTTACTCAGGGACAGACAGAATTGTTACTGAGTGCCAGAGAATTGTTACTCAGGAACAGACAGAATTGTTACTGAGTGCCAGAGAATTGTTACTCAGGGACAGACAGAATTGTTACTGAGTGCCAGAGAATTGTTACTCAGGGACAGACAGAATTGTTACTGAGTGCCAGAGAATTGTTACTCAGGGACAGACAGAATTGTTACTGAGTGCAAGAGAATTGTTACTCAGGGACAGACAGAATTGTTACTGAGTGCCAGAGAATTGTTACTCAGGGACAGACAGAATTGTTACTGAGTGCCAGAGAATTGTTACTCGCACAGACAAAGAATTGTTACTCGCACAGACACAGAATTGTTACTCGCACAGACACAGAATTGTTACTCGCACAGACACAGAATTGTTACTCGCACAGACACAGAATTGTTACTGAAGGCCACAGAACTGTTACTTAGGGCCACAGAATTGTTACTCACACAGACACAGAATTGTTACTCGCACAGACACAGAACTGTTACTGAGGGCCACAGAACTGTTACTTAGGGCCACAGAATTGTTACTCGCACAGACACAGAATTGTTACTCAGGGACACAGAATTGTTACTCAGGGACACCTAATCGTTGAATTAAAGAGTATGTCAGACAACATGCAGAGGAGTGGCAGAGGAGGCAATGTTTTAGGAGCGAGCAGACGTGGCAGCAGAGGAAGGGGTCGAGGCAGCAGTATTCGCAGCCAGAGGCCAGTGCTCCCGGTGTCATCCAGCGGTCGTGTCTCCACCGACAACCCTGCCGTCATTGATTGGTTGGCTCGGTCGTCTTCCTCTTCCCAGGTCACCTCTGACACCTACAGCCAACGGTCGGTGGGTATGTCAGACACAACCGTTAGTTGGCATGGCCCGGGAGCAAGCCCACTGAAATCACATGTCCTCTACCTGCCCCTGTCCTTTGCTGTTCCCTCACCAAGCGAAGTATCGCATGCTGTGGGCTCAGCCCCACTGTACAGTGAGGAAGAGCTAACAGAGGGCGGTCAGGAACGGGGGGAGACATCGGCCTTTTCAGCAGCCAGGCGAAGAAGTACTGGCGAGGAGAGTGGCTCGGTAGCCGGTCTAGAGACAGGTGTGTCTCCTGACCCAGACGCAGCCGAGGGGGCTAGTAGTGAGGCGGAGACCGTACTTGATGATGAGGAGGTTGATCGCACTTGGCTGCCTCGTCGTCATCAGGCAATTTCTTCCGCATCATCAGGAGAAGAGGGTGCCAGCTTGGCAGCGAGCGAAACAGTCGGTGGGTTGCCCAGGAGGCAGCAGGGTCGCATCAGTGTCAGTGGAGCCAAACGTCCACGGAGTAGAGCACCAGCTCCACTGCAGCCTACCACCACGGCCAGTAGTGGTGCCGGTGTGCACGGAGGAAGTAGCAGTCAGCCAGTGAGGAGTAGCGGGGGCAAAGTTTCCTACTCGGTGGTGTGGCAATTTTTCGTCAAGCCGCCCGAGGAAGTAAACGTAGCCGTATGTCGACTATGTGGCCAGAAATGCAAGCGTGGCCAGGGGGCCCATGTTGGGACTACAGCGTTGCGGCAGCATATGCAGCGTCACCATTTGGTGGCCTGGGAAAACCGTGATAAAGATACGGCGGTTCTGCCTGCCCCAGCCCCCGCTCCATCACCCGCTCCGTTACTTGCTCCGTCACCCGACGTCGTCAATCACCCTCTATCAGCCAGTCAAGGCTCCAACACCTCTGCTGAGGGGAGTTGTCGCTCGTTGGCATCTTCCGCTCGTTCAGATGCTCCTTCTCCTGCTACTCCTCTTCTCGGATTCCGTCAACAGTCTTTCTTGGAATCCGTATCCAAGAGACAACAGTTTGCGAGCACGCACCCGACGGTGCAAAAGCTGAACGTCCTCCTGTCCAAGTTGCTGGTGCTGCAGTCCCTCCCTTTCCAACTGGTGGACTCAGCACCTTTCCGAGAAATGATGGCTTGTGCCGCGCCGCGGTGGAGAGTGCCAAGCCGTCATTTCTTTGCCCAAAAGGCAGTGCCAGCCCTGCATTCACATGTAGAAGAGATGGTGGGCCAGTCTTTGAGCATGTCGGTCTCTGCCAAAGTGCACGGCAGCGCCGACGTGTGGAGCTGTAACTACGGTCAGGGACAGTACATGTCATTTACGGCCCACTGGGTGAACGTGGTGCCGGCACAGCCGCACCAGCAACTTGGACAGGTCACGCCGCTTTTGCCTCCACGTTTGCACGTCCTTGGTCCAGCAAGCATGTCCGCCTCTACCACCTCTTTTTCCGCCGTGTCCTCAGCCGCCACCCCCGTGCCAAGTCCCATTACCCGACCGGCATATCACATGTGCAGGGCGCAACGGTGTCACGCTGTGCTGCACCTGGTATGCCTTGGCGAACGTAGTCACACAGGGGAGGAACTTCTGAGTGTAATGAACAGAGAAATCGACAGATGGCTGTCTCTGCGCAAACTGAAAATCGGAACCATGTTGACCGACAACGGAAAGAACATGGTGTCTGCTCTGCGTCAAGGAAGGTTGTGCCATGCGCCATGCATGGCTCACGTGTTCAATCTGGTTGTCAAGCGGTTCCTAAAATCCACCATCCCACTGCAAGACATCCTTAAAATGTCACGTAAACTGTGCATGCATTTCAGCCATTCCTACACCGCAAAGAACACCCTCATTGAGCTGCAGCGGCAGAACGGAATTCCACAGCATCGCCTGATCTGCGACGTTGCAACAAGGTGGAATTCAACCCTACACATGTTAGACCGCCTTTACGAGCAGCGAAAGGCCATCACCGATTTCCTGATGTTACAAGCGGATAAAGGTACTCCCCTGTGTAACTTAGATGTCAGCCATTGGCAGCTCATGCGTGACACCTGCCGCTTGCTCAGGCCCTTTGAGGAGGCCACGCTATTCGTGAGTCGGCAGGACTATGGGATGAACGACGTCATTCCTCTGTTGCACGTCCTGGAACAAATGCTGTTAACAATGGCTGGTCAGGGTGCGGTAGACGTGGCGCACAGATCTCAACGCCACATGACCCCTGTGGGGGCAGGACAGGAAGAAGAGGAGGTAGAGGAGGACATTTGTGCTCAGGAATTATTGAGTGAAATGGGTGGTTTTTCCACTCAGCGGACAGGAGTGGAGGAGCAGGAGCATCTGGTAGAGGAGGAGGAGGAGGAGACAGAGGACCCAGACGCACCGTGGCAGTATGCTGTGGAGATGGAGGCAGGGAGTCCCTCGCATTCCTTGGCACAAATGGCCCATAGCATGCTCGGTTGCTTGCGTAGCGACAGCCGAATAATAACCATCAGACAGAGGGATGACTTTTGGCTGTCCACCTTGTTGGACCCTCGCTACCGGTCCAAAATGGTGGCCTTTTTCACACCTGCTGAGAGGGAGGCCAAAATTACGTACTATAAAAACCACCTATGTAGTCAGTTGGTCTCTGCCTTTGTGCGCCAACGTCCATCCTCAGACACTGTGGGCCCTGTGCGCTCGCGTTCCGCTGGCATGGCAGCAGGGGAGGGGTGGGGTGGTAGGAGCAGTGGCAGCTCCACCAGCAGCGGCTGCCTCAGTCTGCAGTCGATGATGAGTAGCTTTCTTCACCAGCGCAGTGAGGAAACTACTAACCAGCCGCAGCAGCAGCAGCAGCATCAGGTGGACCTGGAGCAGGAGCTCAAACAACAGGCTTGGGCCTACTTGGACAGCACCCTGCCAACCGAGGTAGACAATCCCCTTGACTACTGGGCAACGAAACTTGACCTTTGGCCCCAACTAGCTGAATTTGCCCTTGAAAGGCTGTCATGCCCGGCCAGTAGCGTGGCATCGGAGCGCGTGTTTAGTGCGGCAGGAGGTATTGTAACTCCGCGGAGGACACGACTGTCCACCCAAAGTGTGGAGAGACTCACGTTTGTGAAAATGAATCAGGCGTGGATTAGTCTGGATTTCAAACCACCAGTTCCTGACACAACTGACTAAATCCGCCATGAATCATGCCTTAAACATGTGCCACTTTCAGGTCTCCTCACACTGCTGGTGTGTTGAATTTTTTGACATAGGGTGCTGCAAGATAACGGGCCTCCTATAGCTGCTGCCAGGCCCCTAATCTGCCATAGGCCCCTATATACCGCCTCCTCCTGCTGCTGCCAGGTCCAGAGTCTCTCATGGGTCCCTGTACGGCCTCCCATTGCTGCTGTCTCCATCGCCACACTCTGCCATGTGCCACTTTCAGGTCTCCTCACACTGCTGGTGTGTTGAATTTTTTGACATAGGGTGCTGGCAGATTACGGGCCTCCTATAGCTGCTGCCAGGCCCCTAATCTGCCATAGGCCCCTATATACCGCCTCCTCCTGCTGCTGCCAGGTCCAGAGTCTCTCATGGGTCCCTGTACGGCCTCCCATTGCTGCTGTCTCCATCGCCACACTCTGCCATGTGCCACTTTCAGGTCTCCTCACACTGCTGGTGTGTTGAATTTTTTGACATAGGGTGCTGGCAGATTACGGGCCTCCTATAGCTGCTGCCAGGCCCCTAATCTGCCATAGGCCCCTATATACCGCCTCCTCCTGCTGCTGCCAGGTCCAGAGTCTCTCATGGGTCCCTGTACGGCCTCCCATTGCTGCTGTCTCCATCGCCACACTCTGCCATGTGCCACTTTCAGGTCTCCTCACACTGCTGGTGTGTTGAATTTTTTGACATAGGGTGCTGCAAGATAACGGGCCTCCTATAGCTGCTGCCAGGCCCCTTATCTGCCATGGGCCCCTATATACCGCCTCCTCATGCTGCTGCTAGGTCCAGAGTCTCTCATGGGTCCCTGTACGGCCTCCCATTGCTGCTGTCTCCATCGCCACACTCTGCCATGTGCCACTTTCAGGTCTCCTCACACTGCTGGTGTGTTGAATTTTTTGACATAGGGTGCTGCAAGATAACGGGCCTCCTATAGCTGCTGCCAGGCCTCTTATCTGCCATGGGCCCCTATATACCGCCTCCTCATGCTGCTGCCAGGTCCAGAGTCTCTCATGGGTCCCTGTACGGCCTCCCATTGCTGCTGTCTCCATCGCCACACTCTGCCATGTGCCACTTTCAGGTCTCCTCACACTGCTGGTGTGTTGAATTTTTTGACATAGGGTGCTGCAAGATAACGGGCCTCCTATAGCTGCTGCCAGGCCTCTTATCTGCCATAGGCCCCTATATACCGCCTCCTCATGCTGCTGCTAGGTCCAGAGTCTCTCATGGGTCCCTGTACGGCCTCCCATTGCTGCTGTCTCCATCGCCACACTCTGCCATGTGCCACTTTCAGGTCTCCTCACACTGCTGGTGTGTTGAATTTTTTGACATAGGGTGCTGGCAGATTACGGGCCTCCTATAGCTGCTGCCAGGCCCCTAATCTGCCATAGGCCCCTATATACCGCCTCCTCCTGCTGCTGCCAGGTCCAGAGTCTCTCATGGGTCCCTGTACGGCCTCCCATTGCTGCTGTCTCCATCGCCACACTCTGCCATGTGCCACTTTCAGGTCTCCTCACACTGCTGTTGTGTTGAATTTTTTGACATAGGGTGCTGCAAGATAACGGGCCTCCTATAGCTGCTGCCAGGCCCCTTATCTGCCATGGGCCCCTATATACCGCCTCCTCATGCTGCTGCTAGGTCCAGAGTCTCTCATGGGTCCCTGTACGGCCTCCCATTGCTGCTGTCTCCATCGCCACACTCTGCCATGTGCCACTTTCAGGTCTCCTCACACTACTGTTGTGTTGAATTTTTTGACAAAGGGTGCTGCAAGATAACGGGCCTCCTATAGCTGCTGCCAGGCCCCTTATCTGCCATGGGCCTCTATATACCGCCTCCTCCTGCTGCTGCTAGGTCCAGAGTCTCTCATGGGTCCCTGTACGGCCTCCCATTGCTGCTGTCTCCATCGCCACACTCTGCCATGTGCCACTTTCAGGTCTCCTCACACTGCTGGTGTGTTGAATTTTTTGACATAGGGTGCTGGCAGATTACGGGCCTCCCATTGCTGCTGCCAGGCACGTAATCTGCCATGGGCCCCCGTACCGACTCCTCATGCTGTGACGTTGCAACAAGGTGTAATTCAACCCTACATATGTTAGACCGCCTTTACGAACAGCTAAAGGCCATCACAGATTTCCTGATGTTAAAAGCGGATAAAGGTACTCCCTGTGTAACTTAGATGTCAGCCATTGTCAGCTCATGCGTGACACCTGCGCTTGCTCAGGCCCTTTGAGGAGGCCACGCTATTCGTGAGTCGGCAGGACTATGGGATGAATGAGGTCAAATCGGCCATGGGCCCCCGTACCGCCTGGTCACGCTGCTGCTGGTCCCACAGTGAGACCTGGGTCTCTGTACGGCCTCCCATTGCTTCCACTCTGCCATGTGCCACTTTGAAATCTCCTCACACTCCTGCGGTTGTCCATTTTGTCATAGGTTGCTGGCAGATTACAGGCCTTCTGTTGATGCCGCCAGGCCCCATATCGGCCATGGGCCCCCGTACCTCCTGGTCACGCTGCTGCTGAGCCCACAGTGTGACCTGGGTCCCTGTACGGCCTCCCATTGCTTCCACTCTGCCATGTGCCACTTTGAAATCTCCTCACACTCCTGCGGTTGTCCATTTTGTCATAGGTTGCTGGCAGATTAGCGGCCTCCCATAGGTGCCGCCAGGCCCCATATCGGCCATGGGCCCCCGTACCTCCTGGTCACGCTGCTGCTGAGCCCACAGTGTGACCTGGGTCCCTGTACGGCCTCCCATTGCTTCCACTCTGCCATGTGCCACTTTGAAATCTCCTCACACTCCTGCGGTTGTCCATTTTGTCATAGGTTGCTGGCAGATTACAGGCCTTCTATTGATGCCGCCAGGCCCCATATCGGCCATGGGCCCCCGTACCTCCTGGTCACGCTGCTGCTGAGCCCACAGTGTGACCTGGGTCCCTGTACGGCCTCCCATTGCTTCCACTCTGCCATGTGCCACTTTGAAATCTCCTCACACTCCTGCGGTTGTCCATTTTGTCATAGGTTGCTGGCAGATTAGCGGCCTCCCATAGGTGCCGCCAGGCCCCATATCAGCCATGGGCCCCCGTACCTCCTGGTCACGCTGCTGCTGAGCCCACAGTGTGACCTGGGTCCCTGTACGGCCTCCCATTGCTTCCACTCTGCCATGTGCCACTTTGAAATCTCCTCACACTCCTGCGGTTGTCCATTTTGTCATAGGTTGCTGGCAGATTAGCGGCCTCCCATAGGTGCCGCCAGGCCCCATATCGGCCATGGGCCCCCGTACCTCCTGGTCACGCTGCTGCTGAGCCCACAGTGTGACCTGGGTCCCTGTACGGCCTCCCATTGCTTCCACTCTGCCATGTGCCACTTTGAGGTCTCCTTACACTCCTGCGGTTTTCCATTTTGTCATAGGTTGCTGGCAGATTAGCGGCCTCCCATAGGTGCCACCAGGCCCCATATCGGCCATGGGCCCCCGTACCTCCTGGTCACGCTGCTGCTGAGCCCACAGTGTGACCTGGGTCCCTGTACGGCCTCCCATTGCTTCCACTCTGCCATGTGCCACTTTGAAATCTCCTCACACTCCTGCGGTTGTCCATTTTGTCATAGGTTGCTGGCAGATTAGCGGCCTCCCATAGGTGCCGCCAGGCCCCATATCGGCCATGGGCCCCCGTACCTCCTGGTCACGCTGCTGCTGAGCCCACAGTGTGACCTGGGTCCCTGTACGGCCTCCCATTGCTTCCACTCTGCCATGTGCCACTTTGAAATCTCCTCACACTCCTGCGGTTGTCCATTTTGTCATAGGTTGCTGGCAGATTACAGGCCTTCTATTGATGCCGCCAGGCCCCATATCGGCCATGGGCCCCCGTACCTCCTGGTCACGCTGCTGCTGAGCCCACAGTGTGACCTGGGTCCCTGTACGGCCTCCCATTGCTTCCACTCTGCCATGTGCCACTTTGAAATCTCCTCACACTCCTGCGGTTGTCCATTTTGTCATAGGTTGCTGGCAGATTAACGGCCTCCCATAGGTGCCGCCAGGCCCCATATCGGCCATGGGCCCCCGTACCTCCTGGTCACGCTGCTGCTGAGCCCACAGTGTGACCTGGGTCCCTGTACGGCCTCCCATTGCTTCCACTCTGCCATGTGCCACTTTGAAATCTCCTCACACTCCTGCGGTTGTCCATTTTGTCATAGGTTGCTGGCAGATTAGCGGCCTCCCATAGGTGCCGCCAGGCCCCATATCGGCCATGGGCCCCCGTACCTCCTGGTCACGCTGCTGCTGAGCCCACAGTGTGACCTGGGTCCCTGTACGGCCTCCCATTGCTTCCACTCTGCCATGTGCCACTTTGAGGTCTCCTTACACTCCTGCGGTTTTCCATTTTGTCATAGGTTGCTGGCAGATTAGCGGCCTCCCATAGGTGCCGCCAGGCCCCATATCGGCCATGGGCCCCCGTACCTCCTGGTCACGCTGCTGCTGAGCCCACAGTGTGACCTGGGTCCCTGTACGGCCTCCCATTGCTTCCACTCTGCCATGTGCCACTTTGAAATCTCCTCACACTCCTGCGGTTGTCCATTTTGTCATAGGTTGCTGGCAGATTACAGGCCTTCCATAGGTGCCACCAAGCCCCAAATCGGCCATGGGCCCCCGTACCGCCTGGTCACGCTGCTGCTGGGCCCACAGTGTGACCTGGGTCCCTGTACCGCCTCCCATTGCTCCCACTCTGCCATGTGCCACTTTCAGGTCTCCTCACGCTCCTGCTGGTTTCCATTTTGTCATAGGTTGCTGTATGGCCTCCCATTGCTGCTGGCTCCACCGCCACACTGTGGCTCCAAACACTGGTTTTGGCCCCGTGACTGGCCAAAGGAGTGAAGTGTGCAGTGATTCTAAGATCGATGGCACTCATCTGCATGTCATACTGACTGACAGTATTATTTCTCTTCCCCAGCAGACTCCAAGGGCATTTAAATTAAAGGTACAGTGTTCTGCACTAATATTAAGTCTCTCTGAAGCCTAGAAACACCCTTTTTTAAGTTAAATTCACAGCGAATTTATTCGACTCGAATCGAATATTGTCCACGAATTCGCCGAATCAGTCGAATCGAATTTTTCATTTCTTCGCTCATCTCTAATTATGATAATGGACAAGCCATTCAGAAACAATAGTGGGATTATTTTGATTAATATCATATAAATAATCACATAAGCAATCTTTCAGTTTTCATGCACTTCATGTAATAGTACACTACAATACTAAATAAAATGTATTTATATAAGATTTATCAGGAAGAAATGTAATAAAACAGCAGACATAACCCATCCTTTCTAGTACATGCTTACAACAAAAATGAACCTGCCATAACTAATTTCTAACTGCCTTTACATCTTAACCAAGTCTCTCTAGATTTTTTCTATCTCAAACTGGCTTGAAGATAAATATCTGCCTAGCGTAGGTGCTCCTCTTGTAACTACCTTAACCTCCTTTTTTAAAATAGCACAATAAACTGCATCATTATAATGGTAACTATAATTTTACAATTTTCCAACAAATATAAATCTGACCTCCAAAAATACAATTCCTGACTCCACACTGCCTGTCAGGGTACTGTCCACGGCTGAAGTTCTGGAAGATCTGGCATTTCTGCCAGTACCCTGCATGGCCGCAGAAGCACACATCAGCCTCAGTTTGGTGCCAGACAGCCTTTATGAGGAGGCTTATCACTTCCTCAAGTTGCTGGATGATCTCTAGCTCCCCATGCCTTGTTCTTGTTTCCTGTGTTATTGTGACTTGTGATTTCCTGATACCGACTCGGCTTGCTCTTGGACCTGCCTACTGATCTGACCTCGGCTTGGCTTATGGATACTCTCTCGCTCCTCTGTGTATGACCTTGGCTTGTCCCATCTGACTACATCTGCTCTGATTCCCACCTGGTACCTGACCTTGGCTTGAACTGACTATCCAGTAAACATCCAAATCCCGGAAGGGCTTGCATACCATGCACAGGCGCCACCTGTCTGCAGACCTATCTCCGTGCACCAGCTGTGCTTCTGGGTGGACCACCAACCAGCACTCCTACAGGCGACCTGTGCCACTTTGGGCCTGACTCCCGCTGTCCCACTCTCAGGGGAGTCTGGAACTTAGCAGCAAGGAAAACCTCTCCATTGGCCTCCATCTCCAGGTACATGATACTGCCAAACAGACCTATTTTATCATTCTCATTAATACCCTCTCATGCAGTCCTCATCAACTCTTTTCTACTTTTAACTCTCTACTTCGTCCTTCATTACCTCCACCCACTAACTCACTGCCCAGAAGATCACTTCAAAAATAGGATTGATACAATTTGTGACAAGATTTCCACTGAACAGATATCTCCATCACCTTACTCTCCTTGTCCACCTGCACAATCTATACTTCCCTTGTTTAACCCAGCTACTATAGAGGAAATCACTGAACCTTTTTTTAATGCCCACCTAACCACCTCACCCCTGGACCATGTTCCCTCGCAAATACTACAGTTACCCTCTGGCTCTATCCTGCACTCTTTAACTCATATCTTCAATCTCTCCCTTTCTACTGGCATCTTCTCAAACTCGCTAAAACATGCACGAGTCACCCCCATACTTAAAAAGGCCTCACTGGACCCAACCAATCTTAACAACCTAAGATCTATCTCCTTACTCCCGTTTGCCACCAAACTCCTTGAATGTCTAGTCTACAACCTACTGAGCTGCCATCTCATTCAGAATAACCATCTTGATCCCCTTCAGTCTGGATTTTGCCCACAACACTTCACAGAAACTGCTCTCCTAAAACTCACAAACAAATTACTAACAGTTAAAACCAACAGTCACCGTTCCAAACACTTACTCTTGGACCTCTCTGGTGCCTTTGACACAGTTGACCACCCACCCTTCCTTGATCTCCATGAGTGTACTCTCCGTTGGTTTGAATCTCACCTATCTCACCGCACCTTAGTGTCACTTTCAACTCTGCTTCCTCCTCTACTATTCTTTTTACCATCAGGATCTCCCAAGGTTCTGTCCTAGGACCTCTTCTATTCTCAATCTACACTTCTTCCCTGAATCAGCTGATAGCTTCCCATGGTTTCCAATACCATTTCTATGCTGATGTCACACACATCTATCTCTCTACACCTCAGCTCGCCCCATCAGTTTCCTCACGTATCACTGATTTACTAACAGACATCTTACACTGGATGTCACACCACTTCCTCAAACTCAATCTATCTGTCATGCACCACCTGGTGGTGTCTCTAGCAGCCCACAGCACGGGGTTCCTCGGGACGCGGGGTCTAAGTCCCAATCTGCTTGTTCACCAGGGCCCCTGATGGTGGGGATGGACTTGGAGCAGACTGAGACCAGGTCACGACCCCTGAGTACATCCGGCAATGGTAGAGAGCGCCGTCAGGGGTGTGCGGGAAAGGGAGCCTGACGTGAAGAGGCTGGCAAGCCTGGTAACAGGGACAGATCCGTGCGGGATGGATGGATCATGCGGGTGATGTAAGGTGTAGTCAGGCAGGCCAGGTCAGCAACCTGCGGGCAGCGAGGTACCGGAGGAGCAGGCAGAGAATGGTCAGGGTCACAAGCTAGGTTCAGCAACTAACGGGCAGCAGTACAGAGGATCAGGCAGAAGGATGGTCAGGTAAGCCAGGGGTCAAGCAGGAGACAATCAGCAGGGTCAGGAACAATGCAGAGGTCGACAACAGAAGCTTCACAGGTTTAGATAACAGGAACAGAACAATAAAGACCAAACGGCAATTGACATACCTCCTGTCCCATTTAAATAGGGTCCCCTGCGCTGTCATTGGTGCCAGACGCACGTCCCAGATCGCGAGTGCGCATGCGCAGCCGTCGCGATCGCCCAGGTCCTGCTGCTCGCTGGCTAAAGTGTATCGGTGTTCTGCGCATGCGCCGCCCGGCGCATCGCGGCAGAGCCACCGATCCCTGACATTATCCAAAGTTGAACTCATAATATTTCCTTCCCCATTGCCTCTTCCCATGATTTCTCTGTCAAGATCAATGGCACAACTATCAACCCATCCATGGCAGGGTGCTAGTAGTAACCCTGGATTTGGATCTATCCTTTCAGGCCCACATCCAACCCCTGTCCAAATCATGCCACCTCAACCTCCACAACATCTCCAGAACATTTCCTTTTTTAACCAATGATACCACACAGCTTCTAATTCACTCCTTGGTTATCTCTCGCCTCAACTACTCTAACTCCCTCCTCATTGGCCTACCTTTACATATCCATACCCCCTTCAGTCCATCATGAATACTGCTGCAAGACTCATCCACCTTACCAACCGTTCAATGTCTTGTACCCCTCTCTGCCAATCCCTCCACTAGCTTCCACTCGCCAAACAAATAAAATTAGAAATACTAACAACAACTTAAAAAGCCATCCACAACTCTGCCCCCAGCTACATCACTAACCTGGTCTCAAAATATCAACCACAATGCTCTCTTCGGTCCTCCTTTGACATTCTGCTCTCTAGTTCCCGTGTCACCTCCTCCTATGCTCACCTCCAGGACTTCCCCTGAGCTTTTCCCATACCCCAATCTGTCCGACTATCTCCTAATCTATCCACTTTTAGACGATCCCTGAAAACCCTTCTCTTTAACAAAGCTTATCCTGCTTCTAACCAATAAACTGTATTTATTTTCTCCATCAGCTCAGCCTCCACAGCTATTACCTTTCATATTACTTGACCCTATGTCTTAGATTGTAAGCTCTAATGAGCAAGGCCCTCTGATTCTTCTTGTACCAAATTGTATTGTAACTATACAGTCTGCCTTCATTTTGTAAAGCGCTGTGCAAACTGTTGGTGCTATATAAATCCTGTATTATAATAATATTAATATACAACAAAATGAAAGCCCAAATTGTCCTGAAAAAAGGTATATTTCACCTGTACAAGAATTAGATAAATCATTCTTGCATGTTTTACTAATACATGTCAAAGTTGTAAAATTGGGTCTGGGCATTAAAGTTTGTTTTTACCTTGGTCATGAAAGGTTTAACCATTAGTGTTGCATTTGTACCTTTGTACCTTTTACAGGAGTGAGAGCTGAATTGGTTAATAAAGTCTCTTTCCTACCGTGAAAATAAGCACCATGAGGACCTAAACACTGTTTTCTGTTAGGAGTCAGATATTTAGGCAATGTATAAAAATATAACAATAATAAAATATATAAATAATAATAATAATCATAAAAAGCAAGGCATCTTGCAATGGTAGCCAGTGTATTTTCTTATGATCAACATATATTTATCTTATATTGTAAACTATAGTCTAAATAATATCAACTTCACTAAGCATTTGCAGAGTATTCAACCAGCTCTGATTGCCTTCCTAAAACCCCTAACTTACTGGAAGTACTTTCTGCAGATTTACAGAAGCTTTAACATGCTTCAGCAACTTTCAAGTTGAACTAAAGCATTCTTAAGCCTACTAAAAACTACAGCCAAATTACTGAAGATCTCTATTCAGCACTCCAAGAATGGATCTGAAGGGGGCTTTAGGAACTTCAAAAAAATCTGTCAACGCTTGTTAAAGAAAGCCTATGCTGAGGAAATATGTGTGGTGCCATTACTGAGCTTTTTGGTTGGAAATGTAAGCTTCAAACTGTAATAAAGCATACATAAGCCTGATTAAGACCTCTATTCAACACTTTCAGACTAAGGGTGAAGGGTGCTTATAGAAATCTGATTCAATTTACTTACAGAAAACCTATAGTGAAAGGTATAGCTGCTGCAATTGCTATAGTTGCCTGTTCAAAAGGATTCAACATTTTTGGGAATTCTCACTTACTACTTCTAAAAAACTCATTTTTAGAATTAGTGAGCAATTGCAGCCCCCTTACACTGAAATCCCTTTTTTCTGCAATAGCAGTTCCCTTTTATTTGTTTTCAGCATTGGCAACTCCCTTACACTGAATTTCCCTTGACATGCAAAATTATAAAAAAAAATATATTACTGTATTAATTTAAAACCTCTGTAACTTTCAAATGTTCTGCCTCAGATAAAATCTTCACAGATTTTATCATACAAACTAAATGCCTTGTTTCCCGTCTACTTCTTACCTTTTACATAAGGATAGTATAGCAGTCCTTGTTCTCACTCAGTTTTCAGACAAAGTAATGGACAATGCACTTTGGATTGCTTTTATATAACTTACTGTGCAGCTAAGGCTCTCAATTTAGGGTAGCCTTGTCAACATGTATTACAAAAAAGTAGAACGCATTATGCAATGGTTTGCAAATAACTTATGTCACTTGAAAGCTGTACAAATATGTCTAAAACCACAAGCCTTTCAAATCAATACACAGCAAGGTATACCATGACGCATAATCTGTATGCAGTACATGCTATAGAATTTATAAACAAGGGTGTAACTGTACCCACGGCTTGCCTGGAGTTTGTATGGTGACCCAATAGTACAAGAGGCTGAACACAGAAATACAATACCTCTCTAAAACTACATGATATCCAAGCTGCAATCAGGATACAGATAATAAATTTAAGTGACGGTTGGAAATCTTCTAGCAACCTACATTATTAGTGTTTTCCAAACTAAAGGCCCAACATAGGAGGTGATGGAAAATTCCTGCAATGGGGACATAGATAAAAAGTTTTACTAAGATGGGGAATGACTGAGACCTCAGACAATGTTCTTATTGCTGTCCAGGCATCACTGTATTGGTGATTCCCACACCTGCTATATTTTTGTACAGGTGTCATGGGGACAGAAAAAGGAATGAAATCTCCCCTATGGGCTTAGACAAAGAAATAAACCTGGCAGAAAGGTTATCTCTTCATCACTCTGCCCAAAAATAAAAAAAATGGAATTAGGATTTGTGGGGTCATTTGTCATTGTCATGTACCTCCTATAAACAAGACACTTATGATATACAATATTATTAAATGGAATATTTGAAGGCTTCTAACACTTTTTGATTCAATGAGTATGTAGTATGAATAATTATTTCCATAACTATAACTTCCAACTACAATGGTATTCCTAATTTGCAATTACTGTCTCTTTTTTTTGGAACCAAATCCCTCTTTTCGCCTTAGTTGTCCATCTTTGTGGTCTGATGATGGGGCCCCAACCCATGGGATGCAGACTGGTACCGATCTGTGGTCTGCTGGGGGCCAGGCCATGTGGTTGGAGGTGGGCAGCTGTCAAGCAAACCAGCGCAACCTGCACTGCCACCCTCTTTCAAACTGAGCTGTCATCAGGTGACAGGCTGCACCCCCCGAGGTGAAAGGTGCACCCCCAACATGCTCCCAAGTTAAAAGGCTGCAACCCCAAACTTCCAATGTGACAGGCTGCAGCCCCAAAGCCAGCCCCCCGAAATAAAAGGTTGCACCCCCAACACCACCCCCTCCTGGGCCATGGAGGTGCTGTCTTCCTTGAGGCCAGTCTCTGACGCCGGGGAGGTTGGGGGCTGCTGGTTTGAAATATAGACCTTCATTAAACATAGCAAAACCAATATTTATAATAATGCATTTGTTAGTTTGAAATGTGGTAGAAAAACAGTGGTGCAAAAAGCCTTTATGGATTTAACCATTCGTTTCATGTAATAATTGTTTTTAGGTCATGTAGCTGGGGGCATGACAAGAGCGTGTTCTTTGCCTACACACTTTGTGCTAAAAGGTGTCTATCTTTAATATCTCTCCTATTAAAATCAACGGGATTCAAATATGTCAAATCAAAAATGCCCATTTTCTTGGCTAACAGACAAAGGATTGTCAAAAAATAGGGGCGCTCCTGGCAAAACACTTTGTCCCCATATTAATGAGGAACATGGTCTCTTCCCCACAACCCTGGTCTGGTGGTTATGGAGATCCACAGAAATCACTTCTGACGTGAATGAGCAAGGGGTACATAGTACCCTCACTCATTTACACAAAAAAGTATCCTTGAAATAAAGATATTAAAATGTTTATTAAGTCCTTTATTACAAAAAAAAATCTTCAAAAAATGTCCCTTGTTATAAAATCAAGATGCCCATTGCCCACGAACTCACCAAAATGAAAAATCTGATGGACCTTGTGCACACAACCAACCCTGATGGTACTGCTTACAGAATGACAGCTCCTCAAGCTGTCATCTGGCATATAAGCGAAATGACTGTAGTGACATAATTCTCCACATACAGCATGTCCTTGGCCATAGTTTGTCAATGACATTGCCAAAATATGGTCAGTGACCATATTATTAGTGTGAAAAAAAAAATATTAATTATATATGATGAGTTATATGATGAAACTGGTGACAGTATATAAAAGAAAAAAAAATGTGATTTTTTATTTTTAATTTCTTTATTTTTCAAAAAATTGTGATAAAAACACAATTTAAAAAAACTCACCATTCCTCTTTCCAAATACCTTGGACTGTCTACTATAAAAAAATTAATTTGGGGGATATCCAGTGGCGTCCCGAGGCAGGTGCGGGGAGCGTGGCCCACACTGGGTGACACCGACTGCACGGGGTGACACCGGATCCGCTCCACGAAAAAGGTAAGTTGTAAAGCAAGCCGACAATCCCCGCAGGATGGATCGGATCTGCAGATTGAGCATAATGGATCAAAGTCTGATCCATTATGTGCAATCCGCAGATCCGATCCATTCTGCGGGGATCATCTGAGGGGGTGTCACCAAGTGTTACCGCACCGGGTGACACCAACCCTAGGGACGCCTCTGGGGATATCTGCTCTGATCTGACAATTTTGGGCATCAGGAAATGAGCTAGACCATCAGTATATCAGGATTGATCGATTTGAGACGTACTGTATACCATACTGTAGTTTGTAGACTTTAAAACTTTCCTACAGACTAAATAATATGCAGTGCCTTGAAAAAGTATTCATAATCTGTGAAAAGTGTGGAGTGCATTTGTATTCAGCCCCCCGGAGTCAATACTTTGTAGGACCCCCTTTCACTGCAATTACAGCTGCAAGTCTTTTTGGGGATGTCTCTACCAGCTTTGCACATCTAGAGAGGGACATTTCTGCCCATTCTTCTGTGCAAAATAGCCCAAGCTCTGTCAGATTGGATGGAGAGCATCTGTGAACAGCAATTGTCAAGTCTTGCCACAGATTCTCAATCGGACTTAAGTTTGGGCTTTGACTGGGCCATTCTAACACATGAATATGCTTTTATCTAAACCAACCATTCCTCTCCTTACCCGGCCTATCAGTTTAGGTGGACAGCCATGTCTTGGTTGGTTTGCAGTTATGCCATACTCTTTCCATTTTCAGATGATGGATTGAACAGTGCTCCATGAAATGTTCAAAGCTTGGGATATTTTTTTTATAACCTAACCCTGCTTTAAACTTCTCCACAACTTTATTCCTGACCTGTCTGTGTTCCTTGGCGTTCATGATGCTGTTTGTTCACTAATATTCTCTAACAAATCTCTGAGGGCTTCACAGAACAGCTGAGATTACATTACACACAGATGGACTCAATTTACTAATTAGGTGACTTCTGAAGGCAATTAGTTTCACTAGATTTTAGTTAGAGGCATCAGAGTAAAGGGGGCTGAATATAAATGCACACCACACTTTTCACATATTTATTTGTAAAAAATGTTGAAAACGATGTATCATTTTCCTTCCACTTCACAATTATGTGCCACTTTGTGTTGGTCTATCACATAAAATTCCAATAAAATACATTTACGCTTTTGGTTGTAACATGACAAAATGTGGAAAATTTCAAGGCTGATGAATACTGTTTCAAGGCACTGTACACTGATTTGAGTTATTTTCACCAAAGAAATGTAGAATATATTTTGGCCTAAATTTATGAAGAACAATTATTTATTTACAAAATGTTATTACAGATGAACAAAAATAAGTTTTTTTTTCAGAAAATTGTATTTATTTTTTCGTTTATTTAGCAAAAAAATTTAGTAAAAAATTAAAAACCCAGCGGTGATTAAATATCACCAAAATATAGCTCTATTTGTGTAAAAAAAAATTATACAAATTTCATATGGGTACAGTGTTGCTTGACTGCATTTGTCATTCAAAGTACAACAGTGCTGAAAGCTGTCTGGACAAGAACTATAAGATTGGGGTAGAATAGAAAAGAAGGACATGAGGATGCTAACATCCTGGGATGGCAACAAAAGCTAGGCAAAAATGCTAACTACATAGCTGTTGAGCTGCTTTTTACTAGGTTTTTGCATACTTGAGAGGATTCTTCTTTTTACAGCAGACCTACTACTTTGCAAAGTCTGCAGTTACATTTCTGACATGTCACAATGTATAGAAATAGGTGACCATCAGCGATTCCTACGGATACATTCTGTCCAGAATTCAATTCTTGTACTGATTCAGTCAGCCTGTACCATATTTAGTCATTGTTCTGCCCCGAACTACATCACTGACCTAATATCCAAGTACCGCCCAGCACGCACACTCCGCTCCTCACAAGACCTCCTTCTCTCTAGTTCCCTGGTCTCCTCCTCCCATGCCCGCCTCCAGGACTTCTCCAGGGTGTCACCCATCCTCTGGAAATCCCTGCCCCAACCCATCAGATTATCACCTACTCTCCTCTCCTTTAGGCGCACCCTGAAAACCCATCTCTTCAGGGAAGCCTACCCCACCCCCTGCTAACTTGCCGACCTCCTCCACTCTTCCTAACACTCCATCCCCCACAGCTATCTCCTCCTGTACCACTATCCCCTCCCTCCTAGATTGTAAGCTCGAAAGAGCAGGGCCCTCGATCCCCTCATGTTTTGCATTGTATTGGTATTGTTCTGTCCCCCTTTGTAATGTACAGCGCTGAGTGAACTATTGGCGCTTTATAAATACTGTATAATAATAATAATAATTGTTCGCCTTCATTGTTCATTTATTTCAGATTTTTACATTTTCCTAGAAATATCCAATTTTCATCAATTTGGAGGTGCCTTTTGTCTCCATATAGCAACATTCAACTACATTTCTACAGATCAAAAACTTTCAAAACAGATTAAACCCAGTCCACAATTATTGTTCATATGTTTACTGCCGGTTTGTTTTAATTACGAGGAATTGCACAGATCTCATACTTCAGTGGAGGGGTTGTTAAGCCAGCAGCGCCTGTGAGGTCCAGTTTTGCTCCAGGCGGAGCCTGAAAGGTGAAGTTTTGCAGCAGTGTTGTAAAGAAGAGGAACAGTTCCATTTTAGCCAGTGTTTCTCCAGCACAACTTCTCTTACCTTGAAAAAGAAATAGAGTATATTATTGTTCTAAAAATAATGACTAAGGAGGAATATTGACTTATACAGCTGTAAGACAGACATCTTTCTGTGTGTTCCTTGCATGGGCAATCTTGTTTGTGGTTGCAGAGCTTCAACACTTGTACAAATGTGCACATAGTATACGTAACTCGTAGAACAATCTTTTATGTTCATGTCCCCCACAGACAAGCAGATGTGAAAGTATGGCACATTTAAGATTAATATTAGAGATGAGCGAATCGAAGTATCCGAAGTGGAATTCGAGTCGAATATCTGAAAAATTTCGATTCGTGCCGAATCCGAAAAATAGCCTAATTCGGACGCGCGAATCGAAATTTTTCAGAAAATGGCGGCTGACATGTGCGGCGACGGAGCGGGGATGTCTGGGAAGGCGCGCAGACAAGGCGCGCTGACCCATAATGCATTCCTCAACTACATGTGATCGCATCAGCCTATCAGCAGCCAGCCAGCCAGCACTGTGTAATGGTCGAGCTATAAATAGCGGCCATTTTGGAATTCTTCATTTGCCTGCAGTTATTGAACAGAGGCAGACCGCTCTGTACTAGGGACAGGGACAGAGTTAGGGCCACAGAAACGATAATTGGGGACAGAGAAAAGTTACTTAGGGACAGAGAACCATTACTCAGGGACACAGACTTGTTAATGAGGGCCACAGAATCGTTATTTAGGGACAAAGAAACGCTAGTTAGGGCCACAGAATTCATAATCAGGGACAGACAGAATTGTTACTCAGTGCCAGAGAATTGTTACTTAGGGCCACAGAAACGTTATTAGGGCCACAGAATTGTTACTCAGGGACAGACAGAATTGTTACTGAGTGCCAGAGAATTGTTACTCAGGGACAGACAGAATTGTTACTGAGTGCCAGAGAATTGTTACTTAGGGCCACAGAAACTTTAATTAGGGCCACAGAATTTTTACTCAGGGACAGACAGAATTGTTACTGAGTGCCAGAGAATTGTTACTCAGGGACAGACAGAATTGTTACTGAGTGCCAGAGAATTGTTACTCAGGGCCACAGAAACTTTACTTAGGGCCACAGAATTTTTACTCAGGGACAGACAGAATTGTTACTGAGTGCCAGAGAATTGTTACTCAGGGACAGACAGAATTGTTACGGAGTGCCAGAGAATTGTTACTTAGGGCCACAGAAACTTTACTTAGGGCCACAGAATTGTTACTCGCACAGACACAGAATTGTTACTCGCACAGACACAGAATTGTTACTGAAGGCCACAGAACTGTTACTTAGGGCCACAGAATTGTTACTCGCACAGACACAGAATTGTTACTCGCACAGACACAGAATTGTTACTCGCACAGACACAGAACTGTTACTGAGGGCCACAGAACTGTTACTTAGGGCCACAGAATTGTTACTCGCACAGACACAGAATTGTTACTCAGGGCCACAGAACTGTTACTTAGGGACAAAGAAACGCTAGTTAGGGCCACAGAATTCATACTCAGGGACAGACAGAATTGTTACGGAGTGCCAGAGAATTGTTACTCTGGGCCACAGAAACTTTACTTAGGGCCACAGAATTTTTACTCAGGGACAGACAGAATTGTTACTGAGTGCTAGAGAATTGTTACTCAGGGACAGACAGAATTGTTACGGAGTGCCAGAGAATTGTTACTCAGGGCCACAGAAACTTTACTTAGGGCCACAGAATTTTTACTCAGGGACAGACAGAATTGTTACTGAGTGCCAGAGAATTGTTACTCAGGGACAGACAGAATTGTTACGGAGTGCCAGAGAATTGTTACTTAGGGCCACAGAAACTTTACTTAGGGCCACAGAATTGTTACTCGCACAGACACAGAACTGTTACTGAGGGCCACAGAAACTTTACTTAGGGACAAAGAAACGCTAGTTAGGGCCACGGAATTCATACTCAGGGACAGACAGAATTGTTACGGAGTGCCAGAGAATTGTTACTCAGGGCCACAGAAACTTTACTTAGGGCCACAGAATTTTTACTCAGGGACAGACAGAATTGTTACTGAGTGCCAGAGAATTGTTACTCAGGGACAGACAGAATTGTTACGGAGTGCCAGAGAATTGTTACTCAGGGACAGACAGAATTGTTACTGAGTGCCAGAGAATTGTTACTTAGGGCCACAGAAACTTTAATTAGGGCCACAGAATTTTTACTCAGGGACAGACAGAATTGTTACTGAGTGCCAGAGAATTGTTACTCAGGGACAGACAGAATTTTTACCGAGTGCCAGAGAATTGTTATTCAGGGACAGACAGAATTGTTACTGAGTGCCAGAGAATTGTTACTTAGGGCCACAGAAACTTTAATTAGGGCCACAGAATTTTTACTCAGGGACAGACAGAATTGTTACTGAGTGCCAGAGAATTGTTACTCAGGGACAGACAGAATTGTTACCGAGTGCCAGAGAATTGTTACTCATGGACAGACAGAATTGTTACTGAGTGCCAGAGAATTGTTACTTAGGGCCACAGAAACTTTAATTAGGGCCACAGAATTTTTACTCAGGGACAGACAGAATTGTTACTGAGTGCCAGAGAATTGTTACTCAGGGACAGACAGAATTGTTACTGAGTGCCAGAGAATTGTTACTCAGGGACAGACAGAATTGTTACTGAGTGCCAGAGAATTGTTACTTAGGGCCACAGAAACTTTAATTAGGGCCACAGAATTTTTACTCAGGGACAGACAGAATTGTTACTGAGTGCCAGAGAATTGTTACTCAGGGACAGACAGAATTGTTACCGAGTGCCAGAGAATTGTTACTCAGGGACAGACAGAATTGTTACTGAGTGCCAGATAATTGTTACTCAGGGCCCCAGAAACTTTACTTAGGGCCACAGAATTTTTACTCAGGGACAGACAGAATTGTTACTGAGTGCCAGAGAATTGTTACTCAGGGACAGACAGAATTGTTACTGAGTGCCAGAGAATTGTTACTTAGGGCCACAGAAACTTTACTTAGGGCCACAGAATTGTTACTCGCACAGACACAGAATTGTTACTCGCACAGACACAGAATTGTTACTGAGGGCCACAGAACTGTTACTTGGGGCCACAGAAACGTTAATCAGGGACACAGAATTGTTACTGAGGGCCACAGAACTGTTACTTAGGGCCACAGAATTGTTACTCGCACAGACACAGAATTGTTACTCAGGGACACAGAATTGTTACTCAGGGACACATAATCGTTTAATTAAAGAGTATGTCAGACAACATGCAGAGGAGTGGCAGAGGAGGCAATGTTTTAGGAGCGAGCAGACGTGGCAGCAGAGGAAGGGGTCGAGGCAGCACTATTCGCAGCCAGAGGCCAGTGCTCCCGGTGTCATCCAGCGGTCGTGTCTCCACCGACAACCCTGCCGTCGTCGATTGGTTGGCTCGGTCGTCTTCCTCTTCCCAGGTCACCTCTGACACCTACAGCCAACGGTCGGTGGGTACGTCAGACACAACCGTTAGTTGGCATGGCCCGGGACCAAGCCCACTGAAATCACGTGTCCTCTACCTGCCCCTGTCCTTTGGTGTTCCCTCACCAAGCGAAGTATCGCATGCTGTGGGCTCAGCCCCACTGTACAGTGAGGAAGAGCTAACAGAGGGCGGTCAGGAACGGGGGGAGACATCCGCCTTTTCAGCAGCCAGGCGAAGAAGTAGTGGCGAGGAGAGTGGCTCGGTAGCCGGTCTAGAGACAGGTCTGTCTCCTGACCCAGACGCAGCCGAGGGGGCTAGTAGTGAGGCGGAGACCCTACTTGATGATGAGGAGGTTGATCGCACTTGGCAGCCTCGTCGTCATCAGGCAATTTCTTCCGCATCATCAGGAGAAGAGGGTGGCAGCTTGGCAGCGAGCAAAACAGTCGGTGGGTTGCCCAGGAGACAGCAGCAGGGTCGCAGCAGTGTCAGTGGAGCCAAACGTCCACGGAGTAGAGCACCAGCTCCACTGCAGCCTACCACCACGGCCAGTAGTGGTGCCGGTGTGCACGGAGGAAGCAGCAGTCAGCCAGTGAGGAGTATCGGGGGCAAAGTTTCCTACTCGGCGGTGTGGCAATTTTTCCTCAAGCCGCCCGAGGAAGTAAACGTAGCCGTATGTCGACTATGTGGCCAGAAATGCAAGCGTGGCCAGGGGGCCCATGTTGGGACTACAGCGTTGCGTCAGCATATGCAGCGTCGCCATTTGGTGGCCTGGGAAAACCGTGATAAAGATACGGCGGTTCTGCCTGCCCCAGCCCCCGCTCCATCACCCGCTCCGTTACTTGCTCCGTCACCCGACGTCGTCAATCACCCTCTATCAGCCAGTCAAGGCTCCAACACCTCTGCTGAGGGGAGTTGTCGCTCGTTGGCATCTTCCGCTCGTTCAGATGCTCCTTCTCCTGCTACTCCTCTTCTCGGATTCCGTCAGCAGTCTTTCTTGGAATCCGTTTCCAAGAGACAACAGTTTGCGAGCACGCACCCGACGGTGCAAAAGCTGAACGTCCTCCTGTCCAAGTTGCTGGTGCTGCAGTCCCTCCCTTTCCAAGTGGTGGACTCAGCACCTTTCAGAGAAATGATGGCTTGTGCCGCGCCGCGGTGGAGAGTGCCAAGCCGTCATTTCTTCGCCAAAAAGGCAGTGCCAGCCCTGCATTCACATGTAGAAGACATGGTGGGCCAGTCTTTGAGCATGTCGGTCTCTGCCAAAGTGCACGGCAGCGCCGACGTGTGGAGCTGTAACTACGGTCAGGGACAGTACATGTCATTTACGGCCCACTGGGTGAACGTGGTGCCGTCACAGCCGCACCAGCAACTTGGACAGGTCACGCCGCTTTTGCCTCCACGTTTGCACGTCCTTGGTCCGGCAAAGATGTCCGCCTCTACCACCTCTTCTTCCGCCGTGTCCTCAGCCGCCACCCCCGTGCCAAGTCCCATTACCCGACCGGCATATCACATGTGCAGGGCGCAACGGTGTCACGCTGTTCTGCACCTGGTATGCCTTGGCGCACGTAGTCACACAGGGGAGGAACTTCTGAGTGTAATGAACAGAGAAATCGACAGATGGCTGTCTCCGCGCAAACTGAAAATCGGAACCATGTTGACCGACAACGGAAAGAACATGGTGTCTGCTCTGCGTCAAGGAAGGTTGTGCCATGCGCCATGCATGGCTCACGTGTTCAATCTGGTTGTCAAGCGGTTCTTAAAATCCACCATCCCACTGCAAGACATCCTTAAAATGTCACGTAAACTTTGCATGCATTTCAGCCATTCCTACACCGCAAAGCACACCCTCCTTGAGCTGCAGCGGCAGAACGGAATTCCACAGCATCGCCTGATCTGCGACGTTGCAACAAGGTGGAATTCAACCCTACACATGTTAGACCGCCTTTACGAACAGCGAAAGGCCATCACCGATTTCCTGATGTTACAAGCGGATAAAGGTACTCCCCTGTGTAACTTCGATGTCAGCCATTGGCAGCTCATGCGTGACACCTGCCGCTTGCTCAGGCCCTTTGAGGAGGCCACGCTATTCGTGAGTCGGCAGGACTATGGGATGAACGACGTCATTCCTCTGTTGCACGTCCTTGAACAAATGCTGTTAACAATGGCTGGTCAGGGTGCGGTAGACGTGGCGCACAGATCTCAACGCCACATGACCCCTGTGGGGGCAGGACAGGAAGAAGAGGAGGAGGTAGAGGAGGACATTTGTGCTCAGGAATTATTGAGTGAAATGGGTGGTTTTTCCACTCAGCGGACAGGAGTGGAGGAGCAGGAGCATCTGGTAGAGGAGGAGGAGGAGGAGACAGAGGACCCAGACGCACCGTGGCAGTATGCTGTGGAGATGGAGGCAGGGAGTCCCTCGCATTCCTTGGCACAAATGGCCCATAGCATGCTCGGTTGCTTGCGTAGCGACAGCCGAATAATAACCATCAGACAGAGGGATGACTTTTGGCTGTCCACCTTGTTGGACCCTCGCTACCGTTCCAAAATGGTGGCCTTTTTCACACCTGCTGAGAGGGAGGCCAAAATAACGTACTATAAAAACCACCTATGTAGTCAGTTGGTCTCTGCCTTTGTGCGCCAACGTCCATCCTCAGACACTGTGGGCCCTGTGCGCTCGCGTTCCGCTGCCATGGCAGCAGGGGAGGGGTGGGGTGGTAGGAGCAGTGGCAGCTCCACCAGCAGCAGCTGCCTCAGTCTGCAGTCGATGATGAGTAGCTTTCTTCACCAGCGCAGTGAGGAAACTACTAACCAGCCGCAGCAGCAGCAGCAGCATCAGGTGGACCTGGAGCAGGACCTCAAACAACAGGCTTGGGCCTACTTGGACAGCACCCTGCCAACCGAGGTAGACAATCCCCTTGACTACTGGGCAACGAAACTTGACCTTTGGCCCCAACTAGCTGAATTTGCCCTTGAAAGGCTGTCATGCCCAGCCAGTAGCGTGGCATCGGAGCGCGTGTTTAGTGCGGCAGGAGGTATTGTAACTCCGCGGAGGACACGACTGTCCACCCAAAGTGTGGAGAGACTCACGTTTGTGAAAATGAATCAGGCGTGGATTAGTCTGGATTTCAAACCACCAGTTCCTGACACAACTGACTAAATCCGCCATGAATCATGCCTCAAACATGTGCCACTTTGAGGTCTCCTCACACACTGCTGGTGTGTAGAATTTTTTGACATAGGGTGCTGGCAGATTATGGGCCTCCTATAGCTGCTGCCAGGCCCCTAATCTGCCATAGGCCCCTATATACCGCTTCCTCATGCTGCTGCAGGTCCAGAGTCTCTCATGGGTCCCTGTACGGCCTCCCATTGCTGCTGTCTCCATCGCCACACTCTGCCATGTGCCACTTTCAGGTCTCCTCACACACTACTGGTGTGTAGAATTTTTTGACATAGGGTGCTGGCAGATTACGGGCCTCCCATAGCTGCTGCCAGGCCCCTAATCTGCCATGGGCCCCTATATACCGCCTCCTCATGCTGCTGCCAGGTCCACAGTGTCTCATGCCATGTGCCACTTTCAGGTCTCCTCACACTGCTGGTGTGTTGAATTTTTTGACATAGGGTGCTGGCAGATTATGGGCCTCCCATAGCTGCTGCCAGGCCCCTAATCTGCCATAGGCCCCTATATACCGCATCCTCATGCTGCTGCCAGGTCCAGATTCTCTCATGGGTCCCTGTACGGCCTCCCATTGCTGCTGTCTCCATCGCCACACTCTGCCATGTGCCACTTTCAGGTCTCCTCACACACTGCTGGTGTGTAGAATTTTTTGACATAGGGTGCTGGCAGATTATGGGCCTCCCATTGCTGCTGCCAGGCCCCTAATCTGCCATAGGCCCCTATATACCGCTTCCTCATGCTGCTGCCAGGTCCAGAGTCTCTCATGCCATGTGCCACTTTCAGGTCTCCTCACACTGCTGGTGTGTAGAATTTTTTGACATAGGGTGCTGGCAGATTGCGGGCCTCCCATTGCTGCTGCCAGGCCCCTAATCTGCCATGGGCCCCTATATACCGCTTCCTCATGCTGCTGCCAGGTCCAGAGTCTCTCATGCCATGTGCCACTTTCAGGTCTCCTCACACTGCTGGTGTGTTGAATTTTTTGACATAGGGTGCTGGCAGATTATGGGCCTCCCATAGCTGCTGCCAGGCCCCTAATCTGCCATAGGCCCCTATATACCGCCTCCTCATGCTGCTGCCAGGTCCAGAGTCTGTCATGGGTCCCTGTACGGCCTCCCATTGCTGCTGTCTCCATCGCCACACTCTGCCATGTGCCACTTTCAGGTCTCCTCACACTGCTGGTGTGTAGAATTTTTTGACATAGGGTGCTGGCAGATTACGGGCCTCCCATAGCTGCTGCCAGGCCCCTAATCTGCCATAGGCCCCTATATACCGCCTCCTCATGCTGCTGCCAGGTCCAGAGTCTCTCATGGGTCCCTGTACGGCCTCCCATTGCTGCTGTCTCCATCGCCACACTCTGCCATGTGCCACTTTCAGGTCTCCTCACACACTGCTGGTGTGTAGAATTTTTTGACATAGGGTGCTGGCAGATTACGGGCCTCCCATAGCTGCTGCCAGGCCCCTAATCTGCCATGGGCCCCTATATACCGCCTCCTCATGCTGCTGCCAGGTCCAGAGTCTCTCATGGGTCCCTGTACGGCCTCCCATTGCTGCTGTCTCCATCGCCACACTCTGCCATGTGCCACTTTCAGGTCTCCTCACACACTGCTGGTGTGTAGAATTTTTTGACATAGGGTGCTGGCAGATTATGGGCCTCCCATTGCTGCTGCCAGGCCCCTAATCTGCCATAGGCCCCTATATACCGCTTCCTCATGCTGCTGCCAGGTCCAGAGTCTCTCATGCCATGTGCCACTTTCAGGTCTCCTCACACTGCTGGTGTGTTGAATTTTTTGACATAGGGTGCTGGCAGATTATGGGCCTCCTATAGCTGCTGCCAGGCCCCTAATCTGCCATAGGCCCCTATATACCGCTTCCTCATGCTGCTGCCAGGTCCAGAGTCTCTCATGCCATGTGCCACTTTCAGGTCTCCTCACACTGCTGGTGTGTTGAATTTTTTGACATAGGGTGCTGGCAGATTATGGGCCTCCCATAGCTGCTGCTAGGCCCCTAATCTGCCATGGGCCCCTATATACCGCCTCCTCATGCTGCTGCCAGGTCCACAGTGTCTCATGCCATGTGATACTTTCAGGTCTCCTCACACTGCTGGTGTGTTGAATTTTTTGACATAGGGTGCTGGCAGATTATGGGCCTCCCATAGCTGCTGCCAGGCCCCTAATCTGCCATAGGCCCCTATATACCGCTTCCTCATGCTGCTGCCAGGTCCAGAGTCTCTCATGGGTCCCTGTACGGCCTCCCATTGCTGCTGTCTCCATCGCCACACTCTGCCATGTGCCACTTTCAGGTCTCCTCACACACTGCTGGTGTGTAGAATTTTTTGACATAGGGTGCTGGCAGATTACGGGCCTCCCATTGCTGCTGCCAGGCCCCTAATCTGCCATGGGCCCCTATATACCGCCTCCTCATGCTGCTGCCAGGTCCAGAGTCTGTCATGGGTCCCTGTACGGCCTCCCATTGCTGCTGTCTCCATCGCCACACTCTGCCATGTGCCACTTTCAGGTCTCCTCACACACTGCTGGTGTGTAGAATTTTTTGACATAGGGTGCTGGCAGATTACGGGCCTCCCATAGCTGCTGCCAGGCCCCTAATCTGCCATAGGCCCCTATATACCGCCTCCTCATGCTGCTGCCAGGTCCAGAGTCTCTCATGGGTCCCTGTACGGCCTCCCATTGCTGCTGTCTCCATCGCCACACTCTGCCATGTGCAACTTTCAGGTCTCCTCACACACTGCTGGTGTGTAGAATTTTTTGACATAGGGTGCTGGCAGATTACGGGCCTCCCATAGCTGCTGCCAGGCCCCTAATCTGCCATAGGCCCCTATATACCGCCTCCTCATGCTGCTGCCAGGTCCAGAGTCTCTCATGGGTCCCTGTACGGCCTCCCATTGCTGCTGTCTCCATCGCCACACTCTGCCATGTGCCACTTTCAGGTCTCCTCACACACTGCTGGTGTGTAGAATTTTTTGACATAGGGTGCTGGCAGATTATGGGCCTCCCATTGCTGCTGCCAGGCCCCTAATCTGCCATAGGCCCCTATATACCGCTTCCTCATGCTGCTGCCAGGTCCAGAGTCTCTCATGCCATGTGCCACTTTCAGGTCTCCTCACACTGCTGGTGTGTTGAATTTTTTGACATAGGGTGCTGGCAGATTATGGGCCTCCTATAGCTGCTGCCAGGCCCCTAATCTGCCATAGGCCCCTATATACCGCTTCCTCATGCTGCTGCCAGGTCCAGAGTCTCTCATGCCATGTGATACTTTCAGGTCTCCTCACACTGCTGGTGTGTTGAATTGTTTGACATAGGGTGCTGGCAGATTATGGGCCTCCCATAGCTGCTGCCAGGCCCCTAATCTGCCATAGGCCCCTATATACCGCCTCCTCATGCTGCTGCCAGGTCCAGAGTCTGTCATGGGTCCCTGTACGGCCTCCCATTGCTGCTGTCTCCATCGCCACACTCTGCCATGTGCCACTTTCAGGTCTCCTCACACTGCTGGTGTGTAGAATTTTTTGACATAGGGTGCTGGCAGATTACGGGCCTCCCATAGCTGCTGCCAGGCCCCTAATCTGCCATGGGCCCCTATATACCGCCTCCTCATGCTGCTGCCAGGTCCAGAGTCTCTCATGGGTCCCTGTACGGCCTCCCATTGCTGCTGTCTCCATCGCCACACTCTGCCATGTGCCACTTTCAGGTCTCCTCACACACTGCTGGTGTGTTGAATTTTTTGACATAGGGTGCTGGCAGATTATGGGCCTCCCATAGCTGCTGCCAGGCCCCTAATCTGCCATAGGCCCCTATATACCGCCTCCTCATGCTGCTGCCAGGTCCAGAGTCTGTCATGGGTCCCTGTACGGCCTCCCATTGCTGCTGTCTCCATCGCCACACTCTGCCATGTGCCACTTTCAGGTCTCCTCACACTGCTGGTGTGTAGAATTTTTTGACATAGGGTGCTGGCAGATTACGGGCCTCCCATTGCTGCTGCCAGGCCCCTAATCTGCCATGGGCCCCTATATACCGCTTCCTCATGCTGCTGCCAGGTCCAGAGTCTCTCATGCCATGTGCCACTTTCAGGTCTCCTCACACTGCTGGTGTGTTGAATTTTTTGACATAGGGTGCTGGCAGATTATGGGCCTCCCATAGCTGCTGCCAGGCCCCTAATCTGCCATAGGCCCCTATATACCGCCTCCTCAAGCTGCTGCCAGGTCCAGAGTCTCTCATGGGTCCCTGTACGGCCTCCCATTGCTGCTGTCTCCATCGCCACACTCTGCCATGTGCCACTTTCAGGTCTCCTCACACACTGCTGGTGTGTAGAATTTTTTGACATAGGGTGCTGGCAGATTACGGGCCTCCCATAGCTGCTGCCAGGCCCCTAATCTGCCATAGGCCCCTATATACCGCCTCCTCATGCTGCTGCCAGGTCCAGAGTCTCTCATGGGTCCCTGTACGGCCTCCCATTGCTGCTGTCTCCATCGCCACACTCTGCCATGTGCCACTTTCAGGTCTCCTCACACACTGCTGGTGTGTAGAATTTTTTGACATAGGGTGCTGGCAGATTACGGGCCTCCCATAGCTGCTGCCAGGCCCCTAATCTGCCATGGGCCCCTATATACCGCCTCCTCATGCTGCTGCCAGGTCCAGAGTCTCTCATGGGTCCCTGTACGGCCTCCCATTGCTGCTGTCTCCATCGCCACACTCTGCCATGTGCCACTTTCAGGTCTCCTCACACACTGCTGGTGTGTAGAATTTTTTGACACAGGGTGCTGGCAGATTATGGGCCTCCCATTGCTGCTGCCAGGCCCCTAATCTGCCATAGGCCCCTATATACCGCTTCCTCATGCTGCTGCCAGGTCCAGAGTCTCTCATGCCATGTGCCACTTTCAGGTCTCCTCACACTGCTGGTGTGTTGAATTTTTTGACATAGGGTGCTGGCAGATTATGGGCCTCCTATAGCTGCTGCCAGGCCCCTAATCTGCCATGGGCCCCTATATACCGCCTCCTCATGCTGCTGCCAGGTCCACAGTGTCTCATGCCATGTGCCACTTTCAGGTCTCCTCACACTGCTGGTGTGTTGAATTTTTTGACATAGGGTGCTGGCAGATTATGGGCCTCCCATAGCTGCTGCCAGGCCCCTAATCTGCCATAGGCCCCTATATACCGCCTCCTCATGCTGCTGCCAGGTCCAGAGTCTCTCATGGGTCCCTGTACGGCCTCCCATTGCTGATGTCTCCATCGCCACACTCTGCCATGTGCCACTTTCAGGTCTCCTCACACACTGCTGGTGTGTAGAATTTTTTGACATAGGGTGCTGGCAGATTAAGGGCCTCCCATAGCTGCTGCCAGGCCCCTAATCTGCCATAGGCCCCTATATACCGCCTCCTCATGCTGCTGCCAGGTCCAGAGTCTGTCATGGGTCCCTGTACGGCCTCCCATTGCTGCTGTCTCCATCGCCACACTCTGCCATGTGCCACTTTCAGGTCTCCTCACACTGCTGGTGTGTAGAATTTTTTGACATAGGGTGCTGGCAGATTACGGGCCTCCCATTGCTGCTGCCAGGCCCCTAATCTGCCATGGGCCCCTATATACCGCCTCCTCATGCTGCTGCCAGGTCCAGAGTCTGTCATGGGTCCCTGTACGGCCTCCCATTGCTGCTGTCTCCATCGCCACACTCTGCCATGTGCCACTTTCAGGTCTCCTCACACACTGCTGGTGTGTAGAATTTTTTGACATAGGGTGCCGGCAGATTACGGGCCTCCCATAGCTGCTGCCAGGCCCCTAATCTGCCATGGGCCCCTATATACCGCCTCCTCATGCTGCTGCCAGGTCCAGAGTCTGTCATGGGTCCCTGTACGGCCTCCCATTGCTGCTGTCTCCATCGCCACACTCTGCCATGTGCCACTTTCAGGTCTCCTCACACACTGCTGGTGTGTAGAATTTTTTGACATAGGGTGCTGGCAGATTAAGGGCCTCCCATAGCTGCTGCCAGGCCCCTAATCTGCCATAGGCCCCTATATACCGCCTCCTCATGCTGCTGCCAGGTCCAGAGTCTGTCATGGGTCCCTGTACGGCCTCCCATTGCTGCTGTCTCCATCGCCACACTCTGCCATGTGCCACTTTCAGGTCTCCTCACACTGCTGGTGTGTAGAATTCTTTGACATAGGGTGCTGGCAGATTACGGGCCTCCCATAGCTGCTGCCAGGCCCCTAATCTGCCATAGGCCCCTATATACCGCCTCCTCATGCTGCTGCCAGGTCCAGAGTCTGTCATGGGTCCCTGTACGGCCTCCCATTGCTGCTGTCTCCATCGCCACACTCTGCCATGTGCCACTTTCAGGTCTCCTCACACACTGCTGGTGTGTAGAGTTTTTTGACATAGGGTGCTGGCAGATTAAGGGCCTCGCATAGCTGCTGCCATTCCCCTAATCTGCCATGGGCCCCTATATACCGCCTCCTCATGCTGCTGCCAGGTCCAGAGTCTGTCATGGGTCCCTGTACGGCCTCCCATTGCTGCTGTCTCCATCGCCACACTCTGCCATGTGCCACTTTCAGGTCTCCTCACACTGCTGGTGTGTAGAATTTTTTGACATAGGGTGCTGGCAGATTACGGGCCTCCCATTGCTGCTGCCAGGCCCCTAATCTGCCATGGGCCCCTATATACCGCTTCCTCATGCTGCTGCCAGGCCCAGAGTCTCTCATGCCATGTGCCACTTTCAGGTCTCCTCACACTGCTGGTGTGTTGAATTTTTTGACATAGGGTGCTGGCAGATTATGGGCCTCCCATAGCTGCTGCCAGGCCCCTAATCTGCCATAGGCCCCTATATACCGCCTCCTCATGCTGCTGCCAGGTCCAGAGTCTCTCATGGGTCCCTGTACGGCCTCCCATTGCTGCTGTCTCCATCGCCACACTCTGCCATGTGCCACTTTCAGGTCTCCTCACACACTGCTGGTGTGTAGATTTTTTTGACATAGGGTGCTGGCAGATTACGGGCCTCCCATAGCTGCTGCCAGGCCCCTAATCTGCCATAGGCCCCTATATACCGCCTCCTCATGCTGCTGCCAGGTCCAGAGTCTCTCATGGGTCCCTGTACGGCCTCCCATTGCTGCTGTCTCCATCGCCACACTCTGCCATGTGCCACTTTCAGGTCTCCTCACACACTGCTGGTGTGTAGAATTTTTTGACATAGGGTGCTGGCAGATTACGGGCCTCCCATAGCTGCTGCCAGGCCCCTAATCTGCCATGGGCCCCTATATACCGCCTCCTCATGCTGCTGCCAGGTCCAGAGTCTCTCATGGGTCCCTGTACGGCCTCCCATTGCTGCTGTCTCCATCGCCACACTCTGCCATGTGCCACTTTCAGGTCTCCTCACACACTGCTGGTGTGTAGAATTTTTTGACATAGGGTGCTGGCAGATTATGGGCCTCCCATTGCTGCTGCCAGGCCCCTAATCTGCCATAGGCCCCTATATACCGCTTCCTCATGCTGCTGCCAGGTCCAGAGTCTCTCATGCCATGTGCCACTTTCAGGTCTCCTCACACTGCTGGTGTGTTGAATTTTTTGACATAGGGTGCTGGCAGATTATGGGCCTCCTATAGCTGCTGCCAGGCCCCTAATCTGCCATAGGCCCCTATATACCGCTTCCTCATGCTGCTGCCAGGTCCAGAGTCTCTCATGCCATGTGCCACTTTCAGGTCTCCTCACACTGCTGGTGTGTTGAATTTTTTGACATAGGGTGCTGGCAGATTATGGGCCTCCCATTGCTGCTGCCAGGCCCCTAATCTGCCATAGGCCCCTATATACCGCTTCCTCATGCTGCTGCCAGGTCCAGAGTCTCTCATGCCATGTGCCACTTTCAGGTCTCCTCACACTGCTGGTGTGTTGAATTTTTTGACATAGGGTGCTGGCAGATTATGGGCCTCCTATAGCTGCTGCCAGGCCCCTAATCTGCCATAGGCCCCTATATACCGCTTCCTCATGCTGCTGCCAGGTCCAGAGTCTCTCATGCCATGTGCCACTTTCAGGTCTCCTCACACTGCTGGTGTGTTGAATTTTTTGACATAGGGTGCTGGCAGATTATGGGCCTCCCATAGCTGCTGCCAGGCCCCTAATCTGCCATGGGCCCCTATATACCGCCTCCTCATGCTGCTGCCAGGTCCACAGTGTCTCATGCCATGTGCCACTTTCAGGTCTCCTCACACTGCTGGTGTGTTGAATTTTTTGACATAGGGTGCTGGCAGATTATGGGCCTCCCATAGCTGCTGCCAGGCCCCTAATCTGCCATAGGCCCCTATATACCGCCTCCTCATGCTGCTGCCAGGTCCAGAGTCTCTCATGGGTCCCTGTACGGCCTCCCATTGCTGCTGTCTCCATCGCCACACTCTGCCATGTGCCACTTTCAGGTCTCCTCACACACTGCTGGTGTGTAGAATTTTTTGACATAGGGTGCTGGCAGATTACGGGCCTCCCATTGCTGCTGCCAGGCCCCTAATCTGCCATGGGCCCCTATATACCGCCTCCTCATGCTGCTGCCAGGTCCAGAGTCTGTCATGGGTCCCTGTACGGCCTCCCATTGCTGCTGTCTCCATCGCCACACTCTGCCATGTGCCACTTTCAGGTCTCCTCACACACTGCTGGTGTGTAGAATTTTTTGACATAGGGTGCTGGCAGATTACGGGCCTCCCATAGCTGCTGCCAGGCCCCTAATCTGCCATGGGCCCCTATATACCGCCTCCTCATGCTGCTGCCAGGTCCAGAGTCTGTCATGGGTCCCTGTACGGCCTCCCATTGCTGCTGTCTCCATCGCCACACTCTGCCATGTGCCACTTTCAGGTCTCCTCACACACTGCTGGTGTGTAGAATTTTTTGACATAGGGTGCTGGCAGATTAAGGGCCTCCCATAGCTGCTGCCAGGCCCCTAATCTGCCATAGGCCCCTATATACCGCCTCCTCATGCTGCTGCCAGGTCCAGAGTCTGTCATGGGTCCCTGTACGGCCTCCCATTGCTGCTGTCTCCATCGCCACACTCTGCCATGTGCCACTTTCAGGTCTCCTCACACTGCTGGTGTGTAGAATTTTTTGACATAGGGTGCTGGCAGATTACGGGCCTCCCATAGCTGCTGCCAGGCCCCTAATCTGCCATAGGCCCCTATATACCGCCTCCTCATGCTGCTGCCAGGTCCAGAGTCTGTCATGGGTCCCTGTACGGCCTCCCATTGCTGCTGTCTCCATCGCCACACTCTGCCATGTGCCACTTTCAGGTCTCCTCACACACTGCTGGTGTGTAGAATTTTTTGACATAGGGTGCTGGCAGATTAAGGGCCTCCCATAGCTGCTGCCAGGCCCCTAATCTGCCATAGGCCCCTATATACCGCCTCCTCATGCTGCTGCCAGGTCCAGAGTCTCTCATGGGTCCCTGTACGGCCTCCCATTGCTGCTGTCTCCATCGCCACACTCTGCCATGTGCCACTTTCAGGTCTCCTCACACTGCTGGTGTGTAGAATTTTTTTGACATAGGGTGCTGGCAGATTACGGGCCTCCCATAGCTGCTGCCAGGCCCCTAATCTGCCATGGGCCCCTATACCGACTCCTCATGCTGTGACGTTGCAACAAGGTGGAATTCAACCCTACATATGTTAGACCGCCTTTACGAACAGCAAAAGGCCATCACAGATTTCCTGATGTTAAAAGCGGATAAAGGTATTCCCTGTGTAACTTAGATGTCAGCCATTGGCAGCTCATGCGTGACACCTGCGCTTGCTCAGGCCCTTTGAGGAGGCCACGCTATTCGTGAGTCGGCAGGACTATGGGATGAACGACGTCATTCCTCTGTTGCACGTCCTGGAACAAATGCTGTTAACAATGGCTGGTCAGGGTGCGGTAGACGTGGCGCACAGATCTCAACGCCACATGACCCCTGTGGGGGCAGGACAGGAAGAAGAGGAGGAGGTAGAGGAGGACATTGGTGCTCAGGAATTATTGAGTGAAATGGGTGGTTTTTCCACTCAGCGGACAGGAGTGGAGGAGCAGGAGCATCTGGTAGAGGAGGAGGAGGAGGAGGAGACAGAGGACCCAGACGCACCGTGGCAGTATGCTGTGGAGATGGAGGCAGGGAGTCCCTCGCATTCCTTGGCACAAATGGCCCATAGCATGCTCGGTTGCTTGCGTAGCGACAGCCGAATAATAACCATCAGACAGAGGGATGACTTTTGGCTGTCCACCTTGTTGGACCCTCGCTACCGTTCCAAAATGGTGGCCTTTTTCACACCTGCTGAGAGGGAGGCCAAAATAACGTACTATAAAAACCACCTATGTAGTCAGCTGGTCTCTGCCTGTCTGCGCCAACGTCCATCCTCAGACACTGTGGGCCCTGTGCGCTCGCGTTCTGCTGCCATGGCAGCAGGGGAGGGGTGGGGTGGTAGGAGCAGTGGCAGCTCCACCAGCAGCGGCTGCCTCAGTCTGCAGTCGATGATGAGTAGCTTTCTTCACCAGCGCAGTGAGGAAACTACTAACCAGCCGCAGCAGCAGCAGCAGCAGCAGCAGCATCAGGTGGACCTGGAGCAGGACCTCAAACAACAGGCTTAGGCCTACTTGGACAGCACCCTGCCAACCGAGGTAGACAATCCCCTTGACTACTGGGCAACGAAACTTGACCTTTGGCCCCAACTAGCTGAATTTGCCCTTGAAAGGCTGTCATGCCCGGCCAGTAGCGTGGCATCGGAGCGCGTGTTTAGTGCGGCAGGAGGTATTGCAACTCCGCGGAGGACACGACTGTCCACCCAAAGTGTGGAGAGACTGACGTTTGTGAAAATGAATCAGGCGTGGATTAGTCTGGATTTCAAACCACCAGTTCCTGACACAACTGACTAAATCCGCCATGAATCATGCCCCAAACATGTGCCACTTTCAGGTCTCCTCACACTGCTGGTGTGTTCCATTTTTTGTCATAGGGTGCTGGCAGATTACGGGCCTCCCATAGCTGCTGCCAGGCCCCTAATCTGCCATGGGCCCCTATACCGCCTCCTCATGCTGCTGCCAAGTCCAGAGTCTCTCATGGGTCCCTGTACGGCCTCCCATTGCTGCTGTCTCCATCGCCACACTCTGCCATGTGCCACTTTCAGGTCTCCTCACACTGCTGGTGTATTCCATTTTTTGTCATAGGGTGCTGGCAGATTACGGGCCTCCCATAGCTGCTGCCAGGCCCCTAATCTGCCATGGGCCCCTATACCGCCTCCTCATGCTGCTGCCAGGTCCAGAGTCTCTCATGGGTCCCTGTACGGCCTCCCATTGCTGCTGTCTCCATCGCCACACTCTGCCATGTGCCACTTTCAGGTCTCCTCACACTGCTGGTGGGTTCCATTTTTTGTCATAGGGTGCTGGCAGATTACGGGCCTCCCATAGCTGCTGCCAGGCCCCTAATCTGCCATGGGCCCCCGTACCGACTCCTCATGCTGCTGCCAGGCCCGTAATCTGTCATGGGCCCCTGTTGTCGCTTGTTGGCATATTCCGCTCGTTCAGATGCTCCTTCTCCTGCTACTCCTCTTCACGGATTCCGTCAGCAGTCTTTCTTGGAATCCGTTTCCAAGAGACAACAGTTTGCGAGCACGCACCAGACGGTGCAGAAACTGAACGTCCTCCTGTCCAAGTTGCTGCTGCCAGGCTCGTAATCTGTCATGCGCCCCTGTACCGCCTCCTCATGCTGCTGCCAGGTCCAGAGTGTGTCATGGGCCCCCGTACCGACTCCAAATGCTGCTGCCAGGCCCGTAATCTGTCATGGGCCCCTGTACCGCCTCCCCATGCTGCTGCCAGGTCCAGATTGTGTCATGGGTCCCTGTACGGCCTCCCATTGCTGCTGTCTCTATCGCCACACTCTGCCATGTGCCACTTTCAGGTCTCCTCACACTGCTGGTGGTTTCCATTTTTGTCATAGGGTGCTGTATGGCCTCCCATTGCTGCTGCCTCCACCGCCACACTGTGGCTCCACACTCTGGTTTTGGCCCCGTGACTGGCCAAATGAGTGAAGTGTGCGGTGATTCTAAGATCGACGGCACTCATCTGCATGTCATACTGCCTGACAGTATTATTTCTCTTCCCCAGCAGACTCCAAGGGCATTTAAATTAAAGGTACAGTGTTCAGCACTAATATTAAGTCTCTCTGAAGCCTAGAAACACCCTTTTTTAAGTTAAATTCACAGCGAATATATTCGACTCGAATCGAAATTTTTCTACGAATTCGCCGAATCAGTCGAATCGAATTTTTGAATACTTCGCTCATCTCTAATTAATATCCAATGCAACAGAAATCAGCAAACCTGCAGCCATAACACAGAATAGAAAATGCAAAACTATGAGGAGGGCAATGGGGAATTCTGTAAGTGAGATCTCACTAGTGGAGTATTCAAGATCCATGTCCTCAATGCAATGTAAACTATCAATTTTAGGCAAATTGACCTTTTACATTTTTGCCCTCTAACTTGTCCACCTTTCCATCTCAGAGAACTGAACAGTGTTAAATGACTAATGGTGGCCGTATTTGTAATCTTTGCATTTGTGCCCTCTGCAGACTTAGTCTGCCCTATTTTGGTCACAGTCATAGAGGTACTCTTGATACATTTGTGACAGTTTAGAGTTTTCCTCCTTTGGTTTACTCACCAGCAGAAAATGGTATAAAAGCTTCATTTTTAACAAAGTTTCCTTCTGAGTCCAGAAAATGCTGAGGGTAAAACTCTTCCGGCTTCTCAAAGTGCTCTTTGTCTCTTAGGACAGAATACAGTAATGGAATCACTTGAGTTCCCTGCAAACAATAGATGGGAGAGACATTTGGACGAATTATATGTTAACTGGCCATATATGTTAAGCTTGCTTTCGTTCAGCCCCATAGACTAAATTAAAGACACAACGTGGATAACCAACCTGCTTTGCCAGCTATTTAATTCTGATGTCTGCCCACTTGGGGGCAGAGTCTCAGTGCTGATGTCACACCACTGCACAATTTCGGGTTGTCAGTAGCTCTATTAGTGAGGTTTTTCACTGTCACTCTTGTTGTTTTAACTGGATGACTTGTGCTGTTCTATATTAAACCTTTTAAGCTACTACACCAGAGGTCTCCAAAATTTCTAAACAAAGGGCCAGTTTACTGTCCTTCAGACTTTAGGGGGACCGAACTGTGCCCAATGGAAGTGGAAAACATCCCAATGTCAGTGAGAATAGACAAAGCCCTATCTTTGGTGTTGGTGAGAGGGTAGCGCCCCATTTTCGGTGTCAGTTGGAAGAATTGCAACCCATTGATGGTTCAATGGGAGGAACTGTGTCCCCGTCTTTGATGTCATTGGGAGGAATTGTGCCCCATAGTTGGTGTCCTTGGGAGGAATTGTGCTCCATTGTTGGTGTCATTGGGAAGAATTGTGCCCCTTAGTTGGTGTCAGTAGGGGAATTATGCCTCATTGTTGGTATCAGTGAATGAAATAGTGCCCCAAGGGCCAGATAAAAGCAAGCAAAGGGCCACGTTTGGCCCCCGAGCCGCAGTTTGGAGACCACTGTACTACACTGTCACTGGCTTTCTGTTGGCTCCTTGGTGAGCTCTATCTGTTCCAGTGGGAGTTGGCTTTTGCTGCTGACTAAAAGGAGTGATTCCAGAGTGGAAGTGCAAACACCTAGGGAGGATTTGTGCCTGAGAAACATGCTGTGTCTGCTGTACATGTTACAGCTTATGGTTTGGAGAGTGTACATTCTATTAAGGTGGTGGAACTCTATGTTTCCGTTACACTACAAGGATTTGCTGGATTGTGGAAGGGAGAATTCATGTTTGACACATTGAACACTGTTTATTTATAAAAAAAATTTATATATTCACTGGTTTATATATTCACTGGCGCTGCATCATTTCAAGATATTATAAGTCTCTAGGCTTGGGTATATCAAGCTTTGTTTGCCAGCGCCAACATGTCTTCTCACAGCGCAGATTCATTTCAATATGTTTATTTGAAAGAGAACCACTTAAACACTTAATTTACAAATTGAAGTCAGTAGGCATTGACCCCACCCCACCCCCTGCTAACTTGCTGACCTCCTCCACTCTTCCTACCACTCCATCCCCCACAGCTATCTCCTCCTGTGCCACCATCCCCTCCCTCCTAGATTGTAAGCTCGAAAGAGCAGGGCCCTCAATCCCCTCATGTTTTGCATTGTATTGGTATTGTTCTGTCACATGTTCTGTCCCCCTTTGTAATGTACAGCGCTGAACGAACTATTGGCGCTTTATAAATACTGTATAATAATAATAATAATTGACAATAGTATATGTACCTGTTGGCAATAGTGTATGTACCTGGATAGAAAACTGGTTACAGAAGCGTGTCCAGAGAGTGGTGATAAATAGTGTATTTTCTAAATGGTCTGGAGTTCCAAGTAGAGTATCCAAAGGCTCTGTCAAGGGACCAATTCTGTTTAATTTGTTAACAAATAATATAGAGGTTGGTATGAATAGCTCGATCTCAGTGTCTGCTGATGATACATAGCTAAGCATGGCAATAACTTCACATCGAGATATAGAAACTTTACAAGAAGACCTCGATAACAAAAAAGGGTGTGCAGCTACATGGCAAATGTGGTTTATTATTGACAAATGTAAAGTGACATACTTGGGGGATAAAAATATGAATGCCAGTTACTCATCTCTGGGGGAATTGGGATGATAATGATTCTTGGGATCCTATTAAATCACAGGCTCAGCAATTGAATGCAATGCCAAACTGCAGCAAACAAGGCTAGCAAACATTTAGCATAATAAATATAAAACTATAATTCTACCACTGTACAAAACTTTTGTTCAACCATATCTGGAGTATGCTAACCAATTCTGGTCACCAATCCTCAAGAAGGATGTACTGGAGCTGGAGATAGTTCAGAAAAGGGCAACAAAGCTAATAGGAGGGCTGGAGGACCTCAGTTATGAGGAGCTTCTGCAAAAAAATAATCGTATTATCTCTGAGAATGCTTGAGAGGAAATATGATCACAATATACAAGTATCTAAATGGTGATTCTAATTCAATCTTAGGCCTTTTAAGAAGACATGCAGACACTCAGTAAAGTTGGGTGAAAAACAGTTTAACCTTAAACTGTGTAAGGGGTTCTTGTTAGAGTGGTAAGGATGTGGAATTCCATTCTACAGCTGTGGTGTCAGCAGGCAGTGTAGATAAATTTGAAAAAAACTGCCCTAGTTTGCTGATGTGAATCTGATACGGATCTGATGCCTTCCTGAATGTATAGATGCGCATGTCAAGTGAAAATACATAGTTTCCCATGAAGGCTGTTCACATCGATGTGGTGCAATTCTGGTGCGGTTAAAAAAAGGGTCCTGTGTATTCAGTGTTGTGTGTTTTTAAGCGCCATAGCCTGTCAAAATCGCATCTGAAAAGCACAAGTAACACCACAAATTCGTACTGCACTCACACTCAAAACTGCAAGTAAAATTGCACCACGTTTCAACGCATCAGTCTGAACCTAGGCTTAGATGTATTTCTTAGTGAATGTAATGTACAGGGAATGTGAAATGGTAGTGACATAAACACATACACACACAAACACATATATGATGAACTGGATGGACTGGTGTCTTTATTCAACCTTACAAGCTATGTAACTAAAGCTGGAGAAATAATTGCACTGCTGTACAAAAATAATAAACAATTTTGGAATTCTCCTTTAGGCTCGGCTCACATTCCTGGGACTTAGGATCTGACTTGTGAGACCCAAAGTCGCAGGACATTTGAAATGCAATGTATCTCTATGAGAGCCATTCCAATTGACACTACTGAAGTCGCTGTGGCTTCAGAAAAGGCTCCTGCACTACTTTAATGCAACTTTGTTATGACTTCAGTGCCAGAGAGTGTAAAAGTTGTATCAAAGTCACATCAAAGTTGTATCAAAGCGGACTCCAAAGTCACACTGAAAAACGCTCGACTTTGGAATCGGCTAGTGTGAACGAGCCCTAAGTCTGGGTCCTTTTAATCCAGGATTTTCATTCCATGTGAGTAACACTTGACTTCTGTAGCTATGGAGTTGCTCAACAGTTGGCAACAACTGCCTACCATATTGTATATTCTAATGATGAATAAAGGATAAAATGTAATACTTACTTTGGGTATAAAGAATCCATTGAAAGTCACATCTCGTATAGTAGCATGTGGAACACTTGTTGGTGCAATATTACCAAATCTTTGGATTTCATGGATAACGGCATCAGTATATGGCATTTCTTTTCGGTGTATCAGGTGAGATTTTCTGGAACCAATGACTTTTTCAATTTCCTTTTGAACATTTTCTGGTATTGAAAGAAAGGCATACTAAAAATGTAAAAGATTTTTTTTTCCTTAAGATATTACCAGTAATTCCCAAGCTCTTGTTGTAACCATCTTGTTCAACCATTTTGGCTTCAACCTCCATCTTGGCAAAGGGGTTAACCATCCTGACAAACATATTTCCCCCTCATTCTCCCCCTCCCTTTCTGAGAGTCACAGCGACATTTGGCCAGTGTGTATGTGTGTTAGGAGTGTCACAGGAGGCCAGGGCCCAGAAGGGGGCTTGGAGCTATAAAGTCCCCAAGGGAGCTGGGGCCTAGCTGTCCGAAGAACCTGTAAAATGTAACACCTCGTATAAGATAAGGCAAGCTTTCCCCGGAGTCCAAGACATTCCAAGGAATGCGGGACCAGCTAACACTTTTAAAAATCCATTTTTCCCCTATGTCTCATATCTTGGAATATGAGAGACTTACATAAAAACCAGACATATCGTCAGATTGGCTAAGAGAAGACGAACAATTTGATAGATCACTCGCCTTGTCTCGAATACATAGGAAAGCCAAAAAGTAGATCTTGTGAACCGTTCAGTGTATAATTTCATAATTCATATCTAATCAATCCTCAGACGTGTCTGCATAATAATCTACCTGCGGGTGGAGTGTCACTGGTGCATATGAAGAGTTATGAGCCAAAATATGAGTTAGCAAAGATTTTGCCTCTAGTTTAGGTCCACACCCAGACCTCCACGCCCTAAACGGGGTATTGGTCCTTGACTTCAGAGACACCCCCTGCTGGGGAACTACAAATTGGGCTGTCAGGCCTAAGAGAAAAAAGAAGTTGAAGATGTCTCCCATTTTTAACATCAGTACCACCTGGGGAGACCCGTGCCCTTTCGCTCTGAAACTTGGATCTGCTAACCCAAGACTTTGGCAAGTACCTTAGCCCTTTCACCTCTCTCTGTTATCTCTTTGCTGTGCTGTTGGTCTCTGTATATTTATATATATATCTTAGTTACATCTTTTTCTGTAAATATTTGTATTGCATCCGTTTGACCTTTTAGTAATAAATCTTTCCTTCTGAAAGTGTTGAACTGTTTCTATAGCTCTGTATTGCAATTTACCGAATTCCTGCCTCTAAAGAGAACGCTACTGTGTTTGTTTAACCCTCTGTATAACCGTGTTATACAGACGATTACCTCAACCATTATAGTGTTATAACTGATATCGCCGAGTTTACTCTTTCTCTGTACAAAAAGGAGGTGGTGGCAGTGTGAAGGGTTAATTGCATAATTAACCTGACCCAGTAACAATCGCACAGGCTGCCGGTACATCGATTGTGGTCCAATTAGCTGGAAAATCGTTGTGCAGGGTGCAGCTGGGTGTGGCATTGTTACGCACGTGACACCGCGGTTTTAGATCGGCTAGTCCTTCGGTCACGAGTTTAGTGAGAAGGTCTGGGGTCTGACGCCGCTGTTATGATCCGCCAGGTGGTGCCTCCGGCGGACCACTGGACAGACCTACCCAAAGCGTGGAGTCTAAGTCCCGGTCTGTGCTTTCACCAGGGCCCCTGATGGTGGGGATAGACTTGTAACAGACCAGGGCCAGGTCACGACCTCTGAGCAGGCCCACCAGTGGCGGAGGGAACCTCCGGGGATGTATAGGTACCGGGAGAGCCAGATGTAAGGAGGACGGCGGGACCTAGCAGGATGGGTCACGAGCAGCGGTCCCGTGGGGTAAGCGAGGTACAGAATTGGCAGGGAAAGAGTAGTCAGGTCACACGCAGGGTCAGCAGGATAAGTCAGTCCGCAGATAGGTCAAACAAGCCAGGGATCAGGAGAGGAGAAGGCAGAGTAGTCAGGGCAATCCGGGTCAAACACAGGAGAAGGCAGCGTAGTCAGAACAATCCGGGTCAAAGCACAGGAGAAGGCAGCGTAGTCAGGGTAATCAGGGTCAATATGCAGGTACAGGAACTCAGGATCACAGATAGACCTTGCAGCAATTTGTGACAGTGCAGGGCATCTTTAAATATTGCGCCCTGCACTGTCATTGGCGGTCCAGGACGCTCCCCTGGGCTGTCATTGGCCGTCCGAGGTGCGCCCGCGGCTCCTACTGCGCATGCGCGGCGTCCTGTCAGCTGCGGCCCGCCGGGACCTGGTGCTTGTGTCCCGGCGTGAGCCGCCGCTAGTGCGCCGGAAGAGAAGCCACTGCATTCCCTCACAGCCGCGATCGTGACACTTGTTAGTTAAAAGACAAAGCAATTTCAGCAGTGTTTTAGTGGACAAATAATTATTTGCCATAAATTGATTCTTCTGTCTCTTGTAGTTGACTTTACCAGCTACCTGCCAGATAAAAGTATGGAAGCTGTCCTCCTGACTTGTGTTTAAAAGTCAAAGCTCTAGAATTGCCAGCAATGGCAGTAGGGCTTCATATTAATTATTAGATAGCATGCTTCATAGACAAATTACTTTCAACCAAGTCATATGGGCTAAACAGTAGGTGATGCTCAAAGAAAAGAGCGCACAAAATAAATGACTTACTTTGTATTTTTGGGTATTTCATCATCAGCAGGAGTCCCCATCGGAGAGTGGTGGATGTTGACTCCATTCCAGCTGTGTACAAGTCCGCCACCAGAACAGTTAGATTAGTATCATTGAAGTATAACTCTGGGTTTGGCTTTTCCTGAAATTCATACAATTCAGAGTGTACCATATTTGCTTTAGCTCTTATATGCAGGGCTAGATTTCCATCACTAGGGCCTACAGACTCACAATCATTGTGGTCCAAAACTATCCTCATAGAAGGATCACCTCTGACATCATGTCAGAATATTGTAACAATGTGTTTATAAGGTTATGAGTGATGCATGTATTTTTTACTGTTAATGAAAAACAAATTGCGGCCAGTAACTACCCATGTTGTTAAAGAATACCTAAACTAAGAGAAAATAACTAGTCACAAAACTGATCTTTTCCCCATTACTGACTCACCATGCCTTGTTCTGCACCATGTCTTTGTGTGGAAGTGGCTATGTAGCTAGAGCCATAGCTTTGCATCCTCAAGTCAGAGCTGCCCCCTAATGATTGATGGGGGAATTTTTAGAAACAGCAGGACAGGTGTAGGAAGCACAAATGCACAAAATGGATCAAGCATATACTTGCCTCACTACCGCAATTATACATGACAGTTTCCTGCTGTCAATGGATTTCAAGACACCAGTAGGTGCAGGCACTGTCAAGTCCTTAACAGCCAGTGATATCACCAGTCTGTCAGGACAGGGTTCTAAACCTGTGATCTATGCTGTATCTGGCATTAGCTCTTCTTGCTGAGCCATCTAAGATGCTGTTTAGCTCCTTGCCTGATTCCTTGGACAAACATACTTTTTATCTTGTTTTTTGGTGAACCTTGAACTCCTTGTTCCTCCCATGAACTTCCTATTTAAGCCATGCCTTTGCACTTCCTGTTTGCCAGATTATTGTGCTCTCTCTGGCAAATATCTTGCCCCTTTTGCTCCTGCTGCCACTGTATTTTCACTACTACTCTTTACTGACATTGGCTTGTTTCTCAACTACTCTTGCGCTTTGTCCCAAGTTGCAACCTTTTGTTACCAACCTTAGCTTGTTCCTGGACTACACGTCTGCTTGATCCCAACCTGCAGCTACTTGTCACTGAACTTTGGATTGTTTACTGACTATAGAGGGCAAGTGACCTGGTATGGTTGGGGGGCGTCAGTGAAGCTGTCCCCTCTCCCCTTTCCTGGTCACCTAGGCTACGTGTTGAGATTAAATGTCTGGTGTAGATTTAGGAGGGGCCTGTGTCATTTTTAGCAGGGTTTTCCTAAAATCCGTACCAGATACAAAGTGTCTTGGGTGATCCCAAGTAATTTTTTTGTTTTTTGCTTGGGGTTCCCTCTTGAAGTCATTTAAAAAAGTCTAATTAATAGCTCAGACAAGCAGATGATTTGTTTTTGATTTATGCTATGGACCTGTACAAAGCCCTCCTGCATTTACAGTGGGGCAAAAAAATATTTAGTCAGCTACCAATTGTGCAAGTTCTCCCACTTAAAAAGATGAGAGAGGCCTGTAATTGGCATCATAGGTAGACCTCAACTATGAGAGACAAAATGAGAAAAAAAATCCAGACAATCACATTGGCTGATTTGGAAAGAATTTATTTGCATATTATGGTGGAAAATAAGTATTTGGTCACCTACCAACAAGCAAGATTTCTGGCTCTCACAGACCTGTACCTTCTTCTTTAAGAAGCTTCTCTGTCCTGCTCTCATTACCTGTATCAATGGCACCTGTTTGAACTTGTTATCAGTATAAAAGACACCTGTCCACAACCTCAAACAGTCACACTCCAAACTCCACTGAAGACCAAAGAGCTGTCGGAGGACACCAGAAACAAAATTGTAGACCTGCACCAGGCTTGGAAGACTGAATCTGCAATAGGCAAGCAGCTTGGCTTGAACAAATCAACTGTGGGAGCAATAATTAGAAAATGGAAGACATACAAGACCACTGATAATCTCCCTCGATCTGGGGCTCCACGCAAGATCTCACCCCGTGGGGTCAAAATGATCACAAGAACGGTGAGCAAAAATCCCAGGACCACATGGGGGGACCTAGTGAATGACCTGCAGAGAGCTGGGACAAACCTAACAAAGGCTACCATCAGTAACACACTACGCCGCCAGGGATTCAGATCCTGCAGTGCCAGACGTGTCCCCCTGCTTAAGCCGGTACATATCTGGGCCCGTCTGAAGTTTGCTAGAGAGCATTTGGATGATCCAGAAGAGGATTGGAAGAATATCATTTGGTCAGATGAAACCAAAATAGAACTGTTTGGTAGAAACACAACTCGTCGTGTTTGGAGGAGAGAGAATGCTGAGTTGCATCCAAAGAACACCATACCTACTGTGAAGCATGGGGGTGGCAACATCATGCTTTGGGGCTGTTTCTCCGCAAAGGGACCAGGACGACTGATCCATGTACAGGACAGAATGAATGGGGCCATGTATTGTGAGATTTTGAGTGCAAACCTCCTTCCATCAGCAAGGGCATTGAAGATGAAACATGGCTGGGTCTTCCAGCATGACAATGATCCCAAATATACTGCAAAGAAAGAGTGGCTTCATAAGAAGCATTTAAAGGTCCTGGAGTGGCCTTGCCAGTCTCCAGATCTCAACCCCATAGAAAACCTTTGGAGGGAGTTGAAAGTCTGTGTTGCCCAGTGACAGATCCAAAACATTACTGCTCTAGAGGAGCTCTGCATGTAGGAATGGGCCAACATACCAGTAACAGTGTGTGCCAACCTTGTGAAGACTTACAGGAAACGTTTGACCTCTGTCATTGCCAACAAAGGATATATAACAAAGTATTGAGATGAACTTTTGATATTGACCAAATACTTATTTTCCACCATAATTTGCAAATAAATTCTTTCCAAATCAGCCAATTTGATTGTCTGAATTTTTTTTCTCATTTTGTCTCTCATAGTTGAGGTCTACCTATGATGCCAATTACAGGCCTCTCTCATTTTTTTAAGTGGGAGAACTTGTACTTTTTTGCCCCACTGTAACTGTGTTTGGTTAGTGCCTTACTGAATAGAACCACAGAAAAATCCTGCTTGTGCTGTTTTTGGGTGCCTCTGTCTTCATTGAATATTAGCAGGTCGAAACAAGTAAGTTCTGTATTAAAAAACATATACCTCCTTTTGTTTGACAAGGAAGACATCAATAAAATTCCTCTGATCATTGACATCTAGTTGTTTCCTCTGCTTGGTGAAGGTTTCTCGGATAAAAGTGTGCATTTCCTGTATGTTTGGATTAACTTCTCTGTGACTCCCAGGTAGCCATCGGACCAGAGATGGAAATGCGTTGTACAGCTAAAAAGGTACATACAGTTAGTTTCCTGATGATAAGTAACCATATTTTGTAAACAGAAGAAACAAATTATAGGTTTGTGAAAGATATTTTTAAATGCAGTATAAGTACCTGAATTTGACCTGATATCAGTTCCTTGCAGTCCATGTGCAACAGTCCTGGAGTGTGAAATGAAGACTTTGGACTCTCCTTAGATAGTATTGGAGGGTGCCAAAAAGTTACCCATCCCTGTGGTAGGGATTCCCTGGATAAGAATTCAACTGTTTGATCAAATATTTGATCAAATCGCAGTGGTGGTGACCCATGGCTCTGCCTTTAAAAGGTCCCTGTTTTTTAAGGTATGAATGCTACTACAGAAACGTCTGCAGGACACCTCTTTGAGGTTGAAGCAATATTTATGTACTTGGCAGGAACCTAATCAGCATCCAAATGCAGAAAGCTCCCAGCCAAATGTAGGCCCCAGGCATATTCCTCTTGCAGCTAATGCCCTTATATGCAATGTAGTCCAGAAGGATAAAGGTTTTGAAAGACAACTCGTGAAACCAAGATCAAATGGGAATACCATGTCATGTAAACAGTACAAAGCTGTTGTATACTACAAAAGAACCAGTTACAGTCCCTTGATTTAAATCTTTGTGCGGTGAGTTCAGCTATCTTATGAATATTGTTTGCAGTGATTGCTTCTGCCACATTTAGACCAGACAGAAGTCTCAAGAAGAGTCAGTGACTAAGTCAGTATTACAACAATTGGAGTCAGTACACTACTTTACAATGCTGATTTCTGGACACAGTAAAATAAAATTTTAAGTAAAACTTGTGTGGGCTGGCAAGCGCTACTGCATGCTATACACATGAATGTCCCAATCACAGGCTATTAATTATGATCTTGCTATCTTTGAAGAATTAATAGCAGGCAAATGGGCAATGTAGAAAGCAGAAAATGGAGTCAGCTGAGCAGTAGTAGAACAATAACCTTCTAGAATAATTGCTCCAGTTGAATGTCATTGTGCAGGGGTTCTGTATACACAATAATGTTGTCTAATTGCATGGCCAGATTATGATGAACAGTTGTACTTCAATTGTTCAGTATTCTGTATTTATGGACACCGCACTGTATCATTTCTCTTGATCTGACACAACTTCTTGGTTAATGAGTTTCCTACCTCTTCCCACCTTCCTATTGGCCAGTGACACCACCTTGGAAACTTTAATGAAAAAAGGGGGGGGTGTAGTAGTCCGGAAAGCTATTTGTTTGATGCTTTTCTAATATCATGCTAGAGTTTTGGGGATTCCTTGATTCCTTGGTGCTTTGAAAGGAAACTGAGCTAGTAAGAATATAACTGGAGCTCCCTGCTTTATGGACCACAAGCCAGCTTACAAGCCAAGGATAACCAACTATATCATGCTAAAATATTTCAGTAAAAACAAGCTTACCAAAACCATTGGGGAACCCATAATTCTGATATTATCATTCATTATGGTTAAAAGCCTCCGAAGTTTCAGATCATCATAGTCAAAGCGATGACCAAACAATATGGATGCCATGATATTGGCCAAAGCAGAATTCAATATCATGGTGTTTTCAAATGGTTTTCCTGGAATACAAGCAAAGATACTACTAGCAACTCAACATTTGGTAATAATAAACATAATTCTAAGCAACAAAGGTCAAAAAAGGTAATATAAAGGGGTTACAAAGAAAGGAAGGGTTGAACTTTTTTTTGTCTTGTCTTTGGAAGGTTTTAATAACATATTGTGGCCTGCCAAAGATTGGTGGATGTCTCTGGGTGGACACTGCTACTTGCAGACTTCTGCCTGCCAACCAGAGGTTTGCAGAAGGGCTAAAGGTGATTAAAGGAACTGCTAATGGGTCAGTTGTTTTGATTGGCCCGGGGAGATAAAATGGGGTACTGCCAATGAATAGGGAACAAAGGAAGACACTACCTGAGTATATGAATGTGTAAAATATTTGAAGAATCTGAGCAGAAAATATAGTAATATAGCCCCATCTCCTGGGTACATATATGAGAATCTATAGTGATAGTGAGAACAGTTGATGGGTTCCTTGTGTGAATGGGTTTTTGTCAAACATTATCTTTGCATTCAAACTCAACTCTACTCAAAAACATATGATTTTGTACACATACGCTTCACAGTAGACTCCTGCTTTGTATTAAGTAATTCAATGCAAATCAAAACAGGACAAATGCAGAACTGTCAACCATGCTACACTACTACTGACCTTTGTAGGATTTAAACACTTTTATCAAATGTTGGCACTCTTCAGTGACCTTATCTTCTATTATTCTCTTCCCCATCCCAAAATCTCGCAATGTAGAAAGAGTGAAACGTCTCATGGTTTTCCAGTTATTACCATTAGAAAATACAACACCTAGAGAAATAATAAAATAACACATACATTCTATCAGTTAAGGGCAATTCCAAGCAACACATGAGTGGTTAAAGTCCAACTCAAGCTTCATTTTTGTTATTGTAATGAAGTCAGGCTGCATAGACAGCATTAAAGAAGAAGTATAGTCAGCTATTTTGGTCAAAGTGCACTGTAGGCTGATATAGCTCAGCCAGTCCAGGCTCTGGAAAGATCCTGACTTTAAAGATGTGATCTACCCAGATGCCTGGGCCAGCAGCTGGCTCAGCCTCTAGCGCTCCATTTAGCGCTAGAGAGGCAGACCAGAGAGCCGGAGACTGACAGTCAGCAAACTACACAGTTTACCTTAACTTATGTTCTGTGCAATCCACTGTAGGCAGAATTTACAGAGCTATTCTCATGTCAAGTTGGAAATCCAGCCTTCTAAAGCCACTGTTACTGTATGTTGATTCCTTATATCTATGCATTTTTATAACTGTTTTACCTATTCAAAAACTTCATTTGAACTCCTGCCCACATTAACGAATGGAGGTATTCCAACCTTAGATAAGCAACTGTGGTGTGTTAAGACCTCAGCCTTGGTGTAAAATGATCTAGGATGTCCTATCACCACACAGGGAATGTATTTTTGAAATCTGGCGGTCTTTTTGATCCACAACCTTACCGGTGTGTATGTGCTATACTTCTATGTTAATCTGGTCATAAAATAGAACACAATAAATACAGTATATATATATCCGATTGTTATTACTTGCAGTACATAAAATGGACATTATATGGTGGTGGTCTGCCATTCAGGGTCACTCGCATGGACAGAACAGCTCTCTGGAACTTGTAAGCTGAAAAGCAGGGCTCAGCTGGTGAGCAGGAAGGTCAGGGACTACATTTCCCAAGAGAGGTAGCGTGTGGGTGGGTGTAAGGGACCGCCTGGCGGTACCACTAGCACTCCACTGAATAGGCGTCCCCAGCGCACGGAATCTAAGTCCCAGGGTGCTTGTTCACCAGGGCCCCTGATGGTGGGGATGGACTTGGAGCTCCCCGAGACCAGGTCGTGACTACTGGGTGCGTCCGTCAGTGGTAGTAGTATGCGCCAAGGGCTCCCACGGGGAAGAGTCTGATGTGAGGAGGTCAGAAGACCCCACTGCAAGGGATGGATGGATGGATGAGCAAGGTCAGACGGGCCGGGTCGGTAACAGAGAGGACGGCAAGGTACAAGGCAGCGGGCATAGAATGGTCGGGTCACACGCCAGGTCAGCAACAGCAGGTCAAATCCAATCAGGGGCATTCAGGAGAGAGGTCAGGCAAAGCAAGGGTCAGAACAGGAGAAAGCAGCAAGGTCAGGTATAATCCGGGTCAAAACTTACAAAGGGTACAGGTTCACAGGTTCACAGGATGCAGGGAAGACCAGAAGGCACTGAATGACAGCTCAGGGCCATTTAAATATCCCGCCCTGCGCTGCCATTGGTGCCCAGCGGGCGGCCGCGGCTTCTACTACGCATGCGCGAACTCGAACGCCGCGGCCGGCCCGGACCTAGTGCCCGTGTCCCTGCACAGGGCGGTGCACTGCGCCTGAGCCGGGACCATCGCGGCAGGGATCGAGGAGATCCCTGACAGTGGGGACATATAAATATCAAAGCCCAGGAGATTGGCCAGGAGAGTGCGCGTATTTGTTTATCCTAACTTGTGTGTGAGTCCATTTTACAGTTGTGATTTACTTTGGACACCGGAGCACGGTGGTGACAACAGAGATTGGGCTTTCAACAATAGGTTCAGATTGACATGGAACCCAAAAATTACTAAGCAACCCTTAAGGGGGTAGTGCTACTTACATACCGTGTCCTTTGGTTACGTCCATAAAAACTGGCACATGTGGTCTTTCAGAAAACTCCTCAGCATGGTTGACCAGCGCATCTCTCACTGTCTCATAGCCACACAACACAACCATCTTCTGAGGTCCTATCTGTAGGCTGTACACAGAGCCATATTTCTCAGCAAGCTGCAAAAAAAAAGGGGGGGGGGGTTAATCAGGGCTTTTTTTTAGCTTTTACTGCTTGGCCTGCAGCCTATATTGCTAGCTATTCCCCCCCACATTAACCAGTGTTCTATGATACACATACCTTCCATTTTCATCTCTTTTACACTGATGAACATTGGACAGCCCCATTTAATAATATCTCATGTATACTGGTGGATACTGATAACACCTCTTTTCATAATGATGGTCAACAAAAATGGTGCCATTACATTAGTTATCAGTGTAAATACTCCCTAACATTGATGGTCAGTATAAATACCCCCTTACGTTGGTGATCATTGTAAATACCCCATTACATTGGTGGTCAGTGTAAATACCCCTTTACATTGGTGGCCAGTGTAAATACCCCCTTACATTGGTGATCATTGAAAATACCCCCTTATATTGGTGGTCAGTGTAAATACCCCTTTACATTGATGGTCAGTGTAAATACCACCTTACACTGGAGTCAGTGTAAATATCCCCTTACATTATTATTATTGTTATTATGCAGGATTTATATAGCGCCAACGGTTTATGCAGCACTTTAAAACATAAAAGCAGACAGCACAATTACAATACAAATTAATACAGGAGCATTCAGAGGGCCCTGCTTGTTAGAGCTTACAATCTAAGAGATGGTGGTCAATGTAAATACCTCCTTACATTGGTGGTCAGTGGAGCGGTGCTCCCCTTCATTGGTGATTAGTAGCACCTTAAATTGGTGGTAATTGTGAGAACCCGCTTCCCCTTTACAGTAACAGTCAATGGGAGAAAAAAAAGCCAACCCCCCCCCCCCTTCTTAAATTGGTGTTCAGTGGGAGGAAGACTTGGCTGAAGCACAAGCATTAATGTCGGTAGTTACTTTCCTGGAACAGGAGACACTGTTGGTCCCATCACCGACTCTGCCATAAAATTTTATCACAGAATCTATGTGGGTACCCTCTGACTGGAGATCAATCAATCAAGAATTGTCCATGTTAGAGATGCTGGCTGGGTCCCAGGTGTTATGGCTCTGATACACAAAAATTCATAAATTATGTCAGAATATAACTCAATGAGACACTTCAAATACACAGATATTCTCAGATATTCTCCCAGGCCTCCTTTAACAATAGACCATTTAACCACTTCAAGTCCGGACACTTTCACCGCCTTCCTGCCCAGTCCAATTTTCAGCTTTCAGTGCTATCACACTTTGAATAACAATTGCGTGGTCATGAAATACTGTACCCGTATGAATTTTTTACCATTTTTTGAGACAGATAAAACTTTATTTTGGTGGTATTTATTCACCGCTGGGATTTTTATTTTTTTGCTATATAAATGAAAACGTCCAAACATTTTGAAAAAAAAGTGTTTTTCTTATAAAATTTTGCAAATAAACAATCTTTCTTCATAAATCTTGGCCAACATGTATTCAGCTACCTTTTTAGTAAAAAAAATAATAACCCAAATTAGTTTATAACCAAAAATTATAATTTTTCAAAAAAATGTTTTTACATTTTTATTTTATCTTTTTTTTATATATTTATGTTTTGTTTTTTGTTTTTTAACATACTGTCACCCTAGCAGTACAGTCACCATAGTGACACTGTAGTACTTGTGGGGGGGTGAAGATTTTTTTTTAAACTGATTGCTTTTACACTCATAAAGACTGTAAAAGCAAACATTTCTCCTTCTCTCTGGCAGCATTCCTGCAGCCATTGAGAAATACTGTGAGAACTGTGATTGGTCAGAACTTGTTACATGGTACAAGGCTGTTGTGAATAGTCTTGTACCATATGACCTCTGTGATCATTCACAGATTTCACAAGTAGTAAGCAATGATGTCAGAAGTGACATCTTGCTTACTAACAGGGGCAGACTGACCATTCGAGCGCTCGGGCACTGCCCGAGGGCCCGGGGTCAGTAGGGGGCCCCATGAGATGCCCCTGGTACCTTTCATTGGCTTTTTCATAGGCTTTTTTGGGGGGTCAGTAGGGGGCCCCATGAGTTGTCAGTCCACCCCTGCTTACTACTATTCATGTGATTACTGATTGGCCAATCAGTGATCACATGATCGGGACCTCACACAGAGTACAGTACAGTGAGCTCCGGATCGTGGTGCTGCGTGCTCCCAGGGAGCGTGCACAGGCAGGGAAGCGGGAGGACATTTATAAAAGGCCACCCACTCCTGCACTGCTTCCGCCCGGCCGTTTATGTACATGAACCGATGGGAAGTGGTTAAACAAGAGATGCTAAAAATTGTTGACCAACCAGGTGGCCACAGAAGGACAAGGTAATGTTAACCAAATGCTATGTTGACCGAGTCTAAATGTCCTATTCAACTCTCAGAATTGATTAAAAAAAACGCAATGGTTTCACACAGCCCTGATCAGGAATAAACTGGCCAGTATTGACCAAAAGACTTCCAGATGTCATAAATGTTCATTGTGAAGACACATCATATATGTACCTGGATTGTAAGCGAAATAAAACGTAAAGACAATGAGAGACCTTGAGTATGGTTCTCCCCAAACAACCTTAATAACCAAGTTTAAAGCTTCCAATACATTTTACAATTGTTGAACAGGACAAGAAGAGGCAAAATGTTGGGAACTTTTAGGCTCCATGTGCACTGCAGCTGATAAACTCACATTTAGGAGCTTTTCTGCATTTTTTTCAGCAGCCCCTAAACTTTCCCTAATGTTTTCCTATGTGTCCATGTACACATCGTCGTTTACAGGCAGTTCAGTTTACAGTCGTTTTTTGAACGCACCAAACTTTGTTCAGGAGTAGATTTTATCAGAGTTTCAAAGCCAAACGCTTGTAAATGCGGCTAACCGCACTTATAAGCGTTTGCGTTTGGAATTTTTTTTTAACTCTTCTATTTCCAGATGCTGTCTAGAGCCTTTTTTCATCATGAAAAATGCATGCAAAGCATTTTCCCGGTACTCAAATGGACACAATACTTTGAGGTTTCGCATGAAAGAAAATATGTTAGACACTGTTGCAATAATTTCTGCACAGAAATGAGCTGGAACACATCCAAACACCTAAAAAAAAACCCAGACAGCTAATCTCAACACATACTACTCTCTCTGCTTCTGCTCTCTCTATTTCTCTCAAAATGTTTGAAATAGTTAATCTTTTTCTGTTTTTCAGTGCATTCTGGGCATTTTGGAAGGTCTCCTGAGGTTATCTTTAAAAAACGCTTCTAAACACAAACACACATAAACGCGGTATGCAAACGCGGCTAAACAGACGTTTTTTAACCTACGTTTTCCAGCACTCAGTTTCCATCATTCAGAAGTGTCCCATGTACATGGAGCCCAGGGGCAGATTGACAACTCATGGGGCCCCCGGGCAATAGGGGATCATGGGGCCCCTGTGTCCTTGCCCAAACTCAAAAAAGCCTATGAAAAAGGTACCAGGGGAATCTCATGGGGCCCCCTACTGACCCCAGGCCCTCGGGCAGTGCCCGAGTTTCCAAATTGTCAGTCCGCCCCTGATGGAGCCTTACACCCATTGTCCACAGAGTCAAATATCTGCTGGGATATCAACTGAGTGTTTTCCAATGAGCCACATAGACAATGGCTCTGCATCAAGGATGAATAGATCAAGCCCCATTTACAATCCTTAGGTGTTTACACAGACTGTAAAATTCTTCCATGCAAATGCGAGAGCCAAAACTCCTTAACTAAGCAATATACTCAGATGTATGGAGGTTTAAACAGACATATACATACCTACATATAGATTATTCCTCTTCTTGATATGGTCAAAGGATAAAATTGCATCAATTTTTCAACTACAAAATCACATCAAGTATTAACCAAATATCAGCCAGTTTCTAATAACGTATGCTATGGATGGTGATTATGGGTAGACCATTTGAAAAATATTAAAACAAATGATTTACTAACAATACATACCTACATATCAGAGTGCAAAAAGATATGAGGTATATTATATGAGGGACTGAAATAACGCATGTGCATCATGTGATAAAGTACCATGATGAATTACAGGAATATTCTCCTTAACAGCAACCATTTTCATAATAATTGATAACCGCAGAGATATAATTCTCATCTAATAATAGTTCACAATGTTAACCCAACGCAAACAAATGGACTTTATGAAGAAGGATATCTATGAAAGCCACTTTGATATTTCACCATGACACATATTTCTTTGATGCAATGCTAATTAAATCAGAAGCAGAAAATCAAATCTTCATTCAAGGAACACGACTGCCTCTAGTGGACAGGTAAAAGAACATCTGAAAACTAGAAAAGCTACAATTTGTGGGGAAATTGTGTGAAGTGTTCTTGCCTCCACCAGCAGTCTACAACTGGAGTGGGCGGAGTAACTGGGTGGAGTGGCTTGTTACTCTGCTGCCTGCTCACACACCTGGGTTCCCATGGCAACTCACTCTACAGCAAGGGCAGAGAAGAGCGGTTAAAAACAAACTGCTCCAACTTGCTCACTTCACTGGTGGTTGCCATCTTCAAATGGTTGTAGTTTAAAAATGATAAATCCTACACTGAAGAGCTTTATATTGTGAGAATCACAACACCCGGACCTACATTTTGATGCATAGTATGTCTCTGAAATATTAAAAATGAAGGCACAGTCGCAGTTTAGAAATTGCCCTTCAAATTTGAGGTGGCTAGAGTGGAGTTTCAATGAATGTCTTGAAAATGAGGGCGTGATGGCAGTTTAGAAATCGTGTCCTGATTTTTCAGCTCACAGTCTAGCTTTTGTCAGCTCCCACTCTAGTTTTGAACATTCTGCCATTCATTCCTATGGGACCAATTTCACCACAAAAACGCAGAAATTTTGAAAAACCATTCGGCGAAACGTTCCACAAAGTAATAGCACACCAGTCGGGAACAATCCGCACGTTTCGGTATATTACTGTCTATGTAGTGTAAAAACTGTGGGAGGAGTTAGGGTTGTAAATTTGGCTATAATAATAAGAATATATATGTGAGATAACAGTAAGTGGTCTTGCCATGCAAGAACACTTAATAAGAGCATATCCTGGCCTTTTGCTTAGAAAAAGAGAAGAAAATAACTTTTGTTTACTAAAAAAAACCCATACACCTTTTGCTAACTAAAGAAGACACTTTTGCTGGCTAAAAGGGAGTGCTAATTTGTCGTATTGGGTTGTATAATAGAGTTGTTTTCCTCTATTGGTATGCTGTAAACTCATTATTCTTAGGACACATTTAAAGTGTGTTTCAGTTTGTATTATATCAGAAGAACTTTTCCTAACTCCCTTCAGGAGTTGTGGGAAAATATACTGAATACTGAAATATAATATTTTGCAAATCCCTGATAAATCAAGGGTTTTGTTATTTTACTTTGCTATTGTATACATTTTAACCACTTGCCCTCCAGAGCCTGAAGGTGTGTAACTTCCTCATTTCACTTCCTCACTACTTTCGGAGGCCCTGAAATGCCAGGATAGCCCCCCCCCCAAATGACCCCTTTTTGGAACGTTGATACACCAAGGTATTTAAAAAGAAGCTTGGTGAGTATTTTGCAGATCTCATTTTTTCTCACAAGGTTTTGAAATATAAAAAAGGAAAAGAAAAAATATGTTTTTGTTTTCTTTCTTCATTTCCCAAAAACTTGTGGTAAAAAAATAAATTCTTCTATTGACTCAACATGCCTCTCAGCAACTAGTTTGGGGTGTCTACTTTCCAAAAAGAGGTCGTTTTGGGGGGTGGGGGCATTTTATGTCCACTATTATAAGTTTATGCTACACATCATTCACTCTAACCACCTGAAGACCAAGCATTCTGACACTTTTTGTTCACATGAAAAAAAAATCTGTATTTTTTGCTAGGAAATTACTTTGAACCCCAAAACATTATATATTTTTTTTAAAGCAGACACCCTAGTGAATAAAATGATGGGTGCTGAAATTTTTTATGGCACATAGTACTCGCGCAGTAATTTTTCAAACGCAAATTTTTTGAAAAAAAAATACTTTTACTTTTCATGCATAAAAACACTAAATATTGGCCAATTATTTGGTAAAGTATAAAATACAATGGTATGCAGAGTAAATAGATACCAAACATGACATGCTTTAAAACTGCGCATGCCCCGTGCAATGACGACAAACTGCAAACATTTTTAATATCCATAGGCAACGCTTTAAAAGCCTTTACAAGCTACCATTTTAGATTTACAGAGGAGGTTTAGAGCTAGAATTACTGCCCTTGATCTGACATTCATGGTGATACCTCACTGCATGGCGCATCCGCTGTTTACATGTCGGCACAGGGTCAACACTCTCGCACGCAGGTGCACATGCGTGGGGGAGCGAGGGTGCTTTTTTTTTTTTAAGTTATTTTGATTTTTTTTATTATTTTTACACTGTCCCTTTCTTTTTTTATCACTGTTAATGCTATCACAGGGAATGCAATGGGCATTGTCATGTATTCTTTTTTGAGAAATCAGAGGTGTATCAGACTCTAGATATCTCCTCTGCCCTTACATTATCTAATCTCATCAAGATCAGTGTGATCAGATGCTTTCCCAATTTACAAATGGCACTGTTTATTTATATCCTGCGAAATTTCTTAGAATATAGAGATGATTGGCACCATTCTGGTCTCCAATCAGCTCTATGGTCAGCTGACAGAAACACCGGCTGCATTCTCAGGTTCCCCTGATGGCACGGGACTGCCCAAGAAGGCAGTGAAAGGCAGCGGGGGAGGGGGTGTATTGTCTCTCGCTGCTTGTAAAAGCAATCTTGTACCTAAATAGCCACTAGGATTGCTTTTACATAAAAGCCGATCGCCAGCTAAAAAAATGATACCAGGATGATGCCTGCAGCTGTAGGCATCATCCTGGTATAACCATTCAAACTCCAGTGATTTACCAGTACGTCGCTGATCCTTGTTGGGTATATATGCTTTGTTTTTGTTTTTTTATACAGCCTGTGGGCTGAATGAAAAAAAAAAGAGAAGAAATCTCTGCCAGAAAAAGTGTGTGTTATGCCCACCATTAGAATATACTGCCCTGCATCCAACCACTTCTAATGGTGGGCACACATTATGTCGCATGGTGCCACATGTGCCAATTCCAAGTACAAATGTCTAAATAGTGGCACGCTTGAATAAAAATTGTCTACATATAAGGGGTACCACATATAGAAAAAGAATGACACCAAGTCCCAAACTATCTTGCCACTACTCCCCATGTAGTCTGGGCATCTGGGGGGCTCCACGGGACACTTTTCCCTCATAAATCAGAAACTTATATGTATAGCCTGTTGCCCTCTCTCAGGTCTTATACACCTTGACTCCATATCTGGCACGCTTGCTGGGGTCAAATTGTTTGAATGCAAGGCAGACAGAAAAATTAATGAGGGACTCATCAACGCAGATGTTTTGCTGGGGAGTATAGACATCTGCAAATTTTTGGTTAAGGTGATTTATGAGGGGCCGAATTTGTGGAGCTGGTCAAATTCATGGTCACCCCGAGAACAACACATTATACTCTCATTTTTTAGTAGTGCCCATGTTGAGGGTTAGGCCCTGAAAAAAAATTAAATTTGTAAACCATAATGGGTTTCCATGCATATGGTCTGGCAAGGTTTGAATTTGAATAAATGCATATAAATTGCTTTGATCTACAATCAATGCATACAGATCTTCCATGAAAAAGAGCTCCAAAAAATCAAGGGGAGGAGTTAAATTGGCTGTTTCCACCTGAATTCTGGGTTGGGCAGTGAATGGGGAAAGTATGGGTGCTGCAGAATTTGTGGGCTGACAATCGGGATTTGCAAGCACATCTGAGAGGACACTAGGGGCTCTACGGGCCTGTGTGCGAATTCTTGGTAGTTGTACTTATGTTTGCCACCGCACCAGCTTGTACTGCACTTATGGGACTCGCCACATCACCAAGATACTGCAGTGCTGGTATGTGAAAGACCAGGATGTACTAGACCGCTGGTACTCGCCAGTTCACCAAAAAGGTAGAGTGCCACTAGTACTGGCACTCTGCTGCATATGAGAGTCATCAACATTTACCAGCAAGTGCTCACAGAGATCAGGCCTGATTCTGCAAACACTGCGGTTTTGTGTGCAATGTATCAAGTGACAGTGACCTACTAACACTGCACTTGCTGGTGCAGAAGGGGGTGGGTAAGCGGGGGGGCTAAACGCAGGTGCTGGCAGGTGCCGGGGCTAATCCCACTAATGCTACGGTTTGGGGGACGCTATACTAAAGTGAACGCTGGTATAGTGCTGATCTGATCAAAGATATTGATCCGTTCAGACACTATACTAGCAATGGAGGTTTATTGTGTATAAGCGTGTTCCTGGCAATCAAGGGGTTATATGTGATTTTTGGTGTACTGACGGGCAATCTGACGCTATCTGGGAGGGGCGTGAAAACCACGGGAGCGCGAATCATGTATATATACATGATATTTGTCACCCGTGCCGCCCTGTAACAGTATTTCTACAATAGGGCGGTCAGGAAGCAGTTACAGAAGCGGTTTGTGTTACGGTGCTGCGTTACTTTAACTGACAATTGCGCGGTCATGCTATGCTGCACCCAATTTATATTTACATCCTTTTTTCCCCACAAATAGACCTTCTTTCGGTGGTATTTGGTCACCTGTGTGTTTTTTATTTTTTGCGCTATAAAAATAAATAGGCAACAATTTTGAGAAAAAAAACAATATTTTTGACCTTTTGCTATAAAACATGTCCAGTAAGAAAATTGAAAAATCAAATTTCATAATAAATTTTGGCCAAAATGTATTCTTTTACATGTATTTGCTAAAAAAAAAATCCCAATATGTGTAAATTAATTGGTTTATGTAAAAGTTATAGTGTTTACAAATGGCAGTATAGATACTGGAATTTTTTGGATAGGGCGGACTCGCGCCCCCTACCCGGAAATGCAGGATTTATTTACGTAATCCTGCACACAGGGGCTGCCTTGCCGCAGTGTATGTACTGTGGGCGGTCCCCTAGTGGTTAAAATATATATAAATATTTTTGTATACAAATAAATAATGTATTTATGAATCAAATTGGTGATATTTGTATATTCTGTAAGAAATCACATTGATAAAAGAATTCAGGAATTGTGGTGGTTTATCAAGTTGTCTGTATTATTTAATATTATTGATTAAGCTATTATGACAGGAGTCAGACACCGCCCAATTCATTAATAATTCATTATTCATAAAGCACCACATTACCCTAAAAGCACAACACAGGGGTGGACGGAAAGGTAATAAGCATCACGCAGGGCTCTGCCATTAAGGAACGTCTATGGTGATAACAAATGCAGCCGGAGCTGTCCTTGTCATTTTGCCTGCTGCCTTGGTACATTTTTTCTTTCTTGTAATGAACTGCACTTTGTGTATGCTGTGTATACTGTATGTGTGCTAGTGTCAACATTCTACAAAAAAACCTTAGGATTAACCCCCCTGGAGGTATTCCTGAGTGTAGCTTGGGTTTAAGTTTCAGTACCAGAAGCCGTAACCCCGAGCTACACTTGGGACTACCCTGCAGCATTGCTCTGAGATCCCTGGATCCCGCGGTCCAGCGCTGCCCTCCCGCTGCGTCCTCGGCCATGTCCTCCGGCTGATGCGGGCATCCATGGTCCGGGTTCCGTTCCCTGTGAGCGTTGGGACATACAGGGATGGAACCAGCGGGAGATTCAAAAATGTCAAAATTTTACATACACATAATACACTAAAAAACATTACTGTATCAAGCCATTTCACATACATTTTGTCCCTACTGCTTTGTCCTGTGCCCTGCCTGCATTTTTACCGTTCTGCCTGGAAACTGAGAAACGTTCATGGCATCCAAAAAGTGACCCTTTAGATCTAAAGCGGTTTTAGACCAGCTAGAGAACAGCGATAGTAAATCAGAACCACTTGCAGAATTGAGTGATAATGATTTGTGGGGAAATTCGTCATCAGACACTGAAAACGATTTTGCGACTTTGCTCAGTGATGTGCGAACTTGGCGCTATATTTCAAATTTCAGTGTTTTTGGTTTGATTACATTATTGAATAAAATGTATTATTATTATATTATTATTTTTTATGATCATTTATTATTTTATAATTTATGATTTCGTGTTTCAAATTTTATCATACCCGGGATGTTTACTAGACTCTTGTTCGGACAGATTTTTGTGAGTTAATAATAATTACAGGCCTCCAATAAAAAAAACAACATATTTCCATAGAAAACAATGTACCGCTCTGAGCACAGAAATACTGACATAATCAGACCGCTAGGGAGGTTAAGAAAGTATTTATCAGTGGTTATCTACAATAGGGGAAGGGCTAGAATCAGTAAATCCATGCATGTCCCCAGATACCCCTCACATTTGGACTGTATTCAAGTATAATGTTATCAGCATTCTTGTGCTGTTAAAAACAAGCTTGATTGCATAAAAAAACCTAATGGTCTAAATTATGTGTCCAATAGTACAAAATAGCTTTTTTTTTACTTTCTCTGTACTGTGAAGAACATTTATAAATTAATATAGCTGATGTGAATGAGAAGGGAATAATGAGAATTTCTCACATAACAGGTGTTTTCTGTTTGTTAAACTCCAGGCAAAAGGAGACACAAACTAATGTAAAACATATATGAGTATAGTGCAGGGGCGAACTGACCATTTGGAAACTCGGGCACTGCCCGAGGGCCCGGGGTCAGTAGGGGGCCCCATGAGATGCCCCTGGTACCTTTTTCATAGGCTTTTTGAGTTTGGACAAGGACACAGGGGCCCCATGATCCCCTATTGCCTGGGGGCCCCATGAGTTGTCAGTCCGCCCCTGGTATAGTGTGTGTCTTAAACTAACCATGGATGGATCAAAATTTAGCTGGTTCAGCAGTGAATGGTTGAATTTCGATCCATTTGTGGTCATTCCCATTCAATAGAAGTTGATCTAACGAACAATCTCTGTCGAGCAGGTATGTTGGAAAGTGTTCATTCAATCATCCAATTGGCAGCAGTGCTGGCTGATCAGTGTATTCTGACAGCAGAGGAGTCCCTGTTGTCAGAATACAATAGCACAATGGGGAGGATTCCTCCATCCATCTTGCTTATGTGGACGAGGGAGTCCATTTGTGTTTTCTCGATTAATCTGCTAGTCGATTAAAATAAAAATGACCCATCTATGAGCAGTCTAAGAAGCCTAATCACCTGATAAGTATACATCAACTACTTTCTTCGCCTCAAACCCAAGTCATAATTTTACACATATAGCAAATATTAGTGGAGAGAGAAATTAACCCATAGTTTGGCTTGTAGAGGAAAAAGCCCCTTGTTCAGTTCATCAAAAATTTAAATCACATAAAAGGTATCCATGAATACACAGGACCCAATGGACAGATTATGACAATACACATTTTGAATAACACCTTTTTATGAATCAGTTCAGGAAATTCTGCAGAAAACTTAAAAATAAGGAGAAAACTCCTTAAAGCCCAAGTGCAGCCAAAAACAGAAAAATAAATAAAGTCAGTAGGATGTGTCTCTTGTGATGATTCCTCTTCTGTTAGTAGCAATATATCCTGCCCAGGGGTGGACTGACCATTCAAGCACTCGGGCCCTGCCCAAGGGCCCGGGGTCAGTAGGGGGCTCCATGGAAATGCCCCTGGTACCTTTTTTATAGGCTTTTTTGGGTGTGCTTTGAGTGTGGGCAAGGACACAGGGTCCCCATGATCCTCTATTGCCCGGGGACCCCATGAGTTGTCAGTCCACCCCTGATCCTGCCCGACCACCCATGCCATCATAAGCTCCCAGAGTAATGGGGATTAATACAACAAAAGGGCTGTCAAAGGCTCTCAACAAGGGATCCCAACTATGCCCATCCTTTCCTCCCAGCTCTGCCATTCATAAAAGCCATACTAGAGCTTCTATGAATGAAACAGGATCTAAGAATGGAAGATGGGCAGATGATTGATAGTTGCGCCTCCTCCATTCATCCATAGTCCATACTACAGTTAAGACTGAAGAGAAGAAAATGTGTGTAAATTTCTGGCAAATGACAGCATTGGCTGCTTGGCTGCTTTACTTTTGTTCAAACAACCGGGGATTCCCTTCATCTATACCAGATAGACCATTCTAGATAAGGGTCTGGTATAGAAGTTAATTGGAGGCTCCACGCAAAAAAAAATAAAAATAAAAATAAAAATGTGGGGTTTCACCGAAATACTACCTCAGACCCTTTGGGTTTAGTATATATTTTAATCTTTTTTCTCACAAAAAAAAATAAAGAAAAGCATGGGGTCCTCCAAAAAATCCAGAACAGACCCTTATTCATACATGTACCCTGGCAGGCCAGCAAAGGTAGAAAAAATGTATGCCCCCTCCTTTACCATTCCAGGCGACATGCCCTCAAAATGGGGGGTACCCAAAAAAGAGGACCACTGCCCAAAATGGTGTGAGGTCCACCAAATTCTATGTATGGCCCCTTGAGATCAGCTTTGGATTTTAGGGGGGAATCACACAAAAGAAAATCAAGAAGAAAAAGTGCAAGGTCCCCTGTGAAATCCACTTCAGACACTTATATAAGCACAAAGCATGAGGGGGTGAGCATGCACCCTCACCCCCTGAACCATACCAGACCAAATGCCTCAACATGAGGGGATACCTTGCCAGGGGTAACTCTGGGGTAACTCTGTTACAAACAGAATAAAGCAGCTGGGAGCTGTCATTTTATATATATTAATTTTATGAGGAATTTGTACCTAATGTGATAAAAATGCGAGTATCTATAAAGTTCTGTTGGTCTTTTTTTTTTATTGTTCAAAGAATTCTTCTGTGCAGTTCCAAATCCCCCATGTCATTTGTTTGACAATCCCTTCCCTATTAGTTTAGAAAATGGCCAATACTGTTATTTAACATGCTGTTACTCCTATTGACTTCAATGGGCTTCGGATTTGGCACCCGAACTTTACATTGTTACCCAAATCATGTTTGAATCAAACCCAGGTGTGTTTGGCTCATCGCTAGTGAGCAGGTACAGTGGTGCAGCAGCAGGGTGAAAGAGTTGGGCCTGGGAGAGGACATCTAGGCTGCTAAGTGGTGCAGCCATGGTGGTCTGGATAGAACTGCAACTAAGTCCAGACCATGGTCTGCCATTTACCGATGCCTAACATACACTGCAACAACAGTTGAAAATCCAAGATCATACCTCATGAAATGTTATATAAGGTTTATTCATATTTATAATGTGCATATTTCCAATAATAGGCAAACATGGTGGTCCAGGAGGATAATTTGGATGAACTTTCTTCTTCTGTCTGAAAAAAATTGCCAGAAGAACACAGATGACAAAGGAGAGGCCAACTGTAACTGGATCCGTTAAAAACATGTCTGCATCAAAGCCTGGAGATAAAAATAGAAATGAAAATCAGAAACTGAACAGAACAAAATGAAAGCCAAGTAAGGAACTCAGAGAGGCTGGGAAGCAAATCTTTTTATCAGTAAGTAGTGGACATGTTCCCTGGCTCACCTATTAGACCAATCATGTGTGTTATGCTGTGAGAAATGTCCAAGGATGGCATAGACACAATCTTTTCCACCCCCTGTCAGGAATGGACTTGCCAATAATGGTGGGACTCACCTGCCTTGTGGGCTGCAGTACCAGGGCTGGCCAGCGGGTGCTCTCAGCAACCAGAGGTTCACTTCGGCAATTAGCCATCACCTGGGGCTGATTGCAGGTGTATTTAAGGGATGGCCAGACCTGCAGTCTGTTCCTTGGTGTGTGTTTTTCCATGGGCCCCTGTATCTTGTTACCTGCATTCCTGTTCCTGTTCCTGCCTGACTGACTCGTTGCCGACCCTGCCTGATCCTGACCTCTGCTGACTTCTCCTGTTTGATCCCTGGCTTGTGACCCCGACCATTCTCTGCCTGACCCCCTGTACCTACCTGCCCGTTAGTTGCTGTACCTGGCTCGTGACCTGACTACTCTCTGCCTGCTCCACCTGTTCCTACCTGCCCGATTGTTATTGACCCGGCCTGCCTGACTACGCTTGCATTGTATGTATTGTTATCTGTGGGTGGTTTGGTTTGGTTTGTTTGCACTGTGTTTATGTTTTAGTACTGCACTGCGTTTTGTATTGTTAGTATTAATAAATTATATTGTTTATAACATATCTGAAGCCTGCGTTTCCCTGCGGCAGTTCACATACCTCTGGCCATACCCGGAGCCCTGACACCTCCCTTTGTGTCATTAATTATATACTTTGGTGAAATGTTCCCTCCTGTAGTTTTGTTGGTGTGGCTTTTTAAGGTAGTGCTAGACCTTGTAGCTAAGGATTCTTTGTGGACCTCAGAATTTATCCTTACTTTAAGGTGTGATGGCTGTAACAGTGGGTGAAGAGTGCTTTAAAGAATGGTCTCTAAAAGCAAGATCATTAGAAACTTTGAGTATATAACATAACCAATGTGTTTTGAGGGTTTGGCCTCTTTTTCAAGGCTTAAAGTATAACAAAAGGCAAAACGTTTTTTAAATAGAATGGAGAGGGATTAGAACACTTGTCGGTTTTTAATTGCTGTCTGTGCCCTCGAGACTTCATACTATTTGCCCTGTTCACTGTTATAATCAAAAGTAAAAGTAGAAGAAAATCCCAAATTTTGGGTTGACATCAGAACACTAGTAGAGAGGAAACAGTCCAATGGAGACACTAGTTTTGGTGACACAATGGGATTTCCTCAATTTTAAGGGTTATTCTCTCACTTCTTGTTTTGGCTATGGGACAGAACGTAAAGGGAAATCTTCCCAATGCCACACAGGTGGCAAGAAAAAAAAAAATTGAGATGGGTTATAACCCCCCTTGCTCTATCCAAAATGAACTAAAGTCTTGCCTTTAGTTTCACTTAAAAGCTTGGAGCTATATATCAGTACATGGTTCAGGAACCAGGGTGGGGCACCTTGGGGAAAGTTGGGCTTGTAATCTATTAGTGTGAATGTGCTTTAAATGCTGAATCACATTGATTATGTTATGTATATAATTATTTAAAAAAAAAAGATTTCTAATGATCAGAATATTCTGAGATTTTTATGTATCTTGACCCATATCTACTACTACAGCCATAACATCCTTCTGTAAATAACATGACACTAATCGCAGGAGCACAGTAATTGATTTTAGTTTTGCATCTCTTAAATGTGCATGTTAGTGTGCTTTGGTTTGTTTTCAAAGTATACCTACAGCCAACACTTGCTTTTATTTTTGAGGAAAGGGTTAAGACCCCTGCAGTTTTTTTTGTCATATGTATTCCTTTGGAGAGAATTTGGTTCACTTTCTGTCATACAGACAAAACAGGAAGTGAAAAGAAATCTCTTCAAAATGAGAAAAAAACATCTCTTCTCAGGCATCTGTCTTTGGAATAGGTGTCTTCATTGAAAGAGTTACCCTCACCTCTTGTTCTGGTGACAACTGTAACATTTTACATTTTTTATCACCCCAATTGGTGCACTGAGTAGGGAAGAATTAAACCCCATCAGGTTATTTTTCACTGCCTATCTGGGAGATATTCCTTCATTGTATGTTCTTAGGATGCAATAGGAAATTCTCTGAACTTAATTCCTAACTAGGAAAGTTGTCATAGAATAGGTAATTCAACTGGAGAATTTTCCCTTACTCTTACTTTCCCTTGCTCTAGTGGATTTCCTATTACTTTTTTTTACAATGACAGTGTTCAACAGGACCAATAGAGGTGACTTTGAACTTAACTATTTACAACAATAAAAACCTAATAAATAATCTAGCTCAGTCTTATCTAACGTGTGGCCCAACACAAAATTGCAAACTTTCATAAAAATGTTGATTTTTTTTGAGGGTTAATTTTTTTGTAAAAATGTGTTTATTCTTAGTGAACACATGCAGCCAAAAAAAAAATTTGAGAGTGTCTCTTTACTGGACTTATATACATTTTATCTTCCCAAAGAAAGAATCTCCCACTCTTCACAATCACGTCTTATTCATGTCATCTGTTTTCGGCAGAACCTATATTTGTGAGCAACTACTTTCAAGGATGAAGTACACGAAGGGCAAAAATTAGAAGCAAAGTATCTGATGAGCACCTTGAGAATTCAATGAGAATTGCTACTACATCCATCCAACCAGAAATTGATGGTTAGTTTATCAAAAACAATGTCAAATATTGCTCTAGTTTTATGTTGCCCTCTTTTACTTTTATAATAAAAAATATGACAAAAAAAAGTTTTACTACTCATACAGATACATTATCTATATCAATGATTGTTAACTTGTGATTTGTCTGACTTTTTATGCTCATCAACCATCTTTATTGTTAGTGTGGTTATGTGTGTCCCAAGACAATTTCTCTTCTTCCAATGTGGCCAGGAAAGTCAAAAGGTTGGACATTCATGGTCTAGCTCTTTCCTGCTTTACACAAATCTTTTGAAAAAAATTATTTTACATACGCTGTTCACCAAGGGCAGTTTTATGACTGCAGAAGACAGACTACAGAAAGGAGTACATGTGGTGAAATGAGTCTGCGGCTCAGAAATTGTACTGTCTGCTTAGATCTTTCATTATACAGCAGATTTAAGCCAGTCCCCACTAGGCAGGGTAGCTTTTAAGTTCTGAGGTGTCAAGAAACACCTGAGGTGTCAGGAAACATCCTTCAACAATCTTCTTACTGTATATAACAATGTCCCTTTTGAAAGGACCTTGCTATATAAAGTACATGTCTTTATTATTTTGGAGATCATCAGGGGGCCATTTTAAAGCATATCTAAATCCAAGATATAGTTCAACTAACTAACGCTAGATGTGGTGGCTGAATTAGTTTGCTTTGCTTAGGCTTTTTTGACTTTTTTTTTTACCTGGTAATTAGGGTAGGGCTTGATGTTTGAGTTGAACATAAGTTGGACTTGAATGATGGGTGTTCGTGTGTTTGGGGCACACAGAAACAGTAAGGGCGTTCGGCGGGATCCCACAGCGCACTGCGCCCTGACAGTACATTGTGATTGGCCAAAGCAATGCACCTGACCACAGGTGCAATGCTTTGGCCAATCACAGCACATGATGACCTCACAAGGGGGCATGGCCACCCAGTGAAGTCAACTGGGAGACATCATCACAGTAATTAAGAACCGTCAGGCTGGCCCAGCTGTCAGACGGCAGGAGCCAGTATCGAGAGCAGAGAGTTTCTTTTTTTTTTAGGTCTGCAGGCATCATGATTAATGTTGGGTCTACTTCATGGGACATTTTTTTTATTTTTGTTTTTAAAAAAGGACTTATCTTGTCAAAGACTGTCTTCTCTCATTTTCACACTGCACTTCACTAAATCCATACCATGTACCCCATACTTATTCACATGGTGGGGGGGCTGGGATCTGGGGACTCCCTTGTTAAAGGGGACTTCCAGGTTCCGATAAGCCCCCCGCACACAGATCCCCACAACCATTGGCTGTGGTTGTGGGGAAGAGGCCCTTGTCCCCATCAACATGAGGACAAGGAGCTTTGGGGGGGAGCCCCCCTGCCCCAAAGCACCCCCCCATGTTGAGAGCATGTGGCCTGGTATGGTTCAGGAGGGTGGACACTCCTTTGTCCCCCCTTTCCTGGCCTGCCAGTCTCCATGCTCAGATAAGGGTCTATTTTGGTGTGGGGGTTCCCCTCAAAATCCATACCAGACCTGAAGGGCTTGGTATAGATGGGGGAGGGACCCCAATCCGATTTTATTTGCTGAGAATTCTGTTTACATTCATCTGTCAGCGTGGAGCCCTGCTGAAAACTGAAACATTAAAGAATGTTTTCACTACTAAAATACTGCATGACTTCTTAATATAACTCATGCAGTATTTTACTAGTTGTGCGGTATCCTACTACATACTCAGATGCGGTAAGACATCGCTTAGCAAATAGTCCCTGTTCGAAGTTCGTGGTCAAACTTTCGTTATGTTCGAATGTTCGACAGCGAACCGAACGGGGGGGGGGGTTCAGCTCATCACTACTGGCAATCATGTAAATAACACATTTACTGTAATCTGGATAGCTATGCTCACTCATTTACTATAACCATGGAGATAGCCAAAGTTTCCACCCAATATTGACTTCAAACTTCCAAGTACCTTTTTCCTAATTGATATACAGCTGTCCCATGACCTAACTCTTTTCCAGCCTGTCTGTAGGGAAACAGTGGCAGGAGGAGCTTCTAGTCCTCTGCTGCTGGTCACAAATTCAAAATAAAAATAAAAAAACAGCCTTTGGGATTCAGAGTAAACATAAATAATTTATATTGTCAAAACTGTTCTGGGCTCACAGAATGAAACAGGAAGGCCTGAACGTATCATCTCCACATGGCCAGTCTGGAAGCCATTTTGTTCTGTATATTCTATTTTCATGATGTCTGAACACAAACCTTAAGCGCAAACATTCCAAAGTCATTACAGCTTATGTTCCCACGTTATAAATTTGGGGGGAGGTATGGTGGTATCAGACAGGTACAAGGTAAAGGCTAGACATGATACCAAGTTGTAAGATAAATGGACAAGTCCATGTCTAGATTGAAGAAAGGACAAAGAACTGTTCACAAGGATTTTTTTTTTCTCCGTGAACCTCTAGAAAAAGAGTGCATATTAAACTTTACATTTGCATATGGTGTTATTATTATTATTTGACGGAAATCTTTTAACCAAAAATGTCAGTTGTATTAATATAAGCATTGCATGAAGTAAATACTTGTTTACTTAAGTAATTTAGGTTTATATTACTATATTCAATTTCTGATGACATATATATTTTTTCTATATAAAATTAGTTTAAACAATTAATACATATTGGTATATTGTGGATATTATGTTTTTAACATTATAAAGAATTAGTTTGAGTTCATTATATTACAATGTTGGTATGTTACAGAAGACATGAGATAATAGGAAGTCTCAATAATTAATGACCTCAACTTTTTGTAAGATATATAGGTAGATTTTTTTTTTCTCCAGTATCACTTGGGTAATACATTATTTGCAGTGACATGGGTACCAGTCTGAAACCAGCCCTGTCAGAAAAGCAGTTATCTCTAATATTCATGATATTCTTACTAGCAAAGGTTAACTACAGAAGACATGTCAGAGAAACCCAAAATTATTCCTAATCCTATACTGCCCCCTTCAGGTAATTAGGAAAGAAAATTACACCTAGTCTGACGTCACATTTAGGTGAGATAAGATTTGCCCACCTAGGTTTTATGAGGGATAAAATTAGGAGATGGACAGAGTCGAGGGACACATCAAAAAAAGACAGGACATCATAAGACAGGGGACAAGGGACAACAGATGGACACAGACACACCCTGAAGTAAGCTGACTGAAAGGGGACATCACTGACACCATAGAGTCCATATTGGTAACTGCAACGCTCATTTTCTTCAGCTAACTTGTACTAGCCTTTTATCTCCAGCTAAATTGATTTGTCTGATACCTGTTATGGTTAGCACAGGAGTTGATGTGCGGTAATTTTAACTGCAGTATAAATTATTTCCGTTTTCGTTTTAAATATCCCCCAAGTGAATGTATAAGTTTATACAGTCAGGTCCATAAATATTGGGACATCGACACAATTCTAACATTTTTGGCTCTATACACCACCACAATGGATTTGAAATGAAACAAACAAGATGTGCTTTAACTGCAGACTGTCAGCTTTAATTTGAGGGTATTTACATCCAAATCAGGTGAACAGTGTAGGAATTACAACAGTTTGCATATGTGCCTCCCACTTGTTAAGGGACCAAAAGAAATGGGACAGAATAATAATCATAAATCAAACTTTCACTTTTTAATACTTGGTTGCAAATCCTTTGCAGTCAATTACAGCCTGAAGTCTGGAATGCATAGACATCACCAGACGCTGGGTTTCATCCCTGGTGATGCTCTGCCAGGCCTCTACTGCAACTGTCTTCAGTTCCTGCTTGTTCTTTGGCATTTTCCCTTCAGTTTTGTCTTCAGCAAGTGAAATTCATGTTCAATCGGATTCGGGTCAGGTGATTGACTTGTCCATTGCATAACATTCCACTTCTTTCCCTTAAAAAACTCTTTGGTTGCTTTTGCAGTATGCTTTGGGTCATTGTCCATCTGCCCTGTGAAGCGGCGTCCAATGAGTTGTGAAGCATTTGCCTGAATATGAGCAGATAATATTTCCCGAAACACTTCAGAATTCATCCTGCTGCTTTTGTCAGCAGTCACATCATCAATAAATACAAGAGAACCAGTTCCATTGGCAGCCATACATGCGCACGCCATGACACTACCACCACCATGCTTCACTGATGAGGTGGCATGCTTAGGATCATGAGCAATTCCTTTCCTTCTCTATACTCTTCTCTTTCCATCACTCTGGTACAAGTTGATCTTGGTCTCATCTGTCCATAGGATGTTGTTCCAGAACTGTGAAGGCTTTTTTAGATGTCATTTGGCAAACTCTAATCTGGCCTTCCTGTTTTTGAGGCTCACCAATGGTTTACATCTTGTGGTGAACCCTCTGTATTCACTCTGGTGAAGTCTTCTCTTGATTGTTGACTTTGACACACATACACCTACCTCCTGGAGAGTGTTCTTGATCTGGCCAACTGTTGTGAAGGGTGTTTTCTTCCCCAGGGAAAGAATTCTTCGGTCATCCACCACAGTTGTTTTCCGTGGTCTTCCGGGTCTTTTGGTGTTGCTGAGCTCTCCGGTGCGTTCCTTCTTTTTAAGAATGTTCCAAACAGTTGTTTTGGCCACGCCTAATGTTTTTGCTATCTCTCTGATGGGTTTGTTTTTTTTTTTTAGCCTAATGATGGCTTGCTTCACTGATAGTGACAGCTCTTTGGATCTCATCTTGAGAGTTGACAGCAACAGATTCCAAATGCAAATAGCCACTTGAAATGAACTCTGGACCTTTTATCTGCTCATTGTAATTGGGATAATTAGGGAATAACACACACCTGGCCATGGAACAGCTGAGAAGCCAATTGTCCCATTACTTTTGGTCCCTTAACAAGTGGGAGGCATGTATACAAACTGTTGTAATTCCTACACCGTTCACCTGATTTGGATGTAAATACCCTCAAATTAAAGCTGACAGTCTGCAGTTAAAGCACATCTTGTTCGTTTCATTTCAAATCCATTGTGTTGGTGTATAGAGCCAAAAAAGTTAGAATTGTGTCGATGTCCCAATATTTATGGACCTGACTGTATATACAGTATATGACAAAGTAGACAACTTAGTGGAACATTTGACCTCAGATAGATCCTAAGCTGATTGGATTGGCCTGTGTATGGTATTCCAAATCAATTCATGCCAAGGTACACATTCAGCTTTGAATATCTGGTTGTAGAGAGATCACATGGTCGATTTGCATAGCTGTTGCTACATGTTGCTAAGTTACTGATAGCTTCTTACACTGCATTTCTAGACAGTTGATTCTAATTCACTAATATATGAATATTTGAATTACTAAAGTAATTGCTGGTTTGAATGTCTAACCATTATTTTTGATTAGATCATTGTACTGTTATTTTGAATTGTTTATTATTTAAAATCACCTATTATATTTGATTATCATTTTGCACTGATTTTTATTATTAATAAATATATATTTTTGCACATTATTGCTTTTTATTTCGTCTTCAAATTAGTGAAAATAAAGAACTCGGATATCAGTTAATTTCTGAAAATTAGTAGGGAATTTACTTAATTACAGATCCCTGCTTGTTTTCATAAATTACATACTGATTATTTTCTCGGAGCTAAAGTTCTGACAAGATCAATAAATTGTTTTAAATTGTTATACAAATATATATTTGAAAGCAAATCTATATAATTTTTTGGCAATAACATGGTGTGGGTTGATTTCTGCCAGTCACAGCCTGTGTCACGCCCCTCCAGCCTAGAATAACAGGGAGGAGAATCATCCATCAATCTACATGGAATATCCCCCCCCCATTGTGTTTAGCTGGTTAGTGGGCATGGAGGAGGAGGAAGGGAGTGGGCTGTCATTTACCAATGTGTATATGTCCACATGAGTGACTTTATAGTCACATGGGCTGCTCAGATGTGATAGGAAAGAAATGCTCAGCAAATTATATTATTTTATAAGCCGATATCACCAAAAGGAAGGCATGGTTGTACTAAAAAAATAATATGTACTGTACCTTGTATCCAAAGGCTCCTTTTACACTTGCAGCAGTGTTTACTGTCCCCTGAAAAGTGACCTGCGGTAGATCGATTTCAGGGGACAGTGAAAGCTGTTTTTCAGGAGTTTTGAAGTGCAGAACTATGCTGGAGCTGTGAGGCAAGTGTTTGCCTCATTGTTGTGCTGCAGTCAAATTCCATTATATTGGGGAATTTTACAGGCTCTGCCTCTTGTCAACCTCGGCATGCCATGCTACAATTCCAGCACTGCAATGCAAAGCAGCAATGTGTACACACCTGAACAGCATCATATCCTCTTGTAGGTGGCTAGTTGAGGGACAGTAAAAATGCTTTTGCTGATTAAACAGGCTCCTATCATAAATGTTAAAAAGGTGTCAGTTTCTATACAGGATGCAATATCTGATTGGATGAACTTTTATTCAAGGACTGACGTGCCACACACCCCTGAACTATGCACTCTGTATGTAGTGTACCCCTGAACTCTGCACTTTGAGCACAATGTGCCTCCCTGAACTCTGCACTCTGGGTGTAGTGCACTCCTGAGCTCTGCACTCTATGTGTAGTGTACCCCTGAATTCTGCACTCTGTATGTAGTGTACCCCTGAACTCTGCACTTTGAGCACGATGTGCCTCTCTGAACTCTGCACTTTGGGTGTAGTGCACTCCTGAACTCTGCACTCTTTGTGTAGCACACTCCTGAACTCTGTACTCTGTATGTAGTGTACCCCTGAACTCTGCACTTTGAGCACAATGTGCCTCTCTGAACTCTGCACTCTGGGTGTAGTGCACTCCGGAACTCTGCACTCTTTGTGTAGCACACTCCAGCCTACAAATGTACATATTTGCCAGCACACCATGGATCTCTGATATGGTCCAAAAAAGTTTTTTTTACCGAAAAAAGATCACATCACAAAAGAATGTGCAATGTTTCAGAGCCACGCAGGTCCCCTTTGTCATGCATGTGATGACATCAGGCATTCTCCAGCCTGCCAAAGTTTAAGGAAAGCCTATACTAAAGGAGCTCTTAATCTGTAAGTGTAAGCATCAAATAGTTGCAGCGCTACCCCCTAAGGGGTCGCTGGGTTTTGGGTCCCCCTAAAACTCTGCACAGCCAGGCAACACACATTTTCTTCCACACTTTGTACACTGGAGACAGAAAACAGTTCTTGAGCTTGGTTTTGTTTTGTTTTATTAAGGGATTAACAACTTGGATAGGGTCTAGGAGTATAGGGATGCCCAAGGAAACTGCAAATTTGAGGACAAATTAGAGCAACTATATACAAAAAATGTGGACAAAAATGTCTCTTCAGAGCATCCAAAGCTCTTTGGTGTAGCTCCTCAGAACCCAAATGAATCCTCCTTTTCACCCAGCTGCCTGAGGGTATTCCCTGAGCAAGGGGGGCTCAAGAACTGCAGAAGACTAGTTGAGTATTATACCTGACCACCCTCTCCCCTTATTTGGTCCAGGGGGTGTAGGAGTACTCACTCTGTTTTTCCTGTTTGCTTGGTGGGTTGGTGGCTGCCTTCAGGCCTTATGCTGGGCTAGCTCCTTCCCTGCTTCACAGGCCATACCCCCAAGGAGACAATGGGGCAGAGGAGATCCTCTCTTCCAGAATCCTGCCTGAAGGTGGGATTCCCTCCTAGGCTCCTTACTCCAGCCTTCCTCTCAGTCCATCTTTCACCCGACGCTGCCCTAACTCTCCCAGGCTCTGAGATACTTAAGGGTTGCCTTGGTCACCATGCCCAGCTTCCTGCCAGGGAATTGACCAAGGTCTCTCAAGCATACAGATCTGAGCCTCCTCCCCTCCCTCCTGCACAAAGTTCCCAGGTTTCTGCAGAGGTGAGAGGGCTCCAGAAGCCCTAACCTGATAGGACCTCCTGGCCTGTCTGGAGGTGAACACCTGTCTCACTCACAGACTGACTCATCCCAGGCTGCTACTCAGCCTCTGTCTAAAAAAATTTATCTAGTTAACCTTGAGGGCGTTACACAGTCCTGAAGCATACTTAAGCCTGCTAAAACCTTGTTTAAAGAATATGTTATCCCAAAATTTTATATTCTGATATGTATCTGTTGTACCATGTCTTTGTGTTAAAAAGTATCCTGTTCTCTTTGTATTGCTTCCTTTTTGTGAAATCAATGGCGTTCCTGTCAGTCCTCCAGCTCTCCAATTTCAAACTGACCACACTAGGCTTGAGAGCACATCCATCTCAATGTGGTCTGTTTTCTGGTTCTGCTGAAATAACAGCTTGCTTGTCCTACAATGGCCAAGAGTTATGCTGACATGTACCCCTGCATGACCAATCACTGGGAAGATTGGTGTCCTGCTGTTTCTCAACCCCCACCTCCCTAAGCCCTTATGCAGCTGAGAAAATAGGTTACGCACTCACTTATTAAAAAAGGAAAAAAAAAATATTTATATATATTTTTACATCTATGCACAAATGTTTTGCCTTTCATTCCTATTTTAAACTGAATGGGTTGTTTTACAAGGTGAGAGACCACATACTGTATACTTTAAAGCTACGTCCAGCATTCCCATTAAAGTGACACTAAACAATTTAAACAAATGTGTATTCTTAACTCAAAAAAATCCCTTCTTTTGCTCTCAGTTTCCTCCAAATCCTTTATTGTTTGCTGCTGTGATCTGACGTCCTGTTAGAGGGTGGCTACGTTTGTTTTCCATGGTCCCACTGTAAGTAAGAATGTAGCCACCCTCTCTTGATTCACTCCTGATATGGACTATGGACTGTGAGATGTGTAGTGTACATAGATTACTGTACATGGCAGTAACTAATGTGCACTGCTCGTTCCAAAGAAAAAGAAGTACTTGGAAAAGGAGAGGTTTGGGAGCTCAAGGAGGATGTCACAGGAGGCAAAAATCACCGTAAGAAACTATTATTTTATGAAAATATATTACAGGGTCGTTAGGTAGTGAATGTACATGGATTAATTTTGGAAAATAAGGGTATCATTTAGTGTCACTGTAACCACTTGAGGTCTGGAAGACTTTACCACCAGGCCATTTTTTGCTATTTGGCACTGCGCTACTTGAACTGGTAATTGCTCAGTCATGTTGTGCCCATTTGAAATATATGCCATTTTTTTCACACAAATATAGCTTTATTTGATGGTATTTAATCACCACTGGATTTTTTTTTGTTATATAAATGAAAAAAAAGTGTCTAAAAACTATGGTATATATACTGAAATTTGTATTTATTTATTTTTTTAAATACTAGTAATGGCGGTGATCAGTGGCTTATAGTGGGACTGTGATAGTGTGGCAGGTAATTTGACACTAACTGATACTGAATGGGAGGTACACTAAATGACATTGACATCACCAGTGACGCTACTAAAGTGATCATAGATAATACTGTACACTGTCTTTGTAATAATAACACTGTCTAGGAAGAGGTTAACATTTCGGGGTAATCAAGGGGTTAAGTGTGTGACTAACAAGTGTTAATGTGTGCTGCTTTTTACTAAAAAAATCAGTTTTTTCCTTCTCCCTGCTTTGCGGATAGAATCTTTCCCTCTTTACAGAGCTCTGTGTGCTTGTCAACACAGGGCTCTGGGTTGTGATTGGACACAGCTGATCACAGCGGGAACCGACTAGGGGGAGGCGGGTGCTCATGTGCTCTGAACCCGGATGATGTGGGTTGGTCTTTGTTAAGTGTTTATGATCTCTGTTAGGTACTCTCAGACGCAGGATGAAGGGTTTTTTTTGAAAGCTGGGTAATTTTTGTTAAAAAAAAAACTGTGATGAAAAAATTTAGAGACCACTGACCTCTCCCTGTGAAAATGTCAGTGTGTGGCAGTCATATTGATCCAGTGGCTTCAATACTCTGATTTTAATCCATATAACCAAAATTTTTATATATTGCAGTTCACCAATCATTAGATGTGATGGCTGCATTAGTTTCCTTTTCTTAGGCTTTTTCCCTTCTCTTTGCACCTGGTAATCTGGCCAGTAACACACCTGCTGTATTAGATTGCCTCCACTCTGGATGAATGAGCACAAGAACAGCAGCATTATCATTCTAGGTGGAGTAGAGTGTTAGATGTATTAGCAGATTTAACCATTAGCCGCCCGGCCAATGGCCGCTTGGCGGCCGGCAAAATCCTTCAGTGTTCCAGTTGGACGCCATATGGTGTCCTCCCTGACATGCACAGTTTGTGCGCCTGCAGAGCCGCGCAATCTGTCACCGACCGTGTACCTCGGACCACATGCACATGTCATGTGATTAGCCGTGACCAAATCACAGCTAAGCACAAAAAAAAAAACCCTGAATGAATCGATGTCATTCAGGTAAATGCTTGCTTATAGCAAAGTAATTCTTTGCTATAAGCAAATTGTGTAAAAAAAAAAATACTGATCACCTCCCCAAAGTAGTACAGTGTTACTATGGTAACATTGAACTACTTTGGTCATAGTGAAATATGAGAAAAAAATCTTAAAAAAAAGAAAAAAAAAGTAATACAAAATTAAAAATAATAAAAAAAATTTAAAAAAAATGTAATTTTTTTTTCCGTACTGTCACCAGTCAGTGTCCCTGATCACCGCCATGCCAGTTATATGATGACGCTGTACTGCACTGGTGACAATATGTAAAAAAAAAATAGTGAAAATAATTTTTTTAAATTTTTTCATTTTCCGAAAAATTCTGACAAAAAAAATATAACTTCAAAAAACTCGCCATTCCTCTTATGAAGTACGTCGGACTGTCTACTTTGCAAAAAGGGGTCATTTGGGGGATATCTGTACTGTTCTGGCATTCTTGGACCTCAAGAAATTAGATTGGCCGTCACTACTTCAGGATTGATCAATATTCAGATATATCCCGTAGTTTGTGAACTCTATAACTTTCCTAAAAACTAAAAAATACATCCTAATTTGGGTTATTTTCACCAAAGACATGTAGCAGAATACATCTTGGCCTAAATTTATGAAGAACAATTATTTATTTGCAAACTTTTATAACAGAAACAGAAAAAATTTTTTTTTTTTAAATTTTTAGTCTTTTTTTGTTAATTTAGCAAAAAATAAAAACCCCAGCGGTGATTAAAAACCACAAAAGAAAGCTCTAGTTGTGTGAAGAAAATGATAAAATTTTAATTTGGGTGCAATGTTGTATGACCGCGCAAAGTGTCATTCAAAGTGAAACCTGAAAAATGGCCTGGGCAGGAAGGGGGTAAAAGTGCCCGGTATGGAAATGGTTAAATACAATAACAAACTGAAGCTAAATCTCAGTTAAACTTTATAAGCAGTTACAGAAATACGTTTTTATTCATTGGGGATAAAAGTTTAACATAAATAAAGGCTGATCATTTTAAGCATCTCTGCAAGTGCTGAATGGTTTGTCGCAGCCCTGTAACTAATACATCCTGCTGGAGAGCTTACTCTTTGGAAAAACAACAGATTTACTGGCTGGATCACCAGATAGAGGAGAAAAAGCCTAAATAGGAAGACTAATGCAGCCATTACATCTAAGGAATGGTAAGCTGCAATATACATTATTAAATGTATGTTTTTGGGTTTAGTTCTGATTTAAGTATCAAAGCTAAATAAATGGATAAAATTAATTTTGTAGAAGGTGGTCAGCAATTGCAGCCCCCTTGTATGGGATAGCTTTGTTTTTAGCAATGACAGTTCCTTTTCACTTTTTTTTTTAGCAGTGGCGGCCCCCTTTATACTGAATTCTCTCCATGTTATACACATTTATACTGAATTCCCTCCATGTTATACACATTTATACTGAATTCCCTCCATGTTATACACATTTATACTGAATTCCTTCCATGTTCTACACATTTATACTGAATTCCCTCCATGTTATACACATTTATACTGAATTCCCTCCATGTTATACACAGTTATACTGAATTCCCTCCATGTTATACACATTTATACTGAATTCCCTCCATGTTATACACAGTTATACTGAATTCCCTCCATGTTATACACATTTATACTGAATTCCCTCCATGTTATACACAGTTATACTGAATTCCCTCCATGTTATACACTTTTATACTGAATTCCCTCCATGTTATACACAGTTATACTGAATTCCCTCCATGTTATACACATTTATACTGAATTCCCTCCATGTTATACACATTTATACTGAATTCCTTCCATGTTCTACACATTTATACTGAATTCCCTCCATGTTATACACATTTATACTGAATTCCCTCCATGTTATACACAGTTATACTGAATTCCCTCCATGTTATACACATTTATACTGAATTCCCTCCATGTTATACACAGTTATACTGAATTCCCTCCATGTTATACACATTTATACTGAATTCCCTCCATGTTATACACAGTTATACTGAATTCCCTCCATGTTATACACATTTATACTGAATTCCCTCCATGTTATACACAGTTATACTGAATTCCCTCCATGTTATACACATTTATACTGAATTCCCTCCATGTTATACACAGTTATACTGAATTCCCTCCATGTTATACACTTTTATACTGAATTCCCTCCATGTTATACACAGTTATACTGAATTCCCTCCATGTTATACACATTTATACTGAATTCCCTCCATGTTATACACAGTTATACTGAATTCCCTCCATGTTATACACATTTATACTGAATTCCCTCCATGTTATACACATTTATAAAGAATTAGCCAAGTATTAATTGTTTTATCTGAAAGCTCTGTAACTCTAATTCTCTGTACAAGAATTGCACACTTCAGATAAACCTCTAACAATGATTCTAACACCATACAAACCAAATGCCAGATTTCTGATCTATTTCTTACCTTTTATATTAGGATTGTAGTGTAGTCCTTGTTCTTGGACAGTCTTCAGCTAAAGTAATAAACATTGCCCTTTGAAATGCATTAAACTAAAATGCAACTAATGCCCAGTACAGGGAAGCCTTGCCCACATGTACTGAAAAAGTAAAAAAAACATTATGCAATTGTTTCCAAACAAGCTTTCACGTGAAAGCTGTACAAATATATACAGCACACGGGACGTTTTTACAACGGCTGTTTTTGTTTTTTGATATTTTTTTCTACAGCCAGTAAACTCCCCAGCATGTTATCCTATGTGTCCATACACACATAGACTGTAATCAATGTTTTTTGACAGGGACATTTTTTGGCTGGAGAAAACCCAGGATTAGTGGGTTTCTAGAGGAGTTGTTTATCTGTAAAAACGCTCTAACACTGAAAAACATGGCAAAACTTCATTTTTGACTAAAAAAAAACTAAAAACACAAACGTGAAAAAACGCAGCAAAACGCCACTAAATGCTAATACAAAAATGCTAAAAACTACGTTTTTAACGTGACTTTACACAGCTAACATGACCAGCCTTATTAAAACGCCCAGTGTGCATGGAGTTTAAAACCTTTCTGCTTCAATATTTTTATTGAATTTTCAGAGCAAACATGACAAGCTCACAGTTCGCCCCTGCAGGGGCAGAGCTAAACAGTCACATGTAAGAGTAAGAACAAATAGGCAAAGTATAATGTTAAATCAGCAGAGTTCTAACCAAAACCAAAGAGGACTAGTAGGAAGGCCAAAGCAAATATTGCTATTATTGCCAGGCTGTCCTCTTAGGAGCACTAATCCCCAATGACAAGTATCATTTAGAAAGAGAAAGGAAGAACAAAGAGTAAGAAAAGAAGAGAAGGGGAATGCAGGGAAGGAGATAGAAGCAAGAGAGAGAAGAAAAGTCAAGAGAGGAAGAGGGTATCACGGACTCGGGAAAAGCGTGGGCAACACCTATAAGCAACCATTAATGATTGGAGGTGAGGATGGGAAGGAATAGATTCATTATCCAGGGTGCCCAAACTTTAAGAAACTTTGGGTGTGAGTGCTTAAGAATACTGGACATCTCCTAATTAACCATCATGGCGGTCATCGGGGTCTTCACACCCTGGAAGGCAACCAAAGAAGTCTTCCAGGCTTGTGCTATGGTACATTTGGCAGAGATGAAAAGATAGGAAGACAATTTATGCTGGGGTTCGAAAAGACCCGGAATAGGAAAATGTAGGAGAGCCTACCCAACACCTTTCATATAAATCCACAGCAAGGTAAACTGTGACTTATCATTTTTTTAATCTGCATGCATGCTACAGAACATATAAACAAGAGTCTAACTGTGTCCACAGCTTGCCAAGAGTTTATATGGTAACCTAAAGTACAAAGTCTGAACACACAGATGTGCAATACCTATCCAAAGGTACATGACATCAGAGCTGCAATCAGGATACAGATATTGTGTTTATGTGAAACTACTCGGTAGAAGGTGGCACTCTTTTCTGCTCAGCTTATCTCTACCCCCTTATGCATTGACACAGGAATGGACACTGATTGGCTGCTGCCAACACCAAAGTGGAACAGGAGACCTGCCAGGACAGTGTTAGTGAGACTTAGGGACAGCGGCAGTGAGAAGTTATAGGACTGGAGAAAATCTCCTCTTCCACAAGCGGAATAGGAGATCTACCAGGACCCAAGGTAAGAGGGAGTGTGAGGCTCAGGGACCTTGCTGCAGTGAGAAGTGATAGGGTTGGAGAAGAGTGTCACCATATGTCAGGGCGGGGCTGTGGAACGGACAGGTAGGCCTAGTGGCAGGGTAAAGCACTGGCTGACGACAACCACCACCAACAGACCGAAGTCCCTCAGGACGCGGAGTCTAAGTCCCAGGCTGCCCTTCACCAGGGCCCCTGATGGTGGGGATGGACTTGACGCAGCCAGGTACCAGGTCGCGGCCCCCGAGACACCCCGGCTGCGGTAATGGCCGCCGCCAATGGCATGTAGCTGGTGAGAATGACAATAGCGTAGTCAGGCAAGCTGGGTCGACAACAACGGGACAAAACGGTACAGAACAGTAGACAGAGAATCACAGGTCACGGGCCGGGTTCAGCAACGGAAGGTCAGATCGAAGGAAAACACAGAGAATGGTCTTAATCACAAGCCGAGTCAGAATACCAGAAGAGTCACGAGCGTATACACAGAGCTGTAGGAAGACAAAGACACAAGACACAAGTGCAAAGAGCATGTGCGGGCCACAGGCTTATATGTCATCAGCCACACCCCTCTGGGGGATGGACCTCAGAGACCTGAAGGCATAAAAGGATTCCCACCATGCACAGCAGAATCCAAGATGGACGCCAGCACATGGAGTAACAAAACCTCAGGGAAAAGGTAGGACCTTGACACCATACCATAAGATCCAATTTCCTTTTACAGAGCTTTCTTCTTTTAAAAAAGCTAATTGAAACAATTGCAGGTGTGTTGGCAGTTGCTCTGTGGTACAGGGTGGGTCATCGTTGGTGCAGGCAGAGGGAACCAAACAGTCCAGCAGTGGAGTAGTGCTACAGATGGGTGCTTATCTGGGATTTCTTCTGGCCCCTTTGACCAGGTCACTGAGTTAATATACCAACATGCACCCCATCACCTCAGCCAAATGGTGGGAAGAATGGAATGGCAAACTTGAGTTAAGTGTGGCGACGGACATCCCTGGTGATTACTTGAGCCAAGAATCAGATTTGTAAAGCAGCATTAGCGAGAGATCGCCAAGTGGCCGTCTTACAAATACAAACGGGCCCAGACATATCACACCTATAAGCTTCTAGCCTTGAATTGATACCTACCTACTATCTCAATGTCATCTGTAGAATTTACAAAACTGACAGAAGAAGTTGAGGTCCATCTAATCTATGGCAGTCCACTAGCATGTAATCAGGGTCTTCCAAAAGAGTTCTTTATGTTAGAACTATGTTCCTGCTCTGAGGTTTTTCAGGTCAACTATGTTAATGTGTCCAAGCTTACAGTGTAGATTTGTTTATTGTGTCCTGTGTTTGACTTGCTGAACCGGTGGTTCCTGAGCAGGAAGGGTTATGGACATGTCTCGCTTTTTTCAGGAAGGTTACCACCTTCTGCAAGTCATTCTATATGAATAGAGGCTCATTAGTTCCCTAAAAAGGATGCGTGGGGAAAAATTGCCAAAATGTAGCTGTAATGCGGTCGGTATGAGCCACCCTTTGGGGAAAGTGCAGTTGGGGTTCCCATTGGGGTCTGGAACCTATAGACGTATAAGGATTGGTATTACCTTAAGCTGGACCCAGTTATGGATTATTGCTACCTTCTGTAGTGATGCCTCAGAAGGAGAACAAGCATGGAGTTATGGAAAAGTGTGTTTCCTGTGTCCAATAGTAACATATGAGACATTGTCACTGGGAGTGAGGTGACAGCTTCACCAATTTTTTGGTAAAATATAAAAGATGATGTTATGCCAAGTAAACAGATACCGTACATGTCACGCTGTACATTTGACTTCTTCCTGCTTCTACAGTTAAATCTTCTGTAAAGGATGAGGTTCAGTTCAGAAAATCTGTACAATTTCTAAAAACTGTGTCTGAAAAAATACAGTTTTATATAATATTTATAGCTGGAGCAGCCTACTTTCTGTTTGCTTGCAACCATGTTACACCCTAAATATAAAAAGCCAGAGGTAGCCTTTAACATAAAAGATAGTTTTTTTGTTTGTTTTTTTTAACAGAGAAAGTCTGTTGGCTGTCTATACCTCAAAACTATTGGCTTTCCCAATAGGGTATAAAAACTAGCGTATCTGTATATTTTCCTCTATCTGGGGAATATCCCAATTTTATTAATCTATGATGCAATCAGCTTGCTCTCCATTTCCCGTATAGTGGCCTGCATAAACAGGCTTAGTGGTGCTATTCTGTTAAAATGTACCATCTTCATTAAGTCTTTGGGAAAAAAAAGAAACAATCTCATATTTACAACTGTAATCTCATTGCTCTTTCCCTCAGAAATAGCAATCTGTCAGAAAAGGATGAACCTTTTCACTGCCATGTCTATAGGACATACTGCACTGTGTGCTGCCGTATGGACCTGACATTTCTTCTGCTGCCATAAGCTCATGTTCACGTCAGTGAGTTTATAGCAAAATTGTTCAGCAGACTCTGCTGAACAAACCAATAGCTCTGATAAGCAGATGACAATCCTCTGATCAGAGCTATTCACCCGAAAAATGAACACCCCCCCCCCGTGCAATTACTAAAACTGATCACCTGTATGTGTCTCTCTGCAGTGACTGAAAGCCAGTAGGAGGGAGAGAAGTATCCAACTTTCAGCTGCTGCAGAGAGAGCCATACAGGGTGTCACGATCAGGGGTCAAGCTCAAAGAACAGTTGCTATAGCAGTGGAAAGGCTCACCTGAAACCAGCAGGATAGGTACACAGGCAGGTCACCGTGGCGGAGGAGTGGGATCACCCGAGGTGCGGAGTCTAAGTACCAACCGGTGTTCACCAGAGCTCCTGATGGTGGAGATGGATTTGGCTGCGTGTTAGCACCAGGTCACGGTCCTCAGGATCACCCCACCAGGAGGTGAGAAAGCTGAGGTCCAGTAGCATATAAGCAAGTATGGATCAAACGGAAGCGTGGTCAGTAAACAAGCCAAGGTCGGTAATGAGCAGTCGCAGGCTGGCATCAGACAGAAGCATAGTCGAGAACAAGCCAAGGCTCAATAACGAGTGATAGCAAAATAGGGATAACAGCAGAGAAGACAAGGAGCGAGATACTGGCTGGAGAGCACAATAATCTGGCAAACAGGAAGTGCAGAGACATGGCTTATATGAGGAAGTTCATGGGGTGGAGCAAGGGGTTCAAGGTTCATGCTAAACAAAGTCAAGGTAGGATCAACCAAATAGTTGTCAAGGGAGCTGTCCAGCATTCCTGGTGGCTCAGCAAGAAGAAACATTGCCACTCATCAGAGAAGGCCCAGGCTCTGACATAGAGGATCAATTCCAGTAATGCTCCCCCCCCACCGTGTTGATCACCCTTCCTGCCCACACCAACTTTACCCATCTGCCTGGGCCCCCCTGCTGCCTGAGCCCCATACAGGACTGTGCCCCCTTATCCATAGCCCTGCCCCTCTCAGTAGTAATACCCAGCTCTGCTGATCCCCCACTCAGTAGTAACCCACAGCTCTGCTCATGCCCCATTCAATAGTAACCCCAGCTCTGCTCATCCTCTGGTTTGCTGATCTTTCTCTCTCTCCAGTCCCCACCCACCTCCCACACTGCGCATCAGGTGTGACATTCCTAGATTCTCTTACTCTGGTCCCCCAGCTCTGCTGATCCTCTGCCACTCAGTCCTCTCTCTACAGGCCCCGCCCACCTCCCTGCTATGATGCTCCCTGACTGCGCACCATGTGTGACATTGCTAGATTCTCTTACTCTGGTCCCCCAGCTCTGCTGATCCTCTGCCACTCAATCCTCTCTCTACTGTCCCCGCTTACCTTCTGCTATATAATTTCCATGTTGCACACCACATATGCTGTCTGCTAGTTGATCTGCTCCAGTCCAGACCCCACTCACCTTCATGCAGCTTCATAATGCACACCAGATGTGAAGTCTGCACCAGACACCCCCAGAATATACAGTATACACATGAACTGGAAGTGACTGCTGATTACATCTTTCTGGTTTGCTTGTTTGTTTCCCAGTGGATCCTGAGATCTCATACCTGCAAAGTAAAGTGAAGCTAAAGCTGAATAAAAGCCTCTGAAAAGCTGCAGGTGCTGTAAGTGACCTTTGTCAGACTTCTATGGAGGCTTTGGTGATGCTTTGAAGCACCAAGAAAGTGACGTGGGGTATAATTTTTGAAGCAAAGCCAAAGCAACGTGTAAACAGAATTGTAAACTTACCATTTTATTTAGTGACAGGGGGTTTGACTTGCATTAAGAGTGCTTTAACAAAGTATGCAAAATGCCAAATTTTGAAGCAAGTGTGAACAAGCCTTGAGGTCATGAGCTATGGAGGGAACAAAGTTTCCATAAAGGGGGTGTGTAGCTTCTCACCCAGATGACTTAAATAGTTTCTATGCCCGTTCTGACCTTGTAAAAAGGATGCACTGGTCAAATTACCTTCATCTCCAGGGGACATGCCCCTTGCAGTATTCCCAGATGTGAGGTGGGTTTTGCAAGGAGTAAATGTGAAAAAGGCAGCTGGGCCTGATAATATTGCTGGATGCATTTTGAAGGGTTGTACTTCTCATTAAGTCCATGTACTTACAGATGTAATTAATATCTTGTTACAGCAGAAGACTTTCCCCACATGTATACCGGACACTTTTGCCCCCTTCCTGGCAGGCCAGTTTTCAGCATTGTCGTGCTTTGAATAACAATTGTGTAGTCACGCAACACTGTACTCAAATTCATTTTTTTTCACACAAATAAAGCTTTCTTTTGGTGGAACTGAATCACCATTTTGATTTTGATATTTTGCTAAATGAAAAAAATGCAAAAATAAAGATAAATAATCTTTATTCATAAATTTAGGCCAAATGTATTCTGTTACATTTCTTTGGAAATTTCTGAAAATAACCCAAATATATATATATATATATGTATACACACAGTTGTGTTCAAAATAATAGCAGTCCGACATCACTAACCTGATCCATCACTGTTTTTGGTACAAATGATATTTCTACATTGCAAATAATTTACTAGCTGGTGTAGTAGAGTAATAGAAATCCAACAGACCCAACAGTCATGACATGCATGCTGCTGATTCTGTGTAATTGAATCACTAATTGAAAGGGGCATGTTCAAAATAATAGCAGTGTGGAGTTCTATTAGTGAGGTCATTCATTCTTTGAAAAACAGGTGGCAATTATTGCCCTTATTTAAGGAAGGAAGGCAGCAAATGTTGTACATGCTGGTTACAGTGCATTTCTCTCTGACATTCTGTGGAAAATGGGTCGTTCCAGACATTGTTCAGAAGAACAGCGTACCTTGATTAAAAAGTTGATTGGAGAGGGGAAACATATAAAGAAGTGCAGAAAATGATAGGCTGCTCAGCTAAAAGGATCGCAAATGCTTTATAATGGCAACCAAAATCTGAAAGATGGGGAAGAAAGCGAAAAACTACCATTCACATGGATAGAAGAATAGCCTAAATGGCAAGGACTCAGCCAACAATCAGCTCCAGGAAGATCAAAGAAGGTCTGAAGTTACCTGTGAGTACTGTTACAATTAGAAGACGCCTATGTGAAGCCAAGCTATCTGCAAGAAGCCCCCGCAAAGTCCCACTGTTGAAAAAAAGACATGTGCTGAAGAGGTTACAATTTTCCAAAGAGCACATTGACTGGCCTAAAGAGAAATGGCGCAACATTTTGTGGACTGATGAAAGTGGCCGGAGACAGTTTGTCAAACGACCCCCAAACACTGAATTCAAGCCACAGTACACTGTGAAGACAGTGAAGCATGGTGGTGCAAGCATCATGATATGGGGATGTTTCTCATACTACGGTGTTGGGTCTATTTATCGCATACCAGGGATCATGGATCAGTTTGAATACATCAGAATACTTGAAGAGGTCATGCTGCCTTATGCTGAAGAGGAAATGCCCTTGAAATGGGTGTTCCAACAAGACAACGATCCCAAACACACCAGTAAACGTGCAACATCTTGGTTCCAGACCAACAAGATTGACGTTATGGAGTGGCCAGCCCAATCCCCAGATCTTAATCCAATAGAAAACTTGTGGGGTGACATCAAAAATGCAGTCTAATATTCACTTTTCTTCAATTTTTTTAGAGAAACAACACAAATTTGATATATTTTTCTTCATGTGATTGGTCACAGCTAATCACATGGTACAAAATGGCTGTGATTGGCCCTGTTTGTACCATGTGATCACTGTGACCAATCACAGCTGACAACAATAGTAAATGAATTGATTTCATTCAGTATACATGTTTTGCTTATAACAGTGAAATTAACTAGTATAAGCAGATCAGCACGATAGTACAGAGATCAGCACAATAGTACACAATGAATGACATGAATCAATGCCATCCATTGTGTACAGTTGTCATGTGACCTGTTGTGATTGGTCACAGCAAGCACATGGTACCGGCTGCGGCTTTCCTTTTCAATCTGCAGTGCTATAATTTTCTGCAAAATGCTATGGAAGCTGGTGTACAGAACACCCCCTATATATTTAATTTCCTGCTTGTGTGATTGGTTTACTGATTTTGCCAGACGTCTGCACTAAGATAGAAATCAGATTTTGAGCAGCTTCTGCGATAGAAATGTAATTTTTGTTAAGATACCAAAGGGAATCATGTCTACAGGGATGCAGACCCTACCACTTCCCTCTTTAGAGCCCTGCAGGCGCAGCAGCTGACTGATAATTATGAAAACAATCCCATACAGATTCACTCGGCACATGGACACAGACAAACAAACAGCTATTCCTTCAGAATAACAAAAGGTAGGAATTTGCAACAAAGTTTGTTAAAATCCCTGCAATGTACAGAGATCCCCCAGAGGGGATTTTTTTTTTCTGGACAAAAGTGAAGTTACTCTTTAAAGATGTAAAACATTCTCCCTGTGCCACAAAAATGTACTTTGCTCTGTCTGAATGACTGTAGTCTAGTGGCTTTTACACCAAATATAGTGAAATGCTTTGAAAAACTTGTTTTGCAGCATATTAAAGGAAGCATACCAGTAGTTTTAGATCCCTTTCAGTTTGCATTCCAGTCAAAAGGGTCAACTGAGGATACAATTGCTATAGCCCTTTGTAATGGTCTTACTCACCTTGAGGGGAAAAATATTGTTGTTATATTGCAGTTTGTGCACCTTTTTTATTATTATTATTATTATTATACAGGATTTATATAGCACCAACAGTTTGCTCAGCGCTTTACAAAATAAAGGGAGACAATAAAGCAACAACACAGTTCAGTACAAGAGGGTTAGGAGGGCCCTGGTCTTTGGAGCTTACAATCTAAGACTCTGCTTTTAATGCTGTTTTACCAATGAAAATTGGTTCCAAGCTTGGTATTTTGGGCTTGGGGTCTGCAATCTGGATTTTGGATTTTTTAATAAATAGGCCTCAGGTAGTCACACCTGGTGAGCAGTCTTCTTCTGTATTGTTGTGAAGTACAGATCCTGCACAGGGATATGTGTTAAGCCTGCTATTATTTAGCTTGTATACCTCTGGTTGTACTGCTTATTACGAGGAAAATTGTGTAATTAAATTTTCAGATGACACTGCGTTGTTGTAGGAAGGATTAAGAAAGGCTCTACATTCAGTAAAAATAAATAAATGGAGATGGTGAAAGGAAAATGATCTACAGTTAGATGTGAGCAAAGCTAAGGAGATGATCATAGACTTTTGAAGAAAGAGGCCTGAGGCATAGCCCAGTGGTTATAGATGGAGAGGAGGTTGAGATGGTGAGTAGTTTAGGTTTTTGGGTACAATAATTACAGATGAACTTTCATGGTCCCCTCACGTATCAGGGTTGATGGTAAAAGGTGCAGCAACCATTGTAATTTCTGAGGTGACTAAAGAAAGGTGGGCTGTGACAAGAAATACTTTGCTTTCATGTCACCCTGTGGCAAAGCATGTGCATGGCCAATGCCATGCAATGCAAGCGGGTCCATAGTGTAGTGCAGAGGATAATATTTTTTTTCCAACATAGACAAACAAACATAACAGACAAATTCAATCCCTTCCTCATTTGCATACACTGTATATGGTAAATGTTCTGACATTAGTATTACAACAAAGTTGTATAGCGAAAAGAAAAAACCTCAATATATCCAACACATGAAACTTACTTATTTAAATATTTGATATTATACCTCTCTTCTTCTCTGCCACCTCCAAGACACTATCAGTAAAGTCATTAAAATGTACCTCCAATTTTGATGATATTCCTATCCCTCCTATTTCTCCCCAGTAAAGTATTTTGGCCCCTCCCATTCTGGTTTCTTAATCCGGTCATAGATGGTTCAAATATTGGCTGGTTCAACAAGGACATCAGTAGGCAGGCTGATTGTACCCAAGTTGATCTATCAGATTTTTATATGCAGTTATTACCAGTGGCTATAGGCACTAGCAGCAATCACTGTGTTCTCCAAGCAGGGACAGCTCCTCGTGCCCCCTTGCCGGGAGAACACAATAGCTCCGTTGTAGGGATTACCCCATCAACACTGACTGTTTTGATGGGGAAATTGCACGGGTTGTAGGAAAAAAATAGCAAATTCTATGGCCTGCCTTAATGGTGTTTAGATAACCGAGGAACATATCTGTCAAATTTTCTTTCACCTCTGTCTAATTAACTGGGTCCAGCTGTGCAATCTCTCTCTGGGTCCAGTAGCATATATAGCAGGTAGGGATAAGCAGAAGCATGGTTGGTAAACAAGCCAAAGGATGGTTGCAGTTTGGGATTAAGCAGAAGTGTAGTCAAGGAACAAGCTGTCTCTCCTGGAGTGTTACCCTTAATTCGTGCCCCAATATGGCAGGGTTTTAAGTTCTGCTTGTGTTGTAAGTGTAGCACCCCCCTAGTGCAGCTAGGGGGAGCTAGCCCCCCCACCAGATTAGCCCCCTACTACTGACTGTTTACCTGAGTTAAAGAACCAGGAACCAGATCCCCTGCTCAGGAAGAGAGTTTCCAGATTGCTGGGCAAAGAGGAGTTCATATAAGGTTTGGGGTGGTACAAATAGGAGCTGCTGACTAGCACTCCAACAAACACTGCATCACAGAAGAGAAACTTGTGAATAATTCAGGAAGTTGTCCTCAGATTTCAATTCCCTTGGGCATCCTATACACCCCCGATCCCCCACACCCTATCCAAGTTCTAATCCCCTCAATAAATACCAAAGCTAACACTCAAGGACTGTTTTTTTGTCTCCAGATGAAAGCTTGTGTGGAAAATGCAGGATGACTGACTGTGTAGGACCATAGGGGGACCCATGTTCATCAGTAATCCCTAAGGGGGTAGTGCTACATAAGTATTACATAAATACAAGAAATGATTTAAGGTAAATTTTGAATCAAACAGTTCCTCCAAGAGGAGTATATTTCCCCCTGCATGTATCAGTTGAGGCAAGGAGGATATAAAGTGACATATCTGCCCATATCTCCAATGGTGTACATCCCCATTTTTGTCATAATTCTTGCAATGTACAAACTGTGGTTCCTCTCATTACATCTTTTAATCTCAATGTGTTCCCCTTCTGTCCAGTGTAGAAATGCCAACTCTTCTTTCCCTGGAACAAAATAATTAGTACCTGTGAGGGGTATTAATGGGGAATTTTACTGCCAATTAAATGGTTTATGTACAGTATTGTATCCCACACCTTTAGTGCATTAATTGTAAGTGGATTAGTGTCTAGTTAACTCACAAAACCAGAGTTGGGTCTAGACCAGTCTTTCTAACAATGCTTTGCTGTGTATTCTTTACATGTTTACCCAACTTCTCAATTGTGCATTTTGGTCTTAGACAGCTATTCAAGATATTTTTACTGCCTAGTAGTACCTTCAAAAATCTCGCACTGCCAAGCCTCCTTCTCTTCTTGCTTTAGTTAATACAGCATAGGAAATCCTGGGTCACCTATCATTCAAAAGACTGCAGTGCTGTAAAAAATACCTCATGATATCTTGGGTAAGATTTACATTTTTACTATGTTTTTTCCCAGGCCATGAGTGGAACTTCACTAATTTTTTAAAGCCATGCTTATCCTAATGGCCAATTTATCTGAAAGCACCTTTTTTAAAATTTTGTTCCCCCAGGACTTCTGGTCTTGGCCACCTAGATGAGCGACATAATCAGCCTGTCCCATTACCTCCTGGATATCTGTGCCAATGATCCCAGGAGTCTACAGACATCCTAAGCTCAACAAAGTGTGCTGCCAAGTTTCATTACTGTGCAGCTGTAAGAACGGGAGGTGTATGCTGGGTAGCCAGCTGCACGGAATCCTGGAAATGCATAGACGTGGGCTTCAGATGCCCACATCTGCGATGGCCATTGCCAGAATTCCAGGAAGAAAGAAGAAATTACCAATTTGACAAGTGCATTCCACATGGACAGTTATAGGGTTATTCAAATGAAATGCTGCGAGTCATAAGAATCACAAACATGCTTTTATTACAATTTTGGTTAGGAGACTGTAGATTCTCTTTAAGGAGTTTAAATCATTCTTAATAGAATTAAGCACAAAAATATAATTGGCTTTACAGTAAATAAGAAATTGGGAGCTGGTGTCAATTTTATCCCAAAATACTTAAGTTCTCTATTTTGACTTAAAAAAGGGAATTGAGGCTAGGTTGACACTGATGCAGTACGAAATTCACAGCATTTTCTGTGCGATTGTGTTACCTTCCAGTATATTAGTATGTGAACCTGTTTATTGCAATATTATTATTATACAGTATTTATATAGCTCCAACAATTTGCTCAGCGCTGTACAATATAACGGGAGACAATACACGAGACAGTACAGTAACAATACAGTACAGTACATGAGGGGTTTGAAGGCCCTGCTCCTTGGAGCTTACATACTAGGAGGGAGGGGATAGTGGTACCGGAGGAAATAACTGTGGGGGATGGAGTGGTAGGAAGAGTGGAGGAGATCGGCAATTAGGTAAAGGCGGGGTAGGCTTCCCTGAAGAGATGGGTTTTCAGGGTGCGCCTAAAAGGTGAGGAGGGTAGGTGACAGTCTGATGGATTGGGGTAGTGAATTCCAGAGGATGGGGAAGCCCTGGAGAAGTCCTGGAGACGGGCATGGGAGGAGGAGACTAGAGAGTAGGTGGTCTTGTGAGGAGCGGAGAGTACATTTTTGGTGGTATATGGATATCAGGTCAGTGATGTAGTTTGGGGCAGTGTTATGGACAGCTTTGTACGTCATTGTTAGTAATTTGAATTTTATGCTTTGGGCAATCAGTGGAGGGATTGGTGGGGGGGGGGTGGCGGATACGGAGCGGTTAGTAAGGTGGATGAGTCTGGCTGCAGAATTCAGGATAGACTGAAGCGGGGATAGCCTGTGAGGAGGGAGTTACAGTAGTCAAGTCGTGATATAATAAGGGAGTGAATGAGTTGCTTAGTAGTTTCTGGGATTAGGAACGGGCGTATTTTGGAGATGTTGTGGAGGTGGAGCCTGCATGAGTTTGTCAGCGATTGGACCTGGGGCTGGAAGGACAGATTGGAGTCTAGAACGACACTTAGTACTCTGGCTTGTGGGGTGGGACTGATGAAGGCGTTGTTGGTTGTGATGGAGAAGTTGGGGGGCGCGGGGAAAACTAGGAGCTCAGTTTTGGACAGGTTTAATTTGAGGAAGTGGAGTGACATCCAATCTGCTATGTCATTCAGTAGGCTAGTGATTCGGGTGGAGACTGAAGGGGAGAGGCGAGGGGTAGAGAGAGAGATTTGCCTGTCATCTGCATAGAGATGGTAGTTGAAGCCGTGGGAGTGTATCAGTTGGCCAAGGGAGGAGGTGTAGATGGAGAAAAAAAGGGGCCTGCGGACGGAACCTTGAGGGACCCCAACAGAGAGGGGGAGTGAGGGGGAGGTGGCACCGCTATAGGTAACACTGAAGGATCGCTGTGATAGATAGGAAGAGAGCCAGGACAGAGTGGAATCTCTGAGGCCAAGAGAGTATAATTTTTTTTTTGAGGAGGGGGTGGTCGACCATGTCGAAAGCCGCGGAGAGGTCGAGGAGTAGGAACACTGAGTAGTGGCCATTAGCTTTGGCGGTTAGCAGGTCGTTGGTGAGTTTGAAGAGGGCGGTTTCGGTGGAGTGTAGGGGACGGAAGCCAGACTGATCAAGGAGGCTGTTGTCGGTGAGGTGGGAACTCAGGCGATTATAGACTAAGTGCTCAAGGAGTTTGGATGTAAATGGCAGCAGGGAGATGGGTCTAAGGTTGTTTAGGTCGATGGGATCCAGGGAGGGTTTTTGTTAAGTATGGGAGTGACGTGCGCGTGCTTCAGAGGGGAGGGGAATGCACCAGTAGAGAGGGAGAGATTAAAGATGTGAGTGAGGGAGCGTAGGATGGAGGAGGAGGGTGATCGTAGGAGTTGTGTGGGGACAGGGTCAAGGGGGCAGGTGGTAAGGCGAGCTTCAGGGAAGACCTTAGTGACCTCTTCAGTGGTAGCAAGGTCGATGGAGTGGAGTGTTGAGGGGGTTTTAGTGTGAGGAGTGTTAGGTGGGGTGGAGGTCTAGATAGTGGCAAGGTCGAAGGAGAGGAGTGTTGAGGGGGTTTTCGTGTGAGGGATGCTAGGTGGGGTTGAGGTCTGAGCAGTGGCAATGTCCCTACTAATTGCGTCGATCTTGCTTTGGAAGTGGTTAGCAATCTCGTGGGCGGTGAGTGAGGTACTGGGTGGAGGTAGGGGCAGAGAGAGTAGTAAGTTAAAAGTAGAGAAGAGCCGGCAAGGACATTGATGAGGGTTACGAAGTAGGCTTGCTTGGCAGCGTGAAGGGAGGAAGTGTAGGTGAGGAAGGCAGATTTATATCAGGTGAACGCTTGTTGAGATCTGGTTTTGTGCCATAGTTGCTCCATCGCACGACTGCGTCGTTTGAGATTTTTGGTATGGTCATTCTGCCAGAGTTGAAGCCGTCGGGGTATAATGCTTCGTGTGGTTAGGGGTGCTAAGGAGTCAAGAGCGGCTCACAGTGAGTTGTTATAAGTAGTAGTGGCCAGGTCAGGGCAGGACAGTGGAAGGATACTGTCGTAAAGTTGGTCAGCTGCAGAGTGGAAGGGGGCAGGGTTCAAGTTGCAGAGGTTTCGGCTGGTGATAGTTTGACGTTTAGGGGCGTAGGTGTTTGAGGAAGAGGAGACGGAGAAGGTGATGAGGTTGTGGTCAGAGAGAGGAAAGGGGGTGTTTGTGAGGTTGTGGGGGGTGCAGAGATGAGAGAAAACAAGGTCCAGGGTGTTTCCGTCGGAGTGGGTGGTAAACTGTATACACTGTGCAAGTGCAAAAGAAGAGATTAAGTGGAGGAGTTGGGATGTAGCCGGGTTATTGATGTTGATAGGGATGTTGAAGTCTCCAAGGATGATGGTGGGTAGCTCGGAGGAGAGAAAGAAGGGTAGCAAGGCGGAGAAGTCGTCGAGGAAGCGGGACATGGGTCCAGGAGGCCGATAGATTACTGCAATCCTCAGAGGGATTGGAGAGAATAGTCGGATGCAGTGGGCCTCAAAGGAGGAGAAGGATAGACAGGGGGGATTTGGGAGGACTTGGAAGGTGCTCAGCGGTGACAGGAGCATACCAACCCCACCACCTTTTCGACCGCAATAAAGTTTATATGCAGCACCTGTTATTTTAGTCCCTTCTAGTCTGGGATTCTATAGCTAGTTTTAGCTTGGGGCTTAACGAGCACAGGCTAGAGAAAAGAAACACCCTCTGCGCAGATAACTGGACTTGGGACCAGGGGCAGACTGACCATTTGAGCACTCGGGCACTGCCCGAGGGCCTGGGGTCAGTAGGGGGCCCCATGAGATGCCCCTGGTAGCTTTCATTGTTTTTTTCATAGGCTTTTTTGGGTGTAGGCGAGGACACGGGGGCCCCATGATTCCCTATTGCCCGGGGGCCCCATGAGTTGTCAGTCCGCCCCTGCTTGGGACATTCATGAACCTGGAGCTGCACCCCAGCTTCTTGAATGTATGTTCGCAGCATAGACTAAAGCCAGGTTAGGCATCTGATGCCACTTCTGTTAGTTAGAGGTCTGGTTGCATGTCAGATAAGAAACTACAACAAAAATATGGCCTGTGGGGCCCACAAATACAGTGCAAAAAGTGATGAGGTCCCACCAAAGCTTTATGGTGGGGTGTTGCCCAAAAAAGCAGTAAAATAGATTCCCTGAAGCCAGAAACAAAAGATCTCCACAGTAACAATGGACCACCCGCAACAAAACACCCCTCCAGCAACAATAGACTACTGGCAACAACAACAGATCTCCCCGCAGCCAGTACCGATAGACCCTCAAGCAGTCAGCAACAATAGACCCCTCTTTCAACAGTAGATCCCTCCCAGGACCTTAAGACCCACCCCTAGTAACAACAGATCCTCCACCAGCAACAAAAGACCCCCCACATAAAACAGACCCCTTTAAGAAACAATGCATCCCCCAGCAGTCAGCATCAATAAACCCTCCAGCACACCCCAGCACCCCATGCTATTATATATTTTTAGTGCAGGAGGTGCCAGAACTGTATTCCACTGAAAAACAGCCCTGGTTATTTTAACCCTGAAAGCTTGTACTAAACAGAAACTATCCAACAGAGAATCTCTTCAACATAGACATGCAGTACTATGTACAGTAAGACCAGTAGGTGTATCATTGACCCTTATCTATACTTTGTGTATTAGTGTTAGCATGTGCAGTATGCTGTTTATGTGATGTAAACATTTTTTTTTTTACAAAAAGTAGTATAAGAACAATATAATTGTGCAAGTCCTTTCTGTAGTAGTTCTTACTGTGGTGAGTGTTTACATTTGCGCTGCCCCAAATATACTTGAATACAATGTCAGATATTATAAATAGCTACACCACAATCATAAAAAGTCTCATATCTATGGCTTCTCCCTCAGTTAAAACACTTTACTGCAATATAATAAAACACCAATTACAGAAGTTATAGAGTCATCAGAAAACATTGCAAACTAGGGCAAATACCTGAGTGCAAGTTTGGTAACCTTTATGAGGGATTGTAGAGTACAAGTGTAACACCAGTATGGCTACAGTAAGTATTGCATTTTATTTAATTGTGTAGTGCTACCCCCAGGGGAACAGCTGGATTGTTTAGGTCCCTTCTGCCCTGCGCCAGGAATGACCCGTACTTAACTGTACCAGAATGGCACCGGCACACTTGGACAGTTTGAATGGACTTTATTAACAGATGAAAGCCCTACAAAAGGAACTGTTAGATAAACAAATGCAAAATCAAACAGTTTATAGAGCAACAGCACATTCCCATGCAATGTCTCTGAGACTGAACTACAAGCAAGAGGCCCTGTCTACCCCTACTCCACTGACCAGTGGGATGTTATCGCAGTCTTGCTGGCTTTGGGGCCTTTATCTCTGGTGGAGCACTCACCCATCCCTTCTGAGGGCATTTATAACTACAAACTACCAGCAGCCTCTTATTACGGGGCAACCCTTGGTCATTGATGGGGTCAAAATAGCCAGTGAAAAATCAGCCTCTCTCCCCAGGACCCTCCTCTCTAACTGGTGACTCACAGGATATCCAAGTAGATTTCACTAAGGATTTAAAAAGAGCCACAGTCTCCTATGGAATCACATCAATTGCAGTAGAATCACACAGTGTTTGGGATGTCTTTAAGAATTATGGCACCCAAATGCACATTGCATGTTTTGCTACAATTTGGAATTGCGGGCAGAATCCCATCAATTTCAAATAGTGAGATCTGATGAAGAGGGCATTCTTAGATCCCCGAAATGCATTGGATACATTTTGGATCGTCTCCCTGGCTTTTATTAGAATTAAGTTGTATCTGGACCTCTTAGCAGTGGTTTGGCGCCTCAGTTTCCATTTTTGTTACATTACATTACAAGCCAAGGAGATGATCCTCTGAAGTGTAGAAGCTGCCTGCCCAAGAACCAGATCATTTACATCAATACTTCAGGATAGCAGTACCAGTTAGATAAACTATATACTGTGCATCCCAGATATTCTACATATGAGCCCAGTGCTATTTTTCCACTTTCTTCCACCTCTCTCCATTGTGACTCTGTCACCTTGAGGAAGGCAGTCTGAGTAATCTTGAAATGTTGGCTTTTTTTTTTTGCTTGCATGGGACTTCTATTCTGGAACATTGTTGGATTTGTTTGATGTCACCGCCAAGCACATACCCTTTAAAAAGGGTTATATGAGCTCAATGTGGTGTAATTTGCTGTATTACAAGGTTTTTACTGCTGTCTGGGACATCACTGGGGAGATCTCTGTTCACTTTTTGTCACTGCAACTCAAAAGTAGAGACAACAATTAAAACCTTCCCTAGATTTACAGCCTTCCTCAATATAACTTACCCTTCCCCACTCTTGCTGCAGTATGTGCCACCATTGGAGAGATTTCTATTGTGTCCCATCCCTCTGATCCCCAGTCATCAGGCCAGGAAGTGGGGGAAAGGAACACAGCAGTAAAGACCCCAAGGAGGTTCCTACTAGGGAGATATTTCCTCACATCCTGTTTTTCTTATACTCCGGGGATGCACAGGCAATAGATTCAAATCTCCCAAATTGAGACACAAGAACAGGTAGTTTGTAACCTTTCACCACCTTTTCTAAAAGAAGAAAAAATTATAAATCACATATTTTCTGCCTTTTTAAAAGTAATTTTAATAGATTTTGATATGCAAGAACAAGAAGCAATAGATGTACAGGCATTGTAATCTGAAAGTAATACAGGATATCACCTCTAAAAAGATATAGTATGAAACAAAAACATTTCATCAGGCATAGTATGTTTGTAAATAATTTTTTTTTCACTTCTCAGAAACACTGCGCTTGCTTACCTTGATTGTGAGAACATAAAAAAAAAGAAAATAATCAAAGCATTTATTTTGGTGTCTTCTCTTTCATTGAGCTGGTTTATATAAACCTCACTTCTTCCCAGTCCTTTTAAAGTAGAAAATAAAGTATACAGCATTGTGTTCCAGCACCGGTTCTGAGACTTGTCTGAATCCAGAACAAAATCAAGTTGGACTGAGTGCTGCTCTGTCATTCACAGAAAGCCTTGTATTTTATCTATGACCACAAGGATTCCTCTGATTGGCTGAGGTGGTGATTGTGGCACCATCTACCCACCTCTCCACCTCATCTGCAATTATTAGTAAACAAAATAGTTCATTTAGTTTGTTTGGACCAAACTGGCCATCTAAGGCTAAATGAACACTGAAGCTCCCTTGGACGCCAAGCTCTCCTGGCCACTGAAAAACGCTTAACACGGCAAAAACATGTGTGAACGTAGCACGGCATTTAGCTGCGTTTACTTGTGTTTAGCCCCAGAGTGTTTGCCATTGAAATGAATAAACAGCCAAGTGCTAAATGCAGCTAGCGCTTAGTCATGTTTCTGCCTTATTTTGCCAAAATGTTCCTCTACTAAACGTGATTCTTCTGCATTTAGAAGAGGGACATTTAATTGCCCCTAAACTCTGCTGCTCCTAAACTCTGGTAAAAGCCTATGTGTGCATGGATAGATAGGCTTTTATTGAGTTGAGTTTAGGGGCTTTGGAAAAAAAATGCCAAAAGCTCCTAAACTCACATTTAGGAGAAGCAGTGTACATGAGGGCTAAAGTGAAAGTAAATCTGGAGTTAGACCTGAATATAAAAGTAGAATGGTTATATATTCATAGCCACAAAGCTTCAACAGTAGATCCCTCTCAGCAACAACTGACCCCCAGCAACATAAGACCTCCCCCAAAAAGAAAAAAAGTGCCATTAATTTGGGGTATAACCACCCATCAAAAGCATTTCCCCGACTTATCATAAGTTAGGTGTGGATTCTAAACCAAATAAAGCTTATAAGAAAAAAGTTAGCAGCCGACAAGAGCAGACCTGCCAAAAAGACGGTATATTATGAATCCTATGCGGGAGTAACTTATCACCATAAGTAATGGATGCAAATATTTTTATTGAGATCAATGAGATCATGAAAAGGTTGGGATTTGAATCATGGTGTACACAGTGTCAATCATAAAAATAAAATTAGTGACTAAAAACAAAAAAAGCGTTCTGCGTTTTCACTTAGCGGCATCGGTATAGACGGCTGAAAAAACCGAGATAAGTATTTGACAGAAAATCTTCTGTAAAAGTATTAAGGAAGTCCATAGTGGTTGAATCCAAGTTGGCTAGAATGCTTTTTTTTGTTTTTTTATTCACTGATTTTATTTTTATGATTGACAGTGTGTTCACCATGATTCAAATGCCAAACTTTTCATGATCTAATTGATCTCAATAAAAATATTTGCACCCATTACCTATGGTGATAATTTACTCCACATAGGATTCATAATATACCGTCTCTTTTGCAGGTCTGCTCTTGTCAGCTGCTAACTTTTTTCTTATAAAACCTCTCCCCCCTAGCAACAGTAGACTCCCATCCAAAAACAGATCCCCTCCAATGACAATAGATCATTCAGCAGACAGCATCAATAAACCCTCCAGCACATCTCAGCACCCCTTGCCATTACATACACTCAGAGGTTGAGGTGACGGAACTGTGTTCCCTCTCGCTGAAAAAAAATCCCAGCTTTTATCAAAAAAAAAAAGAAAGGATGAAGGAGTTTTCGAATTAGACATATCAAAGTATCCGAACAAATACCAATCTGTTTTGGCAGTTCATAGTGAGTGGCAAAAAATCCAAACACCTTAGACCAGAATGGGCTGATATGAGACAGTCCCAAACCATGTGAAGAAAACTTCCTTGCTCCTGAAGACATTTGAAAGATGTAGGTGATCCTAGTTTACCCATCTCATACACTTTGTAGGAGTATAATATATATGATGTAGATGTTTGAGTTGCCAGTTCACCTTAGTTTCGAGGAATTGCACAGATCTCGTGCTGTAATGGAGCAGTTGTGAAACCAGAATCACCCGTGAGGTCTAATTTAACTCCTGGGGGAGCCCGGAAGGTGAAGTTTTGCAGCAGCGTGGTAAAGAACAGGAACAGTTCCATTTTAGCCAAGTTCTCCCCGACACAACTTCTCTTACCTTAGAACAAAAAGTAAAGAAAATAGGTTTTTATGGACTATTGTTACCTTTCCCCATCTGTAGGAATGACATACTTCCAGCTTAGTGTCTCTTAACTCCCAGTCATGATGCTTACTGTATGTATACTCTTATTTAGACATTAGGCTCGGGTTCACAAAACTAACAGAAAGGTCCTTTTTTTCTGCACTCTCTTAGTCAATAGCTACTTTTACCAATAATCTACTTCCCCCAGGGCTGCCGTGGAGTATCTGCAGAAAATCTAGTAATAGCCCTGGTGACCATTGTTAGTCTTTATGGATGTGTGAAAACATGTCTTTTGCACATATATAAAAAAAATTAAAACAAAATATGGTTGAATTGTGCTGAAGATCATTTATTTGCCACAACATTGGCACTATAAAGTGTCCATGTTGCCATTTGAGAAAACAAAGTCATATGCAATGATTGCCTGTGACCCCTATTTAAGACACTTTACAATTGCACCACTTTGACCACTTGCTGACTGAGCTATAGCACAGATCAAGGTAAAGGGTCAATCACAGCTGCCCTTTACCATGTGATGAGATGTGTCCAATCACAACTGATCCCATGTAAACAAATGCCGGCTATTGGCATTTCCTTTTCTCACATATATACTATAAAATAGTGAAGCGCTAAATAAATAAATATATATATATATTAAGGTGCCAACAGTGAGTGTAAGTGCTATAGTGTTAACAGTTCCTTGTTAAACACTGGAACATTATAACCAATAGTGTATATTAAATAGAAAAAATCAACCTGAATCCATAATATATCAGTGATGATAAATAAACAAACCAGTGACAAATAATCTTATATCTCCAAAAAATTCCTTCTTCTCATTCACTATTTAAAGTGAAGAGTGCTCATCAATAATAAAAGGTGAACACGTGTATACAAAAAAACTTTTTTAAGTGCATATATAGAAAATATATATATGTATAAATAATATATCATATATATATATAAATAAATAGAGTCCATGCAAGTGTAACTTGTGATAGAACGGTGGTCTTCACTTCTAGTGCTCAAACACAAATCCTCAAATGGCAGCAGTGCCTGCTCACCTCCCCGCACTGACCCTCAAGGGGCCAAAAGGCTACTGATCTCCTCTATGGCCAATCTTTTTTTCCTCCTCCTCTCGGTAGCTCAGCAGGTGATCACAGGGTCTCCACTTCTCCTCCACTCATATGTCATATAGGACACAAAACAGAGCTTCCCATAGTGTAATATTGTTTAATATAAGCCACTTCTATTACATATCGGTTGTACTCACATTTGATTTCCTGCTTACAAAAGCCTTCCACCTCATCCTATAGGTGTATCTCATGAACACAGGGGGAAACCAATATGGCCGCTCCGTTCGGACATGCGTCCCACGTGACCGGAAGTGACGTAGTTCCAAACCGGATATGGCGTACCGACGCGTTGCGTCACGTGCGTCGTGACTTCATCAGGGTTAACGCCCACCAGTGACTGAATGCATTTAAATAGGATCCAGCCTAAAAAACTCTTCCCAATTGAAGGGCGGGCTCTCAGCGGCCATTTTCCCGAAGCCCGCTATCTTCACTATACAACACGGAGGAACATTAACATAATGTCCCCCTATGGGGAAAACCTCGATCTATGCCACTATTTTAATACTGCAGTATATTAAAAATCTCTTTAATTTATTAAAAACCACTTTAATACACATATGTAATTTTATTAAATAGCCAACAATTAAAAACATTATATATAAAAACACTAAAAACCGTATATAAAAAATATATATGTATATATAAATACATATATTTCCACATCTTATTAAATTGCCCTTCTACATATAGAGACATCCTAGGTTTTAATATACCATATATTTCAATTATATAACCCTCAAGGAAATTAACCTTAATATTAAAATGAAACCATTTATACTTTAACCCCTAATAGAAACATCTCTACTGTATATAAGAACATCTCATATACATAAAAGGAATCATGTTGATACACCTATAGCTTGAGTTTACAGTATTCCTCATATTATATATATAAACCTTGTATTCATCCTTTTTGTTATATCTCATATATTAAAACAATTAAACTAAACAACATATCAATACACTAATAATTCAAATAAACTCGTAATGAATATATATTTAACTAAACTACTTTGTACTCCCGTCTATTCTAGCAATAGACCCAAAGTTTATATTAACACATGTTCCGATGTAAGATATATACATATATATCCATTCATATCAGACTACCACCACTAGGAGCTTCCTAAAAAATTATAAATAATCCTAAAAATTTAAAAGTCACTAATAAAACAATTTAAATCAAATTCCACATTGAGTCCAAAAGGTGCCTGTGTATGCATAGTAAAAATCCATCAAGATTCCGCCTGGCTCAAAGATTTAATCTTATTACTTCCTCTCCAGTGTTTGGTATATTTTTGTATCCCCCAGAACCTCAAACCTGAAGGATCCTTATTATGTTTTTTTAAAAAATGTTTGGATACACTGTGTTTCGGGAAACCATTTTTTATGTTCTGAACATGTTCCCTAATACGTTTCCAGAGCGGTCTTTTTGTTCTGCCTATATATTGATAACCACAGTCACACTCCAAACCGTAGACCACACCTTCTGTACGGCAAGTAATAAAATCTTTGATTTTAAACTCCATTCCATCAACATTACATTTAAAGGTTTTACGTTTCACATTTTTTCCTCTCGTTTCCCTGCACCCATAACAATGTCTGCACGGGAAAAAACCTATTTGGTCCAAAAATGTTGATTTTTTCTTCCTATCAGGTGGATCTAACACACTCTTGACTAACCTCATCCTTAATGTGGGTGCTCTTCTATAAATAAATTTTGGACAATCATCTAATATTGGGTTCAACACAGGAACAGATTTCAAAATTGACCAATGCCTCTTAAATATTTGTTCTATTTTTTTGTAGTGGACATTAAAGTCCAGCACAATGGCCATCTGACTATCAAAATTCTCGTCCTTCTTCTTTTCCAATATTAACGAATTCCTCTCCAGATTCCCGACTTCATTAATCTTTCTTTCAATTTCCTGTTTTGGGTACCCTTTATTTATAAATTTGTTCCCCATCACTTCCGCTTGTTTGTTATACTCTTCTTGGCTTGGGATATTATACAGCCATGGAGGAAAGTGGCAACTGTCTACTGGTATAAAGCCGTTCCTATCTACTTCCTTAAAAAACGTTTTAGTAATAATTTTTTCTCTTTCTATTCTAATATTAGATCTAGAAAGTTGACTTGACAGTTATCATATGTCCATGAAAAATTTATATTTCTATTACCACATTGAGGTTTTTAAACGTATGATTAATAGAGATTTGGATAATCTCAAAATTCCAAAATTATCAACCAACATTGGTATCCAGACAGGAATTAATAGACTCTCTAAAAGAGATAATATAGTAATCAGACCGGCAGACAAGGGAGGGGGGATTGTGATTCTGTCGAAAGAGTATTACTTACAGGAATTGAATAAACAATTATCTGATATTACTACATATAAAGTTATTCCAAAGGACCCGACATTAATATATAAGAAGAAATTGGTTAAACTTGTACAAGAAGGAGAAAATAAGAAATTTTTGAATAAAAAGGAGGCAAAATACCTAGTACCAGAAACGTGTAGGATACCCATAATATATACAATTCCCAAGATACACAAAAATATGAGGGAACCTCCAGGTAGACCCATTGTAAATGGAATACAATCCATTCTGGCGAGATTAGGTCAATATGTGGATTTCTATTTACAACCCGCAGTTCGAAAGACCAGAGCCTATTTACGCGACACCAAGCACCTAATTCAACTACTTGATAAAATAGAGATAAATTTGGAAGTTATTCTAGCAAGTGCGGATGTAACTTCTTTATATACTATTATAGATCACGATGGAGCAGTGGAGGCAGCTGCTTGGGGCCTGAGACAATATACTAATATTGGATGGCCACAAAGAAGATATTTATTAAAATGTTTAGAATTTGGCCTCCAACAGAATTATTTCTGGCATGATGAGACCTTCTTTCAGCAAATAAAAGGAGTCGCTATGGGGGCTAAGTATGCCCCCAGTGTGGCCAATTTGTATATGGCCCACTGGGAGGAAGAGGCGATTTATCATCAAACCCCCGAGGAACTTATGTTATATTCCAGATATATAGATGACGTGATCATTATATGGAAAGGAAATAGTGAGTCACTACTAGGATTTCTGAATGGAATGAATATCAATAATAGAAATATAAATTTTTCATGGACATATGATAACTGTCAAGTCAACTTTCTAGATCTTAATATTAGAATAGAAAGAGAAAAAATTATTACTAAAACGTTTTTTAAGGAAGTAGATAGGAACGGCTTTATACCAGTAGACAGTTGCCACTTTCCTCCATGGCTGTATAATATCCTAAAGGGGCAACTGGTTAGGCTAAAAAGGAACTGCTCAAGCCAAGAAGAGTATAACAATCAAGCGGAAGTGATGGGGAACAAATTTATAAATAAAGGGTACCCAAAACAGGAAATTGAAAGAAAGATTAATGAAGTCGGGAATCTGGAGAGGAATTCGTTAATATTGGACAAGAAGAAGGACGAGAATTTTGATAGTCAGATGGCCATTGTGCTGGACTTTAATGTCCACTACAAAAAAATAGAACAAATATTTAAGAGGCATTGGTCAATTTTGAAATCTGTTCCTGTGTTGAACCCAATATTAGATGATTGTCCAAAATTTATTTATAGAAGAGCACCCACATTAAGGATGAGGTTAGTCAAGAGTGTGTTAGATCCACCTGATAGGAAGAAAAAATCAACATTTTTGGACCAAATAGGTTTTTTCCCGTGCAGACATTGTTATGGGTGCAGGGAAACGAGAGGAAAAAATGTGAAACGTAAAACCTTTAAATGTAATGTTGATGGAATGGAGTTTAAAATCAAAGATTTTATTACTTGCCGTACAGAAGGTGTGGTCTACGGTTTGGAGTGTGACTGTGGTTATCAATATATAGGCAGAACAAAAAGACCGCTCTGGAAACGTATTAGGGAACATGTTCAGAACATAAAAAATGGTTTCCCGAAACACAGTGTATCCAAACATTTTTTAAAAAAACATAATAAGGATCCTTCAGGTTTGAGGTTCTGGGGGATACAAAAATATACCAAACACTGGAGAGGAAGTAATAAGATTAAATCTTTGAGCCAGGCGGAATCTCGATGGATTTTTACTATGCATACACAGGCACCTTTTGGACTCAATGTGGAATTTGATTTAAATTGTTTTATTAGTGACTTTTAAATTTTTAAGATTATTTATAATTTTTTAGGAAGCTCCTAGTGGTGGTAGTCTGATATGAATGGATATATATGTATATATCTTACATCGGAACATGTGTTAATATAAACTTTGGGTCTATTGCTAGAATAGACGGGAGTACAAAGTAGTTTAGTTAAATATATATTCATTACGAGTTTATTTGAATTATTAGTGTATTGATATGTTGTTTAGTTTAATTGTTTTAATATATGAGATATAACAAAAAGGATGAATACAAGGTTTATATATATAATATGAGGAATACTGTAAACTCAAGCTATAGGTGTATCAACATGATTCCTTTTATGTATATGAGATGTTCTTATATACAGTAGAGATGTTTCTATTAGGGGTTAAAGTATAAATGGTTTCATTTTAATATTAAGGTTAATTTCCTTGAGGGTTATATAATTGAAATATATGGTATATTAAAACCTAGGATGTCTCTATATGTAGAAGGGCAATTTAATAAGATGTGGAAATATATGTATTTATATATACATATATATTTTTTATATACGGTTTTTAGTGTTTTTATATATAATGTTTTTAATTGTTGGCTATTTAATAAAATTACATATGTGTATTAAAGTGGTTTTTAATAAATTAAAGAGATTTTTAATATACTGCAGTATTAAAATAGTGGCATAGATCGAGGTTTTCCCCATAGGGGGACATTATGTTAATGTTCCTCCGTGTTGTATAGTGAAGATAGCGGGCTTCGGGAAAATGGCCGCCGAGAGCCCGCCCTTCAATTGGGAAGAGTTTTTTAGGCTGGATCCTATTTAAATGCATTCAGTCACTGGTGGGCGTTAACCCTGATGAAGTCACGACGCACGTGACGCAACGCGTCGGTACGCCATATCCGGTTTGGAACTACGTCACTTCCGGTCACGTGGGACGCATGTCCAAACGGAGCGGCCATATTGGTTTCCCCCTGTGTTCATGAGATACACCTATAGGATGAGGTGGAAGGCTTTTGTAAGCAGGAAATCAAATGTGAGTACAACCGATATGTAATAGAAGTGGCTTATATTAAACAATATTACACTATGGGAAGCTCTGTTTTGTGTCCTATATGACATATGAGTGGAGGAGAAGTGGAGACCCTGTGATCACCTGCTGAGTTACCGAGAGGAGGAGGAAAAAAAGATTGGCCATAGAGGAGATCAGTAGCCTTTTGGCCCCTTGAGGGTCAGTGCGGGGAGGTGAGCAGGCACTGCTGCCATTTGAGGATTTGTGTTTGAGCACTAGAAGTGAAGACCACCGTTCTATCACAAGTTACACTTGCATGGACTCTATTTATTTATATATATATATGATATATTATTTATACATATATATATTTTCTATATATGCACTTAAAAAAGTTTTTTTGTATACACGTGTTCACCTTTTATTATTGATGAGCACTCTTCACTTTAAATAGTGAATGAGAAGAAGGAATTTTTTGGAGATATAAGATTATTTGTCACTGGTTTGTTTATTTATCATCACTGATATATTATGGATTCAGGTTGATTTTTTCTATTTAATATACACTATTGGTTATAATGTTCCAGTGTTTAACAAGGAACTGTTAACACTATAGCACTTACACTCACTGTTGGCACCTTAATATATATATATATTTATTTATTTAGCACTTCACTATTTTATAGTATATATTTGGCTACTTAATGGTTTAAGGTAAAGTGACAGCAGCTGTTGAGATAGGGACCTTGCCTGTATTGAGCGCAGGAGGATACTTGTAATTTTGTTTCCTTTTCTCACATACTGTCACTGTGTGAGGAAAGGAAAGCCGATAAATGGCATTCCTGTGAGAGGACACATTTACATAGATAATCATGGTACTGATCATCATTGCCCTGATTAGCAGTACATCACCCATAAGTGAAGCTTATTGGTGTCTACCAGTGCAGCTTATCAGTGCCCATCAGTGTCACCTATCAGTGCCCATCAGTGCTGCCTATTAGTGCCCATCAGTGCCACCTATCAGTGTCTCCTCATCAGTGCTGCCTCATCACTGCCGCCTAATCGGTGCAGACTATCAGTGCCCATCAGTGCAGCCTCATCAGCGCACATCAGTGAGGAATAAAAATTCCTTTTTTGCTAAATATTATAACCAAAACTAAGAAAATGCTTTTTTTTTCAAAATTGTCTTTTTCTTTTTGTTTAGCAAAAACTAAAAAAACAGTGGTGATTAAAGTCCACCAAAAGAAAGCTCTATCTGTCTAAAAATAAAAATTATAGAAATTTCATTTTGAGTACAGTGTTACATGACCACGCAATTGTCATTCAAAGTGACTGCAATGAAAGCTGAAATTGGTCTGAACAGGTAAGGGGTGAAAGTGTCCAGTATTGATGTGGTTAAACTACTTACCAGCAGAAAATGGCATAAATGCTTCACGTGTAACAAAGTTTCCATCTGAGTCCAAAAAATGCTCAGGGTAGAACTCTTCTGGTTTCTCAAAATAATCTTTGTCTTTTAACACAGAATATAGTAATGTAATGATATAAGTACCCTAAAAAGGATATAGAAGAGAACTGTTCAGACAGGACATACAGTAAATAAGGGTTTGTGTATATGGGTATCACACTCAGAAGTCAAATGCAGCATGTGTTCAGGTAAATATGAGTTGCATTTAAGATGCATATCAGATACATTTACAAAAACACATTGTATTAACACTGACTTGTGTAGAGCGATAGAAGTGATGTATAGCAATAGCAGCAATGGCAATAATGACCGAATGCATTACAAAAAGCCTTCAGAAGAAAAATTTCTTAATGCTTGCTTTTGTAGTTGTTTATAGTTGCTGAAACAATTAACTTCTGGGCAACCTGAGAAGCTTTAAATATGTTTTTCCTACCATGTGACTAAAATAAATAACGCAATCTGGTCAAATGTTTGTGAACACCTCACCATCCTACCTATATGAGTTTATTGGACATCCCAACCATCCTCTCCACTCCTCTCAAGACCTCTTGCTTTTAAGCTCCCTTGTCTCCTTCCATGCTCATCTCCAAGACTTTTTCAGAGCCTCTCCCATCCTCTGGAACGTTCTACCTAAGTCAGTCTGGCTATCTCCTACTCTGCCTGCTTTGGGCACTCCCTGAAAATCTCCAACTAACTGAACTTTTATCACTTCCATTAGCTCAGCCCCCACAGTTATAACCTTTTGTGCCACTTGCCCCACCCCATTACATTGTTAGCTCTTATAATCAGGGCTCTCTAAACACTCTTGTATTCTATTGTATTGTAACTGTACTGTCTCCCTTTACATTGTAAAGCACTGCAAAACTGTTGAGACTATATAAATCCTGATTAGTAATAATAATATAAGGTTCAAATTAACAAGGGACAAAGTGTTTAGTCAGCTTAGCATTCATCTTAGTACACCCTTTTAGAAGCTGTGGTTAGGGGGCCACTTGGCCAGTTCTGTCTCCCCTTGTTGTAGAACCTTTTGGGAACAGACAGGACAAAAGTTTTTTTTTTTTAAGATTTTAGGTAGTCACTGTGAACTCCCAAGCACTAAAAGTTATGAAAGATGTACAGTACAGGTGAAACTCGAAAAATTTGAATATCGTGCAAAAGTTCATTTATTTCAGTAATGCAACTTAAAAAGAAACTAATATATGAGATAGACTCATTACATGCAAAGCAAGATAGTTCAAGCCGTGATTTGTCATAATTGTGATGATTATGGCTTACAACTCATGAAAACCCCAAATCCACAATCTCAGAAAATTAGAATATTATGAAAAGGTGCAATATTCTAGGCTCAAAGTGTCCCACTCGAATCAGCTAATTAAGCCATAACACCTGCAAAGAGTTCCTGAGCCTTTAAATGGTCTCTCAGTCTGGTTCAGTAGGAATCACAATCATGGGAAAGACTGCTGACCTGACAGTTGTGCAGAAAACCATCATTGACACCCTCCATAAATAGGGAAAGCCTCAAAAGGTAATTGCAAAAGAAGTTGGATGTTCCCAAAGTGCTGTATCAAAGCACATGAATAGAAAGTTATGTGGAAGGGAAAAGTGTGGAAGAAAAAGGTGCACAAGCAGCAGGGATGACTGCAGCCTGGAGAGGATTGTCAGGAAAAGGCCATTTTAAAATTGTTGGGGACTTTCACAAGGAGTGGACTGAGGCTGGAGTCAATGCATCAAGAGCCACCACACACAGACAGATCCTGGACATGGGCTTCAAATGTCATATTCCTCTTGTCAAGCCACTCCTGTGCTAAATAAAAACAGACCTGGTCTGTTGCTCAGTGGTCCAAAGTCCTCTTTTCTGATGAGAGCAACTTTTGCATCTCATTCGGAAACCAAGGACCCAGAGTATGGAGGAAAAATGGAGAGGCACACACTGCAGGATGCTTGAAGTCCAGTGTGAGGTTTCCACAGTCTGTGTTGATTTGGGGAGCCATGTCATTTGCTGGTGTTGGTCCACTGTGATTCATTAAGTCCAGGGTCAACGCAGCCATCTACCAGGAGATTTTGGAGCACTTCATGCTTCCTTCCACAGACGAGCTTTATGGGGATGCTGACTTCATTTTCCAGCAGGACTAGGCACCTGCCCACGCTGCCAAAAGCACCAAAACCTGGTTCAATGACCGTGGGATTTCTGTGCTTGATTGGCCAGCAAACTCGCCTGACCTGAACCCCATAGAGAATCTATGGGGCATTGCCAAGAGAAAGATGAGAGACATGAGACCGAACAATGCAGAAGAGCTGAAGGCTGCTATTGAAGCATCCGGGTCTTCCATAACACCTCAGCAGTGCCACAGGCTGATGGCTTCCATGCCACGCCACATTGAGGCAGAAATTGCTGCAAAAGGGGCCCAAACCAAGTACTGAGTACATATGCATACTTATACTTTTCAGAGGTCCGATATTGTTCTATGCACAATCCTTGTTTTATTGATTGCATGTAATATTCTCATTTTTTGAAATTGTGGATTTGGGGTTTTCATGAGCTGTAAGCCATAATCATCACAATTATGACAAATCACGGCTTGAACTATCTTGCTTTGCATGTAATGAGTCTATCTCATATATTAGTTTCACCTTTTAAGTTGCATTACTGAAATAAATGAACTTTTGCACGATATTCAAATTTTTCGAGTTTCACCTGTATATTCTATTGAGACTTACTATGTTGGAAATTCCTCCTTATGATAATATAATTGTTATGTTACCATACATCCATTAAAACTCAATCCAAATTGGATTGAAAATTGTGTGTTTGCAATGTGTTGGGATGAAGAGTGAGTGAGACTCCTAATAAACTCTATGGAGAAGGAATAGTTGCCCTGTACAAGAGAGTGGAGAGTGCACCTTGGAGTAAAGCTCTTGGGACTCCCACTAGTTGAAGCTACCAACTGCGCAGGGCTGCAGCATCCCACTTGACTGTGGAGCATCGATCCCTTGTACAGTGTCTGGAGCTACCAGAAATATTGAGGCCTCTCAAATTAAGGAGTTCCTCTCATGATGTGGAACTGTGTAATGGTTAGCTGTAAATATGGTCTGAGTTACCAACCCTCCTGTCACTGAACATTCTAGAAAGCTTTTGCAGGATTCTGAGTCTTAGATGAACCTGCTGGAAAGGGTGGTTGCAAATTTTACATACCCCAGTCACTAGGAAGGAGCCTGGCCTTAAAAATCTGCTACATATGGATCATAGGCCACACCCTACAAGTTTTTTTTGGAGGTATATTTTTGGTCCTCTATATGGGTAATACAATTGTACCAGTGGTAAAAATTGTGGTGATAATCATAAATGATAAAAACAGCATGATCACTAAGCTCCTGTCCTCATCTCCAATATGTTACCATCCCATCAAGGAATCAAAGGGATTGTAGCATGTTCCCCCCAAGCTGGGAAATACTAGGTAATTCTTCTATGGACTAGTGATGGATTGGAACAACACTGGGAAATACAGTAGGTAGAAGGCAAGCACATATTGTTTCTTATTCTCTTTAGAGTAAAGGCAACCTGTTACTTTGCCCAGTATGCATTTGATATATTGCTCAGTCCTTTTAATGAATACAGGATAATATCTGCTACTTACTTTGGGTATAAAAAATTCTTTTATAGTCACATCTTGAGCAGTAGAATGGGGAACACCTGTTGGTGCAATATTACCGAATCTTAGGATTTCATGGATGACGGCATCAGTATATGGCATCTGCTTTTTATGCATCAGACAAAGTTCTCCAGAACCAACTACTTTTTCTATTTCATTTTGAACTTTTTCTGTCAATAAAAGAAAAACATACAGACATATTTAGCCACTTCAGCTTCAGAGGATTTTTATTAGCACTGATCACTGTATTGGTGTCACTGGGGATGTCAGTGACAGTTAGTCAGTCCCCCCCCCCCCCCCCCCCCGTGTCAAAATGCCCACCACAGTCCTGCTATAAGTCGCTGATTGCTGCCATTACTAGTGTAAAAAAAAAAATCCAGTATATATATATATATATATATATATATATACAGTTGCAAGAAAAAGTATGTGAACCCCTTGGGATTACGTGGAGTTTTGCATGAATTGGGCATAAAATGTGCTCTGAACGTCATCTAAGTCACAACAATAGAAGAACACAGTCTGCTGAACATAATACTACACAAACATTAGATGTTGCCATGGTTTAATTGCACATAACATGTAAACATTCACAGTGCAGGGAGGAAAAAGTATGTGAGGCCCTAGCTTAATGACTTCTCCCAGAGCTAATTGGAGCCAGGAGTGAGCCAACCTTGACTCCAATCAGTGTGATGATATTGGATGTGTTGCTGACAGCTGTCCTTCCCTTAAAAAACACACACCTGTTTTGGATTTACTGGTTTCAAGAAGCACTGTCTGATGTGAACCATGCCTAGCAGAAAAGAGCTCTCAGAAGACCTACGATCAAGAATTGTTGACTTGCATGAAGCTGGAAAGGGTTTCAAAAGTATCTTCAAAAGCCTTGATGTTCATGTGTCCACGGTAAGACAGACTGTCTACAAATGGAGAAAGTTTAGCACTGTTGCTACTCTCCCTAGGCGTGGTTGTCCTGTAAAAATGACTGCAAGAGCACAGCGCAGAATGCTGCATGAGGTAAAGAAGAATCCCAGAGTGTCAGCTAAAGACCTACAGAAATCTCTGGCACATGCTAACATTTTGTTGACACATCTACAATAAGGAAAACATTAAACAAGAATGGAGTACATGGGAGGACACCACGGAGGAAGCCATTGCTGTCCAAAAAGAATATTGCAGCACGTTTGAAGTTTGCAAAAGAGCACCTGGATGTTCCACAGCACTACTGGCAAAATATACTGTGGACAGATGAAACCAAGATTGAGCTGTTTGGGAAGAACACACAACACTATGTGTGGAGAAAAAAAGGCACAGCACACCAACATCAAAACCTCATCCCCACTGTAAAACATGGCGGACGGAGCATCATGATTTGGGACTACTTTGCTGCCTCAGGGCCTGGACGGATTGTTGTCATTGATGGGAAAATGAATTCCAGAGTTTGTCAAGACATTTTGCAGGAAAACGTACGACCATCTGTCCGCCAACTGAAGCTCCGCAGAGGATGGGTGATGCAACAGGACAATGACCCAAAGCATACAAGTAATTCAACAAAACAATGGCTGCAACAGCACAGAATACACCTTCTGGAGTGGCCCAGTCAGAGTCCTGACCTCAACCCGATTGAAATGCCGTGGCATGACCTTAAGAGAGCGATTCACACCAGACATCCCAAGAATATTGCTACACTGAAAGAGTTTTGTGAAGAGGAGTGGTCCAAAATTACTCCAGATGGTTGTGCAGGTCTGATCTGCAACTACAGGAAACGTTTGGCTGAGGTTATTGCTGCCAAAGGAGGGTCAACCAATTATTAAGTCCAAAGGTTCACATACTTTTTCCTCCCTGCACTGTGAATGTTTACATGTTATGTGCAATTAAACCATGGCAACATCTAATGTTTGTGTAGTATTATGTTCAGTAGACTGTGTTCTTCTATTGTTGTGACTTAGATGACGTTCAGAGCTCATTTTATGCCCAATTCATGCAAAACTCCACGTAATCCCAAGGGGTTCACATACTTTTTCTTGCAACTGTATATACACACACACACTGCCTTTTATTAACAAATCTTTGTTTCTTATTCCTGCTTTGCAGTGAACTGGGATTTTTTCTTCGTTGTTTTTTTACCTATAAACTATTAACTCTCAACAAGTATGCAGATGAGGAGTACTGGCATCATTCTGACTTTCATTGCTTAATGCCTATTCCAGGTCAGCGACTCAAATTAATGGAGCCAGAGACATCCAGGCAACTAGTACTTTCAGAAGAAGATAAGCCTGAAATATACCATTGTGGTTTCTTTCCATTTATACTTGAGTCTATTCTGGAGGTTGTGAAAAGTTCTTACAGCCATGAGAAAAGATTATAGTGGCCACTGGTGACAACATACTATTTAGAGCCTTTATGACTCTGATATCTGGTGAGTGAAGACCTAGCCTTCTGGTGATCATGTGCACTTCATAGTTATTCTCATCCACAGTTTTGCCTGAATGTAATGTTACATGACTACATCTATGCAAATATTAATTCAGCCATATAGTTTTGGTCATCATTAAATAGTACTCAGGTAGCTAGGGGGACTGAGCTCGGTGTATAAAATCTCACCTGAATCAAGGTCAACAGCGCTCAAAATAAATCACTTACTCTGAATTTCAGGGTATTTGGCCATTAGCAGGAGGCCCCATCGAAGGACTGTTGCGGATGATTCCATTCCAGCCGCAAATATGTCCGACACAAGAAGTACCAAATTAACATCAGTGAAAAACAACTTGGGATTTGGCTTTTCCTGAAAATTCACACAGTTTACAGTACATTATATATTTGCCTTGGAATTTAGATAATATAGAGCTCCAAATACTAGGTTGCTGTAACTGGCAAATGTGGACATTTCCAAGAAGTGTTTGTCAATGACCCCCACCTACTCCCACCTTACTGTTGGCCAGTATGGCTAAATATTATAGTGACAGGGCTATAGGAACATACTGGAGGTGAGGAACAGCATTATAAAGAAGTGTTACATTTTCTAGAGCTTCAAGGCTCCCATGTATGCAGAAGAAGACATCTAAAGACTGCCATACATTGATGGAAATTTGACCAGTTAAGCAAATACTGGCTGAATTTCAGTCCATGTGTAGCGTAGGTTTTTAATAGTTATTGATTTGCAGAAAATTAGTAATAGTTTTGTGTTATCAGTTATGTTAGTGTATACTGTATGTAATCATACAGATACACTATATTGCCACAGGTATTGGTACGCCTGCCTTTACATGCACATGAACTTTAATGACATCCCAGTCTTAGTCCATAGCATTCAGTATTGAGTTGGCCCACCCTTTGCAGCTATAGCCGCATCAACTTTTCTGGGAAAGCTGTCCACAAGGTTTAGGAGTGTGTCTATGGGAATGTTTGACCATTCTTCTAGAAGCACATTTGTGAGGTCAGGCACTGATGTCAGACAAAAAGGCCTGGCTCACAGTTTCTGCTCTAATTCATCCCAAATGTGTTGTATTAGGTTAAGGTCAGGACTGGAGGTGCAGGCCACTCAATTTCCTCTACCCCAAGCTCACTCATTCATGTCTTCGTGGGTCTTGCTTTATGCAATGTGAAGTCATGTTGGAGCAGGAAGGGGCCATCCCCAAACTGTTCCCACAAAGTTAGGAGCATGAAATTGTCCAAAATGTCTTGGTATGCTGACACCTTAAGATTTCCCTTCACTGGAACTAAGAGGACAAGCCAGACCCCTGAAAAACAAACCCACACCCTAATCCTCCGTCCACCAAACGTTACACTTGTCACAATTGCCAAACCCAGACATGTTCATGAGCTTGACAGGGAAGTGTGTATTGTCACTCCAGAGAACACATTTTCACTGCTCTAGAGTCCAGTATACAGTGTGTGTGTGTGTGTGTGTGTGTGTGTATATATATATATATATATATATATATATATATATATATATATATGATATGTCTAATGTATACTGAGACATATGGTCTCATAACATTTGTTCCCTTTTTATTCTATGGTGAGGCTCAAACCAGTTTTACTAGTTTTCTAGTTTTTTGGACTGCTACATATATGCTTGTAAGACAAAAAGCCATTGGAGTTAGATTCATAAGAGAAGTATGAATCAAGGACTGTCGCCTACAGGAACTTCAAAGGAAGAAGTTGGAAATATTCTGTATTTATCTATTTTTTTTCCTCATCTGTAATACATCTTTAAACCAAGCTAAGTATATTTCTTTTATTATTTTACTCTGGAGTTGACTGAATTATTGTAACATATCAGCATATCTGAAAGGTTAAACATAGAAATGTTTAAGTAATAAGGCTAACCCTTTATTACACCCTGTATGAGCAGGCTGACTGTACAGAAGCCGATCTACCAATTGACGTCTGTACAACCAGCCTGTTGGATTTTCCCCACTCTTCCCAAAACTCAGATAGGCCATAGAAAATAGGTTATACCTCTTTTTGCTTGACAAGGAAGACATCAATTAAACTCCTCTGATCATTGACATCCAGTTCATTCTTCTGATGGGTGAAGGTTTTCCTAATAAATGCTTGCAGTTCATCCACGTTCATATAGATTTTTTTGTGACTTCCTGGAATCCATCGGAATAGGGATGGAAATGCATTGTACAACTGAAATAAATGAGTTAAAAAGTTTTACACTCTAGCTCCCATGTGGCTTAGAGCTGACTGAGATTTCAGTGCAAGCTCATTAAAAGCACATGCTAACCTGCATGGTTTCCAAATGTTCCACAGTATCTATATCATGAATACAGAATACTGTGCAGTTGGTGTGGGGTGTGTTCATGTAAGTAGCCACTGAACACCAATGATTTGTGGCTTTTTTATCCCATTGACACCAACAATGTGGCTTATTTTATCCTACTGACACCAACAATGGGACTTGCTTTGCTTCCACCAACACAATTAAAGGAAGCAACTTTATCCTATTTACAACAACAATTTGGGGTTATATTGTGCTCCCATTCACACAAACAATTTTGGATTCATTTTTCTCCTATTGACACCAATAATTTGGAATTAATTTTGACCCCCACTAACACCAATAGTTTGGGACTTATTGTATCCCATTGACACCAACATAAGGATTTGCTTTCCTTCCTATGACACCATAAATGGGGCTTAATGTATGCTACTCACCAACAATTTAGGGTAAATTTTGCTCTTACAGACACAAATGAAATGGGGTTAATTTTGCGTTCATTGACACCAATGATTTCAGGGGCCCATTTTATCCCTCTGAAACCAATTATTTGGGGTTAATTTTGCTTCCTGTAACAATAATGGTATGGGGTTAATTTTGCCTTCACTGACACCAATGATTTCACATTCATTCTGCTCACACAGACAGCAACAATGTGGAGCTTATTTTATCCCACTGACAGCAATGATTAGGCAGCAAGTGGGGCTTTTTTTTTATCCCACTCACAGTTGAAGCATATGGAGCATTCTGTAAGGGTTTAAGTGCTGAAGTGATCTAAACTGGAGGGACCTTTGTTTAATAAAAGTTTTTTCATATGATATCAACTGAATATAAAAAATTCATCATTGACATGAGACAACAATTACATTTTGGGACGTGAGGAAGCCCCTTCCTTAGGTGCTTGGCCAGGCATGAAAATTGCCCACAATGCCATTGTTATTAGACAGAAGAGATCATGGCTAAGAGCACAAGTGTAAATAGTAGTCCCGCATACCTCTACATGGGTCCGCTTGGAAGAATAATGAACTGATGATTTTCTTAGTTTTATATACTTAGTGATTGAGCTGTTTAACCTGAGAGTGGAGAGAAGGATCTCTGTGGAGACTGTTCAGTTTTTTTAAATACAGTCTTGTGGGCACAAAAAATGTCTTTATATAATACTAGATGTTGGGTTAATGTCTAAGCATACTAAAGGGGAGATGTTTAGCACCCAAGTGCAAACTGATGTAGCTAATTGGTGGATGCAATGGTGGGCAATCCTACTGATGGATGTGCAATAGGGCACCCAAACAATAAAAGATGCAAAAGCTTGTTGCTATGGCAGCAAGCAGTCATGATGACTGTTTGACTACTTGGTCTCACACTGGGGATGTTATTTGGAATGTGGGAGGGGAGTCAATCCTAACTGGTGCTTTGTGCTATTTACGCCCCAGTATTTGTTTAATAGCTGTCACTGTTATCTGAAGAAGAAGGAACTGCCTTGTGCCCATAACATTATTATTGTCTCATGTGATTGATTACATTTTCCCAATTTAAAGACTTGTGGTCAGGGCTGGATCTAGCCTGGGGGTGCAGTAAAAAAAAAGTCAGGGAGCATAATGTCAACACTGTGTGTGAGTCACTGATAATCTGTAACACAGTGTCCCAACCTGGGAAACATTATTATTATAGGTTGATTAAACAGAAACTGTGCCCTCTTATGTCATATGTCCCTGGCATAGTCCCCCTTTACTTTAGGAGTCCTCATCAGAGTTCCTCTTTACATCATGACTACTCAGTAGAGTCCCCTTTTACATCAGGTGCCCATGAGAATGCCCCCTTACATCAGGTGTCCCCATCTGAGTGCACCCTTACATCAGTGTCCCTAATAGAGACCCCCCTTACATAAATTGGCCCCATCAGAATGTCCCCTTACATATGACCAATTCCTCAGAGTGTCCATTTACACATGACTGATTATCCCCATCACAGTGCCCCCTGACATCAGGTGTCCCCATCAGGTTTCCCCCTTACACAAGGTGTCCCCATCAGAGTTCCCCACTTACATCGATTTTCCCCCTCATAGTTCCTCTCTATGTCAGCTGTCTTCATCAGACTGGCTGTTGGATCAGTAGATGCACTCTCAGACCTGGGGGGGCACAACTAAAATCTGGGGGGGCACAGCCCACCCCAGCACCCCACTAAATCTGACTCTGCTTGTGGTGTGCTGGTGACACAGTAAGAAAGAAAACATTCTGTTCCACTGACACCAAAACATTATGAATACATTTTCTCCCATTGATACCAGAAAAGGGGCATTTTTTAATCCATTGACATTAGTGTTGGGGCTTATTTTACTTTCATTTCTCTTCAATGTACCCCCTGGCCCTACTGTATTTTGTTTAAAAATGTTCTTCTTGATCCCTTCAAGGTGTCCTTCCTAATTATTTCCAAATGTTAGCAACTATGAACTTGCGAGCATAGAAATTAAAATGGGATTGAACACATCACAGCAATCTTCCATCCATGGTTTCCAACACTGGGATGCGTTGGATCATCATGATTAGAGATGAGCGAATCGAGCTTGGCGAAGTGGCATTCGTTTTGAATATTAGGAAAAATTCGATTCGCACCGAATCCGAAAATTAGCAAACTTCGGATGCACGAATCGAATTTTTCCCGATCGGCCGATTTTCATCCCTTCTACAGCCGGCAAAAAGTGTCCCTGCAGAGAGCTCTGCTATTTCTGACAGTTCTCTGACAGTTCCTTCACATTTACAGCGGTTGAAACATTGTATCTATTTGTTTCCATTTAGGATACAGATGTTTTTATTCGGAAACAAATAGATACAATGTTTCAACCGCTGTAAATGTGAAGGAACTGTCAGAGAACTGTCAGAAATAGCGGAGCTCTCTGCAGATACACTTTTTGCTGTACTGGAATTCTTCTTATTTTCATCCTACTTCTTCTTCATCCTCATCTTCTTCTTCATCCTCTTCATCT